>NC_141292.1:18173285-18773285 GCF_037954325.1 Fistularia commersonii | reverse complement strand
TTATCGCCATTCGTTCAAAAAGTGCTTATCCCACCGATTTGAAGCGTTTTTGATTCGTAGTGAAAATAACTAATGAATGTCATCAAGAAGCTTTCTGCTGTTGAAATATGTTGTTTAGGACATGATTCTGCACAATATGTGTCAAATTCAGTGTAATCCAGCCACATTTTTAAAAGTTATAGCCATTTGTTCAAAAAGTGGGTATCTCACCGAGTCGAAGCATTTTTGATTCGGAGTGGAAATAACTGATGAATTTCATCAAGCAAGTTTCTGCTGTTGAAATATGTTGTTCAGGACATGAGTCTGCAGAATATATGTGAAATTCTTTGTAATCCAGCCACAAGTTTAACAGTTATAGCCATTTGTTCAAAAAGTGGTTATCTCACAGAGAAGAAGCGTTTTTGATTCGGAGTGGAAATAAATAATGAATTTCATCAAGCTGGTTTCTGCTGTTGAAATATGTTGTTCAGGACATGATTCTGCACAATATATGTCAAATTATGTGTAATCCGGCCACAAGTTTAAAAGTTATAGCCATTCCATCAAAAATTTCTTATCTCACCAAGATGAGGCGTTTTTGATTTGGAGTGGAAATTACTAATGAATTTCATCAAGCTGGTTTCTGCTGTTGAAATATGTTGTTTAGGACATGATTTTGAACAATATATTTCAAATACAGTGTAATCCAGCCACAAGTTATAGCCATTCGTTCAAAAAGTGCTTATCTCACCGAGTCGAAGCGTTTTTGATTTGGAGTGGAAATAACTAATGAATTTCATCAAACAGGTTTCTGCTGTTGAAATATGTTGTTCAGGACATGATTCTGCACAATATATGTCAAATTCTGTGTAATCCAGCCACAAGTTTAAAAGTTATAGCCATTCGTTCAAAAATTGCTTATCTCACCGAGTCGAAGCGTTTTTGATTTGGAGTTGAAATAACTGATGAATGTCATCATGAAGCTTTCTACTGTTGAAATATGTTGTTTAGGACATGATTCTGCACAATATATGTCAAATTCAGTGTAATCCAGCCACAAGTTTAAAAGTTATAGCCATTTGTTCAAAAAGTGGTTATCTCACCGAGTCGAAGCGTTTTTGATTCGGAGTGGAAATAACTCATGAATTTCATCAAACAGGTTTCTGCTGTTGAAATATGTTGTTTAGGACATGATTTTGCACAATATATGTCAAATTCAGTGTAATCCAGCCACAAGTTATAGCCACTCGTTCAAAAAGTGGTTATCTCACCGAATTGAAGCGTTTATGATTCGGAATGGAAATAACTAATGAATTTCATCAAGCAGGTTCATGCTTTTGAAATATGTTGTTGAGGACATGATTCTGCACAATATATGTCAAATTCAGTGTAATCCAACCACAAGTTTAAAAGTTATCGCCATTCGTTCAAAAAGTGCTTATCTCACAGAGATGAAGCGTTTTTGATTCGGAGTGGAAATAACTCATGAATTTCATCAAGCTGGTTTCTGCTGTTGAAATATGTTGTTCAGGACATGATTCTGCACAATATATGTCAAATTCTGTGTAATCCAGCCACAAGTTTAAAAGTTATAGCCATTCCATCAACAATTGCTTATCTCTACGAGATGAAGCGTTTTTTTTTCGGAGTGGAAATAACTAATGAATTTCATCAAGCTGGTTTCTGCTGTTGAAATATGTTCTTCAGGACATGATTTTGCACAATATATTTCAAATTCAGTGTAATCCAGCCACAAGTTATAGCCATTCGTTCAAAAAGTGCTTATCTCACCGAGATGAAGCGCTTTTGATTCGGAGTGGAAATAACTAATGAATTTCATCAAGCTGGTTTCTGCTGTTGAAATATGTTGTTCAGGACATGATTCTGCACAATATATTTCAAATTCAGTGTAATCCAGACACATTTTATAGCCATTCGTTCAAAAAGTGGTTATCTCACCGAGTTGAGGCGTTTTTGATTTGGAGTGGAAATAACTAATGAATTTCATCAAACAGGTTTCTGCTGTTGAAATATGTTGTTCAGGACATGATTCTGCACAATATATGTCAAATTCTGTGTAATCCAGCCAAAAGTTTAATAGTTATAGCCATTCGTTCAAAAATTGCTTATCTCACCGAGTCGAAGCGTTTTTGATTTGGAGTTGAAATAACTGATGAATGTCATCATGAAGCTTTCTACTGTTTAAATATGTTGTTTAGGACATGATTCTGCACAATATATGTCAAATTCAGTGTAATCCAGCCACAAGTCATCGCCATTAATTCAAAAAGTGCTTATCTCACCGAGATGAAGCGTTTTTGATTCGGAGTGGAAATAACTAATGAATGTCATCAAGCAGGTTTCTGCCGTTCAAATATGTTGTTCAGGACATGATTCTGCACAATATATGTGAAAATCTGTGTAATACAGCAACAAGTTTAAAAGTTATAGCCATTTGTTCAAAAAGTGGTTATCTCACCGAGTCGAAGCGTTTTTGATTCGGAGTGGAAATAACTAATGAATGTCATCAAGCAGGTTTCTGCCGTTCAAATATGTTGTTCAGGACATGATTCTGCACAATATATGTGAAAATCTGTGTAATACAGCAACAAGTTTAAAAGTTATAGCCATTCGTTCAAAAAGTGCTTATCTCACCGAGATGAAGCATTTTTGATTCGGAGTGGAAATAACTGATGAATTTCATCAAGCAGGTTTCTGCTGTTGAAATATGTTGTTTAGGACATGATTCTGCACAATATATGTCAAATTCAATGTAATCCAACCACAAGTTTAAAAGTTATCGCCATTCTTTCAAAAAGTGCTTATCCCACCGATTTGAAGCGTTTTTGATTCGTAGTGAAAATAACTAATGAATGTCATCAAGAAGCTTTCTGCTGTTGAAATATGTTTTTTAGGACATGATTCTGCACAATATATATGTCAAATTCAGTGTAATCCAGCCACAAGTTTAAAAGTTATAGCCATTTGTTCAAAAAGTGGTTATCTCACCGAGTCAAAGCGTTTTTGATTCGGAGTGGAAATAACTCATGAATTTCATCAAACAGGTTTCTGCTGTTGAAATATGTTGTTTAGGACATAATTTTGCACAATATATGTCAAATTCAGTGTAATCCGGCCACAAGTTATAGCCATTCGTTCAAAAAGTGGTTATCTCACCGAATTGAAGCGTTTATGATTCGGAGTGGAAATAACTAATGAATTTCATCAAGCAGGTTCAGGCTTTTGAAATATGTTGTTGAGGACACGATTCTGCACAATATATGTCAAATTCAGTGTAATCCAACCACAAGTTTAAAAATTATCGCCATTCGTTCAAAAAGTGCTTATCCCACCGATTTGAAGCGTTTTTGATTCGGAGTGAAAATAACTAATGAATGTCATCAAGAAGCTTTCTGCTGTTGTAATATGTTTTTTAGGACATGATTCTGCACATTATATGTCAAATTCAGTGTAATCCAGCCACAAGTTTAAAAGTTATAGCCATTTGTTCAAAAAGTGGTTATCTCACCGAGTCGAAGCGTTTTTGATTTGGAGTGGAAATAACTAATGAATTTCATGAAGCAGGTTTCTGCTGTAGAAATATGTTGTTCAGGACATGATTCTGCACAATATATGTCAAATTCAGTGTAATCCAACCACAAGTTTAAAAGTTATCGCCATTCGTTCAAAAAGTGCTTATCCCAGCGAGTTGAAGCGTTTTTGATTCGGAGTGAAAATAACTAATGAATGTCATCAAGAAGCTTTCTGCTGTTGAAATATGTTGTTGAGGACATTATTCTGCACAATATATGTCAAATTCAGTGTAATCCAGCCACAAGTTTAAAAGTTATAGCCATATGTTCAAAAAGTGGTAATCTCACCGAGTCGAAGCGTTTTTGATTTGGAGTGGAAATAACTGATGAATTCCATCAAGCAGGTTTCTGCTATTGAAATATGTTGTTTAGGACATGATTCTGCACAATATATGTCAAATTCAGTGTAATCCAGCCACAAGTTTAAAAGTTATAGCCATTTGTTCAAAAATTGCTTATCTCACAAAGATGAAGCGTTGTTGATTCGGAGTGGAAATAACTAATTAATTTCATCAAGTAGGTTTTTGCTGTTGAAACATGTTGTTTAGGACATGATTCTGCACAATGTATGTGAAATTCTGTTTAATCCAGCCACAAGTTTAAAAGTTATAGCCTTTCGTTCAAAAAGTGCTTATCTCACCGAATTGAAGCGTTTATGATTCGGAGTGGAAATAACTAATGAATTTCATCAAGCAGGTTTATGCTTTTGAAATATGTTGTTTCGGACATGATTCTGCACAATATATGTCAAATTCAATGTAATCCAACCACAAGTTTAAAAGTTATCGCCATTCGTTCAAAAAGAGCTTATCTCACCGAGATGAAGCGTTTTTGATTCGGAGTGGAAATAACTAATGCATTTCATCAACTTGGTTTATGCTTTTGAAATATGTTGTTGAGGACATGATTCTGCACAATATGTGTCAAATTCAATGTAATCCAACCACAAGTTTAAAAGTTATCGCCATTGGTTCAAAAAGTGCTTATCTCACCGAGATGAAGCGTTTTTGATTCGGAGTGGAAATAACTAATGAATTTCATCAAGCAGGTTTCTGCTGTTGAAATATGTTGTTTAGGACATGATTCTGCACGATATATGTCAAATTCTGTGCAATCCAGCCACAAGTTTAAAAGTTATCGCCATTAGTTCAAAAAGTGCTTATCTCACCGAGATGAAGCGTTTTTGATTCGGAGTGGAAATAACTAATGAATTTCATCAAGCTGGTTCCTGCTGCTGAAATATGTTGTTGAGGACATGATTCTGCACAATATATGTCAAATTCAGTGTAATCCAGCCACAAGTTATAGCCATTCGTTCAAAAAGTGCTTATTTCACCGAGTCGAAGCGTTTTTGATTTGGAGTGGAAATAACTAATGAATTTCATCAAACAGGTTTCTGCTGTTGAAATATGTTGTTCAGGACATGATTCTGCACAATATATGTCAAATTCTGTGTAATCCAGCCACAAGTTTAAAAGTTATAGCCATTCGTTCAAAAATTGCTTATCTCACCGAATCGAAGCGTTTTTAATTTGGAGTTGAAATAACTGATGAATGTCATCATGAAGCTTTCTGCTGTTGAAATATGATGTTTAGGACATGATTCTGCACAACATATGTCAAATTCAGTGTAATCCAGCCACAAGTTATTGCCATTTGTTCAAAAAGTGCTTATCTCACCGAGTTGATTTGTTTATGATTCGGAGTTGAAATAACTAATGCATTTCATCAAGCAGGTTTCTGCTTTTGAAATATGTTGTTTAGGACATGATTCTGCACAATATATGTCAAATTCAATGTAATCCAACCACAAGTTTAAAAGTTATCGCCATTCTTTCAAAAAGTGCTTATCCCACCGATTTGAAGCGTTTTTGATTTGGAGTGAAAATAACTAATGAATGTCATCAAGAAGCTTTCTGCTGTTGAAATATGTTTTTTAGGACATGATTCTGCACAATATATGTCAAATTCAGTGTAATCGAGCCACAAGTTTAAAAGTTATAGCCATTTGTTCAAAAAGTGGGTATCTCACCGAGTTGAAGCGTTTTTGATTCGGAGTGAAAATAACTAATGAATATCATCAAGAAGCTTTCTGCTGTTGAAATATGTTTTTTAGGACATGATTCTGCACATTATATGTCAAATTCAGTGTAATCCAGCCACCATTTTAAAAGTTATAGCCATTTGTTCAAAAATTGCTTATCTCACAGAGATGAAGCGTTTTTGATTCGGAGTGGAAATAACTAATGAATGTCATCAAGAAGGTTTCTGCCGTTCAAATATGTTGTTCAGGACATGATTCTGCACAATATATGTGAAATTCAGTGTAATCCAGCCACAAGTTATAGCCATTCGTTCAAAAGTGCTTATTTCACCGAGTCGAAGCGTTTTTGATTTGGAGTGGAAATAACTAATGAATTTCATCAAACAGGTTTCTGCTGTTGAAATATGTTGTTCAGGACATGATTCTGCACAATATATGTCAAATTCTGTGTAATCCAGCCACAAGTTTAAAAGTTATCGCCATTCGTTCAAAAATTGCTTATCTCACCGAATCGAAGCGTTTTTAATTTGGAGTTGAAATAACTGATGAATGTCATCATGAAGCTTTCTGCTGTTGATATATGTTGTTTAGGACATGATTCTGCACAATATATGTCAAATTCAGTGTAATCCAGCCACAAGTTATTGCCATTTGTTCAAAAAGTGCTTATCTCACCGAGATGAAGCGTTTTTGATTCGGAGTGGAAATAACTAATGAATTTCATCAAGCTGGTTTCTGCTGTTGAAATATGTTGTTCAGGACATGATTCTGCACAATATATGTCAAATTCTGTGTAATCCAGCCACAAGTTTAAAAGTTATAGCCATTCCATCAAAAATTTCTTATCTCACCGAGATGAAGCGTTTTTGATTCGGAGTGGAAATAACTAATGAATTTCATCAAGCTGGTTTCTGCTGTTGAAATATGTTGTTTAGGACATGATTTTGAACAATATATTTCAAATACAGAGTAATCCAGCCACAAGTTATAGCCATTCGTTCAAAAAGTGCTTATCTCACCGAGTCGAAGCATTTTTGATAAGGAGTGGAAATAACTGATGAATTTCATCAAGCAGGTTTCTGCTGTTGAAATATGTTGTTTAGGACATGATTTTGAACAATATATTTCAAATACAGAGTAATCCAGCCACAAGTTATAGCCATTCGTTCAAAAAGTGCTTATCTCACCGAGTCAAAGCATTTTTGATAAGGAGTGGAAATAACTGATGAATTTCATCAAGCAGGTTTCTGCTGTTGAAATATGTTGTTTAGGACATGATTCTGCACAATATATGTCAAATTTAATGTAATCCAACCACAAGTTTAAAAGTTATCGCCATTCGTTCAAAAAGTGCTTATCCCACCGATTTGAAGCGTTTTTGATTCGTAGTGAAAATAAGTAATGAATGTCATCAAGAAGCTTTCTGCTGTTGAAATATGTTGTTTTGGACATTATTCTGCACAATATATGGCAAATTCAGTGTAATCCAGCCACAAGTTATAGCCATTCGTTCAAAAAGTGTTTATCTCACCGAAATGAAGCGTTTATGATTCGGAGTGGAAATAACTAATGAATTTCATCAAGCAGGTTTATGCTTTTGAAATATGTTGTTGAGGACATGATTCTGCACAATATATGTCAAATTCAATGCAATCCAACCACAAGTTTAAAAGTTATCGCCATTCGTTCAAAAAGTGCTTATCTCACCGAGATGAAGCGTTTTTGATTCGGAGTGGAAATAACTAATGCATTTCATCAAGTTGGTTTATGCTTTTGAAATATGTTTTTGAGGACATGATTCTGCACAATATATGTCAAATTCAATGCAATCCAACCACAAGTTTAAAAGTTATCGCCATTAGTTCAAAAAGTGCTTATCTCACCGAGATGAAGCGTTTTTGATTCGGAGTGGAAATAACTAATGAATTTCAACAAGCTGATTTCTGCTGTTGAAATATGTTGTTTAGGACATGATTCTGCACGATATATGTCAAATTCTGTGCAATCCAGAAAACAAGTTTAAAAGTCATCGCCATTAGTTCAAAAAGTGCTTATCTCACCGAGATGAAGCGTTTTTGATTCGGAGTGGAAATAACTAATGAATTTCATCAAGCTGGTTTCTGCTGTTGAAATATGTTGTTCAGGCCATGATTCTGCACAATATATTTCAAATTCAGTGTAATCCAGCCACAAGTTATAGCCATTCGTTCAAAAGTGCTTATCTCACCGAGTCGAAGCATTTTTGATTCGGAGTGGAAATAACTAATGAATTTCATCAAACAGGTTTCTGCTGTTGAAATATGTTGTTCAGGACATGATTCTGCACAATATATGTCAAATTCTGTGTAATCCAGCCACAAGTTTAAAAGTTATCGCCATTCGTTCAAAAATTGCTTATCTCACCGAGTCGAAGCGTTTTTGATTTTAAGTTTAAATAACTGATGAATGTCATCATGAAGCTTTCTACTGTTTAAATATGTTGTTTAGGACATGATTCTGCACAATATATGTCAAATTCAGTGTAATCCTGCCACAAGTCATCGCCATTAGTTCAAAAAGTGCTTATCTCACCGAGATGAAGCGTTTTTGATTCGGAGTGGAAATAACTAATGATTTTCATCAAGCTGGTTTCTGCTGTTGAAATATGTTGTTCAGGACATGATTCTGCACAATATATGTGAAATTCTGTGTAATCCAGCCACAAGTTTAAAAGTTATAGCCATTCGTTCAAAAATTGCTTATCTCACCGAGTCGAAGCGTTTTTGATTTGGAGTTGAAATAACTGATGAATGTCATCATGAAGCTTTCTACTGTTGAAATATGTTGTTTAGGACATGATTCTGCACAATATATGTCAAATTCAGTGTAATCCAGCCACAAGTTTAAAAGTTATAGCCATTTGTTCAAAAAGTGGTTATCTCACCGAGTCGAAGCGTTTTTGATTCGGACTGGAAATAACTCATGAATTTCATCAAACAGGTTTCTGCTGTTGAAATATGTTGTTTAGGACATGATTCTGCACAATATATGTCAAATTCAGTGTAATCCAGCCACAAGTTTAAAAGTTATAGCCATATGTTCAAAAAGTGGTAATCTCACCGAGTCGAAGCGTTTTTGATTTGGAGTGGAAATAACTGATGAATTCCATCAAGCAGGTTTCTGCTGTTGAAATATGTTGTTTAGGACATGATTCTGCACAATATATGTCAAATTCAGTGTAATCCAGGCACAAATTTAAAGGTTATAGCCATTTGTTCAAAAATTGCTTATCTCACAAAGATGAAGCGTTGTTGATTCGGAGTGGAAATAACTAATTAATTTCATCAAGTAGGTTTCTGCTCTTGAAACATGTTGTATAGGACATGATTCTGCACAATGTATGTGAAATTCTGTTTAATCCAGCCACATGTTTAAAAGTTATAGCCTTTCGTTGAAAAAGTGCTCATCTCACCGAATTGAAGCGTTTGTGATTCGGAGTGGAAATAACTCATGAATTTCATCAAGCAGGTTTATGCTTTTGAAATATGTTGTTGAAGACATGATTCTGCACAATATTTGTCAAATTCAATGTAATCCAACCACAAGTTTAAAAGTTATCGCAATTCGTTCAAAAAGTGCTTATCCCACCGAGTTGAAGCGTTTTTGATTCAGAGTGAAAATAACTAATGAATGTCATCAAGATGCTTTTTGCTGTTGAAATTTGTTGTTAAGAACATGATTCTGCACAATATATGTCAAATTCAGTGTAATCCAGCCACAAGTTTCGAAAGTCATAGCCATTTGTTCAAAAAGTGGTTATCTCACCGAATCGAAGCGTTTTTGATTCGGAGTGGAAATAACTAATGAATTTCATCAAGCAGGTTTCTGCTGTTCAAATATGTTGTTCAGGACATGATTCTGTACAATATATGTGAAATTCAGTGTAATCCAGCCACAAGTTTAAAAGTTATAGCCATTCGTTCAAAAATTGCTTATCTCACAGAGATGAAGCGTTTTTGATTCGGAGTGGAAATAACTAATGAATGTCATCAAGCAGGTTTCTGCCGTTCAAATATGTTTTTCAGGACATGATTCTGCACAATATATGTGAAATTCTGTGTAATACAGCCACAAGTTTAAAAGTTATAGCCATTTGTTCAAAAAGTGGTTATCTCACCGAGTCGAAGCGTTTTTGATTCGGAGTGGAAATAACTAATGATTTTATTCAAGCAGGTTTCTGCTGTTGAAATATGTTTTTTAGGACATGATATTGCACAATATATGTCAAATTCAATGTAATCCAACCACAAGTTTAAAAGTTATCGCCATTCGTTTAAAAAGTGCTTATCCCACCGATTTGAACCGTTTTTGATTCGTAGTGAAATTAACTAATGAATGTCATCAAGAAGCTTTCTGCTGTTGAAATATGTTGTTTAGGACATGATTCTGCACATTATGTGTCAAATTCAGTGTAATCCAGCCACATTTTTAAAAGTTATAGCCATTTGTTCAAAAAGTGAGTATCTCACCGAGTCGAAACATTTTTGATTCGGAGTGGAAATAACTGATGAATTTCATCAAGCAGGTTTCTGCTGTTGAAATATGTTGTTCAGGACATGAGTCTGCAGAATATATGTGAAATTCTTTGTAATCCAGCCACAAGTTTAAAGTTATAGCCATTTGTTCAAAAAGTGCTTATCTCACCGAGATGAAGCGTTTTTGATTCGGAGTGGAAATAACTAATGAATTTCATCAAGCTGGTTTCTGCTGTTGAAATATGTTGTTCAGGACATGATTCTGCACAATATATGTCAAATTCTGTGTAATCCAGCCACAAGTTTAAAAGTTATAGCCATTCCATCAAAAATTTCTTATCTCACCGAGATGAAGCGTTTTTGATTCGGAGTGGAAATAACTAATGAATTTCATCAAGCTGGTTTCTGCTGTTGAAATATGTTGTTTAGGACATGATTTTGAACAATATATTTCAAATACAGAGTAATCCAGCCACAAGTTATAGCCATTCGTTCAAAAAGTGGTTATCTCACCGAAATGAAGCGTTTATGATTCGGAGTGGAAATAACTAATGAATTTCATCAAGCAGGTTTATGCTTTTGAAATATGTTGTTGAGGACATGATTCTGCACAATATATGTCAAATTCAATGCAATCTAACCACAAGTTTAAAAGTTATCGCCATTCGTTCAAAAAGTGCTTATCTCACCGAGATGAAGCGTTTTTGATTCGGAGTGGAAATAACTAATGCATTTCATCAAGTTGGTTTATGCTTTTGAAATATGTTGTTGAGGACATGATTCTGCACAATATATGTCAAATTCAATGCAATCCAACCGCAAGTTTAAAAGTTATCGCCATTAGTTCAAAAAGTGCTTATCTCACCGAGATGAAGCGTTTTTGATTCGGAGTGGAAATAACTAATGAATTTCAACAAGCTGATTTCTGCTCTTGAAATATGTTGTTTAGGACATGATTCTGCACGATATATGTCAAATTCTGTGCAATCCAGAAAACAAGTTTAAAAGTCATCGCCATTAGTTCAAAAAGTGCTTATCTCACCGAGATGAAGCGTTTTTTATTCGGAGTGGAAATAACTAATGAATTTCATCAAGCTGGTTTCTGCTGTTGAAATATGTTGTTCAGGCCATGATTCTGCACAATATATTTCAAATTCAGTGTAATCCAGCCACAAGTTATAGCCATTCGTTCAAAAAGTGCTTATCTCACCGAGTCGAAGCGTTTTTGATTCGGAGTGGAAATAACTAATGAATTTCATCAAACAGGTTTCTGCTGTTGAAATATGTTGTTCAGGACATGATTCTGCACAATATATGTCAAATTCTATGTAATCCAGCCACAAGTTTAAAAGTTATAGCCATTCGTTCAAAAATTGCTTATCTCACCGAGTCGAAGCGTTTTTGATTTTAAGTTTAAATAACTGATGAATGTCATCATGAAGCTTTCTACTGTTGAAATATGTTGTTTAGGACATGATTCTGCACAATATATGTCAAATTCAGTGTAATCCTGCCACAAGTCATCGCCATTAGTTCAAAAAGTGCTTATCTCACCGAGATGAAGCGTTTTTGATTCGGAGTGGAAATAACTAATGATTTTCATCAAGCTGGTTTCTGCTGTTGAAATATGTTGTTCAGGACATGATTCTGCACAATATATGTCAAATTCTGTGTAATCCTGCCACAAGTTTAAAAGTTATAGCCATTTGTTCAAAAAGTGGTTATCTCACAGAGATGAAGCGTTTTTGATTCGGAGTGGAAATAACTAATGAATGTCATCAAGCTGGTTTCTGCTGTTGAAATATGTTGTTCAGGACATGATTTTGCACAATATATTTCAAATTCAGTGTAATCCAGCCACAAGTTATAGCCATTCGTTCAAAACGTGCTTATCTCACCGAGATGAAGCATTTTTGATTCGGAGTGGAAATAACTGATGAATTTCATCAAGCCGGTTTCTGCTGTTGAAATATGTTGTTTAGGACATGATTCTGCACAATATATGTCAAATTCAATGTAATCCAACCACAAGTTTAAAAGTTATCGCCATTCGTTCAAAAAGTGCTTATCCCACCGATTTGAAGCGTTTTTGATTCGTAGTGAAAATAACTAATGAATGTCATCAAGAAGCTTTCTGCTGTTGAAATATGTTGTTTAGGACATGATTCTGCACAATATATGTCGAATTCAGTGTAATCCAGCCACAAGTTTAAAAGTTATAGCCATTTGTTCAAAAAGTGGTTATCTCACCGAGTCGAAGCGTTTTTGATTCGGAGTGGAAATAACTCATGAATTTCATCAAACAGGTTTCTGCTGTTAAAATATGTTGTTTAGGACATGATTTTGCACAATATATGTCAAATTCAGTGTAATCCAGCCACAAGTTATAGCCATTCGTTCAAAAAGTGGTTATCTCACCGAATTGAAGCGTTTATGATTCGGAGTGGAAATAACTAATGAATTTCATCAAGCAGGTTCATGCTTTTGAAATATGTTGTTGAGGACATGATTCTGCACAATATATGTCAAATTCAGTGTAATCCAACCACAAGTTTAAAAGTTATCGCCATTCGTTCAAAAAGTGCTTATCTCACAGAGATGAAGCGTTTTTGATTCGGAGTGGAAATAACTAATGAATTTCATCAAGCTGGTTTCTGCTGTTGAAATATGTTGTTCAGGACATGATTCTGCACAATATATGTCAAATTCTGTGTAATCCAGCCACAAGTTTAAAAGTTATAGCTATTCGTTCAAAAAGTGCTTATCTCACCGAGATGAAGCTTTTTTGATTTGGAGTGGAAATAACTGATGAATTTCATCAAGCAGGTTTCTGCTGTTGAAATATGTTGTTTAGGACATGATTCCGCACAATATATGTCAAATTCAATGTAATCCAACCACAAGTTTAAAAGTTATCGCCATTCGTTCAAAAAGTGCTTATCCCACCGATTTGAAGCGTTTTTGATTCGTATTGAAAATAACTAATGAATGTCATCAAGAAGCTTTCTGCTGTTGAAATATGTTTTTTCGGAGATGATTCTGCACAATATATTTCAAATTCAGTGTAATCCAGCCACAAGTTTAAAAGTTATAGCCATTTGTTCAAAAAGTGGTTATCTCACCGAGTCGAAGCGTTTTTGATTCGGAGTGGAAATAACTCATGAATTTCATCAAACAGGTTTCTGCTGTTGAAATATGTTGTTTAGGACATGATTTTGCACAATATATGTGAAATTCTGTGTAATCCGGGCACAAGTTATAGCCATTCGTTAAAAAAGTGCTTATCTCACCGAGATGAAGCGTTTTTGATTTGGAGTGGAAATATCTCATGAATTCCATCAAGCAGGTTTCTGCTGTTGAGATATGTTGTTTAGGACATGATTCAGCACAATATATGTCAAATTCAGTGTAATCCAGCCACAAGTTATAGCCATTCGTATAAAAAGTACTTATCTCACCGAATTGAAGCATTTATGATTCGGAGTGGAAATTACTAATGAATTTCATCAAGCAGGTTCATGCTTTTGAAATATGTTGTTGAGGACATGATTCTACACAATATATGTCAAGTTCAATGTAATCCAACCACAAGTTTAAAAGTTTTCGCCATTCGTTCAAAAAGTGCTTATCCCATAGAGTTGAAGCCTTTTTGATTCGGAGTGAAAATAACAAATGAATGTCATCAAGAAGCTTTCTGCTGTTGAAATATGTTGTTTGGGACATGATTCTGCACAATATATGTATAATTCAGTGTAATCCAGCCACAAGTTTAAAAGTTATAGCCATTTGTTCAAAAAGTGGTAATCTCACCGAGTCGAAGCACTTTTGATTGGGCGTGGAAATAACTAATGAATTTCATCAAGCTGGTTTCTGCTGTTGAAATATGTTGTTCAGGACATGATTCTGCACAATATATATCAAATTCTGTGTAATCCAGCCACAAGTTTAAAAGTTATAGCCATTTGTTCAAAAAGTGCTTATCTCACAGAGATGAAGCGTTTTTGATTCGGAGTGGAAATAACTGATGAATTTCATCAAGCAGGTTTCTGGAGTTGAAATATGTTGTTTAGGACATGATTCTGCACAATATATGTCAAATTCAATGGAATCCAACAACAAGTTTAAAAGTTATCGCCATTCGTTCAAAAAGTGCTTATCCCACCGAGTCGAAGCGTTTTTGATTTGGAGTGGAAATAACTAATGAATTTCATCAAACAGGTTTCTGCTGTTGAAATATGTTGTTCAGGACATGATTCTGTACAATATATGTCAAATTCTGTGTAATCCAGCCACAAGTTTAAAAGTTATAGCCATTCGTTCAAAAATTGCTTATCTCACCGATTTGAAGCGTTTTTGATTCGGAGTGAAAATAACTAATGAATTTCATCAAGAAGCTTTCTGCTGTTGAAATATGTTGTTTATACCATGATTTTGCACAATATATGTCAAATTCAGTGTAATCCAGCCACATGTTTAAAAGTTATAGCCATTCGTTCAAAAATTGCTTATCTCACAGAGATGAAGCGTTTTTGATTCGGAGTGGAAATAACTCATGAATTTCATAAAGCAGATTTATGCTTTTGAAATATGTTGTTCAGGACATGATTCTGCACGATATATTTCAAATTCTGTGTAATCCAGCGTGAGTTTAAAAGTTATAGCCATTAGTTCAAAAATTGCTTATCTCACCGAGTCGAAGCTTTTTTGATTCAGAGTGGAAATAACTCATGAATGTCATCAAGATGCTTTTTGCTGTTGAAATTTGTTGTTAAGAACATGATTCTGCACAATATATGTCAAATTCAGTGTAATCCAGCCACAAGTTTCGAAAGTCATAGCCATTTGTTCAAAAAGTGGTTATCTCACCGAATCGAAGCGTTTTTGATTCGGAGTGGAAATAACTAATGAATTTCATCAAGCAGGTTTCTGCTGTTCAAATATGTTGTTCAGGACATGATTCTGTACAATATATGTGAAATTCAGTGTAATCCAGCCACAAGTTTAAAAGTTATAGCCATTCGTTCAAAAATTGCTTATCTCACAGAGATGAAGCGTTTTTGATTCGGAGTGGAAATAACTAATGAATGTCATCAAGCAGGTTTCTGCCGTTCAAATATGTTTTTCAGGACATGATTCTGCACAATATATGTGAAATTCTGTGTAATACAGCCACAAGTTTAAAAGTTATAGCCATTTGTTCAAAAAGTGGTTATCTCACCGAGTCGAAGCGTTTTTGATTCGGAGTGGAAATAACTAATGATTTTATTCAAGCAGGTTTCTGCTGTTGAAATATGTTTTTTAGGACATGATATTGCACAATATATGTCAAATTCAATGTAATCCAACCACAAGTTTAAAAGTTATCGCCATTCGTTTAAAAAGTGCTTATCCCACCGATTTGAACCGTTTTTGATTCGTAGTGAAATTAACTAATGAATGTCATCAAGAAGCTTTCTGCTGTTGAAATATGTTGTTTAGGACATGATTCTGCACATTATGTGTCAAATTCAGTGTAATCCAGCCACATTTTTAAAAGTTATAGCCATTTGTTCAAAAAGTGAGTATCTCACCGAGTCGAAACATTTTTGATTCGGAGTGGAAATAACTGATGAATTTCATCAAGCAGGTTTCTGCTGTTGAAATATGTTGTTCAGGACATGAGTCTGCAGAATATATGTGAAATTCTTTGTAATCCAGCCACAAGTTTAAAGTTATAGCCATTTGTTCAAAAAGTGCTTATCTCACCGAGATGAAGCGTTTTTGATTCGGAGTGGAAATAACTAATGAATTTCATCAAGCTGGTTTCTGCTGTTGAAATATGTTGTTCAGGACATGATTCTGCACAATATATGTCAAATTCTGTGTAATCCAGCCACAAGTTTAAAAGTTATAGCCATTCCATCAAAAATTTCTTATCTCACCGAGATGAAGCGTTTTTGATTCGGAGTGGAAATAACTAATGAATTTCATCAAGCTGGTTTCTGCTGTTGAAATATGTTGTTTAGGACATGATTTTGAACAATATATTTCAAATACAGAGTAATCCAGCCACAAGTTATAGCCATTCGTTCAAAAAGTGGTTATCTCACCGAAATGAAGCGTTTATGATTCGGAGTGGAAATAACTAATGAATTTCATCAAGCAGGTTTATGCTTTTGAAATATGTTGTTGAGGACATGATTCTGCACAATATATGTCAAATTCAATGCAATCTAACCACAAGTTTAAAAGTTATCGCCATTCGTTCAAAAAGTGCTTATCTCACCGAGATGAAGCGTTTTTGATTCGGAGTGGAAATAACTAATGCATTTCATCAAGTTGGTTTATGCTTTTGAAATATGTTGTTGAGGACATGATTCTGCACAATATATGTCAAATTCAATGCAATCCAACCGCAAGTTTAAAAGTTATCGCCATTAGTTCAAAAAGTGCTTATCTCACCGAGATGAAGCGTTTTTGATTCGGAGTGGAAATAACTAATGAATTTCAACAAGCTGATTTCTGCTCTTGAAATATGTTGTTTAGGACATGATTCTGCACGATATATGTCAAATTCTGTGCAATCCAGAAAACAAGTTTAAAAGTCATCGCCATTAGTTCAAAAAGTGCTTATCTCACCGAGATGAAGCGTTTTTTATTCGGAGTGGAAATAACTAATGAATTTCATCAAGCTGGTTTCTGCTGTTGAAATATGTTGTTCAGGCCATGATTCTGCACAATATATTTCAAATTCAGTGTAATCCAGCCACAAGTTATAGCCATTCGTTCAAAAAGTGCTTATCTCACCGAGTCGAAGCGTTTTTGATTCGGAGTGGAAATAACTAATGAATTTCATCAAACAGGTTTCTGCTGTTGAAATATGTTGTTCAGGACATGATTCTGCACAATATATGTCAAATTCTATGTAATCCAGCCACAAGTTTAAAAGTTATAGCCATTCGTTCAAAAATTGCTTATCTCACCGAGTCGAAGCGTTTTTGATTTTAAGTTTAAATAACTGATGAATGTCATCATGAAGCTTTCTACTGTTGAAATATGTTGTTTAGGACATGATTCTGCACAATATATGTCAAATTCAGTGTAATCCTGCCACAAGTCATCGCCATTAGTTCAAAAAGTGCTTATCTCACCGAGATGAAGCGTTTTTGATTCGGAGTGGAAATAACTAATGATTTTCATCAAGCTGGTTTCTGCTGTTGAAATATGTTGTTCAGGACATGATTCTGCACAATATATGTCAAATTCTGTGTAATCCTGCCACAAGTTTAAAAGTTATAGCCATTTGTTCAAAAAGTGGTTATCTCACAGAGATGAAGCGTTTTTGATTCGGAGTGGAAATAACTAATGAATGTCATCAAGCTGGTTTCTGCTGTTGAAATATGTTGTTCAGGACATGATTTTGCACAATATATTTCAAATTCAGTGTAATCCAGCCACAAGTTATAGCCATTCGTTCAAAACGTGCTTATCTCACCGAGATGAAGCATTTTTGATTCGGAGTGGAAATAACTGATGAATTTCATCAAGCCGGTTTCTGCTGTTGAAATATGTTGTTTAGGACATGATTCTGCACAATATATGTCAAATTCAATGTAATCCAACCACAAGTTTAAAAGTTATCGCCATTCGTTCAAAAAGTGCTTATCCCACCGATTTGAAGCGTTTTTGATTCGTAGTGAAAATAACTAATGAATGTCATCAAGAAGCTTTCTGCTGTTGAAATATGTTGTTTAGGACATGATTCTGCACAATATATGTCGAATTCAGTGTAATCCAGCCACAAGTTTAAAAGTTATAGCCATTTGTTCAAAAAGTGGTTATCTCACCGAGTCGAAGCGTTTTTGATTCGGAGTGGAAATAACTCATGAATTTCATCAAACAGGTTTCTGCTGTTAAAATATGTTGTTTAGGACATGATTTTGCACAATATATGTCAAATTCAGTGTAATCCAGCCACAAGTTATAGCCATTCGTTCAAAAAGTGGTTATCTCACCGAATTGAAGCGTTTATGATTCGGAGTGGAAATAACTAATGAATTTCATCAAGCAGGTTCATGCTTTTGAAATATGTTGTTGAGGACATGATTCTGCACAATATATGTCAAATTCAGTGTAATCCAACCACAAGTTTAAAAGTTATCGCCATTCGTTCAAAAAGTGCTTATCTCACAGAGATGAAGCGTTTTTGATTCGGAGTGGAAATAACTAATGAATTTCATCAAGCTGGTTTCTGCTGTTGAAATATGTTGTTCAGGACATGATTCTGCACAATATATGTCAAATTCTGTGTAATCCAGCCACAAGTTTAAAAGTTATAGCTATTCGTTCAAAAAGTGCTTATCTCACCGAGATGAAGCTTTTTTGATTTGGAGTGGAAATAACTGATGAATTTCATCAAGCAGGTTTCTGCTGTTGAAATATGTTGTTTAGGACATGATTCCGCACAATATATGTCAAATTCAATGTAATCCAACCACAAGTTTAAAAGTTATCGCCATTCGTTCAAAAAGTGCTTATCCCACCGATTTGAAGCGTTTTTGATTCGTATTGAAAATAACTAATGAATGTCATCAAGAAGCTTTCTGCTGTTGAAATATGTTTTTTCGGAGATGATTCTGCACAATATATTTCAAATTCAGTGTAATCCAGCCACAAGTTTAAAAGTTATAGCCATTTGTTCAAAAAGTGGTTATCTCACCGAGTCGAAGCGTTTTTGATTCGGAGTGGAAATAACTCATGAATTTCATCAAACAGGTTTCTGCTGTTGAAATATGTTGTTTAGGACATGATTTTGCACAATATATGTGAAATTCTGTGTAATCCGGGCACAAGTTATAGCCATTCGTTAAAAAAGTGCTTATCTCACCGAGATGAAGCGTTTTTGATTTGGAGTGGAAATATCTCATGAATTCCATCAAGCAGGTTTCTGCTGTTGAGATATGTTGTTTAGGACATGATTCAGCACAATATATGTCAAATTCAGTGTAATCCAGCCACAAGTTATAGCCATTCGTATAAAAAGTACTTATCTCACCGAATTGAAGCATTTATGATTCGGAGTGGAAATTACTAATGAATTTCATCAAGCAGGTTCATGCTTTTGAAATATGTTGTTGAGGACATGATTCTACACAATATATGTCAAGTTCAATGTAATCCAACCACAAGTTTAAAAGTTTTCGCCATTCGTTCAAAAAGTGCTTATCCCATAGAGTTGAAGCCTTTTTGATTCGGAGTGAAAATAACAAATGAATGTCATCAAGAAGCTTTCTGCTGTTGAAATATGTTGTTTGGGACATGATTCTGCACAATATATGTATAATTCAGTGTAATCCAGCCACAAGTTTAAAAGTTATAGCCATTTGTTCAAAAAGTGGTAATCTCACCGAGTCGAAGCACTTTTGATTGGGCGTGGAAATAACTAATGAATTTCATCAAGCTGGTTTCTGCTGTTGAAATTTGTTGTTCAGGACATGATTCTGCACAATATATATCAAATTCTGTGTAATCCAGCCACAAGTTTAAAAGTTATAGCCATTTGTTCAAAAAGTGCTTATCTCACAGAGATGAAGCGTTTTTGATTCGGAGTGGAAATAACTGATGAATTTCATCAAGCAGGTTTCTGGAGTTGAAATATGTTGTTTAGGACATGATTCTGCACAATATATGTCAAATTCAATGGAATCCAACAACAAGTTTAAAAGTTATCGCCATTCGTTCAAAAAGTGCTTATCCCACCGAGTCGAAGCGTTTTTGATTTGGAGTGGAAATAACTAATGAATTTCATCAAACAGGTTTCTGCTGTTGAAATATGTTGTTCAGGACATGATTCTGTACAATATATGTCAAATTCTGTGTAATCCAGCCACAAGTTTAAAAGTTATAGCCATTCGTTCAAAAATTGCTTATCTCACCGATTTGAAGCGTTTTTGATTCGGAGTGAAAATAACTAATGAATTTCATCAAGAAGCTTTCTGCTGTTGAAATATGTTGTTTATACCATGATTTTGCACAATATATGTCAAATTCAGTGTAATCCAGCCACATGTTTAAAAGTTATAGCCATTCGTTCAAAAATTGCTTATCTCACAGAGATGAAGCGTTTTTGATTCGGAGTGGAAATAACTCATGAATTTCATCAAGCAGATTTATGCTTTTGAAATATGTTGTTCAGGACATGATTCTGCACGATATATTTCAAATTCTGTGTAATCCAGCGTGAGTTTAAAAGTTATAGCCATTAGTTCAAAAATTGCTTATCTCACCGAGTCGAAGCTTTTTTGATTCAGAGTGGAAATAACTCATGAATTTCATCAAGCAGGTTTCTGCTGTTGAAATATGTTGTTTAGGACATGATTCTGCACAATATATGTCAAATTCTGTGTCATCCAGCCACAAGTTATAGCCATTCGTTCAAAAATTGCTTTTCTAACCGAGTCGAAGCGTTTTTGATTCGGAGTGAAAATAACTAATGAATTTCATGAAGGTGGTTTCTGCTGTTGAAATATGTTGTTCAGGACATGATTCTGCACAATATATGTGAAATTCTGTGTAATCCAGCCACAAGTTTAAAACTTATAGCCATTCGTTCAAAAATTGTTTATCTCACAGAGATGAAGCGTTTTTGATTCGTAGTGGAAATAACTAATGAATTTCATCAAGCTGGTTTCTGCTGTTCAAATATGTTGTTCAGGACATGATTCTACACAATATATATGAAATTTTGTGTAATCCAGCCACAAGTTTAAAAGTTATAGCCACTCGTTCAAAAATTGCTTATCTCACCGAGTCGAAGCGTTTTTGATTTGGAGTTGAAATAACTGATGCATGTCATCATGGAGCTTTCTGCTGTTAAAATATGTTGTTTAGGACATGATTCTTCACAATATATTTCAAATTCAGTGTAATCCAGCCACAAGTTTAAAAGTTATAGGCATCTGTTCAAAAAGTGGTTATCTCACCGAGTCGAAGCGTTTTTGATTCGGAGTGGAAATAACTAATGAATTTCATCAAGCAGGTTTCTGCTGTTGAAATATGTTGTTTAGGACATGATTCTGCAAAATATATGTCAAATTCAGTGTAATCCAGCCACAAGTTATAGCCATTTGTTCAAAAAGTGGTTATCTCACCGAATTGAAGCGTTTATGATTCGGAGTGGAAATAACTAATGAATTTCATCAAGCAGGTTTATGCTTTTGAAATATGTTGTTCAGGATATGATTCTGCACAATATATGTCAAATTCTGTGTAATCCAGCCTTGAGTTTAAAAGTTATAGCCATTCTTTCGAAAATTTCTTATCTCACCGAGTCGAAGCGTTTTTGATTCGGAATTGAAATAAGTAATGAATTTCATCAAGCAGTATTCTGCTGTTGAAATATGTGGTTTAGGACATGATTCTGCACGATATATGTCAAATTCAGTGTAATCCAGACAAGTTTAAAAGTTATAGCCATTTGTTCAAAAAGTGGTTATCTCACCGAGTCGAAGCGTTTTTGATTCGGAATGGAAATAACTAATGAATTTCATCAAGCTGGTTTCTGCTGTTGAAATATGTTGTTCAGGACATGATTCTGCACAATATATGTCAAATTCTTTGTAATCCAGCAACAAGTTTAAAAGTTATAGCCATTCCATCAAAAATTGCTTATCTCACCGAGATGAAGCGTTTTTGATTCTGAGTGGAAATAACTAATGATTTTCATCAAGCTGGTTTCTGCTGTTCAAATATGTGGTTCAGGACATGATTCTACACAATATATATGAAATTCTGTGTAATCCAGCCACAAGTTTAAAAGTTATAGCCATTTGTTCAAAAATTGCTTATCTCACCGAGTCGAAGCGTTTTGGATTTGGAGTGGTAATAACTGATGAATTTCATCAAGCAGGTTTCTGCTGTTTAAATATGTTGTTTAGGACATGATTTTGTACAATATATGTCCAATTCAGTGTAATCCAGCCACAAGTTTAAAAGTTATAGCCATTTGTTCAAAAATTGGGTATCTCACCGAGTCGAAGCATTTTTGATTTGGAGTGGAAATAACTGATGAATTCCATCAAGCAGGTTTCTGCTGTTGAAATATGTTGTTTATGACATGATTCTGCACAATATATATCAAATTCTGTGTAATCCAGCCACAAGTTTAAAAGTTATAGCCATTTGTTCAAAAAGTGCTTATCTCACCGAGTCGAAGCGTTTTGGATTTGGATTGGTAATAACTGATGAATTTCATCAAGCAGGTTTCTGCTGTTGAAATATGTTGTTGAGGACATGACTCTGCACAATATATGTCAAATTCAGTGTAATCCAACCACAACTTTAAAAGTTATAGCTATTTGTTCAAAAAGTGGTTATCTCACCGAGTCGAAGCGTTTTTGATTTGGAGTGGAAATAACTGATGAATTTCATCAAGCAGGTTTCTGCTGTTGAAATATGTTGTTCAAGACATGATTCTGCACAATATATGTCAAATTTAGTGTAATCCAGCCACAAGTTATAGCCATTCGTTCAAAAAGTGCTTATCTCACCGAATTGAAGCGTTTATGATTCGGAGTGGAAATAACTCATGAATTTAATCAAGCTGGTTTCTGCTGTTCAAATATGTTGTTCAGGACATGATTCTACACAATATATATGAAATTCTGACTAATCCAGCCACAAGTTTAAAAGTTATAGCCATTTGTTCAAAAATTGCTTATCTCACCGAGTCGAAGCGTTTTTGATTCGGAGTGGAAATAACTAATGAATTTCATCAAGCAGGTTTTTGCTGTTGAAATATGTTGTTCAGGACATGATTCTGCACAATATATGTCAAATTCTATGTAATCCAGCCACAAGTTTAAAAGTTATAGCCACTCGTTCAAAAATTGCTTATCTCACCGAGTCGAAGCGTTTTTGATTTGGAGTTGAAATAACTGATGCATGTCATCATGAAGGTTTCTGCTGTTAAAATATGTTGTTTAGGACATGATTCTGCACAATATATTTCAAATTCAGTGTAATCCAGCCACAAGTTTAAAAGTTATAGGCATCTGTTCAAAAAGTGGTTATCTCACCGAGTCGAAGCGTTTTTGATTCGGAGTGGAAATAACTAATGAATTTCATCAAGCAGGTTTCTGCTGTTGAAATATGTTGTTTAGGACATGATTCTGCACAATATATGTCAAATTCAGTGTAATCCAGCCACAAGTTATAGCCATTTGTTCAAAAAGTGGTTATCTCACCGAATTGAAGCGTTTATGATTCGGAGTGGAAATAACTAATGAATTTCATCAAGCAGGTTTATGCTTTTGAAATATGTTGTTCAGGATATGTTTCTGCACAATATATGTCAAATGCTGTGTAATCCAGCCGTGAGTTTAAAAGTTATAGCCATTCGTTCGAAAATTGCTTATCTCACCGAGTCGAAGCGTTTTTGATTCGGAATTGAAATAAGTAATGAATTTCATCAAGCAGTATTCTGCTGTTGAAATATGTGGTTTAGGACATGATTCTGCACGATATATGTCAAATTCAGTGTAATCCAGCCAAGAGTTTAAAAGTTATATCCATTTGTTCAAAAATTGGGTATCTCACCGAGTCGAAGCATTTTTGATTTGGAGTGGAAATAACTGATGAATTCCATCAAGCAGGTTTCTGCTGTTGAAATATGTTGTTTAGGACATGATTCTGCACAATATGTCAAATTCAGTGTAATCCAGCCACAAGTTTAAAAGTTATAGCCATTCCATCAAAAATTGCTTATCTCACCGAGATGAAGCGTTTTTGATTCTGAGTGGAAATAACTAATGAATTTCATCAAGCTGGTTTCTGCTGTTCAAATATGTTGTTCAGGACATGATTCTACACAATATATATGAAATTCTGTGTAATCCAGCCACAAGTTTAAAAGTTATAGCCATTTGTTCAAAAATTGCTTATCTCACCGAGTCGAAGCGTTTTGGATTTGGAGTGGTAATAACTGATGAATTTCATCAAGCAGGTTTCTGCTGTTTAAATATGTTGTTTAGGACATGATTTTGCACAATATATGTCCAATTCAGTGTAATCCAGCCACAAGTTTAAAAGTTATAGCCATTTGTTCAAAAATTGGGTATCTCACCGAGTCGAAGCATTTTTGATTTGGAGTGGAAATAACTGATGAATTCCATCAAGCAGGTTTCTGCTGTTGAAATATGTTGTTTAGGACATGATTTTGCACAATATATGTCCAATTCAGTGTAATCCAGCCACAAGTTTAAAAGTTATAGCCATTTGTTCAAAAATGGTTATCTCACCGAGTCGAAGCGTTTTGGATTTGGAGTGGTAATAACTGATGAATTTCATCAAGCAGGTTTCTGCTGTTGAAATATGTTGTTGAGGACATGACTCTGCACAATATACGTCAAATTCAATGTAATCCACTCACAAGTTTAAAAGTTATAGCCATTCGTTCAAAAATTGCTTATCTCACATAGTCGAAAAGTTTTTGATTCGGAGTGGAAATAACTAATGAATTCCATCAAGCAGGTTTCTGCTGTTGAGATATGTTGTTTAGGACATGATTCTGCACAATATATGTCAAATTCTGTGTAATCCAGCCACAAGTTTAAAAGTTATAGCCATTTGTTCAAAAAGTGGGTATCGCACCGAGTCGAAGCATTTTTGATTCGGAGTGGAAATAACTGATGAATTTCATCAAGCAGGTTTCTGCTGTTGAAATATGTTGTTTAGGACATGATTCTGCACAATATATGTCAAATTCAGTGTAATCCAGCCACAACTTTAAAAGTTATAGCTATTTGTTCAAAAAGTGGTTATCTCACCGAGTCGAAGCGTTTTTGATTTGGAGTGGAAATAACTGATGAATTTCATCAAGCAGGTTTCTGCTGTTGAAATATGTTGTTCAAGACATGATTCTGCACAATATATGTCAAATTTAGTGTAATCCAGCCACAAGTTATAGCCATTCGTTCAAAAAGTGCTTATCTCACCGAATTGAAGCGTTTATGATTCGGAGTGTTAATAACTAATGAATTCCATCAAGCAGGTTTCTGCTGTTGAGATATGTTGTTCAGGACATGATTCTACACAATATATATGAAATTCTGTGTAATCCAGCCACAAGTTTAAAAGTTATAGCCATTTGTTCAAAAATTGCTTATCTCACCGAGTCGAAGCGTTTTTGATTCGGAGTGGAAATAACTAATGAATTTCATCAAGCAGGTTTTTGCTGTTGAAATATGTTGTTCAGGACATGATTCTGCACAATATATGTCAAATTCTATGTAATCCAGCCACAAGTTTAAAAGTTATAGCCACTCGTTCAAAAATTGCTTATCTCACCGAGTCGAAGCGTTTTTGATTTGGAGTTGAAATAACTGATGCATGTCATCATGAAGCTTTCTGCTGTTAAAATATGCTGTTTAGGACATGATTCTGCACAATATATGTCAAATTCTATGTAATCCAGCCACAAGTTTAAAAGTTATAGCCACTCGTTCAAAAATTGCTTATCTCACCGAGTCGAAGCGTTTTTGATTTGGAGTTGAAATAACTGATGCATGTCATCATGAAGCTTTCTGCTGTTAAAATATGTTGTTTAGGACATGATTCTGCACAATATATTTCAAATTCAGTGTAATCCAGCCACAAGTTTAAAAGTTATAGGCATCTGTTCAAAAAGTGGTTATCTCACCGAGTCGAAGCGTTTTTGATTCGGAGTGGAAATAACTAATGAATTTCATCAAGCAGGTTTCTGCTGTTGAAATATGTTGTTTAGGACATGATTCTGCACAATATATGTCAAATTCAGTGTAATCCAGCCACAAGTTATAGCCATTTGTTCAAAAAGTGCTTATCTCACCGAATTGAAGCGTTTATGATTCGGAGTGGAAATAACTAATGAATTTCATCAAGCAGGTTTATGCTTTTGAAATATGTTGTTCAGGATATGTTTCTGCACAATATATGTCAAATGCTGTGTAATCCAGCCGTGAGTTTAAAAGTTATAGCCATTCGTTCGAAAATTGCTTATCTCACCGAGTCGAAGCGTTTTTGATTCGGAATTGAAATAAGTAATGAATTTCATCAAGCAGTATTCTGCTGTTGAAATATGTGGTTTAGGACATGATTCTGCACGATATATGTCAAATTCAGTGTAATCCAGCCAAGAGTTTAAAAGTTATATCCATTTGTTCAAAAATTGGGTATCTCACCGAGTCGAATCATTTTTGATTTGGAGTGGAAATAACTGATGAATTCCATCAAGCAGGTTTCTGCTGTTGAAATATGTTGTTTAGGACATGATTCTGCACAATATGTCAAATTCAGTGTAATCCAGCCACAAGTTTAAAAGTTATAGCCATTCCATCAAAAATTGCTTATCTCACCGAGATGAAGCGTTTTTGATTCTGAGTGGAAATAACTAATGAATTTCATCAAGCTGGTTTCTGCTGTTCAAATATGTTGTTCAGGACATGATTCTATACAATATATATGAAATTCTGTGTAATCCAGCCACAAGTTTAAAAGTTATAGCCATTTGTTCAAAAATTGCTTATCTCACCGAGTCGAAGCGTTTTGGATTTGGAGTGGTAATAACTGATGAATTTCATCAAGCAGGTTTCTGCTGTTTAAATATGTTGTTTAGGACATGATTTTGCACAATATATGTCCAATTCAGTGTAATCCAGCCACAAGTTTAAAAGTTATAGCCATTTGTTCAAAAATTGGGTATCTCACCGAGTCGAAGCATTTTTGATTTGGAGTGGAAATAACTGATGAATTCCATCAAGCAGGTTTCTGCTGGTGAAATATGTTGTTTAGGACATGATTCTGCACAATATGTCAAATTCAGTGTAATCCAGCCACAAGTTTAAAAGTTATAGCCATTTGTTCAAAAATGGTTATCTCACCGAGTCGAAGCGTTTTTGATTCGGAGTGGAAATAACTAATGAATTTCATCAAGCAGGTTTCTGCTGTGGAAATATGTTGTTTAGGACATGATTCTGCACAATATATGTCAAATTCAGAGTAATCCAGCCACAAGTTATAGCCATTCGTTCAAAAATTGCTTATCTCACCGAGTCGAAGCGTTTTTGATTCAGAGTGGAAATAAGTAATGAATTTCATCAAGCAGTATTTTGCTGTTGAAATATGTGGTTTAGGACATGATTCTGCACGATATATGTCAAATTCATTGTAATCCAGCCACAAGTTTAAAAGTTATAGCCATTCGTTCAAAAATTGCTTATCTCACAGAGATGAAGCGTTTTTGATTCGGAGTGGAAATAACTCATGAATTTCATCAAGCAGATTTATGCTTTTGAAATATGTTGTTCAGGATATGATTCTGCACATTATATATCAAATTCTGTTTAATCCAGCCGTGAGTTTAAAAGTTATAGCCATTCGTTCAAAAATTGCTTATGTCACCGAGTCGAAACGTTTTTGATTCGGAGTGGAAATAAGTAATGAATTTCATCAAGCAGGTTTCTGCTGTTGAAATATGTGGTTTAGAACATGATTCTGCACGATATATGTCAAATTCATTGTAATCCAGTCAAGAGTTTAAAAGTTATAGCCATTTGTTCAAAAAGTGGTTATCTCACAGAGTCGAAGCGTTTTTGATTTGGAGTGTAAATAACTAATGAATTTCATCAAGCAGGTTTCTGCTGTTCAAATATGTTGTTCAGGACATGATTCTGCACAATATATGTCAAATTCTGTGTAATCCAGCCACAAGTTTAAAAGTTATTTCAATTTGTTCAAAAAGTGGGTATCTCACCGAGTTGAAGCGTTTTTGATTCGAAGTGAAAATAACTAATGAAAGTCATCAAGAAGCTTTCTGCTGTTGAAATATGTTGTTTAGGACATGATTCTGCACAATATATGTCAAATTCAGTATAATCCAGCCACAAGTTTAAAAGTTATAGCCATATGTTCAAAAAGTGCTTATCTCACCGAGTCGAAGCGTTTTTGATTCGGAGTGGAAATAACCAATGAATTTCATCAAGCTGGTTTCTGCTGTTGAAATATGTTGTTTAGGACATGATTCTGCACAATATATGTCAAATTCTGTGTAATCCAGCTACAAGTTTAAAAGTTATAGCCATTTGTTCAAAAATTGGGTATCTCACCGAGTCGAAAAGTTTTTGATTCGGAGTGGAAATAACTGATGAATTTCATCAAGCAGGTTTCTGCTGTTGAAATATGTTGTTTAGGACATGATTCTGCACAATATATGTCAAATTCAGTGTAATCCAGCCACAACTTTAAAAGTTATAGCTATTTGTTCAAAAAGTGGTTATCTCACCGAGTCGAAGCGTTTTTGATTTGGAGTGGAAATAACTGATGAATTTCATCAAGCAGGTTTCTGCTGTTGAAATATGTTGTTCAAGACATGATTCTGCACAATATATGTCAAATTTAGTGTAATCCAGCCACAAGTTATAGCCATTCGTTCAAAAAGTGCTTATCTCACCGAATTGAAGCGTTTATGATTCGGAGTGTTAATAACTAATGAATTTAATCAAGCTGGTTTCTGCTGTTCTAATATGTTGTTCAGGACATGATTCTACACAATATATATGAAATTCTGTGTAATCCAGCCACAAGTTTAAAAGTTATAGCCATTTGTTCAAAAATTGCTTATCTCACCGAGTCGAAGCGTTTTTGATTCGGAGTGGAAATAACTAATGAATTTCATCAAGCAGGTTTTTGCTGTTGAAATATGTTGTTCAGGACATGATTCTGCACAATATATGTCAAATTCTATGTAATCCAGCCACAAGTTTAAAAGTTATAGCCACTCGTTCAAAAATTGCTTATCTCACCGAGTCGAAGCGTTTTTGATTTGGAGTTGAAATAACTGATGCATGTCATCATGAAGCTTTCTGCTGTTAAAATATGCTGTTTAGGACATGATTCTGCACAATATATGTCAAATTCTATGTAATCCAGCCACAAGTTTAAAAGTTATAGCCACTTGTTCAAAAATTGCTTATCTCACCGAGTCGAAGCGTTTTTGATTTGGAGTTGAAATAACTGATGCATGTCATCATGAAGCTTTCTGCTGTTAAAATATGTTGTTTAGGACATGATTCTGCACAATATATTTCAAATTCAGTGTAATCCAGCCACAAGTTTAAAAGTTATAGGCATCTGTTCAAAAAGTGGTTATCTCACCGAGTCGAAGCGTTTTTGATTCGGAGTGGAAATAACTAATGAATTTCATCAAGCAGGTTTCTGCTGTTGAAATATGTTGTTTAGGACATGATTCCGCACAATATATGTCAAATTCAGTGTAATCCAGCCACAAGTTATAGCCATTTGTTCAAAAAGTGCTTATCTCACCGAATTGAAGCGTTTATGATTCGGAGTGTTAATAACTAATGAATTTAATCAAGCTGGTTTCTGCTGTTCTAATATGTTGTTCAGGACATGATTCTACACAATATATATGAAATTCTGTGTAATCCAGCCACAAGTTTAAAAGTTATAGCCATTTGTTCAAAAATTGCTTATCTCACCGAGTCGAAGCGTTTTTGATTCGGAGTGGAAATAACTAATGAATTTCATCAAGCAGGTTTTTGCTGTTGAAATATGTTGTTCAGGACATGATTCTGCACAATATATGTCAAATTCTATGTAATCCAGCCACAAGTTTAAAAGTTATAGCCACTCGTTCAAAAATTGCTTATCTCACCGAGTCGAAGCGTTTTTGATTTGGAGTTGAAATAACTGATGCATGTCATCATGAAGCTTTCTGC
Source organism: Fistularia commersonii (assembly GCF_037954325.1). NCBI lineage: Eukaryota > Metazoa > Chordata > Actinopteri > Syngnathiformes > Fistulariidae > Fistularia > Fistularia commersonii. The sequence continues at coordinate 18,743,404 of NC_141292.1, read as the reverse complement.
TGTTAAAATATGCTGTTTAGGACATGATTCTGCACAATATATGTCAAATTCTATGTAATCCAGCCACAAGTTTAAAAGTTATAGCCACTCGTTCAAAAATTGCTTATCTCACCGAGTCGAAGCGTTTTTGATTTGGAGTTGAAATAACTGATGCATGTCATCATGAAGCTTTCTGCTGTTAAAATATGTTGTTTAGGACATGATTCTGCACAATATATTTCAAATTCAGTGTAATCCAGCCACAAGTTTAAAAGTTATAGGCATCTGTTCAAAAAGTGGTTATCTCACCGAGTCGAAGCGTTTTTGATTCGGAGTGGAAATAACTAATGAATTTCATCAAGCAGGTTTCTGCTGTTGAAATATGTTGTTTAGGACATGATTCTGCACAATATATGTCAAATTCAGTGTAATCCAGCCACAAGTTATAGCCATTTGTTCAAAAAGTGCTTATCTCACCGAATTGAAGCGTTTATGATTCGGAGTGGAAATAACTAATGAATTTCATCAAGCAGGTTTATGCTTTTGAAATATGTTGTTCAGGATATGTTTCTGCACAATATATGTCAAATGCTGTGTAATCCAGCCGTGAGTTTAAAAGTTATAGCCATTCGTTCGAAAATTGCTTATCTCACCGAGTCGAAGCGTTTTTGATTCGGAATTGAAATAAGTAATGAATTTCATCAAGCAGTATTCTGCTGTTGAAATATGTGGTTTAGGACATGATTCTGCACGATATATGTCAAATTCAGTGTAATCCAGCCAAGAGTTTAAAAGTTATATCCATTTGTTCAAAAATTGGGTATCTCACCGAGTCGAAGCATTTTTGATTTGGAGTGGAAATAACTGATGAATTCCATCAAGCAGGTTTCTGCTGTTGAAATATGTTGTTTAGGACATGATTCTGCACAATATGTCAAATTCAGTGTAATCCAGCCACAAGTTTAAAAGTTATAGCCATTCCATCAAAAATTGCTTATCTCACCGAGATGAAGCGTTTTTGATTCTGAGTGGAAATAACTAATGAATTTCATCAAGCTGGTTTCTGCTGTTCAAATATGTTGTTCAGGAAATGATTCTACACAATATATATGAAATTCTGTGTAATCCAGCCACAAGTTTAAAAGTTATAGCCATTTGTTCAAAAATTGCTTATCTCACCGAGTCGAAGCGTTTTGGATTTGGAGTGGTAATAACTGATGAATTTCATCAAGCAGGTTTCTGCTGTTTAAATATGTTGTTTAGGACATGATTTTGCACAATATATGTCCAATTCAGTGTAATCCAGCCACAAGTTTAAAAGTTATATCCATTTGTTCAAAAATTGGGTATCTCACCGAGTCGAAGCATTTTTGATTTGGAGTGGAAATAACTGATGAATTCCATCAAGCAGGTTTCTGCTGGTGAAATATGTTGTTTAGGACATGATTCTGCACAATATGTCAAATTCAGTGTAATCCAGCCACAAGTTTAAAAGTTATAGCCATTTGTTCAAAAATGGTTATCTCACCGAGTCGAAGCGTTTTTGATTCGGAGTGGAAATAACTAATGAATTTCATCAAGCAGGTTTCTGCTGTGGAAATATGTTGTTTAGGACATGATTCTGCACAATATATGTCAAATTCAGAGTAATCCAGCCACAAGTTATAGCCATTCGTTCAAAAATTGCTTATCTCACCGAGTCGAAGCGTTTTTGATTCAGAGTGGAAATAAGTAATGAATTTCATCAAGCAGGTTTCTGCTGTTGAAATATGTTGTTTAGGACATGATTCTGCACGATATATGTCAAATTCATTGTATTCCAGCCACAAGTTTAAAAGTTATAGCCATTCGTTCAAAAATTGCTTATCTCACAGAGATGAAGCGTTTTTGATTCGGAGTGGAAATAACTCATGAATTTCATCAAGCAGATTTATGCTTTTGAAATATGTTGTTCAGGATATGATTCTGCACATTATATATCAAATTCTGTTTAATCCAGCCGTGAGTTTAAAAGTTATAGCCATTCGTTCAAAAATTGCTTATGTCACCGAGTCGAAACGTTTTTGATTCGGAGTGGAAATAAGTAATGAATTTCATCAAGCAGGTTTCTGCTGTTGAAATATGTGGTTTAGGACATGATTCTGCACGATATATGTCAAATTCATTGTAATCCAGTCAAGAGTTTAAAAGTTATAGCCATTTGTTCAAAAAGTGGTTATCTCACCGAGTCGAAGCGTTTTTGATTTGGAGTGTAAATAACTAATGAATTTCATCAAGCAGGTTTCTGCTGTTCAAATATGTTGTTCAGGACATGATTCTGCACAATATATGTCAAATTCTGTGTAATCCAGCCACAAGTTTAAAAGTTATTTCAATTTGTTCAAAAAGTGGGTATCTCACCGAGTTGAAGCGTTTTTGATTCGAAGTGAAAATAACTAATGAAAGTCATCAAGAAGCTTTCTGCTGTTGAAATATGTTGTTTAGGACATGATTCTGCACAATATATGTCAAATTCAGTATAATCCAGCCACAAGTTTAAAAGTTATAGCCATATGTTCAAAAAGTGCTTATCTCACCGAGTCGAAGCGTTTTTGATTCGGAGTGGAAATAACCAATGAATTTCATCAAGCTGGTTTCTGCTGTTGAAATATGTTGTTTAGGACATGATTCTGCACAATATATGTCAAATTCTGTGTAATCCAGCTACAAGTTTAAAAGTTATAGCCATTTGTTCAAAAATTGCTTATCTCACCGAGTCGAAGCGTTTTTGATTCGGAGTGGAAATAAGTAATGAATTTCATCAAGCAGTATTCTGCTGTTGATAATATGTGGTTTAGGACATGATTCTGCACGATATATGTCAAATTCAGTGTAATCCAGCCAAGAGTTTAAAAGTTATAGCCATTTGTTCAAAAAGTGGTTATCTCACCGAATTGAAGCGTTTATGATTCGGAGTGGAAATAACTAATGAATTTCATCAAGCTGGTTTCTGCTGTTGAAATATGTTGCTCAGGACATGATTTTGCAGAATATATGTGAAATTCTGTGTAATCCAGCCACAAGTTTAAAAGTTATAGCCATTTGTTCAAAAATTGCTTATCTCACCGAGTCGAAGCGTTTTTGATTCGGAGTGAAAATAACTAATGAATTTCATGAAGGTGGTTTATGCTGTTGAAATATGATTTTCAGGACATGATTTTGCAGAATATATGTGAAATTCTGTGTAATCCAGCCACAAGTTTAAAAGTTATAGCCATTCGTTCAAAAATTGCTTATCTCACAGAGTTGAAGCGTTTTTGATTCGGAGTGGAAATAACTAATGAATTTCATCAAGCTGGTTTCTGCTGTTGAAATATGTTGTTCAGGACATGATTTTGCAGAATATATGTGAAATTCTATGTAATCCAGCCACAAGTTTAAAAGTTATAGCCATTCCTTCAAAAATTGCTTATCTCAACGAGATGAGGCGTTTTTGATTCGGAATGGAAAAAACTAATGAATTTCATCAAGCAGTTTTCTGCTGTTGAAATATGTTGTTCAGGACATGATTCTGCACAATATATGTCAAAGTCTGTGTAATCCAGCCACAGGTTTAAAAGTTATAACCACTCTTTCAAAAATTGCTGATCTCACCGACTCGAAGCGTTTTTGATTTGGAGTGGAAATAACTGATGAATTCCATCAAGCTGGTTTCTGCTGTTGAAATATGTTGTTCAGGACATGATTCTGCACAATATATGTCAAATTCAATGTAATCCAGCTACAAGTTTAAAAGTTATAGCCATTCCATCAAAAATTGCTTATCTCACCGAATTGAAGTGTTTATGATTCGGAGTGGAAATAACTAATGAATTTCATCAAGCAGGTTTATGCTTTTGAAATATGTTGTTCAGGATATGATACTGCACAATATATGTAGAATTCTGTGTAATCCAGCCGTGAGTTTAAAAGTTATAGCCATTCGTTCAAAAAGTGCTTATCTCACCGAATTGAAGCGTTTATGATTCGGAGTGTTAATAACTAATGAATTTAATCAAGCTGGTTTCTGCTGTTCTAATATGTTGTTCAGGACATGATTCTACACAATATATATGAAATTCTGTGTAATCCAGCCACAAGTTTAAAAGTTATAGCCATTTGTTCAAAAATTGCTTATCTCACCGAGTCGAAGCGTTTTTGATTCGGAGAGGAAATAACTAATGAATTTCATCAAGCAGGTTTTTGCTGTTGAAATATGTTGTTCAGGACATGATTCTGCACAATATATGTCAAATTCTATGTAATCCAGCCACAAGTTTAAAAGTTATAGCCACTCGTTCAAAAATTGCTTATCTCACCGAGTCGAAGCGTTTTTGATTTGGAGTTGAAATAACTGATGCAAGTCATCATGAAGCTTTCTGCTGTTAAAATATGTTGTTTAGGACATGATTCTGCACAATATATTTCAAATTCAGTGTAATCCAGCCACAAGTTTAAAAGTTATAGGCATCTGTTCAAAAAGTGGTTATCTCACCGAGTCGAAGCGTTTTTGATTCGGAGTGGAAATAACTAATGAATTTCATCAAGCAGGTTTCTGCTGTTGAAATATGTTGTTTAGGACATGATTCTGCACAATATATGTCAAATTCAGTGTAATCCAGCCACAAGTTATAGCCATTTGTTCAAAAAGTGCTTATCTCACCGAATTGAAGCGTTTATGATTCGGAGTGGAAATAACTAATGAATTTCATCAAGCAGGTTTATGCTTTTGAAATATGTTGTTCAGGATATGTTTCTGCACAATATATGTCAAATGCTGTGTAATCCAGCCGTGAGTTTAAAAGTTATAGCCATTCGTTCGAAAATTGCTTATCTCACCGAGTCGAAGCGTTTTTGATTCGGAGTGGAAATAACTAATGAATTTCATCAAGCAGGTTTCTGCTGTTGAAATATGTTGTTTAGGACATGATTCTGCACAATATATTTCAAATTCAGTGTAATCCAGCCACAAGTTTAAAAGTTATAGGCATCTGTTCAAAAAGTGGTTATCTCACCGAGTCGAAGCGTTTTTGATTCGGAGTGGAAATAACTAATGAATTTCATCAAGCAGGTTTCTGCTGTTGAAATATGTTGTTTAGGACATGATTCTGCACAATATATGTCAAATTCAGTGTAATCCAGCCACAAGTTATAGCCATTTGTTCAAAAAGTGCTTATCTCACCGAATTGAAGCGTTTATGATTCGGAGTGGAAATAACTAATGAATTTCATCAAGCAGGTTTATGCTTTTGAAATATGTTGTTCAGGATATGTTTCTGCACAATATATGTCAAATGCTGTGTAATCCAGCCGTGAGTTTAAAAGTTATAGCCATTCGTTCGAAAATTGCTTATCTCACCGAGTCGAAGCGTTTTTGATTCGGAATTGAAATAAGTAATGAATTTCATCAAGCAGTATTCTGCTGTTGAAATATGTGGTTTAGGACATGATTCTGCACGATATATGTCAAATTCAGTGTAATCCAGCCAAGAGTTTAAAAGTTATATCCATTTGTTCAAAAATTGGGTATCTCACCGAGTCGAAGCATTTTTGATTTGGAGTGGAAATAACTGATGAATTCCATCAAGCAGGTTTCTGCTGTTGAAATATGTTGTTTAGGACATGATTCTGCACAATATGTCAAATTCAGTGTAATCCAGCCACAAGTTTAAAAGTTATAGCCATTCCATCAAAAATTGCTTATCTCACCGAGATGAAGCGTTTTTGATTCTGAGTGGAAATAACTAATGAATTTCATCAAGCTGGTTTCTGCTGTTCAAATATGTTGTTCAGGAAATGATTCTACACAATATATATGAAATTCTGTGTAATCCAGCCACAAGTTTAAAAGTTATAGCCATTTGTTCAAAAATTGCTTATCTCACCGAGTCGAAGCGTTTTGGATTTGGAGTGGTAATAACTGATGAATTTCATCAAGCAGGTTTCTGCTGTTTAAATATGTTGTTTAGGACATGATTTTGCACAATATATGTCCAATTCAGTGTAATCCAGCCACAAGTTTAAAAGTTATAGCCATTTGTTCAAAAATTGGGTATCTCACCGAGTCGAAGCATTTTTGATTTGGAGTGGAAATAACTGATGAATTCCATCAAGCAGGTTTCTGCTGTTGAAATATGTTGTTTAGGACATGATTCTGCACAATATGTCAAATTCAGTGTAATCCAGCCACAAGTTTAAAAGTTATAGCCATTTGTTCAAAAATGGTTATCTCACCGAGTCGAAGCGTTTTTGATTCGGAGTGGAAATAACTAATGAATTTCATCAAGCAGGTTTCTGCTGTGGAAATTTGTTGTTTAGGACATGATTCTGCACAATATATGTCAAATTCAGAGTAATCCAGCCACAAGTTATAGCCATTCGTTCAAAAATTGCTTATCTCACCGAGTCAAAGCGTTTTTGATTCAGAGTGGAAATAAGTAATGAATTTCATCAAGCAGGTTTCTGCTGTTGAAATATGTTGTTTAGGACATGATTCTGCACGATATATGTCAAATTCAGTGTAATCCAGCCGTGAGTTTAAAAGTTATAGCCATTCGTTCAAAAATTGCTTATCTCACCGAGTCGAAGCGTTTTTGATTCGGAATTGAAATAAGTAATGAATTTCATCAAGCAGTATTTTGCTGTTGAAATATGTGGTTTAGGACATGATTCTGCACGATATATGTCAAATTCATTTTAATCCAGCCACAAGTTTAAAAGTTATAGCCATTCGTTCAAAAATTGCTTATCTCACAGAGATGAAGCGTTTTTGATTCGGAGTGGAAATAACTCATGAATTTCATCAAGCAGATTTATGCTTTTGAAATATGTTGTTCAGGATATGATTCTGCACATTATATATCAAATTCTGTTTAATCCAGCCGTGAGTTTAAAAGTTATAGCCATTCGTTCAAAAATTGCTTATGTCACCGAGTCGAAGCGTTTTTGATTCGGAGTGGAAATAAGTAATGAATTTCATCAAGCAGGTTTCTGCTGTTGAAATATGTGGTTTAGGACATGATTCTGCACGATATATGTCAAATTCATTGTAATCCAGCCAAGAGTTTAAAAGTTATAGCCATTTGTTCAAAAAGTGGTTATCTCACCGAGTCGAAGCGTTTTTGATTTGGAGTGTAAATAACTAATGAATTTCATCAAGCAGGTTTCTGCTGTTCAAATATGTTGTTCAGGACATGATTCTGCACAATATATGTCAAATTCTGTGTAATCCAGCCACAAGTTTAAAAGTTATTTCAATTTGTTCAAAAAGTGGGTATCTCACCGAGTTGAAGCGTTTTTGATTCGAAGTGAAAATAACTAATGAAAGTCATCAAGAAGCTTTCTGCTGTTGAAATATGTTGTTTAGGACATGATTCTGCACAATATATGTCAAATTCAGTATAATCCAGCCACAAGTTTAAAAGTTATAGCCATATGTTCAAAAAGTGCTTATCTCACCGAGTCGAAGCGTTTTTGATTCGGAGTGGAAATAACCAATGAATTTCATCAAGCTGGTTTCTGCTGTTGAAATATGTTGTTTAGGACATGATTCTGCACAATATATGTCAAATTCTGTGTAATCCAGCCACAAGTTTAAAAGTTATAGCCATTTGTTCAAAAAGTGGTTATCTCACCGAATTGAAGCGTTTATGATTCGGAGTGGAAATAACTAATGAATTTCATCAAGCTGGTTTCTGCTGTTGAAATATGTTGCTCAGGACATGATTTTGCAGAATATATGTGAAATTCTGTGTAATCCAGCCACAAGTTTAAAAGTTATAGCCATTTGTTCAAAAATTGCTTATCTCACCGAGTCGAAGCGTTTTTGATTCGGAGTGAAAATAACTAATGAATTTCATGAAGGTGGTTTATGCTGTTGAAATATGTTGTTCAGGACATGATTCTGCAGAATATATGTGAAATTCTGTGTAATCCAGCCACAAGTTTAAAAGTTATAGCCATTCGTTCAAAAATTGCTTATCTCACAGAGTTGAAGCGTTTTTGATTCGGAGTGGAAATAACTAATGAATTTCATCAAGCTGGTTTCTGCTTTTGAAATATGTTGTTCAGGACATGATTTTGCAGAATATATGTGAAATTCTATGTAATCCAGCCACAAGTTTAAAAGTTATAGCCATTCCTTCAAAAATTGCTTATCTCAACGAGATGAGGCGTTTTTGATTCGGAATGGAAAAAACTAATGAATTTCATCAAGCAGTTTTCTGCTGTTGAAATATGTTGTTCAGGACATGATTCTGCACAATATATGTCAAAGTCTGTGTAATCCAGCCACATGTTTAAAAGTTATAGCCACTCTTTCAAAAATTGCTGATCTCACCGACTCGAAGCGTTTTTGATTCGGAGTGGAAATAACTAATGAATTTCATCAAGCTGGTTTCTGCTGTTGAAATATGTTGTTCAGGACATGATTCTGCACAATATATGTCAAATTCAATGTAATTCAGCAACAAGTTTAAAAGTTATAGCCATTCCATCAAAAATTGCTTATCTCACCGAATTGAAGTGTTTATGTTTCGGAGTGGAAATAACTAATGAATTTCATCAAGCAGGTTTATGCTTTTGAAATATGTTGTTCAGGATATGATACTGCACAATATATGTAGAATTCTGTGTAATCCAGCCGTGAGTTTAAAAGTTATAGCCATTCGTTCAAAAATTGCTTATCTCACCGAGTCGAAGCGTTTTTGATTCGGAGTGGAAATAACTAATGAATTTCATCAAGCAGGTTTCTGCTGTTGAAATATGTTGTTTAGGACATGATTCTGCACGATATATGTCGAATTCTGTGTAATCCAGCCGTGAGTTTAAAAGTTATAGCCATTTGTTCAAAAAGTGGTTATCTCACCGAATTGAAGCGTTTATGATTCGGAGTGGAAATAACTAATGAATTTCATCAAGCTGGTTTCTGCTGTTGAAATATGTTGCTCAGGACATGATTTTGCAGAATATATGTGAAATTCTGTGTAATCCAGCCACAAGTTTAAAAGTTATAGCCATTTGTTCAAAAATTGCTTATCTCACCGAGTCGAAGCGTTTTTGATTCGGAGTGAAAATAACTAATGAATTTCATGAAGGTGGTTTATGCTGTTGAAATATGTTGTTCAGGACATGATTCTGCAGAATATATGTGAAATTCTGTGTAATCCAGCCACAAGTTTAAAAGTTATAGCCATTCGTTCAAAAATTGCTTATCTCACAGAGTTGAAGCGTTTTTGATTCGGAGTGGAAATAACTAATGAATTTCATCAAGCTGGTTTCTGCTTTTGAAATATGTTGTTCAGGACATGATTTTGCAGAATATATGTGAAATTCTATGTAATCCAGCCACAAGTTTAAAAGTTATAGCCATTCCTTCAAAAATTGCTTATCTCAACGAGATGAGGCGTTTTTGATTCGGAATGGAAAAAACTAATGAATTTCATCAAGCAGTTTTCTGCTGTTGAAATATGTTGTTCAGGACATGATTCTGCACAATATATGTCAAAGTCTGTGTAATCCAGCCACATGTTTAAAAGTTATAGCCACTCTTTCAAAAATTGCTGATCTCACCGACTCGAAGCGTTTTTGATTCGGAGTGGAAATAACTAATGAATTTCATCAAGCTGGTTTCTGCTGTTGAAATATGTTGTTCAGGACATGATTCTGCACAATATATGTCAAATTCAATGTAATTCAGCAACAAGTTTAAAAGTTATAGCCATTCCATCAAAAATTGCTTATCTCACCAAATTGAAGTGTTTATGATTCGGAGTGGAAATAACTAATGAATTTCATCAAGCAGGTTTATGCTTTTGAAATATGTTGTTCAGGATATGATACTGCACAATATATGTAGAATTCTGTGTAATCCAGCCGTGAGTTTAAAAGTTATAGCCATTCGTTCAAAAATTGCTTATCTCACCGAGTCGAAGCGTTTTTGATTCGGAGTGGAAATAACTAATGAATTTCATCAAGCAGGTTTCTGCTGTTGAAATATGTTGTTTAGGACATGATTCTGCACGATATATGTCGAATTCTGTGTAATCCAGCCGTGAGTTTAAAAGTTATAGCCATTCGTTCAAAATTTGCTTATCTCACCGAGTCGAAGCGTTTTTGATTCGGAATTGAAATAAGTAATGAATTTCATCAAGCTGGATTCTGCTGTTGAAATATGTTGTTCAGGACATGATTCTGCACAATATATGTCAAATTCTTTGTAATCCAGCCACAAGTTTAAAAGTTATAGCCATTCCATCAAAAATTGCTTATCTCACCGAGTCGAAGCGTTTTTGATTCGGAGTGGAAATAACTAATGAATTTAATCAAGCTGGTTTCTGCTGTTCAAATATGTTGTTCAGGACATGATTCTACACAATATATGTGAAATTCTGTGTAATCCAGCCACAAGTTTAAAAGTTATAGCCATTTGTTCAAAAATTGCTTATCTCACCGAGTCGAAGCGTTTTGGATTTGGAGTGTAAATAACTGATGAATTTCATCAAGCAGGTTTCTGCTGTTGAAATATGTTGTTGAGGACATGACTCTGCACAATATACGTCAAATTCAATGTAATCCACTCACAAGTTTAAAAGTTATAGCCATTCGTTCAAAAATTGCTTATCTCACCGAGTCGAAGCGTTTTTGATTCGGAGTGGAAATAACTATTGAATTCCATCAAGCAGGTTTCTGCTGTTGAGATATGTTGTTTAGGACATGATTCTGCACAATATATGTCAAATTCTGTGTAATCCAGCCACAAGTTTAAAACTTATAGCCGTTCGTTCTAAAATTGCTTATCTCACCGAGTCGAAGCGTTTTTGATTCGGAATTGAAATAAGTAATGAATTTCATCAAGCAGTATTCTGCTGTTGAAATATGTGGTTTAGGACATGATTCTGCACGATATATGTCAAATTCAGTGTAATCCAGCCAAGAGTTTAAAAGTTATAGCCATTTGTTCAAAAGTGGTTATCTCACCGAGTCGAAGCGTTTTTGATTCGGAATGGAAATAACTAATGATTTTCATCAAGCTGGTTTCTGCTGTTCAAATATGTTGTTCAGGACATGATTCTACACAATATATATGAAATTCTGTGTAATCCAGCCACAAGTTTAAAAGTTATAGCCATTTGTTCAAAAATTGCTTATCTCACCGAGTCGAAGCGTTTTGGATTTGGAGTGGTAATAACTGATGAATTTCATCAAGCAGGTTTCTGCTGTTTAAATATGTTGTTTAGGACATGATTTTGCACAATATATGTCAAATTCAGTGTAATCCAGCCACTGGTTATAGCCATTTGTTCAAAAATTGGGTATCTCACCGAGTCAAAGCATTTTTGATTTGGAGTGGAAATAACTGATGAATTCCATTAAGCAGGTTTCTGCTGTTGAAATATGTTGTTCAGGACATGATTCTGCACAATATATGTCAAAATCTGTTTAATCCAGCCACAAGTTTAAAAGTTATCGCCATTCCATCAAAAATTGCTCATCTCACCGAGATGAAGCGTTTTTGATTCGGAGTGGAAATAAGTAATGAATTTCATCAAGCAGTATTCTGCTGTTGATAATATGTGGTTTAGGACATGATTCTGCACGATATATGTCAAATTCAGTGTAATCCAGCCAAGAGTTTAAAAGTTATAGCCATTCGTTCAAAAATTGCTTATCTCACAGAGATGAAGCGTTTTTGATTCGGAGTGGAAATAACTAATGAATTTCATCAAGCTGGTTTCTGCTGTTGAAATATGTTGTTCAGGACATGATTCTGCAGAATATATGTGAAATTCTGTGTAATCCAGCCACAAGTTTAAAAGTTATAGCCATTTGTTCAAAAATTGCTTATCTCACCGAGTCGAAGCGTTTTGGATTTGGAGTGGTAATAACTAATGAATTTCATCAAGCAGGTTTCTGCTGTTTAAATATGTTGTTGAGGACATGATTTTGCACAATATATATCAAATTCAGTGTAATCCAGCCACAAGTTTAAAAGTTATAGCCATTCCATCAAAAATTACTTATCTCACCGAGATGAAGCGTTTTTGATTCGGATTGGAAATAACTAATGAATTTCATCAAACTGGTTTCTGCTCTTGAAATAGGTTGTTTAGTACATGATTTTGCACAATATATTTCAAATTCAGTTTAATCCAGCCACAAGTTATATTCATTCGTTAAAAAAGTGCTTATCTCACCGAGTCGAAGCGTTTTTGATTTGGAGTGGAAATAACTAATGAATTTCATCAAGCAGGTTTCTGCTGTTGAAATATGTTTTTTAGGACATGATTCTGCACGATATATGTCAAAGTCTGTTTAATCCAGCCACAAGTTTAAAAGTTACAGCCATTTGTTCAAAAAGGGGTTATCTCACCGAGTCGAAGCGTTTTTGATTCGGAGTGGAAATAACTAATGAATTTCATCAAGCTGGTTTCTGCTGTTGAAATATGTTGTTCAGGACATGATTCTGCACAATATATGTCAAATTCTGTGTAATCCAGCCACAAGTGTAAAAGTTATAGCCATTTGTTCAAAAATTGCTTATCTCACAGAGATGAAGCGTTTTTGATTCGGAGTGGAAATAACTCATGAATGTCATCAAGCTGTTTTTTGCTGTTGAAATATGTTGTTCAGGACATGATTCTGCAGAATATATGTCAAATTCTTTGTAATCCAGCCACAAGTTTAAAAGTTATAGCTATTCCATCAAAAATTCCTTATCTCACCGAGATGAAGCGTTTTTTATTCGGAGAGGAAATAACTAATGATTTTCATCAAGCTGGTTTCTGCTGTTGAAATATGTTATTTAGGACATGATTTTGCACAATATATTTCAAATTCAGTTTAATCCAGCCACAAGTTATAGCCATTCGTTCAAAAAGTGGTTATCTCACCGAGTCGAAGCGTTTTTGATTTGGAGTGGAAATAACTAATGAATTTCATCAAGCAGGTTTCTGCTGTTGAAATATGTTGTTGAGGACATGACTCTGCACAATATACGTCAAATTCAATGTAATCCACTCACAAGTTTAAAAGTTATAGCCATTCGTTCAAAAATTGCTTATCTCACCGAGTCGAAGCGTTTTTGATTCGGAGTGGAAATAACTATTGAATTCCATCAAGCAGGTTTCTGCTGTTGAGATATGTTGTTTAGGACATGATTCTGCACAATATATGTCAAATTCTGTGTAATCCAGCCACAAGTTTAAAACTTATAGCCGTTCGTTCTAAAATTGCTTATCTCACCGAGTCGAAGCGTTTTTGATTCGGAATTGAAATAAGTAATGAATTTCATCAAGCAGTATTCTGCTGTTGAAATATGTGGTTTAGGACATGATTCTGCACGATATATGTCAAATTCAGTGTAATCCAGCCAAGAGTTTAAAAGTTATAGCCATTTGTTCAAAAGTGGTTATCTCACCGAGTCGAAGCGTTTTTGATTCGGAATGGAAATAACTAATGATTTTCATCAAGCTGGTTTCTGCTGTTCAAATATGTTGTTCAGGACATGATTCTACACAATATATATGAAATTCTGTGTAATCCAGCCACAAGTTTAAAAGTTATAGCCATTTGTTCAAAAATTGCTTATCTCACCGAGTCGAAGCGTTTTGGATTTGGAGTGGTAATAACTGATGAATTTCATCAAGCAGGTTTCTGCTGTTTAAATATGTTGTTTAGGACATGATTTTGCACAATATATGTCAAATTCAGTGTAATCCAGCCACAAGTTATAGCCATTTGTTCAAAAATTGGGTATCTCACCGAGTCGAAGCATTTTTGATTTGGAGTGGAAATAACTGATGAATTCCATCAAGCAGGTTTATGCTGTTGAAATATGTTGTTCAGGACATGATTCTGCACAATATATGTCAAAATCTGTTTAATCCAGCCACAAGTTTAAAAGTTATCGCCATTCCATCAAAAATTGCTCATCTCACCGAGATGAAGCGTTTTTGATTCGGAGTGGAAATAAGTAATGAATTTCATCAAGCAGTATTCTGCTGTTGATAATATGTGGTTTAGGACATGATTCTGCACGATATATGTCAAATTCAGTGTAATCCAGCCAAGAGTTTAAAAGTTATAGCCATTCGTTCAAAAATTGCTTATCTCACAGAGATGAAGCGTTTTTGATTCGGAGTGGAAATAACTAATGAATTTCATCAAGCTGGTTTCTGCTGTTGAAATATGTTGTTCAGGACATGATTCTGCAGAATATATGTGAAATTCTGTGTAATCCAGCCACATGTTTAAAAGTTATAGCCATTTGTTCAAAAATCTCTTATCTCACCGAGTCGAAGCGTTTTGGATTTGGAGTGGTAATAACTAATGAATTTCATCAAGCAGGTTTCTGCTGTTTAAATATGTTGTTGAGGACATGATTTTGCACAATATATATCAAATTCAGTGTAATCCAGCCACAAGTTTAAAAGTTATAGCCATTCCATCAAAAATTACTTATCTCACCGAGATGAAGCGTTTTTGATTCGGATTGGAAATAACTAATGAATTTCATCAAACTGGTTTCTGCTCTTGAAATAGGTTGTTTAGTACATGATTTTGCACAATATATTTCAAATTCAGTGTAATCCAGCCACAAGTTATATTCATTCGTTAAAAAAGTGCTTATCTCACCGAGTCGAAGCGTTTTTGATTTGGAGTGGAAATAACTAATGAATTTCATCAAGCAGGTTTCTGCTGTTGAAATATGTTTTTTAGGACATGATTCTGCACAATATATTTCAAAGTCTGTTTAATCCAGCCACAAGTTTAAAAGTTACAGCCATTTGTTCAAAAAGTGGTTATCTCACCGAGTCGAAGCGTTTTTGATTCGGAGTGGAAATAACAAATATTTTCATCAAGCAGGATTCTGCGTTTGAAATATGTTGTTGAGGACATGATTCTGCAGAATATATGTCAAATTCTGTGTAATCCAGCAACAAGTTATAGCCATTCGTACAAAAAGTGCTTATCTCACCGAATTGAAGCGTTTATGATTCGGAGTGGAAATAACTCATGAATTTCTTCAAGCAGGTTCATTCTTTTGAAAGATGTTGTTGAGGACACGATTTTGCACAATATATGTCAAATTCAATGTAATCCAACCACAAGTTTAAAAGTTATCGCCATTCGTTCAAAAAGTGCTTATCCCACCGAGTTGAAGCGTTTTTGATTAATAGTGCAAATAACTAATGAATTTCATCAAGCAGGTTTCTGCTGTTGAAATATGTTGTTTAGGACATGATTCTGCACAATATATGTCAAATTCTGTGTAATCCAGCCAAGAATTTAAAAGTTATAGCCATTCGTTCAAAAAGTGCTTGTCTCACCGAATTGAAGCGATTAATCGGAGTGGAAATAACTAATGAATTTCATCAAGCAGGTTTATGCTTTTGAAATATGTTGTTGAGGACATGATTCTGCACGATGTATGTCAAATTCAATATAATCCAACAACAAGTTTAAACGTTATAGCCATTTGTTCAAAAAGTGGTTTTCTCACCGAGTCGAAGCGTTTTTTATTCGGAGTGGAAATAACTAATGAATTTCATCAAGCTGGTTTCTGTTGTTGAAATATGTTGTTCAGGACATGATTCTGCAGAATATATTGAAATTCTGTGTAATCCAGCCACAAGTTTAAAAGTTATAGCCATTCGTTCAAAAATTGCTTATCTCACAGAGATGAAGCATTTTTGATTCGGAGTGGAAGTAACTAATGAATTTCATCAAGCAGGTTTATGCTGTTCAAATATGTTGTTCAGGACATGATTCTGCACAATATATGTGAAATTTTGTGTAATCCAGCCACAAGTTTTAAAGTTATAGCCATTTGTTCAACAATTGGGTATCTCACCGAGTCGAAGCGTTTTTGATTTGGAGTGGAAATAACTGATGAATTTCATCAAGCAGGTTTCTGCTGTTTAAATATGTTGTTTAGGACATGATTCTGCACAATTTATGTCAAATTAAATGTAATCCAGCAACAAGTTTAAAAGTTATAGCCATTTGTTCAAAAAATGGTTATCTCATCGAGTCGAAGCGTTTTTGATTCGGAGTGGAAATAACTAATGAATTTCATCAAGCAGGTTTATGCTTTCGAAATATTTTGTTGAGGACATGATGCTGCACAATATATGTCAAATTCAGTGTAATCCAGCCACAAGTTATAGCCATTCATTCAAAAAGTGCTTATCTCACCGAATTGAAGCGTTTATGATTCGGAGTGGAAATAACTAATGAATTTCATCAAGCAGGTTCATGCTTGTGAAATATGTTGTTTAGGACATGATTCTGCACAATATATGTCAAATTCAATATAATCCATCAACAAATTTAAAAGTTATAGCCATTTGTTCAAAAAGTGCTTATCTCAAAGAGATGAAGCGTTTTTTATTCGGAGTGGAAATAACTAATGAATTTCATCAAGCTGGTTTCGGCTGTTGAAATATGTTGTTCAGGATATGATTCTGCAAAATATATGTCAAATTCTGTGTAATCCAGCCTTGAGTTTAAAAGTTATAGCCATTCGTTCAAAAATTGCTTATCTCACCGAGTCGAAGCGTTTTTGATTCGGAGTGGAAATAACTCATGAATTTCATCAAGCAGGTTTCTGCTGTTGAAATATGTTGTTTAGGACATGATTCTGCACAATATATGTCAAATTCATTGTAATCCAGCCACAAGTTATAGCCATTCGTTCAAAAAGTGTTTATCTCACCGAATTGAAGTGTTTATGATTCGGAGTGGAAATAACTAATGAATTTCATCAAGCAGGTTTATGCTTTTGAAATTTGTTGTTGAGGACATGATTCTGCACAATATATGTCAAATTCAATATACGTCTACGACAAGTTTAAAAGTTATCGCCATTCGTTCAAAAAGTGCTTATCTCACCGAGATGAAGCGTTTTTGATTCGGAGTGGAAATAACTAATACATTTCATCAAGCTGGTTTCTGCTGTTGAAATATGTTGTTTAGTATATGATTCTGCACAATTTATGTCAAATTCTGTGTAATCCAGCCACAAGTTTAAAAGTTATAGCCATTTGTTCAAAAATTGCTTATCTCACCTAGTCGAAGCCTTTATGATTCGGAGTGGAAATAACTAATGAATTTCATCAAGCAGGTTCATGCTTTTGAAATATGTTGTTGAGGACATGATTCTGCACAATATATGTCAAATTCAATATAATCCAACAACAAGTTTAAAAGTTATCGCCATTCGTTCAAAAAGTGCTTATCTAACTGAGATGAAGCGTTTTTGATTTGGAGTGGAAACAACTAATGAATTTCATCAAGCTGGTTTCTGCTGTTGAAATATGTTGTTCAGGATATGATTCTGCACAATATATGTCAATTTCTGTGTAATACAGCCGTGAGTTTAAAAGTTATAGCCATTCGTTCAAAAATTGCTTATCTCACCGAGTCGAAGCGTTTTTGATTCGGAGTGGAAATAACTAATGAATTTCATCAAGCAGGTTTCTGATGTTGAAATATTTTGTTTAGGACATGATTCTGCACAATATATGTCAAATTCATTGTAATCCAGCCACAAGTTATAGCCATTCGTTCAAAAAGTGCTTATCTCACCGAATTGAAGCGTTTATGATTCGGAGTGGAAATAACTAATGAATTTCATCAAGCAGGTTTATGCTTTTGAAATATGTTGTTGAGGACATGATTCTGCACAATATATGTCAAATTCAATATACGCCTACAACAAGTTTAAAAGTTATCGCCATTCGTTCAAAAAGTGCTTATCTCACAGAGATGAAGCGTTTTTGATTCGGAGTGTAAATAACTAATGAATTTCATCAAACTGGTTTCTGCTGTTGAAATATGTTGTTCAGGATATGATTCTGCACAATATATGTCAAATTCTGTGTAATCCAGCCACAAGTTATAGCCATTCGTTCAAAAATTGCTTATCTCACCGAATCAAAGCGTTTTTGATTCGGAGTGGAAATAACTAATGAATTTCATCAAGCAGGTTTCTGCTGTTGAAATATGTTGTTTAGGACATGACTCTGCACAATATGTCAAATTCATTGTAATCCAGCCACAAGTTATAGCCATTCGTTCAAAAAGTGCTTATCTCACCGAATTGAAGCGCTTATGATTCGGAGTGGAAATTACTAATGAATTTCATCAAGCAGGTTTATGCTTTTGAAATATGTTGTTGAGGACATGATTCTGCACAATATACGTCAAATTCAATATACGCCTACAACAAGTTTAAAAGTTATCGCCATTCGTTCAAAAAGTGCTTATCTCACCGAGATGAAGCGTTTTTGATTCGGAGTGGAAATAACTAATAAATTTCATCAAGCTGGTTTCTGCTGTTGAAATATGTTGTTTAGTATATGATTCTGCACAATTTATGTCAAATTCTGTGTAATCCAGCTGTGAGTTTAAAAGTTATAGCCATTCGTTCAAAAATTGCTTATCTCACCGAGTCGAAGCGTTTTTGATTCGGAGTGGAAATAACTAATGAATTTCATCAGGCAGGTTTCTGCTGTTGAAATATGTTGTTTAGGACATGTTTCTGCACAATATATGTCAAATTCATTGTAATCCAGCCACAAGCTATAGCCATTCGTTCAAAAAGTGCTTATCTCACTGAATTGAAGCGTTTTTGATTCGGAGTGGAAATAACTAATGAATTTCATCAAGCAGGTTTATGCTTTTGAAATATGTTTTTGAGGACATGATTCTGCACAATATATGTCAAATTCAATATACGCCCACAACAAGTTTAAAAGTTATCGCCATTCGTTCAAAAAGTGCTTATCTCACCGAGATGAAGCGTTTTTGATTCGGAGTGGAAATAACTAATAAATTTCATCAAGCTGGTTTCTGCTGTTGTAATATGTTGTTTAGTATATGATTCTGCACAATTTATTTCAAATTCTGTGTAATCCAGCCGTGAGTTTAAAAGTTATAGCCATTCGTTCAAAAATTGCTTATCTCACCGACTCGAAGCGTTTTTGATTCGGAGCGGAAATAACTAATGAATTTCATCAAGCAGGTTTCTGCTGTTCAAATATGTTGTTTCGGACATGATTCAGAACAATATATGTCAAATTCAGTATAATCCAGCCACAAGTTATAGCCATTCGTTCAAAAAGTGCTTATCTAACCGAATTGAAGCGTTTATGATTCGGTGTGGAAATAACGAATGAATTTCATCAAGCAGGTTCATGCTTTTGAAATATGTTGTTGAGGACATAATTTTGCACAATATATGTCAAATTCATTGTAATCCAGCCACAAGTTATAGCCATTCGTTCAAAAAGTGCTTATCTCACCGAATTGAAGCGTTTATGATTCGGAGTGGAAATAACTAATGAATTTCATCAAGCAGGTTTATGCTTTTGAAATTTGTTGTTGAGGACATGATTCTGCACAATATATGTCAAATTCAATATACGCCTACAACAAGTTTAAAAGTTATCGCCATTTGTTCAAAAAGTGCTTATCTCACCGAGATGAAGCGTTTTTGATTCGGAGTGGAAATAACTAATAAATTTCATCAAGCTGGGGTCTGCTTTTAAAATATGTTGTTTAGTATATGATTCTGCACAATTTATGTCAAATTCTGTGTAAGCCAGCCACAAGTTTAAAAGTTATAGCCATTCGTTCAAAAATTGCTTATCCCACCGAGTCGAAGCGTTTATGATTCGGAGTGGAAATAACTAATGAATTTCATCAAGCAGGTTTATGCTTTTGAAATTTGTTGTTGAGGACATGATTCTGCACAATATATGTCAAATTCAATATACGCCTACAACAAGTTTAAAAGTTATCGCCATTCGTTCAAAAAGTGCTTATCTCACCGAGATGAAGCGTTTTTGATTCGGAGTGGAAATAACTAATAAATTTCATCAAGCTTGTTTCTGCTGTTGAAATATGTTGTTTAGTATATGATTCTTCACAATTTATTTCAAATTCTGTGTAATCCAGACACAAGTTTAAAAGTTATAGCTATTCGTTCAAAAATTGCTTATCTCACCGAGTCGAAGCGTTTATGATTCGGAGTGGAAATAACTAATGAATTTCATCAAGCAGGTTCATGCTTTTGAAATATGTTGTTGAGGACATGATTCTGCACAATATATGTCAAATTCAATATAATCCAACAACAAGTTTAAAAGTTATCGCCATTCGTTCAAAAAGTGCTTATCTCACTGAGATGAAGCGTTTTTGATTCGGAGTGGAAATAACTAATGAATTTCATCAAGCTGGTTTCTGCTGTTGAAATATGTTGTTCAGGATATGATTCTGCACAATATATGTCAAATTCTGTGTAATCCAGCCGTGAGTTTAAAAGTTATAGCCATTCGTTCAAAAATTGCTTATCTCACCGAATCAAAGCGTTTTTGATTCGGAGTGGAAATAACTAATGAATTTCATCAAGCAGGTTTCTGCTGTTGAAATATGTTGTTTAGGACATGATTCTGCACAATATGTCAAATTCATTGTAATCCAGCCACAAGTTATAGCCATTCGTTCAAAAAGTGCTTATCTCACCGAATTGAAGCGCTTATGATTCGGAGTGGAAATTACTAATGAATTTCATCAAGCAGGTTTATGCTTTTGAAATATGTTGTTGAGGACATGATTCTGCACAATATATGTCAAATTCAATATACGCCTACAACAAGTTTAAAAGGTATCGCCATTCGTTCAAAAAGTGCTTATCTCACCGAGATGAAGCGTTTTTGATTCGGAGTGGAAATAACTAATAAATTTCATCAAGCTGGTTTCTGCTGTTGAAATATGTTGTTTAGTATATGATTCTGCACAATTTATGTAAAATTCTGTGTAATCCAGCTGTGATTTTAAAAGTTATAACCATTCGTTCAAAAATTGCTTATCTCACCGAGTCGAAGCGTTTTTGATTCGGAGCGGAAATAACTAATGAATTTCATCAAGCAGGTTTCTGCTGTTGAAATATGTTGTTTCGGACATGATTCAGCACAATATATGTCAAATTCAGTGTAATCCAGCCACAAGTTATAGCCATTCGTTCAAAAAGTGCTTATCTAACCGAATTGAAGCGTTTATGCTTCGGTGTGGAAATCACAAATGAATTTCATCACGCAGGTTCATGCTTTTGAAATATGTTGTTGAGGACATGATTCTGCACAATATATGTCAAATTCAGTGTAATCCAACCACAAATTTAAAAGTTATCGGCATTCGTTCAAAAAGTGGTTATCCCACCGATTAGAAGCGTTTTTGATTCGGAGTGAAAATAACTAATGAATGTCATCAAGAAGCTTTCTGCTGTTGAAATATGTTGTTTAGAACATGATTTTGCACAATATATGTGAAATTCTGTGTAATCCAGCCACTAGTTTAAAAGTTATAGCCATTTGTTCAAAAAGTGGTTTTCTCACGGAGTCGAAGCGTTTTTGATACGGAGTGGAAATAACTAATGAATTTCATCAAGCAGGTTTCTGCTGTTGAAATATGTTGTTTAGGACATGATTCTGCACAATATATGTCAAATTCTGTGTAATCCAGCCACAAGTTTAAAAGTTATAGCCATTTGTTCAAAAATTGGGTATCTCACCGAGTCGAAGCGTTTTTGATTCGGAGTGGAAATAACTAATAAATTCATCAAACAGGTTTATGCTTTTGAAATATGTTGTTGAGGACATGATTCTGCACAATATATGTCAAATTCAATATAATCCAACAACAAGTTTAAAAGTTATCGCCATTCGTTCAAAAAGTGCTTATCTCACTGAGATGAAGCGTTTTTGATATGGAGTGGAAATAACTGATGAATTTCATCAAGATGGTTTCTGCTGTTTAAATATGTTGTTTAGGACATGATTCTGCACAATTTATGTCAAATTAAATGTAAACCAGCAACAAGTTTAAAAGTTATAGCCATTTGTTCAAAAAGTGGTTATCTCACCGAGATGAAGCGTTTTTGATTCGGAGTGGAAATAACTAATGAATTTCATCAAGCAGGTCTCTGCTGTTGAAATGTTTTTAGGACATGATTCTGCACAACATATGTCAAATCCAGTGTAATCTAGCCACAAGTTTAAAAGTTATAGCCATTCGTTCAAAAATTACTTATCTCACCGAGTCGAAGCGTTTTTGATTTGGAGTGGAAATAACTAATGAATTTCATCAAGCAGGTTTCTGCTGTTGAAATATGTTGTTTAGGACATGATTCTGCACAATATATGTCAAATTCAGTGTAATCCAGCCACAAGTTATAGCCATTCGTTCAAAAAGTGCTTATCTCACCGAATTGAAGCGTTTATGATTCGGAGTGGAAATAACAAATGAATTTCATCAAGCAGGTTTATGCTTTTGAAATATGTTGTTGAGGACATGATTCTGCACAATATATGTCAAATTCAATATAATCCAACGACAAGTTTAAAAGTTATCGCCATTTGTTCAAAAAGTGCTTATCTCACTGAGATGAAGCGTTTTTGATTCGGAGTGGAAATAACTAATGAATTTCATCAAGCTGGTTTCTGCTGTTGTTATATGTTGTTCAGGATATGATTCTGCACAATATATGTCAAATTCTGTGTAATCCAGCCGTGAGTTTAAAAGTTATAGCCATTCGTTCAAAAATTGCTTATCTCACCGAATCAAAGCGTTTTTGATTCGGAGTGGAAATAACTAATGAATTTCATCAAGCAGGTTTCTGCTGTTGAAATATGTTGTTTAGGACATGATTCTGCACAATATGTCAAATTCATTGTAATCCAGCCACAAGTTATAGCCATTCGTTCAAAAAGTGCTTATCTCACCGAATTGAAGCGCTTATGATTCGGAGTGGAAATTACTAATGAATTTCATCAAGCAGGTTTATGCTTTTGAAATATGTTGTTGAGGACATGATTCTGCACAATATATGTCAAATTCAATATACGCCTACAACAAGTTTAAAAGTTATCGCCATTCGTTCAAAAAGTGCTTATCTCACCGAGATGAAGCGTTTTTGATTCGGAGTGGAAATAACTAATAAATTTCATCAAGCTGGTTTCTGCTGTTGAAATATGTTGTTTAGTATATGATTCTGCACAATTTATGTCAAATTCTGTGTAATCCAGCTGTGAGTTTAAAAGTTATAGCCATTCGTTCAAAAATTGCTTATCTCACCGAGTCGAAGCGTTTTTGATTCGGAGTGGAAATAACTAATGAATTTCATCAGGCAGGTTTCTGCTGTTGAAATATGTTGTTTAGGACATGTTTCTGCACAATATATGTCAAATTCATTGTAATCCAGCCACAAGCTATAGCCATTCGTTCAAAAAGTGCTTATCTCACTGAATTGAAGCGTTTTTGATTCGGAGTGGAAATAACTAATGAATTTCATCAAGCAGGTTTATGCTTTTGAAATATGTTTTTGAGGACATGATTCTGCACAATATATGTCAAATTCAATATACGCCCACAACAAGTTTAAAAGTTATCGCCATTCGTTCAAAAAGTGCTTATCTCACCGAGATGAAGCGTTTTTGATTCGGAGTGGAAATAACTAATAAATTTCATCAAGCTGGTTTCTGCTGTTGAAATATGTTGTTTAGTATATGATTCTGCACAATTTATTTCAAATTCTGTGTAATCCAGCCGTGAGTTTAAAAGTTATAGCCATTCGTTCAAAAATTGCTTATCTCACCGACTCGAAGCGTTTTTGATTCGGAGCGGAAATAACTAATGAATTTCATCAAGCAGGTTTCTGCTGTTCAAATATGTTGTTTCGGACATGATTCAGAACAATATATGTCAAATTCAGTGTAATCCAGCCACAAGTTATAGCCATTCGTTCAAAAAGTGCTTATCTAACCGAATTGAAGCGTTTATGATTCGGTGTGGAAATAACGAATGAATTTCATCAAGCAGGTTCATGCTTTTGAAATATGTTGTTGAGGACATAATTTTGCACAATATATGTCAAATTCATTGTAATCCAGCCACAAGTTATAGCCATTCGTTCAAAAAGTGCTTATCTCACCGAATTGAAGCGTTTATGATTCGGAGTGGAAATAACTAATGAATTTCATCAAGCAGGTTTATGCTTTTGAAATTTGTTGTTGAGGACATGATTCTGCACAATATATGTCAAATTCAATATACGCCTACAACAAGTTTAAAAGTTATCGCCATTTGTTCAAAAAGTGCTTATCTCACCGAGATGAAGCGTTTTTGATTCGGAGTGGAAATAACTAATAAATTTCATCAAGCTGGTTTCTGCTGTTAAAATATGTTGTTTAGTATATGATTCTGCACAATTTATGTCAAATTCTGTGTAAGCCAGCCACAAGTTTAAAAGTTATAGCCATTCGTTCAAAAATTGCTTATCTCACCGAGTCGAAGCGTTTATGATTCGGAGTGGAAATAACTAATGAATTTCATCAAGCAGGTTTATGCTTTTGAAATTTGTTGTTGAGGACATGATTCTGCACAATATATGTCAAATTCAATATACGCCTACAACAAGTTTAAAAGTTATCGCCATTCGTTCAAAAAGTGCTTATCTCACCGAGATGAAGCGTTTTTGATTCGGAGTGGAAATAACTAATAAATTTCATCAAGCTTGTTTCTGCTGTTGAAATATGTTGTTTAGTATATGATTCTTCACAATTTATGTCAAATTCTGTGTAATCCAGACACAAGTTTAAAAGTTATAGCTATTCGTTCAAAAATTGCTTATCTCACCGAGTCGAAGCGTTTATGATTCGGAGTGGAAATAACTAATGAATTTCATCAAGCAGGTTCATGCTTTTGAAATATGTTGTTGAGGACATGATTCTGCACAATATATGTCAAATTCAATATAATCCAACAACAAGTTTAAAAGTTATCGCCATTCGTTCAAAAAGTGCTTATCTCACTGAGATGAAGCGTTTTTGATTCGGAGTGGAAATAACTAATGAATTTCATCAAGCTGGTTTCTGCTGTTGAAATATGTTGTTCAGGATATGATTCTGCACAATATATGTCAAATTCTGTGTAATCCAGCCGTGAGTTTAAAAGTTATAGCCATTCGTTCAAAAATTGCTTATCTCACCGAATCAAAGCGTTTTTGATTCGGAGTGGAAATAACTAATGAATTTCATCAAGCAGGTTTCTGCTGTTGAAATATGTTGTTTAGGACATGATTCTGCACAATATGTCAAATTCATTGTAATCCAGCCACAAGTTATAGCCATTCGTTCAAAAAGTGCTTATCTCACCGAATTGAAGCGCTTATGATTCGGAGTGGAAATTACTAATGAATTTCATCAAGCAGGTTTATGCTTTTGAAATATGTTGTTGAGGACATGATTCTGCACAATATATGTCAAATTCAATATACGCCTACAACAAGTTTAAAAGGTATCGCCATTCGTTCAAAAAGTGCTTATCTCACCGAGATGAAGCGTTTTTGATTCGGAGTGGAAATAACTAATACATTTCATCAAGCTGGTTTCTGCTGTTGAAATATGTTGTTTAGTATATGATTCTGCACAATTTATGTAAAATTCTGTGTAATCCAGCTGTGATTTTAAAAGTTATAACCATTCGTTCAAAAATTGCTTATCTCACCGAGTCGAAGCGTTTTTGATTCGGAGCGGAAATAACTAATGAATTTCATCAAGCAGGTTTCTGCTGTTGAAATATGTTGTTTCGGACATGATTCAGCACAATATATGTCAAATTCAGTGTAATCCAGCCACAAGTTATAGCCATTCGTTCAAAAAGTGCTTATCTAACCGAATTGAAGCGTTTATGCTTCGGTGTGGAAATCACAAATGAATTTCATCACGCAGGTTCATGCTTTTGAAATATGTTGTTGAGGACATGATTCTGCACAATATATGTCAAATTCAATGTAATCCAACCACAAATTTAAAAGTTATCGGCATTCGTTCAAAAAGTGGTTATCCCACCGATTAGAAGCGTTTTTGATTCGGAGTGAAAATAACTAATGAATGTCATCAAGAAGCTTTCTGCTGTTGAAATATGTTGTTTAGAACATGATTTTGCACAATATATGTGAAATTCTGTGTAATCCAGCCACAAGTTTAAAAGTTATAGCCATTTGTTCAAAAAGTGGTTTTCTCACGGAGTCGAAGCGTTTTTGATACGGAGTGGAAATAACTAATGAATTTCATCAAGCAGGTTTCTGCTGTTGAAATATGTTGTTTAGGACATGATTCTGCACAATATATGTCAAATTCTGTGTAATCCAGCCACAAGTTTAAAAGTTATAGCCATTTGTTCAAAAATTGGGTATCTCACCGAGTCGAAGCGTTTTTGATTCGGAGTGGAAATAACTAATAAATTCATCAAACAGGTTTATGCTTTTGAAATATGTTGTTGAGGACATGATTCTACACAATATATGTCAAATTCAATATAATCCAACAACAAGTTTAAAAGTTATCGCCATTCGTTCAAAAAGTGCTTATCTCACTGAGATGAAGCGTTTTTGATATGGAGTGGAAATAACTGATGAATTTCATCAAGATGGTTTCTGCTGTTTAAATATGTTGTTTAGGACATGATTCTGCACAATTTATGTCAAATTAAATGTAAACCAGCAACAAGTTTAAAAGTTATAGCCATTTGTTCAAAAAGTGGTTATCTCACCGAGATGAAGCGTTTTTGATTCGGAGTGGAAATAACTAATGAATTTCATCAAGCAGGTCTCTGCTGTTGAAATGTTTTTAGGACATGATTCTGCACAACATATGTCAAATCCAGTGTAATCTAGCCACAAGTTTAAAAGTTATAGCCATTCGTTCAAAAATTACTTATCTCACCGAGTCGAAGCGTTTTTGATTTGGAGTGGAAATAACTAATGAATTTCATCAAGCAGGTTTCTGCTGTTGAAATATGTTGTTTAGGACATGATTCTGCACAATATATGTCAAATTCAGTGTAATCCAGCCACAAGTTATAGCCATTCGTTCAAAAAGTGCTTATCTCACCGAATTGAAGCGTTTATGATTCGGAGTGGAAATAACAAATGAATTTCATCAAGCAGGTTTATGCTTTTGAAATATGTTGTTGAGGACATGATTCTGCACAATATATGTCAAATTCAATATAATCCAAAGACAAGTTTAAAAGTTATCGCCATTTGTTCAAAAAGTGCTTATCTCACTGAGATGAAGCGTTTTTGATTCGGAGTGGAAATAACTAATGAATTTCATCAAGCTGGTTTCTGCTGTTGATATATGTTGTTCAGGATATGATTCTGCACAATATATGTCAAATTCTGTGTAATCCAGCCGTGAGTTTAAAAGTTATAGCCATTCGTTCAAAAATTGCTTTTCTCACCGACTCGAAGCGTTTTTGATTCGGAGCGGAAATAACTAATGAATTTCATCAAGCAGGTTTCTGCTGTTGAAATATGTTGTTTAGGACATGATTCTGCACAATATATGTCAAGTTCAGTGTAATCCAGCCACAAGTTATAGCCTTCGTTCAAAAAGTGCTTATCTCACCGAATTGAATCGTTTATCATTCGGAGTGGAAATAACTAATGAATTTCATCAAGCAGGTTTATGCTTTTGAAATATGTTGTTGAGGACATGATTCTGCACATTATATGTAAAATTCAATATAATCCTAAAACAAGTTTAAAAGTTATCGCCATTCGTTCAAAAAGTGCTTATCTCACCGAGATGAAGCGTTTTTGATTCGGAGTGGAAATAACTAATAAATTTCATCAAGCTGGTTTCTGCTGTTGAAATATGTTGTTTAGTATATGATTCTGCACAATTTATGTCAAATTCTGTGTAATCCAGCCACAAGTTTAAAAGTAATAGCCATTCGTTCAAAAATTGCTTATCTCACCGAGTCGAAGCGTTTTTGATTCGGAGCGGTAATAACTAATGAATTTCATCAAGCAGGTTTCTGCTGTTGAAATATGTTGTTTCGGACGTAATTCTGCACAATATATGTCTAATTCAGTGTAATCCAGCCACAAGTTATAGCCATTCGTTCAAAAAGTGCTTATCTCACCGAATTGAAGCGTTTATGATTCGCTGTGGAAATAACGAATGAATTTCATCAAGCAGGTTCATGCTTTTGAAATATGTTGTTGAGGATATGATTCTGAACAATATATGTCAAATTCAATGTAATCCAACCACAAATTTAAAAGTTATCGGCATTCGTTCAAAAAGTGGTTATCCCACCGATTAGAAGCGTTTTTGATTCGGAGTGAAAATAACTAATGAATGTCATCAAGAAGCTTTCTGCTGTTGAAATATGTTGTTTAGAACATGATTTTGCACAATATATGTGAAATTCTGTGTAATCCAGCCACAAGTTTAAAAGTTATAGCCATTTGTTCAAAAAGTGGTTTTCTCACGGAGTCGAAGCGTTTTTGATACGGAGTGGAAATAACTAATGAATTTCATCAAGCAGGTTTCTGCTGTTGAAATATGTTGTTTAGGACATGATTCTGCACAATATATGTCAAATTCTGTGTAATCCAGCCACAAGTTTAAAAGTTATAGCCATTTGTTCAAAAATTGGGTATCTCACCGAGTCGAAGCGTTTTTAATTCGGAGTGGAAATAACTAATAAATTCATCAAACAGGTTTATGCTTTTGAAATATGTTGTTGAGGACATGATTCTGCACAATATATGTCAAATTCAATATAATCCAACAACAAGTTTAAAAGTTATCGCCATTCGTTCAAAAAGTGCTTATCTCACTGAGATGAAGCGTTTTTGATATGGAGTGGAAATAACTGATGAATTTCATCAAGATGGTTTCTGCTGTTTAAATATGTTGTTTAGGACATGATTCTGCACAATTTATGTCAAATTAAATGTAAACCAGCAACAAGTTTAAAAGTTATAGCCATTTGTTCAAAAAGTGGTTATCTCACCGAGTCGAAGCGTTTTTGATTCGGAGTGGAAATAACTAATGAATTTCATCAAGCAGGTTTCTGCTGTTGAAATGTTTTTAGGACATGATTCTGCACAACATATGTCAAATCCAGTGTAATCTAGCCACAAGTTTAAAAGTTATAGCCATTCGTTCAAAAATTACTTATCTCACCGAGTCGAAGCGTTTTTGATTTGGAGTGGAAATAACTAATGAATTTCATCAAGCAGGTTTCTGCTGTTGAAATATGTTGTTTAGGACATGATTCTGCACAATATATGTCAAATTCATTGTAATCCAGCCACAAGTTATAGCCATTCGTTCAAAAAGTGCTTATCTCACCGAATTGAAGCGTTTATGATTCGGAGTGAAAATAACTAATGAATGTCATCAAGAAGCTTTCTGCTGTTGAAATATGTTGTTTAGAACATGATTTTGCACAATATATGTGAAATTCTGTGTAATCCAGCCACAAGTTTAAAAGTTATAGCCATTTGTTCAAAAAGTGGTTTTCTCACGGAGTCGAAGCGTTTTTGATACGGAGTGGAAATAACTAATGAATTTCATCAAGCAGGTTTCTGCTGTTGAAATATGTTGTTTAGGACATGATTCTGCACAATATATGTCAAATTCTGTGTAATCCAGCCACAAGTTTAAAAGTTATAGCCATTTGTTCAAAAATTGGGTATCTCACCGAGTCGAAGCGTTTTTAATTCGGAGTGGAAATAACTAATAAATTCATCAAACAGGTTTATGCTTTTGAAATATGTTGTTGAGGACATGATTCTGCACAATATATGTCAAATTCAATATAATCCAACAACAAGTTTAAAAGTTATCGCCATTCGTTCAAAAAGTGCTTATCTCACTGAGATGAAGCGTTTTTGATATGGAGTGGAAATAACTGATGAATTTCATCAAGATGGTTTCTGCTGTTTAAATATGTTGTTTAGGACATGATTCTGCACAATTTATGTCAAATTAAATGTAAACCAGCAACAAGTTTAAAAGTTATAGCCATTTGTTCAAAAAGTGGTTATCTCACCGAGTCGAAGCGTTTTTGATTCGGAGTGGAAATAACTAATGAATTTCATCAAGCAGGTTTCTGCTGTTGAAATGTTTTTAGGACATGATTCTGCACAACATATGTCAAATCCAGTGTAATCTAGCCACAAGTTTAAAAGTTATAGCCATTCGTTCAAAAATTACTTATCTCACCGAGTCGAAGCGTTTTTGATTTGGAGTGGAAATAACTAATGAATTTCATCAAGCAGGTTTCTGCTGTTGAAATATGTTGTTTAGGACATGATTCTGCACAATATATGTCAAATTCAGTGTAATCCAGCCACAAGTTGTAGCCATTCGTTCAAAAAGTGCTTATCTCACCGAATTGAAGCGTTTATGATTCGGAGTGGAAATAACTAATGAATTTCATCAAGCAGGTTTATGCTTTTGAAATATGTTGTTGAGGACATGATTCTGCACAATATATGTCAAATTCAATATAATCCAACGACAAGTTTAAAAGTTATCGCCATTTGTTCAAAAAGTGCTTATCTCACTGAGATGAAGCGTTTTTGATTCGGAGTGGAAATAACTAATGAATTTCATCAAGCTGGTTTCTGCTGTTGATATATGTTGTTCAGGATATGATTCTGTACAATATATGTCAAATTCTGTGTAATCCAGCCGTGAGTTTAAAAGTTATAGCCATTCGTTCAAAAATTGCTTTTCTCACCGACTCGAAGCGTTTTTGATTCGGAGCGGAAATAACTAATGAATTTCATCAAGCAGGTTTCTGCTGTTGAAATATGTTGTTTAGGACATGATTCTGCACAATATATGTCAAGTTCAGTGTAATCCAGCCACAAGTTATAGCCTTCGTTCAAAAAGTGCTTATCTCACCGAATTGAATCGTTTATCATTCGGGGTGGAAATAACTAATGAATTTCATCAAGCAGGTTTATGCTTTTGAAATATGTTGTTGAGGACATGATTCTGCACATTATATGTAAAATTCAATATAATCCTAAAACAAGTTTAAAAGTTATCGCCATTCGTTCAAAAAGTGCTTATCTCACCGAGATGAAGCGTTTTTGATTCGGAGTGGAAATAACTAATAAATTTCATCAAGCTGGTTTCTGCTGTTGAAATATGTTGTTTAGTATATGATTCTGCACAATTTATGTCAAATTCTGTGTAATCCAGCCAGAAGTTTAAAAGTAATAGCCATTCGTTCAAAAATTGCTTATCTCACCGAGTCGAAGCGTTTTTGATTCGGAGCGGAAATAACTAATGAATTTCATCAAGCAGGTTTCTGCTGTTGAAATATGTTGTTTCGGACATGATTCTGCACAATATATGTCTAATTCAGTGTAATCCAGCCACAAGTTATAGCCATTCGTTCAAAAAGTGCTTATCTCACCGAATTGAAGCGTTTATGATTCGCTGTGGAAATAACGAATGAATTTCATCAAGCAGGTTCATGCTTTTGAAATATGTTGTTGAGGATATGATTCTGAACAATATATGTCAAATTCAATGTAATCCAACCACAAGTTTAAAAGTTATCGGCATTCGTTCAAAAAGTGGTTATCCCACCGATTTGAAGCGTTTTTGATTCGGAGTGAAAATAACTAATGAATGTCATCAAGAAGCTTTCTGCTGTTGAAATATGTTGTTTAGAACATGATTCTGCACAATATATGTCAAATTCTGTGTAATCCAGCCACAAGTTTAAAAGTTATAGCCATTTGTTCAAAAAGTGGTTATCTCACGGAGTCGAAGCGTTTTTGATTCGGAGTGGAAATAACTGATGAATTTCATCAAGCAGGTTTCTGCTGTTGAAATATGTTGTTTAGGACATGATTCTGCACAATATATGTCAAATTCAGTGTAATCCAGCCACAAGTTTAAAAGTTATAGCCATTTTTTCAAAAAGTGGTTATCTCATCGAGTCAAAGCGTTTATGATTCGGAGTGGAAATAACTATTGAATTTCATCAAGCAGGTTTATGCTTTTGAAATATGTTGTTGAGGACATGATGCTGCACAATATATGTCAAATTCAGTGTAATCCAGCCACAAGTTATAGCCATTCGTTAAAAAAAGTGCTTATCTCACCGAATTGAAGCGTTTATGATTCGGAGTGGAAATAACTAATGAATTTAATCAAGCAGGTTCATGCTTTTGAAATATGTTGTTGAGGACATGATTCTGCACAATATATGTCAAATTCAATATAATCCA
The DNA here is from genome assembly GCF_037954325.1 of Fistularia commersonii. Lineage (NCBI taxonomy): Eukaryota > Metazoa > Chordata > Actinopteri > Syngnathiformes > Fistulariidae > Fistularia > Fistularia commersonii. Next base: position 18,711,285 of record NC_141292.1, on the reverse strand, counting down.
ACAACAAGTTTAAAAGTTATCGCCATTCTTTCAAAAAGTGCTTATCTCACTGAGATTAAGCGTTTTTGATTCGGAGTGGAAATAACTAATGAATTTCATCAAACTGGTTTCTGCTGTTGAAATATGTTGTTCAGGATATGATTCTGCACAATATATGTCAAATTCTGTGTAATCCAGCCACAAGTTATAGCCATTCGTTCAAAAAGTGCTTATCTCACCGAATTGAAGCGTTTATGAATCGGAGTGGAAATAACTAATGAATTTCATCAAGTAGGTTTCTGCTGTTGAAATATGTTTTTTAGTATATGATTCTGCACAATTTATGTCAAATTCTGTGTAATCCAGCCGTGATTTTAAAAGTTATCGCCATTCGTTCAAAAAGTGCTTATCCCAGCGAGTTGAAGCGTTTTTGATTCGGAGTGAAAATAACTATTGAATTTCATCAAGCAGGTTTATGCTTTTGAAATTTGTTGTTGAGGACATGATGCTGCACAATATATGTCAAATTCAGTGTAATCCAGCCACAAGTTATAGCCATTCGTTAAAAAATTGCTTATCTCAACGAATTGAAGCGTTTATGATTCGGAGTGGAAATAACTAATGAATTTCATCAAGCAGGTTCATGCTTTTGAAATATGTTGTTGAGGACATGATTCTGCACAATATATGTCAAATTCAATATAATCCAACAACAAGTTTAAAAGTTATCACCATTCTTTCAAAAAGTGCTTATCTCACTGAGATGAAGCGTTTTTGATTCGGAGTGGAAATAACTAATGTATTTCATCAAGCAGGTTTCTGCTGTTGAAATATGTTGTTTAGGACATGACTCTGCATAATATATGTCAAATTCAGTGTAATCCAGCCACAAGTTATAGCCATTCGTTCAAAAAGTGCTTATCTCACCGAATTGAAGCGTTTATTATTCGGAGTGGAAATAACTAATGAATTTCATCAAGCAGGTTTATGCTTTTGAAATATGTTGTTGAGGACATGATTCTGCACAATATATGTCAAATTCAATATAATCCTATAACAAGTTTAAAAGTTATCGCCATTCGTTCAAACAGTGCTTATCTCACCGAGATGAAGCGTTTTTGATTCGGAGTGGAAATAACTAATGAATTTCATCAAGCAGGTTTCTGCTGTTGAAATATGTTGTTTAGGACATGACTCTGCATAATATATGTCAAATTCAGTGTAATCCAGCCACAAGTTATAGCCATTCGTTCAAAAAGTGCTTATCTCACCGAATGGAAGCGTTTATGAATCGGAGTGGAAATAACTAATGAATTTCATCAAGTAGGTTTCTGCTGTTGAAATATGTTTTTTAGTATATGATTCTGCACAATTTATGTCAAATTCTGTGTAATCCAGCCGTGATTTTAAAAGTTATAGCCATTCGTTCAAAAATTGCTTATCTCACCGAGTCGAAGCGTTTTTGATTTGGAGTGGAAATAACTAATGAATTTCATCAAGCAGATTTCTGCTGTTGAAATTTGTTGTTTCGGACATGATTCAGCACAATATATGTCAAATTCAGTGTAATCCAGCCACAAGTTATAGCCATTCGTTCTAAAAGTGCTTATCTCACCGAATTGAAGCGTTTATGATTCGGAGTGGAAATAACTAATGAATTTCATCAAGCAGGTTTATGGTTTTTAAATATGTTGTTGAGGACATGATTCTGCACAATATATGTCAAATTCAATATAATGCAAAAACAAGTTTGAAAGTTATAGCCATTTGTTCAAAAAGTGGTTTTCTCACCGAGTCGAAGCGTTTTTGATTCGGAGTGGAAATAACTAATGGATTTCATCAAGCTGGTTTCTGCTGTTGAAATATGTTGTTCAGGACATGATTCTGCACAATGTATGTGAAATTCTGTGTAATCCAGCCACAAGTTTAAAAGTTATAGCCATTCGTTCAAAATTGCTTATCTCACTGAGATGAAGCGTTTTTGATTCGGAGTGGAAATAACTAATGAATTTCATCAAGCAGGTTTCTGCTGTTCAAATATGTTGTTCAGGACATGATTCTGCACAATATATATGAAATTCTGTGTAATCCTGCCACAAGTTTAAAAGTTATAGCCATTTGTTCAAAAAGTGGTTATCTCACCGAGTCGAAGCGTTTTTGATTCGGAGTGGAAATAACTAATGAATTTCATCAAGCAGGTTCATGCTTTTGAAATATGTTGTTTAGGACTAGATTCTGCACAATATATGTCAAATTCAATGTAATCCAGCCACAAGTTTAAACGTTATAGCCATTTGTTCAAAAATTGGGTATAATACCGAGTCGAAGCGTTTTTGATTCGGAGTGGAAATATCTAATGAATTTCATCAAGCAGGTTTCTACTTTTGAAATAAGTTGTTAGGACATGATTCTGCACTATATATGTCAAATTCAGTGTAATCCAGTCACAAGTTATAGCCATTCGTTCAAAAAGTGTTTATCCCACCGAACTGAAGCGTTTATGATTTGGAGTGGAAATAACGAATGAATTTCATCAAGCAGGTTTATGCTTTTGAAATATGTTGTTGAGGACATGATTCTGCACAATATATGTCAAATTCTGTGTTCTAGCCATGATTTTAAAAGTTATAGCCATTCGTTAAAAATTGCTTATGTCACCGAGTCGAAGCGTTTTTGATTCGGAGTGGAAATAACTAATGAATTTCATCAAGCAGGTTCATGCTTTTGAAATATGTTGTTGAGGACACGATTCTGCACAATATATGTCATATTCAATGTGATCCAACCACAAGTTATAAAGTTATCGCCATTCGTTCAATAAGTGCTTATCCCACCGAGTTGAAGCGTTTTTGATTCGGAGTGAAAATAATCTAATGAATGTCATCAAGAAGCTTTCTGCTGTTTAAATATGTTGTTTAGGACATGATTCTGCACAATATATGTCAAATTCTCTGTAATCAAGCCACAAGTTATAGCCATTCGTTCAAAAAGTGGTTTTCTCAGCGAGTCGAAGCGTTTTTGATTTGGAGTGGAAATAACTGATGAATTTCATCAAGATGGTTTCTGCTGTTTAAATATGTTGTTTGGACATGATTCTGCACAATATATGTCAAACCCAGTGTAATCCAGCCACAAGTTTAAAAGTTATAGCCATTTGTTCAGAAAGTGGTTATCTCACCGAGTCGAAGCGTTTTTGATTCGGAGTGGATATAACTCATGAATTTCTTCAAGCACGTTCATGCTTTTGAAATATATTGTTTAGGACACAATTCTGCACAATATATGTCAAATTCAGTGTAATCCAGTGAACAAGTCTAAAAGTTTTAGTCATTTGTTTAAAAAGTGCTTATCTCACCGAGTCGAAGCGTTTTTGATTCGGAGTGGAAATAACTAATGAATTTCATCAAGCAGATTTCTGCTGTTGAAATATGTTTTTTAGGACATGATTCTGCACAATATATGTCAAATTCTGTGTAATCCAGCCACAAGTTTAAAAGTTATAGCCATTTCTTCAAAAATTGGGTATCTCACAGAGTCGAAGCGTTTTTGATTCGGAGTGGAAATAACTAATAAATTTCATCAAGCTGGTTTCTGCTGTTGAAATATGTTTTTTAGTATATGATTCTGCACAATTTATGTCAAATTCTGTGTAATCCAGCCGTGATTTTAAAAGTTATAGCCATTAATTCAAAAATTGCTTATCTCACCGAGTCGAAGCGTTTTTGATTTGGAGTGGAAATAACTAATGAATTTCATCAAGCAGGTTTCTGCTGTTGAAATATGTAGTTTAGGACATGATTCTGCACAATATATGTCAAATTCTGTGTAATCCAGCCACAAGTTTAAAAGTTAATTCAAAAAGTGCTTATCTCACCGAATTGAAGCGTTTATGTTTCGGAGTGGAAATAACTGATGAATTTCATCAGGCAAGTTCATGCTTTTGAAATATGTTGTTGAGGACAAGATTCTGCACAATATATGTCAAATTCAGTGTAATCCAGCAACAAGTTATAGCCATTCGTTCTAAAAGTGCTTATCTCACCGAATTGAAGCGTTTATGATTCGGAGTGGAAATAACTAATGAATTTCATCAAGCAGGTTTATGGTTTTTAAATATGTTGTTGAGGACATGATTCTGCACAATATATGTCAAATTTTGTGTAATCCAGCCGTGAGTTTAAAAGTTATATCCATTCGTTCAAAAATTGCTTATCTCACCGAGTCGAAGCGTTTTTGATTCGGAGTGGAAATAACTGATAATTTCATCAAGCAGGTTTCTGCTGTTGAAATATGTTGTTTTGGACATGATTCTGCACAATAAATGTCAAATTCTGTGTAATCCAGCCACAAGTTTAAAAGTTATAGCCATTTGTTCAAAAATTGGGTATCTCACCGAGTCGAAGCGTTTTTAATTCGGAGTGGAAATAACTAATGAATTTCATTCAAGGAGGTATCTGCTGTTGAAATATGTTGTTTAGGACATGATACTGCACAATATATGTAAAATTCAGTGTAATCCAGCAACAAGTTATAGCCATTCTTTCAAAAAGTGGTTATCTCACCGAGTCGAAGCGTTTTTGATTCGGAGTGGAAATAACTAATGAATTTCATCAAGCAGGTTTCTGCTGTTGAAATATGTTGTTTCGGACATGATTCAGCACAATATATGTCAAATTCAGTGTAATCCAGCCACAAGTTTAAAAGTTATAGCCATTTGTTCAAAAAGTGGTTATCTCATGGAGTCGAAGCGTTTTTGATTCGGAGTGGAAATAACTAATGAATTTCATCAAGCAGGTTTCTGCTGTTGAACTATGTTGTTTAGGACATGATTCTGCACAATATATTTCAAATTCTGTGTAATCCAGCCACAAGTTTAAAAGTTATAGCCATTTGTTCAAAAATTGGGTATCTCACCGAGTGAAGCGTTTTTGATTCGGAGTGGAAATAACTAATAAATTCATCAAACAGGTTTATGCTTTGGAAATATGTTGTTGAGGACATGATTCTGCACAATATATGTCAAATTCAATGTAATCCAGCCACAAGTTTAAAAGTTATAGCCATTTGTTCAAAAATTGGGTATCTCACCGAGTCGAAGCGTTTTTGATTCGGAGTGGAAATAACTAATGAATTTCATTCATGGAGGTTTCTGCTGTTGAAATATGTTTTTGAGGACATGATTCTGCACAATATATGTCAAATTCAGTGTAATCGAGCCACAAGTTATAGCCATTCGTTAGAAAAGTGCTTATCTCACCGAATTGAAGCGTTTTTGATTCGTAGTGGAAATAACTAATGAATTTCATCAAGCTGGTTTCTGCTGTTGAAATATGTTGTTCAGGATATGATTCTGCACAATATATGTCAAATTTTGTGCAATCCAGCCGTGAGTTTAAAAGTTATATCCATTCGTTCAAAAATTGCTTATCTCACCGAGTCTAAGCGTTTTTGATTCGGAGTGGAAATAACTGATAATTTCATCAAGCAGGTTTCTGCTGTTGAAATATGTTGTTTTGGACATGATTCTGCACAATATATGTCAAATTCTGTGTAATCCAGCCACAAGTTAAAAAGTTATAGCCATTTGTTCAAAAATTGGGTATCTCACCGAGTAGAAGCGTTTTTGATTCGGAGTGGAAATAACTAATGAATTTCATTCAAGGAGGTATCTGCTGTTGAAATATGTTGTTTAGGACATGATTCTGCACAATATATGTAAAATTCAGTGTAATCCAGCTACAAGTTATAGCCATTCTTTCAAAAAGTGCTTATCCCACCGAATTGAAGCGTTTTTGATTCGGAGTGGAAATTACTAATGAATTTCATCAAGCAGGTTTCTGCTGTTGAAATATGTTGTTTAGGACATGTATTCTGCACAATATATGTCAAATTCAGTGTAATCCAGCCACAAGTTATAGCCATTCGTTCAAAAAGTGCTTCTCTCACCGTATCGAAGCGTTTATGATTCGGAGTGGATATAACTACTGAATTTCATCAAGCAGGTTTCTGCTGTTGAAATATGTTGTTCAGGATATTATTCTCAACAATATATGTCAAATTCTGTGTAATCCAGCCGTGAGTTTAAAAGTTATATCCATTCGTTCAAAAATTGCTTATCTCACCGAGTCGAAGCGTTTTTGATTCGGAGTGGAAATACCTGATAATTTCATCAAGCAGGTTTCTGCTGTTGAAATATGTTGTTTAGGACATGATTCTGTACAATATATGTCAAATTCTGTGTAATCCAGCCACAAGTTTAAAAGTTATAGCCATTTGTTCAAAAATTGGGTATCTCACCGAGTCGAAGCGTTTTTGATTCGGAGTGGAAATAACTAATGAATTTCATTCAAGGAGGTTTCTGCTGTTGAAATATGTTGTTGAGGACATGATTCTGCACAATATATGTCAAATTCAGTGTAATCCAGCCACAAGTTATAGCCATTCGTTCAAAAAGTGCTTATCTCACCGAATTGAAGCGGTTTTGATTCGTAGTGGAAATAACTAATGAATTTCATCAAGCTGGTTTCTGCTGTTCAAATATGTTGTTTAGGATATGATTCTGCACAATATATGTCAAATTTAGTGTAATCCAGCCACAAGTTATAGCAATTCGTTCTTAAAGTGCTTATCTCACCGAATTGAAGCGTTTATGATTCGGAGTGGAAATAACTAATGAATTTCATCAAGCTGGTTTCTGCTGTTGAAATATGTTGTTCAGGATATGATTCTGCAAAATATATGTCAATTTCTGTGTAATCCAGCCACAAGTTTAAAAGTTATAGCCATTCGTTCAAAAAGAGCTTATCTCACTGAGATGAAGCGTTTTTTATTCGGAGCGGAAATAACTAATGAATTTCATCAAGCAGGTTTCTGCTGTTGAAATATGTTGTTTCGGACATGATTCTGCACAATATATGTCAAATCCAGTGTAATCCAGCCACAAGTTATAGCCATTCGTTCAAAAAGTGCTTATCTCACCGAATTGAAGCGTTTATGATTCGGTGTGGAAATAACGAATGAATTTCATCAAGCAGGTTCATGCTTTTGAAATAGGTTGTTGAGGACATGATTCTGCACAATATATGTCAAAATCAATATAATCCAACAACAAGTTTAAAAGTTATCGCCATTCGTTCAAAAAGTGCTTATCTCACTGAGATGAAGCGTTTTTTATTCGGAGCGGAAATAACTAATGAATTTCATCAAGCAGGTATCTGCTGTTGAAATATGTTGTTTCGGACATGATTCTGCACAATATATGTCAAACCCAGTGTAATCCACCCACAAGTTATAGCCATTCGTTCAAAAAGTGCTTATCTCACCGAATTAAAGCGTTTATGATTCGGTGTGGAAATAACGAATGAATTTCATCAAGCAGGTTCATGCTTTTGAAATAGGTTGTTGAGGACATGATTCTGCACAATATATGTCAAATTCAATGTAATCCAACCACAAGTTTAAAAGTTATCGGCATTCGTTCAAAGAGTGCTTATCCCACCGAGTTGAAGCGTTTTTGATTCGGAGTGAAAATAACTAATGAATGTCATCAAGCTGGTTTCTGCTGTTGAAATATGTTGTTTAGGACATGATTCTGCACAATATATGTCTAATTCAGTGTAATCCAGCCACAAGTTTAAAAGTTATAGCCATTTGTTCAAAAAGTGGTTATCTCACCAAGTCGAAGCGTTTTTGATTCGGAGTGGAAATAACTAATGAATTTCATCAAGCAGGTTTCTGCTGTTGAAATATGTTGTTTAGGACATGATTCTGCACAATATATGTCAAATTCAGTTTAATCCAGCCACAAGTTATAGCAATTCGTTCTTAAAGTGCTTATCTCACCAAATTGAAGTGTTTATGATTCGGAGTGGAAATAACTAATGAATTTCATCAAGCTGGTTTCTGCTGTTGAAATATGTTTTTCAGGATATGATTCTGCACAATATATGTCAATTTCTGTGTAATCCAGCCGTGAGTTTAAAAGTTATAGCCATTCGTTCAAAAAGTGCTTATCTCACCGATTTGAAGCGTTTTTGATTTGGAGTGGAAATAACTAATGAATGTCATCAAGAAGCTTTCTGCTGTTGAAATATGTTGTTTAAGACATGATTCTAAACAATATATGTCAAATTCAGTGTAATCCAGCCACAAGTTATAGCAATTCGTTCTTAAAGTGCTTATCTCACCGAATTGAAGTGTTTATGATTCGGAGTGGAAATAACTAATGAATTTCATCAAGCAGGTTTCTGCTGTTGAAATATGTTTTTCAGGATATGATTCTGCACAATATATGTCAATTTCTGTGTAATCCAGCCGTGAGTTTAAAAGTTATAGCCATTCGTTCAAAAAGTGCTTATCTCACCAAGTCGAAGCGTTTTTGATTCGGAGTGGAAATAACTATTGAATTTCATCAAGCAGGTTTCTGCTGTTGAAATATGTTGTTTAGGACATGATTCTGCACAATATATGTCAAATTCAGTGTAATCCAGCCACAAGTTATAGCAATTCGTTCTTAAAGTGCTTATCTCACCGAATTGAAGTGTTTATGATTCGGAGTGGAAATAACTAATGAATTTCATCAAGCTGGTTTCTGCTGTTGAAATATGTTTTTCAGGATATGATTCTGCACAATATATGTCAATTTCTGTGTAATCCAGCCGTGAGTTTAAAAGTTATAGCCATTCGTTCAAAAAGTGCTTATCTCACCGATTTGAAGCGTTTTTGATTTGGAGTGGAAATAACTAATGAATGTCATCAAGAAGCTTTCTGCTGTTGAAATATGTTGTTTAAGACATGATTCTGCACAATATATGTCAAATTCTGTGTAATCCAGCCACAAGTTTAAAAGTTAGTTCAAAAGGTGGTTATCTCACCGAATTGAAGCGTTTTTGATTCGGAGTGGAAATAACTAATGAATTTCATCAGGCAAGTTCATGCTTTTGAAATATGTTGTTGAGGACATGATTCTGCACAATATATGTCAAATTCAATGTAATCCAGCCACAAGTTATAGCCATTCGTTCAAAAAGTGCTTGTCTCACCGAATTGAAGCGTTTATGATTCGGAGTGGAAATAACTAATGAAATTCATCAGGCAGGTTTATGCTTTTGAAATATGTTGTTGAGGACATGATTCTGCACAATATATGTCAAATTCAATGTAATCCAACCACAAGTTTAAAAGTTATCGCCATTCGTTCAAAAAGTGCTTATCCCACCGAGATGAAGCGTTTTTGATTCGGAGTGGAAATAACTAATGAATTTCATCAAGTTGGTTTATGCTTTTGAAATATGTTGTTGAGGACATGATTCTGCACAATATATGTCAAATTTTGTGTAATCCAGCCGTGAGTTTAAAAGTTATAGCCATTCGTACAAAAATTGCTTATCTCACCGAGATGAAGCGTTTTCTATTCGGAGTGGAAATAACTAATGAATTTCATCAAGTAGGTTTCTGCTGTTAAAATATGTTGTTCAGGACATGATTCTGCACAATATATGTGAAATTCTGTGTAATCCAACCTCAAGTTTAAAAGTTATAGCCATTCGTTCAAAAATTGCTTGTCTCACCGAGTCGAAGCGTTTTTGATTTGGAGTGGAAATAACTGATGAATGTCATCAAGTAGCTTTCTGCTGTTGAAATATGTTGTTTAGGACATGATTCTGCACAATATATGTCAAATTCAGTGTAATAGAGCCACAAGTTTAAAAGTTAGTTCACAAAGTGCTTATCTCACCGAATTGAAGCGTTTATGATTCGGAGTGGAAATAACTCGTGAATGTCATCAAGCAGGTTCAGCTTTTGAAATATGTTGTTGAGGACACGATTCTGCACAATATATGTCAAATTCAGTGTAATCCAGCAACAAGTTATAGCCATTCGTTCAAAAAGTACTTATCTCACCGAATTGAAGCGTTTATGATTCAGAGTGGAAATAACTAATGAATGTCATCAAGCAGGTTTCTGCTGTTGAAATATGTTGTTTAGGACATGATTCTGCACGATATATGTCAAATTCAGTGCAATCCAGCCAACAGTTTAAACGTTATAGCCATTTGTTCAAAAAGTAGTTATCTCACCGAGTCGAAGCGTTTTTGATTCGGAGTGGAAATAACTAATGAATTTCATCCTGCTGGTTTCTGCTGTTGAAATATGTTGTTAAGGACATGATTCTGCAGAATATATGTGAAATTCTGTTTAATCCAGCCACAAGTTTAAAAGTTATAGCCATTCGTTCAAAAATTGCTTATCTCAAAGAGATGAAGCGTTTTTGATTTGGAGTGGAAATAACTGATGAATTTCATCAAGCATGTTTCTGCTGTTCAAATATGTTGTTAAGGACATGATTCTGCACAATATATGTGAAATTCTGTGTAATCCGGCCACAAGTTTAAAACTTATAGCCATTCGTTCAAAAATTGCTTGTCTCACCGAGTCGAAGCGTTTTTTATTTGGAGTGGAAATAACTGATGAATGTCATCAAGAAGCTTTCTGCTGTTGAAATATGTTGTTTAGGACATGATTCTGCACAATATATGTCAAATTCTGTGTAATCCAGCCACAAGTTTAAAAGTTATAGCCATTTGTTTAAAATTGGTTATCTCACTGAGTCGAAGCGTATTTGCTTCGGAGTGGAAATAACAAATGAATTTCATCTAGTAGGTTTCTGCTGTTGAAAAATGTTGTTTAGGACATGATTCTGCACAATATATGTCAAATTCAGTGTAATCCAGCCACAAGTTTAAAAGTAATCGCCATTCGTTCAAAAAGTGCTTATCTCACCGAGATGAAGCGTTTTTGATTCGGAGTGGAAATAACTAATGAATTTCATCAAGTTGGTTTACGTTTTTGAAATATGTTGTTGAGGACATGATTCTGCACAATATATGTCAAATTAAATATAATCCAACCTCCATTTTAAAAGTTATCGCCATTGGTTCAAAAAGTGCTTATCTCACCGAGATGAAGCGTTTTTGATTCGGAGTGGAAATAACTAATGATTTTCATCAAGCAGGTTTCTGCTGTTGAAATATGTTGTTTAGGACATGATTCTGCACGATATATGTCAAATTCAGTGTAATCCAGCCACAAGTTTAAAAGTTATAGCCATTTGTTCAAAAATTGCTTATCTCACAGCGATGAAGCGTTTTTGATTCGGAGTGAAAATAACTAATGAATTTCATCAAGGTGGATTCTGCTGTTGAAATATGTTGTTCAGGACATGATTCTGCAGAATATATGTGAAATTCTGTGTAATCCAGCCACAAGTTTAAAAGTTATAGCCATTCCTTCAAAAATTGCTTATCTCACCGAGATGAAGCGTTTTTGATTAGGAGTGGAAATACCTAATGAATTTCATCAAGCAGGTTTCTGCTGTTGAAATATGTTGTTCAGGACATGATTCTGCACAATATATGTCAAATTCTGTGTAATCCAGCCACAAGTTTAAAAGTTATAGCCACTCGTTCAAAAATTGCTTTTTCTCACCGAGTCGAAGCGTTTTTGATTTGGAGTTGTAATGACTGATGAATGTCATCATGAAGCATTCTGCTGTTGAAATATTTTGTTTAGGACATGATTCTGCACAATCTATGTCAAATTCAGTGTAATCCAGCCACAAGTTTAAAAGTTATAGCCATCTGTTCAAAAAGTGGTTATCTTACCGAGTCAAAGCGTTTTGGATTCGGAATGGAAATAACTAATGGATTTCATTAAGCAGGTTTCTGCTGTTGAAATATGTTGTTTAGGACATGATTCTGCACAATATATGTAAAATTTAGTGTAATCCAGCCACAAGTTATAGCCATTCGTTCAAAAAGTGCTTATCTCACCGAATTGAAGCGTTTATGATTCGGAGTGGAAATAACTAATGAATTTCATCAAGCAGGTTTATGCTTTTTAAATATGTTGTTCAGGATATGATTCTGCACAATATATGTCAAATTCTGTGTAATCCAGCCATGAGTTTAAAAGTTATAGCCATTCGTTCAAAAATTGCTTATCTAACCGAGTCGAAGCGTTTTTGATTTGGAGTGGAAATAACTAATGAATTTCATCAAGCAGGTTTCTGCTGTTGAAATATGTGGTTTAGGACATGATTCTGCACGATATATGTCAAATTCAATGTAATCCAACCACAAGTTTAAAAGTTATCGCCATTCGTTCAAAAAGTGCTTATCTCACCGAGATGAAGCGTTTTTGATTCGGAGTGGAAATAACTAATGAATTTCATCAAGCAGGTTTCTGCTGTTGAAATATGTTGTTTAGGACATGAATCTGCACGATATATGTCAAATTCAGTGTAATCCAGCCAAGAGTTTAAAAGTTATAGCCATTTGTTCAAAAAGTGGTCATCTTACCGAATTGAAGCGTTTATGATTCGGAGTGGAAATAGCTCATGAATTTCATCAAGCAGGTTCATTCTTTTGAATTATATTTTTGAGGACACGAATCTGCACAATATATGTCATATTCAAAGTAATCCAACCACAAGTTTAAAAGTTATCGCCATTCGTTCAAAAAGTGCTAATCCCACTGAGTTAAAGCGTTTTTGATTCGGAGTGAAAATAACTAATGAATTTCATCAAGTAGGTTTCTGCTGTTGAAATATGTTGTTTAGGACTAGATTCTGCACAATATATGTAAAATTCTGTGTAATCCAGCCACAAGTTTAAAAGTTATAGCCATTTGTTCAAAAATTGGGTATAATACCGAGTCGAAGCATTTTTGATTCGGAGTGGAAATAACTAATGAATTTCATCAAGCTGGTTTCTGCTGTTTAAATATGTTGTACAGGATATGATTTTGCACAATATATGTCATATTCAATGTGATCCGACCACAAGTTATAAAGTTATCGCCATTCGTTCAATAGGTGCTTATCCCACCGAGTTGAAGCGTTTTTGATTCGGAGTGGAAATATCTAATGAATTTCATCAAGCAGGTTTCTGCTGTTGAAATATGTTGTTTAGGACATGATTCTGCACAATATATGTCAAATTCAGTGTAATCCAGCAACAAGTTATAGCCAATCGTTCAAAAAGTGCTTATCTCACCGAATTGAAGCGTTTATGATTCGGAGTGGAAATAACTCATGAATGTCATCAAGCAGGTTCATGCTTTTGAAATAGGTTGTTGAGGACACTATTCTGCACAATATATGTCAAATTCAGTGTAATCCAGCAACAAGTTATAGCCATTCGTTCAAAAAGTGCTTATCTCACCGAATTGAAGCGTTTATGATTCGGAGTGGAAATAACTAATGAATTTCATCAAGCAGGTTTATGCTTTTTATATATGTTGTTGAGGACATGATTCTGCACAATATATGTAAAATTCAATATAATCCAACAACAGGTTTAAAAGTTATAGCCATTTGTTCAAAAAGTGGTTTTCTCACCGAGTCGAAGCGTTTTTGATTCGGAGTGGAAATATGTAATGAATTTCATCAAGCAGGTTTCTGCTGTTGAAATATGTTGTTTAGGACATGATTCTGCACAATATATGTCAAATTCTGTGTAATCCAGCCACAAGTTATAGCCAATCGTTCAAAAAGTGCTTATCTCACCGAATTGAAGCGTTTATGATTCGGAGTGGAAATAACTCATGAATTTCATCAAGCTGGTTTCTGCTGTTGAAATATGTTGTTCAGGACATGATTCTGCACAATGTATGTGAAATTCTGTGTAATCCAGCCGTGAATTTAAAAGTTATAGCCATTCGTTCAAAATTGCTTATCTCACAGAGATGAAGCGTTTTTGATTCGGAGTGGAAATAACTAATGAATTTCATCAAGTAGGTTTCTGCTGTTGAAATATGTTGTTGAAGACATGATTCTGCACAATATATGTCAAATTCAGTGTGATCCAGCCACAAGTTATAGCCATTCGTTCAAAAAGTGCTTATCTCACCGAATTTAAGCGTTTATGATTAGGAGTGGAAATAACTAATGAATTTCATCAAGCGGGTGTATGCTTTTGAAATATATTGTTGAGGACATGATTCTGCACAATACATATCAAATTCAATATATTCCAACAACAAGTTTAAAAGTTATCGCCATTCGTTCAAAGAGTGCTTATCTCACCGACATGAAGCGTTTTTGATTCGGAGTGGAAATAACTAATGAATTTCATCAAGCAGTTTTCTGCTGTTGAAATATGTTGTTTAGGACATGATTTTGCACAATATATGTCAAATTCAATGTCATCCAACCACAAGTTTAAAAGTTATCGCCATTCGTTCAAATAGTGGTTATCTCACCGAGATGAAGCGTTTTTGATTCGGAGTGGAAATAACTAATGAATTTCATTAAGCTGGTTTCTGCTGTTTAAATATGTTGTTCAGGATATGATTCTGCACAATATATGTAAAATTTAGTGTAATCCAGCCGTGAGTTTAAAAGTTATAGCCATTCGTTCAAAAATTGCTTATCTCACTGAATTGAAGCGTTTATGATTCAGAGTGGAAATAACTAATGAATGTCATCAAGCAGGTTTCTGCTGTTGAAATATGTTGTTTAGGACATGATTCTGCACGATATATGTCAAATTCAGTGCAATCTAGCCAACAGTTTAAACGTAATAGCCATTTGTTCAAAAAGTAGTTATCTCACCGAGTCGAAGATTTTTTGATTCGGAGTGGAAATAACTAATGAATTTCATCAAGCTGGTTTCTGCTGTTGAAATATGTTGTTCAGGACATGATTCTGCAGAATATATGTGAAATTCTGTTTAATCCAGCCACAAGTTTAAAAGTTATAGCCATTCGTTCAAAAATTGCTTATCTCAAAGAGATGAAGCGTTTTTGATTTGGAGTGGAAATAACTGATGAACTTCATCAAGCATGTTTCTGCTGTTCAAATATGTTGTTAAGGACATGATTCTGCACAATATATGTCAAATTCAGTGTAATCCAGCCAAGAGTTTAAAAGTTATAGCCATTTGTTCAAAAAGTGGTTATCACACCGAGTCGAAGCGTTTTTGATTCGGAGTGGAAACAACTAATGAATTTCATCAAGCAGTTTTCTGCTGTTGAAATATGTTGTTCAGGACATGATTCTGCACAATATATGTCAAATTCTGTGTAATCCAGCCACAAGTTTAAAAGTTATAGCCACTCGTTCAAAAATTGCTTTTTCTCACCGAGTCGAAGCGTTTTTGATTTGGAGTTGTAATAACTGATGAATGTCATCATGAAGCATTCTGCTGTTGAAATATGTTGTTTAGGACATGATTCTGCACAATATATGTCAAATTCAGTGTAATCCAGCCACAAGTTTAAAAGTTATAGCCATCTGTTCAAAAAGTGGTTATCTCACCGAGTCAAAGCGTTTTGGATTCGGAATGGAAATAACTAATGGATTTCATTAAGCAGGTTTCTGCTGTTGAAATATGTTGTTTAGGACATGATTCTGCACAATATATGTAAAATTTAGTGTAATCCAGCCACAAGTTATAGCCATTCGTTCAAAAAGTGCTTATCTCACCGAATTGAAGCTTTTATGATTCGGAGTGGAAATAACTAATGAATTTCATCAAGCAGGTTTATGCTTTTGAAATAGGTTGTTCAGGATATGATTCTGCACAATATATGTCAAATTCTGTGTAATCCAGCCATGAGTTTAAAAGTTATAGCCATTCGTTCAAAAATTGCTAATCTCACCGAGTCGAAGCGTTTTTGATTCGGAGTGGAAATAACTAATGAATTTCATCAAGCAGGTTTCTGCTGTTGAAATATGTGGTTTAGGACATGATTCTGCACGATATATGTCAAATTCAATGTAATCCAACCACAAGTTTAAAAGTTATCGCCATTCGTTCAAAAAGTGCTTATCTCATCGAGATGAAGCGTTTTTGATTCGGAGTGGAAATAACTAATGAATTTCATTAAGCTGGTTTCTGCTGTTTAAATATGTTGTACAGGATATGATTCTGCACAATATATGTCAAATTCTGTGTAATCCAGCCACAAGTTATAGCCATTTGTTCAAAAAGTGCTTATCTCACCGAATTGAAGCGTTTATGATTCGGAGTGGAAATAACTAATGAATTTCATCAAGCAGTCTTCTGCTGTTGAAATATGTTGTTTAGGACATGATTTTGCACAATATATGTCAAATTCAATGTAATCCAACCACAAGTTTAAAAGTTATCGCCATTCGTTCAAATAGTGGTTATCTCACCGAGATGAAGCGTTTTTGATTCGGAGTGGAAATAACTAATGAATTTCATTAAGCTGGTTTCTGCTGTTTAAATATGTTGTTCAGGATATGATTCTGCACAATACATGTAAAATTTAGTGTAATCCAGCCGTGAGTTTAAAAGTTATAGCCATTCGTTCAAAAATTGCTTATCTCACCGAGTCGAAGCGTTTTTGATTCGGAGTGGAAATATCTAATGAATTTCATCAAGCAGGTTTCTGCTGTTGAAATATGTTGTTTAGGACATGAATCTGCACGATATATGTCAAATTCAGTGTAATCCAGCCAAGAGTTTAAAAGTTATAGCCATTTGTTCAAAAAGTGGTTATCTTACCGAATTGAAGCGTTTATGATTCGGAGTGGAAAAAACTCATGAATTTCATCAAGCAGGTTCATTCTTTTGAATTATATTTTTGAGGACACGAATCTGCACAATATATGTCATATTCAATGTAATCCAACCACAAGTTTAAAAGTTATCGCCATTCGTTCAAAAAGTGCTAATCCCACCGAGTTAAAGCGTTTTTGATTCGGAGTGAAAATAACTAATGAATTTCATCAAGTAGGTTTCTGCTGTTGAAATATGTTTTTTAGGACTGGATTCTGCACAATATATGTAAAATTCTGTGTAATCCAGCCACAAGTTTAAAAGTTATAGCCATTTGTTCAAAAATTGGGTATAATACCGAGTCGAAGCGTTTTTGATTCGGAGTGGAAATAACTAATGAATTTCATCAAGCTGGTTTCTGCTGTTTAAATATGTTGTACAGGATATGATTTTGCACAATATATGTCATATTCACTGTGATCTGACCACAAGTTATAAAGTTATCACCATTCGTTCAATAGGTGCTTATCCCACCGAGTTGAAGCGTTTTTGATTCGGAGTGGAAATATCTAATGAATTTCATCAAGCAGGTTTCTGCTGTTGAAATATGTTGTTTAGGACATGATTCTGCACAATATATGTCAAATTCAGTGTAATCCAGCCACAAGTTATAGCCAATCGTTCAAAAAGTGCTTATCTCACCGAATTGAAGCGTTTATGATTCGGAGTGGAAATAACTCATGAATGTCATCAAGCAGGTTCATGCTTTTGAAATAGGTTGTTGAGGACACTATTCTGCACAATATATGTCAAATTCGGTGTAATCCAGCAACAAGTTATAGCCATTCGTTCAAAAAGTGCTTATCTCACCGAATTGAAGCTTTTATGATTCGGAGTGGAAATAACTAATGAATTTCATCAAGCAGGTTTATGCTTTTTATATATGTTGTTGAGGACATGATTCTGCACAATATATGTAAAATTCAATATAATCCAACAACAGGTTTAAAAGTTATAGCCATTTGTTCAAAAAGTGGTTTTCTCACCGAGTCGAAGCGTTTTTGATTCGGAGTGGAAATATGTAATGAATTTCATCAAGCAGGTTTCTGCTGTTGAAATATGTTGTTTAGGACATGATTCTGCACAATATATGTCAAATTCAGTGTAATCCAGCCACAAGTTATAGCCAATCGTTCAAAAAGTGCTTATCTCACCGAATTGAAGCGTTTATGATTCGGAGTGGAAATAACTAATGAATTTCATCAAGCAGGTTTATGCTTTTTATATATGTTGTTGAGGACATGATTCTGCACAATATATGTAAAATTCAATATAATCCAACAACAAGTTTAAAAGTTATAGCCAATTGTTCAAAAAGTGGTTTTCTCACCGAGTCGAAGCGTTTTTGATTCGGAGTGGAAATATGTAATGAATTTCATCAAGCAGGTTTCTGCTGTTGAAATATGTTGTTTAGGACATGATTCTGCACAATATATGTCAAATTCTGTGTAATCCAGCCACAAGTTATAGCCAATCGTTCAAAAAGTGCTTATCTCACCGAATTGAAGCGTTTATGATTCGGAGTGGAAATAACTCATGAATTTCATCAAGCTGGTTTCTGCTGTTGAAATATGTTGTTCAGGACATGATTCTGCACAATGTATGTGAAATTCTGTGTAATCCAACCGTGAATTTAAAAGTTATAGCCATTCGTTCAAAATTGCTTATCTCACAGAGATGAAGCGTTTTTGATTCGGAGTGGAAATAACTAATGAATTTCATCAAGTAGGTTTCTGCTGTTGAAATATGTTGTTGAAGACATGATTCTGCACAATATATGTCAAATTCACTGTGATCCAGCCACAAGTTATAGCCATTCGTTCAAAAAGTGCTTATCTCACCGAATTTAAGCGTTTATGATTAGGAGTGGAAATAACTAATGAATTTCATCAAGCGGGTGTATGCTTTTGAAATATATTGTTGAGGACATGATTCTGCACAATATATATCAAATTCAATATATTCCAACAACAAGTTTAAAAGTTATCGCCATTCGTTCAAAAAGTGCTTATCTCACCGACATGAAGCGTTTTTGATTCGGAGTGGAAATAACTAATGAATTTCATCAAGGTGGTTTCTGCTGTTGAAATATGTTGTTCATGATATGATTCTGCACAATATATGTCAAATTCTGTGTAATCCAGCCGTGAGTTTAAAAGTTATAGCCATTCGTTCAAAAATTGCTTATCTCACCGAGTCGAAGCATTTTTGATTCGGAGTGGAAATAACTAATGAATTTCATCAAGCAGGTTTCTGCTGTTGAAATTTGTTGTTTAGGACATGATTCGGCACAAGATATGTCAAATACAATGTAATCCAACCACAAGTTTAAAAGTTATCGCCATTCGTTCAAAAAGTGGTTATCTAACCGAGATGAAGCGTTTTTGATTCGGAGTGGAAATAACTAATGAATTTCATCAAGCTGGTTTCTGCTGTTTAAATATGTTGTACAGGATATGATTCTGCACAATATATGTCAAATTCTGTGTAATCCAGCCACAAGTTATAGCCATTTGTTCAAAAAGTGCTTATCTCACCGAATTGAAGCGTTTATGATTCAGAGTGGAAATAACTAATGAATTTCATCAAGCAGTTTTCTGCTGTTGAAATATGTTGTTTAGGACATGATTTTGCACAATATATGTCAAATTCAATGTAATCCAACCACAAGTTTAAAAGTTATAGCCATTCGTTCAAATAGTGGTTATCTCACCGAGATGAAGCGTTTTTGATTCGGAGTGGAAATAACTAATGAATTTCATTAAGCTGGTTTCTGCTGTTTAAATATGTTGTTCAGGATATGATTCTGCACAATATATGTAAAATTTAGTGTAATCCAGCCGTGAGTTTAAAAGTTATAGCCATTCGTTCAAAAATTGCTTATCTCACCGAGTCGAAGCGTTTTTGATTCGGAGTGGAAATATCTAATGAATTTCATCAAGCAGGTTTCTGCTGTTGAAATAGGTTGTTTAGGACATGAATCTGCACGATATATGTCAAATTCAGTGTAATCCAGCCAAGAGTTTAAAAGTTATAGCCATTTGTTCAAAAAGTGGTTATCACACCGAGTCGAAGCGTTTTTGATTTGGAGTGGAAATAACTAATGAATTTCATCAAGTAGGTTTCTGCTGTTGAAATATGTTGTTTAGGACATGAATCTGCACGATATATGTAAAATTCTGTGTAATCCAGCCACAACTTTAAAAGTTATAGCCATTTGTTCAAAAATTGGGTATAATACCGAGTCGAAGTGTTTTTGATTCAGAGTGGAAATAACTAATGAATTTCATCAAGCTGGTTTCTGCTGTTGAAATATGTTGTACAGGATATGATTCTGCACAATATATGTCAAATTCTGTGTAATCCAGCCACTAGTTATAGCCATTTTTTCAAAAAGTGCTTATCTCACCGAATTGAAGCGTTTATGATTCGGAGTGGAAATAACTAATGAATTTCATCAAGCAGGTTCATGTTTTTGAAATATGTTGTTGAGGACACGATTCTGCACAATATATGTCATATTCAATGTGATCCAACCACAAGTTATAAAGTTATCGCCATTCGTTCAATAAGTGCTTATCCCACCGAGTTGAAGCGTTTTTGATTCGGAGTGGAAATATCTAATGAATTTCATCAAGTAGGTTTCTGCTGTTAAAATATGTTGTTTAGGACATGATTCTGCACAATATATGTCAAATTCTGTGTAATCCAGCCACAAGTTATAGCCAATCGTTCAAAAAGTGCTTATCTCACCGAATTGAAGCGTTTATGATTCGGAGTGGAAATAACTCATGAATGTCATCAAGCAGGTTCAAGCTTTTGAAATATGTTGTGGAGGACACGATTCTTCACAATATATGTCAAATTCAGTGTAATCCAGCAACAAGTTATAGCCATTCGTTCAAAAAGTGCTTATCTCACCGAATTGAAGCTTTTATGATTCGGAGTGGAAATAACAAATGAATTTCATCAAGCAGGTTTATGCTTTTTAAATATGTTGTTGAGGACATGATTCTGCACAATATATGTCAAATTCAATGTAATCCAACAACAAGTTTAAAAGTTATCGCCATTCGTTCAAAAAGTGGTTATCTCACCGAGATGAAGCCTTTTTGATTCGGAGTGGAAATAACTAATGAATATCATCAAGCTGGTTTCTGCTGTTTAAATATGTTGTACAGGATATGATTCTGCACAATATATGTCAAATTCTGTGTAATCCAACCACAAGTTATAGCCAATCGTTCAAAAAGTGCTTATCTCACCGAATTGAAGCGTTTATGATTCGGAGTGGAAATAACTCATGAATGTCATCAAGCAGGTTCATGCTTTTGAAATATGTTGTGGAGGACACGATTCTGCACAATATATGTCAAATTCAGTGTAATCCAGCAACAAGTTATAGCCATTCGTTCAAAAAGTGCTTATCTCACCAAATTGAAGCGTTTATGATTCGGAGTGGAAATAACTAATGAATTTCATCAAGCAGGTTTATGGTTTTTAAATATGTTGTTGAGGACATGATTCTGCACAATATATGTCAAATTCAATTAATGCAAAAACAAGTTTAAAAGTTATAGCCATTTGTTCAAAAAGTGGTTTTCTCACCGAGTCGAAGCGTTTTTGATTCGGAGTGGAAATAACTAATGAATTTCATCAAGCTGGTTTCTGCTGTTGAAATATGTTGTTCAGGACATGATTCTGCACAATGTATGTGAAATTCTGTGTAATCCAGCCACAAGTTATAGCCAATCGTTCAAAAAGTGCTTATCTCACCGAATTGAAGCGTTTATGATTCGGAGTGGAAATAACTCATGAATGTCATCAAGCAGGTTCAGCTTTTGAAATATGTTG
The DNA here is from genome assembly GCF_037954325.1 of Fistularia commersonii. Lineage (NCBI taxonomy): Eukaryota > Metazoa > Chordata > Actinopteri > Syngnathiformes > Fistulariidae > Fistularia > Fistularia commersonii. The sequence goes on along the minus strand of NC_141292.1, from coordinate 18,689,863 downwards.
TTGAAGACACGATTCTGCACAATATATGTCAAATTCAGTGTAATCCAGCAACAAGTTATAGCCATTCGTTCAAAAAGTGCTTATCTACCGGAATTGAAGCGTTTATGATTCGGAGTGGAAATAACTAATGAATTTCATCAAGCAGGTTTATGCTTTTTAAATATGTTGTTGAGGACATGATTCTGCACAATATATGTCAATTTCAATATAATCCAACAACAAGTTTAAAAGTTATAGCCATTTGTTCAAAAAGTGGTTTTCTCACCGAGTCGAAGCGTTTTTGATTCGGAGTGGAAATATCTAATGAATTTCATCAAGCAGGTTTCTGCTGTTGAAATATGTTGTTTAGGACATGATTCTGCACAATATATGTCAAATTCTTTGTAATCCAGCCACAAGTTATAGCCAATCGTTCAAAAAGTGCTTATCTCACCGAATTGAAGCGTTTATGATTCGGAGTGGAAATAACTAATGAATTTCATCAAGCAGGTTTATGGTTTTTAAAAATGTTGTTGAGGACATGATTCTGCACAATATATGTCAAATTCAATATAATCCAAAAACAAGTTTAAAAGTTATAGCCATTTGTTCAAAAAGTGGTTTTCTCACCGAGTCGAAGCATTTTGATTCGGAGTGGAAATAACTAATGAATTTAATCAAGCTGGTTTCTGCTGTTGAAATATGTTGTTCAGGACATGATTCTGCACAATGTATGTGAAATCCTGTGTAATCCAGCCACAAGTTTAAAAGTTATAGCCATTTGATCAAAAAGTGGTTATCTCACCGAGTCGAAGCGTTTTTAATTTGGAGTGGAAATAATTGATGAATTCCATCAAGCAGGTTTCTGCTGTTGAAATATGTTGTTCTGGACATGATTCTGCAGAATATATGTGAAATTCTGTGTAATCCAGCCACAAGTTTAAAAGTTATAGACATTCGTTCAAAAATTGCTTATCTCACAGAGATGAAGCGTTTTTGATTCGGAGTGGAAATAACTAATGAATTTCATCAAGTTGGTTTATGTTTTGAAATATGTTGTTGAGGACATGATTCTGCACAATATATTTCAAATTCAATGTAATCCAACAACAAGTTTAAAAGTTATCGCCATTCGTTCAAAAAGTGCTTATCTCACCGAGATGAAGCGTTTTTGAGTTGTAGTGGAAATAACTAATGAATTTCATCAAGCAGGTTTCTGCTGTTGAAATATGTTGTTTAGGACATGAATCTGCACGATATATGTCAAATTCTGTGTAATCCAGCCACAAGTTTAAAAGTTATAGCCATTTGTTCAAAAATTGGGTATAATACCGAGTCGAAGCGTTTTTGATTCGGAGTGGAAATAACTAATGAATTTCATCAAGTAGGTTTCTGCTGTTGAAATATGTTGTTTAGGACTAGATTCTGCACAATATATGTAAAATTCTGTGTAATCCAGCCACAAGTTTAAAAGTTATAGCCATTTGTTCAAAAATTGGGTATAATACCGAGTCGAAGCGTTTTTGATTCGGAGTGGAAATAATTAATGAATTTCATCAAGCTGGTTTCTGCTGTTTAAATATGTTGTACAGGACATGATTCTGCACAATATATGTCAAATTCTGTGTAATCCAGCCACAAGTTATAGCCATTTGTTCAAAAAGTGCTTATCTCACTGAATTGAAGCGTTTATGATTCGGAGTGGAAATAACTAATGAATTTCATCAAGCAGGTTCATGCTTTTGAAATATGTTGTTGAGGACATGATTCTACACAATATATGTCATATTCAATGTGATCCAACCACAAGTTATAAAGCTATCGCCATTCGTTCAATAAGTGCTTATCCCAACGAGATGAAGCGTTTTTGATTCGGAGTGGAAATATCTAATGAATTTCATCAAGCAGGTTTCTGCTGTTGAAATATGTTGTTTAGGACATGATTCTGCACAATATATGTCAAATTCAGTGTAATCCAGCCACATGTTATAGCCAATCGTTCAAAAAGTGCTTATCTCACCGAATTGAAGCGTTTATGATTCGGAGTGGAAATAACTCATGAATGTCATCAAGCAGGTTCATGCTTTTGAAATATGTTATTGAGGACACGATTTTGCACAATATATGTCAAATTCAGTGTAATCCAGCAACAAGTTATAGGCATTCGTTCAAAAAGTGCTTATCTCACCGAATTGAAGCGTTTATGATTTGTAGTGGAAATAACTAATGAATTTCATCAAGCTGGTTTCTGCTTTTTAAATATGTTGTTGAGGACATGATTCTGCACAATATATGTAAAATTCAATATAATCCAACAACAAGTTTATATGTTATAGCCATTTGTTCAAAAAGTGGTTTTCTCACCAAGTCGAAGCGTTTTTGATTCGGAGTTGAAATATCTAATGAATTTCATCAAGCAGGTTTCTGCTGTTGAAATATGTTGTTTAGGACATGATTCTGCACAATATATGTGAAATTCTGTGTAATCCAGACACAAGTTATAGCCAATCGTTCAAAAAGTGCTTATCTCACCGAATTGAAGCGTTTATGATTTAGAGTGGAAATAACTAATGAATTTCATCAAGCAGGTTTATGGTTTTTAAATATGTTGTTGAGGACATGATTCTGCACAATATATGTCAAATTCAATATAATGCAAAAACAAGTTTGAAAGTTATAGCCATTTGTTCAAAAAGTGGTTTTCTCACCGAGTCGAAGCGTTTTTGATTCGGAGTGGAAATAACTAATGAATTTCATCAAGCTGGTTTCTGCTGTTGAAATATGTTGTTCAGGACATGATTCTTAAAAAATGTATGTGAAATTCTGTGTAATCCAGCCACTAGTTTAAAAGTTATAGCCATTCGTTCAAAATTGCTTATCTCACAGAGATGAAGCGTTTTTGATTCGGAGTGGAAATAACTAATGAATTTCATCAAGCAGGTTTCTGCTGTTCAAATACGTTGTTCAGGACATGATTCTGCACAATATATGTGAAATTCAGTGTAATCCAGCCACAAGTTTAAAAGTTATAGCCATTTGTTCAAAAAGTGGTTATCTCACCGAGTCGAAGCGTTTTTGATTTGGAGTGGAAATAATTGATGAATTCCATCAAGCAGGTTTCTGCTGTTGAAATATGTTGTTTAGGACATGATTCTGCAGAATATATGTGAAATTCTTTGTAATCCAGCTACAAGTTTAAAAGTTATAGCCATTCGTTCAAAAATTGCTTATCTCACAGAGATGAAGCGTTTTTGATTCGGAGTGGAAATAAGTAATGAATTTCATCAAGTGGTTTATGCTTTTGAAATATGTTGTTGAGGACATGATTCTGCACAATATATGTCAAATTCAATGTAATCCAACCACAAGTTTAAAAGTTATCGCCATTCGTTCAAAAAGTGCTTATCTCACCGAAATGAAGCGTTTTTGAGTTGTAGTGGAAATAATGAATTTCATCAAGCAGGTTTCTGCTGTTGAAATATGTTGTTTAGGACATGAATCTGCACGATATATGTCAAATTCAGTGTAATCCAGCCAAGAGTTTAAAAGTTATAGCCATTCGTTCAAAAAGTGGTTATCACACCGAGTCGAAGCGTTTTTGATTCGGAGTGGAAATAACTAATGAATTTCATCAAGTAGGTTTCTGCTGTTGAAATATGTTTTTTAGGACATGATTCTGCACAATATATGTCAAATTCTGTGTAATCCAGCCACAAGTTTAAAAGTTATAGCCATTTGTTCAAAAATTGGGTATAATACCGAGTCGAAGCGTTTTTGATTCGGAGTGGAAATAACTATTGATTTTCATCAAGCTGGTTTCTGCTGTTTAAATATTTTGTACAGGATATGATTCTGCACAATTTATGTCAAATTCTGTGTAATCCAGACACAAGTTATAGCCAATCGTTCAAAAAGTGCTTATCTCACCGAATTGAAGCGTTTATGATTTAGAGTGGAAATAACTAATGAATTTCATCAAGCAGGTTTATGGTTTTTAAATATGTTGTTGAGGACATGATTCTGCACAATATATGTCAAATTCAATATAATGCAAAAACAAGTTTGAAAGTTATAGCCATTTGTTCAAAAAGTGGTTTTCTCACCGAGTCGAAGCGTTTTTGATTCGGAGTGGAAATAACTCATGAATGTCATCAAGCAGGTTCATCCTTTTGAAATATGTTGTTGAGGACATGATTCTGCACAATGTATGTGAAATTCTGTGTAATCCAGCCACAAGTTTAAAAGTTATAGCCATTTGTTCAAAAAGTGGTTATCTCACCGAGTCGAAGCGTTTTTGATTCGGAGTGGAAATAACTAATGAATTTCATCAAGTAGGTTTCTGCTGTTGAAATATGTTGTTTAGGACTAGATTCTGCACAATATATGTATAATTCAGTGTAATCCAGCCACAAGTTTAAACGTTATAGCCATTTGTTCAAAAATTGGGTATAATACCGAGTCGAAGCGTTTTTGATTCGGAGTGGAAATATCTAATGAATTTCATCAAGCAGGTTTCTACTTTTGAAATAAGTTGTTTAGGACATGATTCTGCACAATACATGTCAAATTCAGTGTAATCCAGCCACAAGTTATAGCCATTCGTTCAAAATTGCTTAAATCACCGAGTCGAAGCGTTTTTGATTCGGAGTGGAAATAACTAATGAATTTCATCAAGCAGGTTCATGCTTTTGAAATATGTTGTTGAGGACACGATTCTGCACAATATATGTCATATTCAATGTGATCCAACCACAAGTTATAAAGTTATCGCCATTCGTTCAATAAGTGCTTATCCCACCGAGTTGAAGCGTTTTTGATTCGGAGTGAAAATAATCTAATGAATGTCATCAAGAAGCTTTCTGCTGTTTAAATATGTTGTTTAGGACATGATTCTGCACAATATATGTCAAATTCAGTGTAATCAAGCCACAAGTTATAGCCATTCGTTCAAAAAGTGGTTTTCTCAGCGAGTCGAAGCGTTTTTGATTTGGAGTGGAAATAACTGATGAATTTCATCAAGATGGTTTCTGCTGTTTAAATATGTTGTTTGGACATGATTCTGCACAATATATGTCAAATTCGGTGTAATCCAGCCACAAGATTTAAAAGTTATAGCCATTTGTTCAGAAAGTGGTTATCTCACCGAGTCGAAGCGTTTTTGATTCGGAGTGGAAATAACTAATGAATTTCATCAAGCAGCTTTCTCCTGTTGAAATATGTTGTTTAGGACATGATTCTGCACAATATATGTCAAATTCTGTGTAATCCAGCAACAAGTTATAGCCATTCGTTCAAAAAGTGCTTATCTCACCGAATTGAAGCGTTTATGATTCGGAGTGGAAATAACTCATGAATTTCTTCAAGCACGTTCATGCTTTTGAAATATGTTGTTGAGGACACGATTCTGCACAATATATGTCAAATTCAGTGTAATCCAACCACAAGTTTAAAAGTTATCGCCATTCGTTCAAAAAGTGCTTATCCCACCGAGTTGAAGCGTTTTTGATTAATAGTGAAAATAACTAATGAATTTCATCAAGCAGGTTTCTGCTGTTGAAATATGTTGTTTAGGACATGATTCTGCACAATATATGTCAAATTCAGTGTAATCCAGCCACAAGTTATAGCCATTCGTTCAAAAAGTGCTTATCTCACCGAATTGAAGCGTTTATGATTCGGAGTGGAAATAACTAATGAATTTCATCAAGCAAGTTTATGCTTTTGAAATATGTTGTCGAGGACATGATTCTGCACAATGTATGTCAAATTCAATATAATCCAACAACAAGTTTAAACGTTATAGCCATTCGTTCAAAAAGTGGTTTTCTCACCGAGTCGAAGCGTTTTTGATTCGGAGTGGAAATAACTAATGAATTTCATCAAGCTGGTTTCTGCTGTTGAAATATGTTGTTCAGGACATGATTCTGCAGAATATATGTGAAATTCTGTGTAATCCAGCCACAAGTTTAAAAGTTATAGCCATTCGTTCAAAAATTGCTTATCTCACAGAGATGAAGCGTTTTTGATTTGGAGTAGAAATAACTGATGAATTTCATCAAGCAGGTTTCTGCTGTTTAAATATGTTGTTTAGGACATGATTCTGCAAAATATATGTTAAATTCAGTGTAATCCAGCAACAAGTTTAAAAGTTATAGCCATTTGTTCAAAAAGTGGTTATCTCACCGAGTGGAAACGTTTTTGATTCGGAGTTGAAATAACTAATGAATTTCATCAAGCAGGTTTCTGCTGTTGAAATATGTTGTTTAGGACATGATTCTGCACAATATATGTCAAATTCAGTGTAATCCAGCCACAAGTTATAGCCAATCGTTCAAAAAGTGCTTATCTCACCGAATTGAAGCGTTTATGATTCGGAGTGGAAATAACTAATGAATTTCATCAAGCAGGTTTATGATTTTTAAATTTGTTGTTGAGGACATGATTCTGCACAATATATGTAAAATTCAATATAATCCAACAACAAGTTTAAAAGTTATAGCCATTTGTTCAAAAAGTGGTTTTCTCACCAAGTCGAAGCGTTTTTGATTCGGAGTTGAAATATCTAATGAATTTCATCTAGCAGGTTTCTGCTGTTGAAATATGTTGTTTAGGACATGATTCTGCACAATATATGTCAAATTCTGTGTAATCCAGCCACAAGTTATAGCCAATCGTTCAAAAAGTGCTTATCTCACCGAATTGAAGCGTTTATGATGCGGAGTGGAAATAACTAATGAATTTCATCAAGCAGGTTTATGGTTTTTAAATATGTTGTTGAGGACATGATTCTGCACAATATATGTCAAATTCAATATAATCTAAAAACAAGTTTAAAAGTTATAGCCATTTGTTCAAAAAGTGGTTTTCTCACCGAGTCGAAGCATTTTGATTCGGAGTGGAAATAACTAATGAATTTCATCAAGCTGGTTTCTGCTGTTGAAATTAGTTGTTCAGGACATGATTCTGAAAAATGTATGTGAAATTCTGTGTAATCCAGCCACAAGTTTAAAAGTTATAGCCATTCGTTCAAAATTGCTTATCTCACAGAGATGAAGCGTTTTTGATTCGGAGTGGAAATAACTAATGAATTTCATCAAGCAGGTTTCTGCTGTTCAAATATGTTGTTCAGGACATGATTCTGCACAATATATGTGAAATTCAGTGTAATCCAGCCAAAAGTTTAAAAGTTATAGCCATTTGTTCAAAAAGTGGTTATCTCACCGAGTCGAAGCGTTTTTGATTTGGAGTGGAAATAATTGATGAATTCCATCAAGCAGGTTTCTGCTGTTGAAATATGTTGTTTAGGACATGATTCTGCAGAATATATGTGAAATTCTGTGTAATCCAGCCACAAGTTTAAAAGTTATAGCCATTCGTTCAAAAATTGCTTATCTCACAGAGATGAAGCGTTTTTGATTCGGAGTGGAAATAAGTAATGAATTTCATCAAGTTGGTTTATGCTTTAAAAATATGTTGTTGAGGACATGATTCTGCACAATATATGTCAAATTCAATGTAATCCAACCACAAGTTTAAAAGTTATCGCCATTCGTTCAAAAAGTGCTTATCTCACCGAAATGAAGCGTTTTTGAGTTGTAGTGGAAATAATGAATTTCATCAAGCAGGTTTCTGCTGTTGAAATATGTTGTTTAGGACATGAATCTGCACGATATATGTCAAATTCAGTGTAATCCAGCCAAGAGTTTAAAAGTTATAGCCATTCGTTCAAAAAGTGGTTATCACACCGAGTCGAAGCGTTTTTGATTCGGAGTGGAAATAACTAATGAATTTCATCAAGTAGGTTTCTGCTGTTGAAATATGTTGTTTAGGACATGATTCTGCACAATATATGTCAAATTCTGTGTAATCCAGCCAAAAGTTTAAAAGTTATAGCCATTTGTTCAAAAATTGGGTATAATACCGAGTCGAAGCGTTTTTGATTCGGAGTGGAAATATCTAATGAATTTCATCAAGCTGGTTTCTGCTGTTGAAATATGTTGTTTAGGACATGATTCTGCACAATATATGTGAAATTCTGTGTAATCCAGACACAAGTTATAGCCAATCGTTCAAAAAGTGCTTATCTCACCGAATTCAAGCGTTTATGATTCGGAGTGGAAATAACTCATGAATGTCATCAAGCAGGTTCATCCTTTTGAAATATGTTGTTGAGGACATGATTCTGCACGATGTATGTGAAATTCTGTGTAATCCAGCCACAAGTTTAAAAGTTATAGCCATTTGTTCAAAAAGTGGTTATCTCACCGAGTCGAAGCGTTTTTGATTCGGAGTGGAAATAACTAATGAATTTCATCAAGTAGGTTTCTGCTGTTGAAATATGTTGTTTAGGACTAGATTCTGCACAATATATGTATAATTCAGTGTAATCCAGCCACAAGTTTAAACGTTATAGCCATTTGTTCAAAAATTGGGTATAATACCGAGTCGAAGCGTTTTTGATTCGGAGTGGAAATATCTAATGAATTTCATCAAGCAGGTTTCTACTTTTGAAATATGTTGTTTAGGACATGATTCTGCACAATATATGTCAAATTCAGTGTAATCAAGCCACAAGTTATAGCCATTCGTTCAAAAAGTGGTTTTCTCAGCGAGTCGAAGCGTTTTTGATTTGGAGTGGAAATAACTGATGAATTTCATCAAGATGGTTTCTGCTGTTTAAATATGTTGTTTGGACATGATTCTGCACAATATATGTCAAATTCGGTGTAATCCAGCCACAAGTTTAAAAGTTATAGCCATTTGTTCAGAAAGTGGTTATCTCACCGAGTCGAAGCGATTTTGATTCGGAGTGGAAATAACTAATGAATTTCATCAAGCAGCTTTCTGCTGTTGAAATATGTTGTTTAGGACATGATTCTGCACAATATATGTCAAATTCTGTGTAATCCAGCAACAAGTTATAGCCATTCGTTCAAAAAGTGCTTATCTCACCGAATTGAAGCGTTTATGATTCGGAGTGGAAATAACTCATGAATTTCTTCAAGCACGTTCATGCTTTTGAAATATGTTGTTGAGGACACGATTCTGCACAATATATGTCAAATTCAGTGTAATCCAACCACAAGTTTAAAAGTTATCGCCATTCGTTCAAAAAGTGCTTATCCCACCGAGTTGAAGCGTTTTTGATTAATAGTGAAAATAACTAATGAATTTCATCAAGCAGGTTTCTGCTGTTGAAATATGTTGTTTAGGACATGATTCTGCACAATATATGTCAAATTCAGTGTAATCCAGCCACAAGTTATAGCCATTCGTTCAAAAAGTGCTTATCTCACCGAATTGAAGCGTTTATGATTCGGAGTGGAAATAACTAATGAATTTCATCAAGCAAGTTTATGCTTTTGAAATATGTTGTCGAGGACATGATTCTGCACAATGTATGTCAAATTCAATATAATCCAACAACAAGTTTAAACGTTATAGCCATTTGTTCAAAAAGTGGTTTTCTCACCGAGTCGAAGCGTTTTTGATTCGGACTGGAAATAACTAATGAATTTCAACAAGCTGGTTTCTGCTGTTGAAATATGTTGTTCAGGACATGATTCTGCAGAATATATGTGAAATTCTGTGTAATCCAGCCACAAGTTTAAAAGTTATAGCCATTCGTTCAAAAATTGCTTATCTCACAGAGATGAAGCGTTTTTGATTTGGAGTAGAAATAACTGATGAATTTCATCAAGCAGGTTTCTGCTGTTTAAATATGTTGTTTAGGACATGATTCTGCAAAATATATGTTAAATTCAGTGTAATCCAGCAACAAGTTTAAAAGTTATAGCCATTTGTTCAAAAAGTGGTTATCTCACCGAGTGGAAACGTTTTTGATTCGGAGTTGAAATAACTAATGAATTTCATCAAGCAGGTTTCTGCTGTTGAAATATGTTGTTTAGGACATGATTCTGCACAATATATGTCAAATTCAGTGTAATCCAGCCACAATTTTAAAAGTGATAGCCATTCGTTCAAAAAGTGCTTATCTCACCGAATTGAAGCGTTTATGATTCGGAGTGGAAATAACTAATGAATTTCATCAAGCAGGTTTATGCTTTTGAAATATGTTGTTGAGGACATGATTCTGCACAACATATGTCAAATTCAATATAATCCAACAACAAGTTTAAAAGTTATCGCCATTCGTTCAAAAAGTGCTTATCTCACCGAATTGAAGCGTTTTTGATTCGGAGTGGAAATAATTAATAAATTTCATCAAGCTGGTTTCTGCTGTTGAAATATGTTGTTCAGTATATGATTCTACACAATTTATGTCAAATTCAGTGTAATCCAGCCTTGAGTTTAAAAGTTATAGCCATTCGTTCAAAAATTGCTTATCTCACCGAGTCGAAGTGTTTTTGATTCGGAGCGGAAATAACTAATGAATTTCATCAAGCTGGTTTCTGCTGTTGAAATATGTTGTTTCGGACATGATTCTGCACAATATATGTCAAATTCAGATTAATCCAGACACAAGTTATAGCCATTCGTTCAAAAAGTGCTTATCTCACCGAATTGAAGCGTTTATGATTCGGTGTGGAAATAACGAATGACTTTCATCAAGCATGTTCATCCTTTTGAAATATGTTGTTGAGGACATGATTCTGCACAATATATGTCAAATTCAATGTAATCCAACCACAAATTTAAAAGTTATCGGCATTCGTTCAAAAAGTGCTTATCCCACCGAGTCGAAGCGTTTTTGATTCGGAGTGAAAATAACTAATGAATGTCATCAAGCTGGTTTCTGCTGTTGAAATATGTTGTTTAGGACATGATTCTGCACAATATATGTCAAATTCAGTGTAATCCAGGCACAAGTTTAAAAGTTATAGCCATTTGTTCAAAAAGTGGTTATCTCACCACGTCGAAGTGTTTTTGATTCGGAGTGGAAATAACTAATGAATTTCATCAAGCAGGTTTATGCTTTTGAAATATGTTGTTGAGGACATGATTCTGTACAATATATGTCAAATTCAATATAATCCAACAACAAGTTTAAAAGTTATCGCCATTCGTTCAAAAAGTGCTTATGTCACCGAGATGAAGCGTTTTTGATTCGGAGTGGAAATAACTATTAAATTTCATGAAGCTGGTTTCTGCTGTTGAAATATGTTGTTCAGTATATGATTCTGCACAATTTATGTCAAATTCAGTGTAATCCAGCCGTGAGTTTAAAAGTTATAGCCATTCAATCAAAAATTGCTTATCTCACCGAGTCGAAGTGTTTTTGATTCGGAGCGGAAATAACTAATGAATTTCATCAAGCAGGTTTCTGCTGTTGAAATATGTTGTTTCGGACATGATTCTGCACAATATATGTCAAATTCAGATTAATCCAGCCACAAGTTATAGCCATTCGTTCAAAAAGTGCTTATCTCACCGAATTGAAGCGTTTATGATTCGGTGTGGAAATAACGAAAGACTTTCATCAAGCATGTTCATCCTTTTGAAATATGTTGTTGAGGACATGATTCTGCACAATATATGTCAAATTCAATGTAATCCAACCACAAGTTTAAAAGTTATCGGCATTCGTTCAAAAAGTGCTTATCCCACCGAGTCGAAGCGTTTTTGATTCGGAGTGAAAATAACTAATGAATGTCATCAAGCTGGTTTCTTCTGTTGAAATATGTTGTTTAGGACATGATTCTGCACAATATATGTCAAATTCAGTGTAATCCAGGCACAAGTTTAAAAGTTATAGCCATTTGTTCAAAAAGTGGTTATCTCACCACGTCGAAGTGTTTTTGATTCGGAGTGTTAATAACTAATGAATTTCATCAAGCAGGTTTATGCTTTTGAAATATGTTGTTGAGGACATGATTCTGTACAATATATGTCAAATTCAATATAATCCAACAACAAGTTTAAAAGTTATCGCCATTCGTTCAAAAATTGCTTATCTCACCGAGATGAAGCGTTTTTGATTCGGAGTGGAAATAACTATTAAATTTCATCAAGCTGGTTTCTGCTGTTGAAATATGTTGTTCAGTATATGATTCTGCACAATTTATGTCAAATTCAGTGTAATCCAGCCGTGGGTTTAAAAGTTATAGCCATTCGTTCAAAAATTGCTTATCTCAGAGAGATGAAGCGTTTTTGATTTGGAGTGGAAATAACTGATGAATTTCATTAAGCAGGTTTCTGCTGTTTAAATATGTTGTTTAGAACATGATTCTGCAAAATATATGTCAAATTCAGTGTAATCCAGCAACAAGTTTAAAAGTTATAGCCATTTGTTCAAAAAGTGGTTATCTCACCAAGTCGAGGCGTTTTTGATTCGGAGTTGAAATAACTAATGAATATCATCAAGCAGGTTTCTGCTGTTGAAATATGTTGTTTAGGACATGATTCTGCACAATATATGTCAAATTCAATGTAATCCAGCCACAATTTTAAAAGTTATAGCCATTTGTTCAAAAAGTGGTTATCTCATCGAGTCGAAGCGTTTTTGATTCGGAGTGGAAATAACTAATGAATGTCATCAAGCTGGTTTCTGCTGTTGAAATATGTTGTTTAGGACATGATGCTGCACAATATATGTCAAATTCAGTGTAAGCCAGCCACAAGTTATAGCCATTCGTTCAAAAAGTGCTTATCTCACCGAATTGAAGCGTTTATGATTCGGAGTGGAAATAACTAATGAATTTCATCAAGCAGGTTTCTGCTGTTGAAATATGTTGTTCAGGATATGATTCTGCACAATATATGTCAATTTCTGTGTAATCCAGCCGTGAATTTAAAAGTTATAGCCATTCGTTCAAAAAGTGCTTATCCCACCGATTTGAAGCGTTTTTGATTCGGAGTGAAAATAACTAATGAATGTCATCAAGAAGCTTTCTGCTGTTGAAATATGTTGTTTAGGACATGATTTTGCACAATATATGTCAAATTCTGTGTAAACAGGCCACAAGTTTAAAAGTTATAGCCATTTGTTAAAAAATTGGGTATCTCACCGAGTCGAAGCGTTTTTGATTCGGAGTGGAAATAACTAATGAATTTCATCAAGCTGGTTTCTGCTGTTGAAATATGTTGTTCAGGACATGATTCTGCACAATATATGTCAAATTCTGTGTAATCCAGCCACAAATTTAAAAGTTATAGCCATTTGTTCAAAAATTGGGTATCTCACCACGTCGAAGTGTTTTTGATTCGGAGCGGAAATAACTAATGAATTTCATCAAGCAGGTTTCTGCTGTTGAAATATGTTGTTTCGGACATGATTCTGCACAATATATGTCAATTTCAGTGTAATCCAACCACAAGTTATAGCCATTCGTTAAAAAAGTGCTTATCTCACAGAATTGAAGCGTTTATGATTCGGTGTGGAAATAACGAATGAATTTCATCAAGCAGGTTTATGCTTTTGAAATATGTTGTTGACGACATGATTCTGCACAATATATGTCAAATTCAATGTAATCCAACCACAAGTTTAAAAGTTATCGGCATTCGTTAGAAAAGTGCTTATCCCACCGAGTTGGAGCGTTTTTGATTCGGAGTGAAAATAACTAATGAATGTCATCAAGCAGGTTTCTGCTGTTGAAATATGTTGTTTCGGACATGATTCTGCACAATATATGTCAAATTCAGTGTAATCCAGGCACAAGTTTAAAAGTTATAGCCATTTGTTCAAAAAGTGGTTATCTCACCACGTCGAAGTGTTTTTGATTCGGAGTGGAAATAACTAATGAATTTCATCAAGATGGTTTCTGCTGTTCAAATATGTTGTTTAGGACGTGACTCTGCACAATATATGTCAAATTCAGTGTAATCCAGCCACAAGTTATAGCCATTCGTTCAAAAAGTGCTTATCTCACCAAATTGAAGCGTTTATGATTCGGAGTGGAAATAACTAATGAATTTCATCAAGCTGCTTTCTGCTGTTGAAATATGTTGTTCAGGATATGACTCTGCACAATATATGTCAATTTCTGTGTAATCCAGCCGTGAATTTAAAAGTTATAGCCATTCGTTCAAAAAGTGCTTATCCCACCGATTTGAAGCGTTTTTGATTCGGAGTGGAAATAACTAATGAATTTCATCAAGCAGGTTTATGCTTTTGAAATATGTTGTTGACGACATGATTCTGCACAATATATGTCAAATTCAATGTAATCCAACCACAAGTTTAAAAGATATCGCCATTCGTTCAAAAAGTGCTTATCTCACCGAGATGAAGCGTTTTTGATTCGGAGTGGAAATAACTAATGAATGTCATCAAGCAGGTTCATGCTTTTGAAATATGTTGTTTCGGACATGATTCAGCACAATATATGTCAAATTCAGTGTAATCCAGCCACAAGTTATAGCCATTCGTTCAAAAAGTGCTTATCTCACCGAATTGAAGCGTTAATGATTCGGTGTGGAAATAACGAATGAATTTCATCAAGCAGGTTCATGCTTTTGAAATATGTTGTTGAGGACATGATTCTGCACAATATATGTCAAATTCAATGTAATCCAACCACAAGTTTAAAAGTTATCGGCATTCGTTCAAAAAGTGGTTATCCCACCGATTTGAAGCGTTTTTGATTCGGAGTGAAAATAACTAATGAATGTCATCAAGAAGCTTTCTGCTGTTGTTATATGTTGTTTAGAACATGATTTTGCACAATATATGTGAAATTCTGTGTAATCCAGCCACAAGTTTAAAAGTTATAGTCATTTGTTCAAAAAGTGGTTATCTCACGGAGTCGAAGCGTTTTTGATTCGGAGTGGAAATAACTAATGAATTTCATCAAGCAGGTTTCTGCTGTTGAAATATGTTGTTTAGGACATGATTCTGCACAATTTATGTCAAATTCAGTGTAATCCAGCCACAAGTTTAAACGTTATAGCCATTTGTTCAAAAAGTGGTTATCTCATCGAGTCGAAGCGTTTTTGATTCGGAGTGGAAATAACTAATGAATTTCATCAAGCAGGTTTATGCTTTTGAAAAATGTTGTTTAGGACATGATGCTGCACAATATATGTCAAATTCAGTGTAATCCAGCCACAAGTTATAGCCATTCGTTCAAAAAGTGCTTATCTAGCCGAATTGAAGCGTTTATGATTCGGAGTGGAAATAACTAATGAATTTCATCAAGCAGGTTCATGCTTTTGAAATATGTTGTTGAGGACATGATTCTGCACAATATATGTCAAATTCAATATAATCCAACAACAAGTTTAAAAGTTATCGCCATTCGTTCAAAAAGTGCTTATCTCACTGAGATGAAGCGTTTTTGATTCGGAGTGGAAATAACTAATGAATTTCATCAAGCTGGTTTCTGCTGTTGAAATATGTTGTTCAGGACATGATTCTGCACAATATATGTCAAATTCTGTGTAATCCAGCCGTGAGTTTAAAAGTTATAGCCATTCGTTCAAAATTGCTTATCTCACCGAGTCGAAGCGTTTTTGATTCGGAGTGGAAATAACTAATGAATTTCATCAAGCAGGTTTCTGCTGTTGAAATATGTTGTTTAGGACATGATTCTGCACAATATATGTCAAATTCAGTGTAATCCAGCCACAAGTTATAGCCATTCGTTCAAAAAGTGCTTATCTCACCGAATTGAATCGTTTATGATTCGGAGTGGAAATAACTAATGAATTTCATCAAGCAGGTTTATGCTTTTGAAATGTGTTGTTGAGGACATGATTCTGCACATTATATGTCAAATTCAATATAATCCTACAACAAGTTTAAAAGTTATCGCCATTCGTTCAAAAAGTGCTTATCTCACCGAGATGAAGCGTTTTTGATTCGGAGTGGAAATAACTAATAAATTTCATCAAGCTGGTTTCTGCTGTTGAAATATGTTGTTTAGTATATGATTCTGCACAATTTATGTCAAATTCTGTGTAATCCAGCCGTGAGTTTAAAAGTTATCGCCATTTGTTCAAAAATTGCTTATCTGACGGAATCGAAGCGTTTTTGATTCGGAGTGGAAATAACTAATGAATTTCATCAAGCAGGTTTCTGCTGTTGAAATATGTTGTTTAGGACATGATTCTGCACAATATATGTCAAATTCAGTGTAATCCAGCCACAAGTTTAAAAGTTATAGCCATTTGTTCAAAAAGTGATTATCTCATCGAGTCGAAGCGTTTTTGATTCGGAGTGGAAATAACTAATGAATTTCATCAAGCAGGTTTCTGCTGTTGAAATATGTTGTTTAGGACATGATTCTGCACAATATATGTCAAATTCAGTGTAATCCAGCCACAAGTTATAGCCATTCGTTCAAAAAGTGCTTATCTCACCGAATTGAATCGTTTATGATTCGGAGTGGAAATAACTAATGAATTTCATCAAGCAGGTTTATGCTTTTGAAATGTGTTGTTGAGGACATGATTCTGCATATTATATGTCAAATTCAATATAATCCTACAACAAGTTTAAAAGTTATCGCCATTCGTTCAAAAAGTGCTTATCTCACCGAGATGAAGCGTTTTTGATTCGGAGTGGAAATAACTAATAAATTTCATCAAGCTGGTTTCTGCTGTTGAAATATGTTGTTTAGTATATGATTCTGCACAATTTATGTCAAATTCTGTGTAATCCAGCAACAAGTTTAAAAGTTATCGCCATTTGTTCAAAAATTGCTTATCTCACGGAGTCGAAGCGTTTTTGATTCGGAGTGGAAATAACTAATGAATTTCATCAGGCAAGTTCATGCTTTTGAAATATGTTGTTGAGGACATGATTCTGCACAATATATGTCAAATTCAGTGTAATCCAGCCACAAGTTATCGCCATTCGTTCAAAAAGTGCTTATCTCACCGAATTGAAGCGTTTATGATTCGGAGTGGAAATAACTAATGAATTTCATTCAAGGAGGTATCTGCTGTTGAAATATGTTGTTTAAGACATGATTTTGCACAATATATGTAAAATTCAGTGTAATCCAGCCACAAGTTATAGCCATTCTTTCAAAAAAGGACATGATTCTGCACAATATATGTCAAATTATTTGTAATCCAGCCACAAGTTTAAAAGTTATAGCCATTTGTTTAAAATTGGTTATCTCACCGAGTCGAAGCGTTTTTGATTCGGAGTGGAAATAACAAATGAATTTCATCAAGTAGGTTTCTGCTGTTGAAATATGTTGTTTAGGACATGATTCTGCACAATATATGTCAAATTCAGTGTAATCCAGCCACAAGTTATAGCCATTCGTTCAAAAAGTGCTTATCTCACCGAATTGAAGCGTTTATGATTCGGAGTGGAAATAACGAATGAATTTCATCAAGCGGGTTTATGCTTTTGAAATATGTTATTGAGGACATGATTCTGCACAATATATGTCAAATTCTATGTAATCCAACCACAAGTTTAAAAGTTATCGCCATTCGTTCAAAAAGTGCTTATCTCACCGAATTGAAGCGTTTATGATTCGGAGTGGAAATAACTAATGAATTTCATCAAGCTGCTTTCTGCTGTTGAAATATGTTGTTCAGGATATGACTCTGCACAATATATGTCAATTTCTGTGTAATCCAGCCGTGAATTTAAAAGTTATAGCCATTCGTTCAAAAAGTGCTTATCCCACCGATTTGAAGCGTTTTTGATTCGGAGTGGAAATAACTAATGAATTTCATCAAGCAGGTTTTTGCTGTTGAAATATGTTGTTTAGGACATGATTCTGCACAATTTATGTCAAATTCAGTGTAATCCAGCCACAAGTTTAAACGTTATAGCCATTTGTTCAAAAAGTGGTTATCTCATCACGTCGAAGCGTTTTTGATTCGGAGTGGAAATAACTAATGAATTTCATCAAGCAGGTTTATGCTTTTGAAAAATGTTGTTTAGGACATGATGCTGCACAATATATGTCAAATTCAGTGTAATCCAGCCACAAGTTATAGCCATTCGTTCAAAAAGTGCTTATCTAGCCGAATTGAAGCGTTTATGATTCGGAGTGGAAATAACTAATGAATTTCATCAAGCAGGTTCATGCTTTTGAAATATGTTGTTGAGGACATGATTCTGCACAATATATGTCAAATTCAATATAATCCAACAACAAGTTTAAAAGTTATCGCCATTCGTTCAAAAAGTGCTTATCTCACTGAGATGAAGCGTTTTTGATTCGGAGTGGAAATAACTAATGAATTTCATCAAGCTGGTTTCTGCTGTTGAAATATGTTGTTCAGGACATGATTCTGCACAATATATGTCAAATTCTGTGTAATCCAGCCGTGAGTTTAAAAGTTATAGCCATTCGTTCAAAATTGCTTATCTCACCGAGTCGAAGCGTTTTTGATTCGGAGTGGAAATAACTAATGAATTTCATCAAGCAGGTTTCTGCTGTTGAAATATGTTGTTTAGGACATGATTCTGCACAATATATGTCAAATTCAGTGTAATCCAGCCACAAGTTATAGCCATTCGTTCAAAAAGTGCTTATCTCACCGAATTGAATCGTTTATGATTCGGAGTGGAAATAACTAATGAATTTCATCAAGCAGGTTTATGCTTTTGAAATGTGTTGTTGAGGACATGATTCTGCACATTATATGTCAAATTCAATATAATCCTACAACAAGTTTAAAAGTTATCGCCATTCGTTCAAAAAGTGCTTATCTCACCGAGATGAAGCGTTTTTGATTCGGAGTGGAAATAACTAATAAATTTCATCAAGCTGGTTTCTGCTGTTGAAATATGTTGTTTAGTATATGATTCTGCACAATTTATGTCAAATTCTGTGTAATCCAGCCGTGAGTTTAAAAGTTATCGCCATTTGTTCAAAAATTGCTTATCTGACGGAATCGAAGCGTTTTTGATTCGGAGTGGAAATAACTAATGAATTTCATCAAGCAGGTTTCTGCTGTTGAAATATGTTGTTTAGGACATGATTCTGCACAATATATGTCAAATTCAGTGTAATCCAGCCACAAGTTTAAAAGTTATAGCCATTTGTTCAAAAAGTGATTATCTCATCGAGTCGAAGCGTTTTTGATTCGGAGTGGAAATAACTAATGAATTTCATCAAGCAGGTTTCTGCTGTTGAAATATGTTGTTTAGGACATGATTCTGCACAATATATGTCAAATTCAGTGTAATCCAGCCACAAGTTATAGCCATTCGTTCAAAAAGTGCTTATCTCACCGAATTGAATCGTTTATGATTCGGAGTGGAAATAACTAATGAATTTCATCAAGCAGGTTTATGCTTTTGAAATGTGTTGTTGAGGACATGATTCTGCATATTATATGTCAAATTCAATATAATCCTACAACAAGTTTAAAAGTTATCGCCATTCGTTCAAAAAGTGCTTATCTCACCGAGATGAAGCGTTTTTGATTCGGAGTGGAAATAACTAATAAATTTCATCAAGCTGGTTTCTGCTGTTGAAATATGTTGTTTAGTATATGATTCTGCACAATTTATGTCAAATTCTGTGTAATCCAGCAACAAGTTTAAAAGTTATCGCCATTTGTTCAAAAATTGCTTATCTCACGGAGTCGAAGCGTTTTTGATTCGGAGTGGAAATAACTAATGAATTTCATCAGGCAAGTTCATGCTTTTGAAATATGTTGTTGAGGACATGATTCTGCACAATATATGTCAAATTCAGTGTAATCCAGCCACAAGTTATCGCCATTCGTTCAAAAAGTGCTTATCTCACCGAATTGAAGCGTTTATGATTCGGAGTGGAAATAACTAATGAATTTCATTCAAGGAGGTATCTGCTGTTGAAATATGTTGTTTAAGACATGATTTTGCACAATATATGTAAAATTCAGTGTAATCCAGCCACAAGTTATAGCCATTCTTTCAAAAAAGGACATGATTCTGCACAATATATGTCAAATTATTTGTAATCCAGCCACAAGTTTAAAAGTTATAGCCATTTGTTTAAAATTGGTTATCTCACCGAGTCGAAGCGTTTTTGATTCGGAGTGGAAATAACAAATGAATTTCATCAAGTAGGTTTCTGCTGTTGAAATATGTTGTTTAGGACATGATTCTGCACAATATATGTCAAATTCAGTGTAATCCAGCCACAAGTTATAGCCATTCGTTCAAAAAGTGCTTATCTCACCGAATTGAAGCGTTTATGATTCGGAGTGGAAATAACGAATGAATTTCATCAAGCGGGTTTATGCTTTTGAAATATGTTATTGAGGACATGATTCTGCACAATATATGTCAAATTCTATGTAATCCAACCACAAGTTTAAAAGTTATCGCCATTCGTTCAAAAAGTGCTTATCTCACCGAATTGAAGCGTTTATGATTCGGAGTGGAAATAACTAATGAATTTCATCAAGCTGCTTTCTGCTGTTGAAATATGTTGTTCAGGATATGACTCTGCACAATATATGTCAATTTCTGTGTAATCCAGCCGTGAATTTAAAAGTTATAGCCATTCGTTCAAAAAGTGCTTATCCCACCGATTTGAAGCGTTTTTGATTCGGAGTGGAAATAACTAATGAATTTCATCAAGCAGGTTTATGCTTTTGAAATATGTTGTTGACGACATGATTCTGCACAATATATGTCAAATTCAATGTAATCCAACCACAAGTTTAAAAGATATCGCCATTCGTTCAAAAAGTGCTTATCTCACCGAGATGAAGCGTTTTTGATTCGGAGTGGAAATAACTAATGAATGTCATCAAGCAGGTTCATGCTTTTGAAATATGTTGTTTCGGACATGATTCAGCACAATATATGTCAAATTCAGTGTAATCCAGCCACAAGTTATAGCCATTCGTTCAAAAAGTGCTTATCTCACCGAATTGAAGCGTTAATGATTCGGTGTGGAAATAACGAATGAATTTCATCAAGCAGGTTCATGCTTTTGAAATATGTTGTTGAGGACATGATTCTGCACAATATATGTCAAATTCAATGTAATCCAACCACAAGTTTAAAAGTTATCGGCATTCGTTCAAAAAGTGGTTATCCCACCGATTTGAAGCGTTTTTGATTCGGAGTGAAAATAACTAATGAATGTCATCAAGAAGCTTTCTGCTGTTGTTATATGTTGTTTAGAACATGATTTTGCACAATATATGTGAAATTCTGTGTAATCCAGCCACAAGTTTAAAAGTTATAGTCATTTGTTCAAAAAGTGGTTATCTCACGGAGTCGAAGCGTTTTTGATTCGGAGTGGAAATAACTAATGAATTTCATCAAGCAGGTTTCTGCTGTTGAAATATGTTGTTTAGGACATGATTCTGCACAATTTATGTCAAATTCAGTGTAATCCAGCCACAAGTTTAAACGTTATAGCCATTTGTTCAAAAAGTGGTTATCTCATCGAGTCGAAGCGTTTTTGATTCGGAGTGGAAATAACTAATGAATTTCATCAAGCAGGTTTATGCTTTTGAAAAATGTTGTTTAGGACATGATGCTGCACAATATATGTCAAATTCAGTGTAATCCAGCCACAAGTTATAGCCATTCGTTCAAAAAGTGCTTATCTAGCCGAATTGAAGCGTTTATGATTCGGAGTGGAAATAACTAATGAATTTCATCAAGCAGGTTCATGCTTTTGAAATATGTTGTTGAGGACATGATTCTGCACAATATATGTCAAATTCAATATAATCCAACAACAAGTTTAAAAGTTATCGCCATTCGTTCAAAAAGTGCTTATCTCACTGAGATGAAGCGTTTTTGATTCGGAGTGGAAATAACTAATGAATTTCATCAAGCTGGTTTCTGCTGTTGAAATATGTTGTTCAGGATATGATTCTGCACAATATATGTCAAATTCTGTGTAATCCAGCCGTGAGTTTAAAAGTTATAGCCATTCGTTCAAAATTGCTTATCTCACCGAGTCGAAGCGTTTTTGATTCGGAGTGGAAATAACTAATGAATTTCATCAAGCAGGTTTCTGCTGTTGAAATATGTTGTTTAGGACATGATTCTGCACAATATATGTCAAATTCAGTGTAATCCAGCCACAAGTTATAGCCATTCGTTCAAAAAGTGCTTATCTCACCGAATTGAATCGTTTATGATTCGGAGTGGAAATAACTAATGAATTTCATCAAGCTGGTTTCTGCTGTTGAAATATGTTGTTTAGTATATGATTCTGCACAATTTATGTCAAATTCTGTGTAATCCAGCCGTGAGTTTAAAAGTTATCGCCATTTGTTCAAAAATTGCTTATCTGACGGAATCGAAGCGTTTTTGATTCGGAGTGGAAATAACTAATGAATTTCATCAAGCAGGTTTCTGCTGTTGAAATATGTTGTTTAGGACATGATTCTGCACAATATATGTCAAATTCAGTGTAATCCAGCCACAAGTTTAAAAGTTATAGCCATTTGTTCAAAAAGTGATTATCTCATCGAGTCGAAGCGTTTTTGATTCGGAGTGGAAATAACTAATGAATTTCATCAAGCAGGTTTCTGCTGTTGAAATATGTTGTTTAGGACATGATTCTGCACAATATATGTCAAATTCAGTGTAATCCAGCCACAAGTTATAGCCATTCGTTCAAAAAGTGCTTATCTCACCGAATTGAATCGTTTATGATTCGGAGTGGAAATAACTAATGAATTTCATCAAGCAGGTTTATGCTTTTGAAATGTGTTGTTGAGGACATGATTCTGCATATTATATGTCAAATTCAATATAATCCTACAACAAGTTTAAAAGTTATCGCCATTCGTTCAAAAAGTGCTTATCTCACCGAGATGAAGCGTTTTTGATTCGGAGTGGAAATAACTAATAAATTTCATCAAGCTGGTTTCTGCTGTTGAAATATGTTGTTTAGTATATGATTCTGCACAATTTATGTCAAATTCTGTGTAATCCAGCAACAAGTTTAAAAGTTATCGCCATTTGTTCAAAAATTGCTTATCTCACGGAGTCGAAGCGTTTTTGATTCGGAGTGGAAATAACTAATGAATTTCATCAGGCAAGTTCATGCTTTTGAAATATGTTGTTGAGGACATGATTCTGCACAATATATGTCAAATTCAGTGTAATCCAGCCACAAGTTATCGCCATTCGTTCAAAAAGTGCTTATCTCACCGAATTGAAGCGTTTATGATTCGGAGTGGAAATAACTAATGAATTTCATTCAAGGAGGTATCTGCTGTTGAAATATGTTGTTTAAGACATGATTTTGCACAATATATGTAAAATTCAGTGTAATCCAGCCACAAGTTATAGCCATTCTTTCAAAAAAGGACATGATTCTGCACAATATATGTCAAATTATTTGTAATCCAGCCACAAGTTTAAAAGTTATAGCCATTTGTTTAAAATTGGTTATCTCACCGAGTCGAAGCGTTTTTGATTCGGAGTGGAAATAACAAATGAATTTCATCAAGTAGGTTTCTGCTGTTGAAATATGTTGTTTAGGACATGATTCTGCACAATATATGTCAAATTCAGTGTAATCCAGCCACAAGTTATAGCCATTCGTTCAAAAAGTGCTTATCTCACCGAATTGAAGCGTTTATGATTCGGAGT
The DNA here is from genome assembly GCF_037954325.1 of Fistularia commersonii. Taxonomy (NCBI): domain Eukaryota; kingdom Metazoa; phylum Chordata; class Actinopteri; order Syngnathiformes; family Fistulariidae; genus Fistularia; species Fistularia commersonii. Next base: position 18,666,441 of record NC_141292.1, on the reverse strand, counting down.
GGAAATAACGAATGAATTTCATCAAGCGGGTTTATGCTTTTGAAATATGTTATTGAGGACATGATTCTGCACAATATATGTCAAATTCTATGTAATCCAACCACAAGTTTAAAAGTTATCGCCATTCGTTCAAAAAGTGCTTATCTCACCGAGATAAAGCGGTTTTGATTCGGAGTGGAAATAACTAATGAATTTCATCAAGTTGGTTTATGTTTTTGAAATATGTTGTTGAGGACATGATTCTGCACAATAGGTGTCAAATTCTATGTAATCCAACCTCCACTTTAAAAGTTATCGCCATTCGTTCAAAAAGTGCTTATCTCACCGAGATGAATCGTTTTTGATTCGGAGTGGAAATAACTAATCAATTTCATCAAGCAGGTTTCTGCTGTTGAAATATGTTGTTCAGGACATGATTCTGCACAATATATGTCAAATTCTGTGTAATCCAGCCACAAGTTTAAAAGTTATAGCCACTCGTTCAAAAATTGCTTTTTCTCACCGAGTCGAAGCGTTTTTGATTTGGAGTTGTAATAACTGATGAATGTCATCATGAAGCTTTCTGCTGTTGAAATATGTTGTTTATGACATGATTCTGCACAATATATGTCAAATTCAGTGTAATCCAGCCACAAGTTTAAAAGTTATAGCCATCTGTTCAAAAAGTGGTTATCTCACCGAGTCAAAGCGTTTTTGATTCGGAGTGGAAATAACTAATGAATTTCATCAAGCAGGTTTCTGCTGTTGAAATATGTTGTTTAGGACATGATTCTGCACAATATATGTCAAATTTAGTGTAATCCAGCCACAAGTTATAGCCATTCGTTCAAAAAGTGCTTATCTCACCGAGATAAAGCGTTTTTGATTCGGAGTGGAAATAACTAATGAATTTCATCAAGTTGGTTTATGTTTTTGAAATATGTTGTTGAGGACATGATTCTGCACAATATGTGTCAAATTAAAAATAATCCAACCTCCATTTTAAAAGTTATCGTCATTCGTTCAAAAAGTGCTTATCTCACCGAGATGAAGCGTTTTTGATTCGGAGTGGAAATAACTAATCAATTTCATCAAGCTGGTTTCTGCTGTTTAAATATGTTGTTCAGGACATGATTCTGCACAATATATGTCAAATTCTGTGAAATCCAGCCACAAGTTTAAAAGTTATAGCCACTCGTTCAAAAATTGCTTTTTCTCACCGAGTCGAAGCGTTTTTGATTTGGAGTTGTAATAACTGATGAATGTCATCATGAAGCTTTCTGCTGTTGAAATATGTTGTTTATGACATGATTCTGCACAATATATGTCAAATTCAGTGTAATCCAGCCACAAGTTTAAAAGTTATAGCCATCTGTTCAAAAAGTGCTTATCTCACCGAGTCAAACCGTTTTTGATTCGGAGTGGAAATAACTAATGAATTTCATCAAGCAGGTTTCTGCTGTTGAAATATGTTGTTTAGGACATGATTCTGCACAATATATGTCAAATTTAGTGTAATCCAGCCACAAATTATAGCCATTCGTTCAAAAAGTGCTTATCTCAGCGAATTGAAGCGTTTATGATTCGGAGTGGAAATAACTAATGAATTTCATTAAGCGGGTTTATGCTTTTGAAATATGTTGTTCAGGATATGATTCTGCACAATATATGTCAAATTCTGTGTAATCCAGCCGTGAGTTTAAAAGTTATAGCCATTCGTTCAAAACTTGCTTATCTCACCGAGTCGAAGTGTTTTTGATTCGGAGTGGAAATAAGTAATGAATTTCATCAAGCAGGTTTCTGCTGTTGAAATATGAGGTTAAGGACATGATTCTGCACGATATATGTCAAATTCAATGTAATCCAGCCACAAGTTTAAAAGTTATAGCCATTCGTTCAAAATTGCTTATCTCACCGAGGTAAAGCGTTTTTGAGTTGGAGTGGAAATAACTAATGAATTTCATCAAGCAGGTTTCTGTTGTGGAAATATGTTGTTTAGGACATGAATCTGCACGATATATGTCAAATTCAGTGTAATCCAGCCAAGTGTTTAAAAGTTATAGCTATTTGTTCAAAAAGTGGTCATCTTACCGAATTGAAGCGTTTATGATTCGGAGTGGAAATAACTCATGAATTTCATCAAGCAGGTTCATGCTTTTGAAATATATTGTTGAGGACACGAATCTGCACAATATATGTCATATTCAATGTAATCCAACCACAAGTTTAAAAGTTATCGCCATTCGTTCAAAAAGTGCTAATCCCACCGAGTTAAAGCGTTTTTGATTCGGAGTGAAAATAACTAATGAATGTCATCAAGAAGCTTTCTGCTGTTGAAATATGTTGTTTAGGACATGATTCTGCACAATATGTGTCAAATACAGTGTAATCCGGCCACAAGTTTAAAAGTTATAGCCATTTGTTCCAAAAGTGGTTATATCACCGAGTCGAACCGTTTTTGATTCTGAGTGGAAATAACTAATGAATTTCATCAAGCAGGTTTCTGCTGTTGAAATATGTTGTTTAGGACATGATTCTGCACAATATATGTCAAATTCTGTGTAATCCAGCCACAAGTTATAGCCATTCGTTCAAAAAGTGCTTATCTCACCTAATTTAAGCGTTTATGATTAGGAATGGAAATAACTAATGAATTTCATCAAGCGGGTTTATGCTTTTGAAATATATTGTTGAGGACATGATTCTGCACAATATATATCAAATTCAATATATTCCAACAACAAGTTTAAAAGTTATCGCCATTCGTTCAAAAAGTGCTTATCTCACCGACATGAAGCGTTTTTGATTCGGAGTGGAAATAACTAATGAATTTCATCAAGCTGGTTTCTGCTGTTGAAATATGTTGTTCATGATATGATTCTGCACAATATATGTCAAATTCTGTGTAATCCAGCCGTGAGTTTAAAAGTTATAGCCATTCGTTCAAAAATTGCTTATCTCACCGAGTCGAAGCGTTTTTGATTCGGAGTGGAAATAACTAATGAATTTCATCAAGCAGGTTTCTGCTGTTGAAATATGTTGTTTAGGACATGATTCTGCACAATATATGTCAAATTCAATGTAATCCAACCACAAGTTTAAAAGTTATCGCCATTAGTTCAAAAAGTGGTTATCTCACCGAGATGAAGCGTTTTTGATTCGGAGTGGAAATAACTAATGAATTTCATCAAGCTGGTTTCTGCTGTTTAAATATGTTGTACAGGATATGATTCTGCACAATATATGTCAAATTCTGCGGAATCCAGCCACAAGTTATAGCCATTTGTTCAAAATGTGCTTATCTCAACGAATTGAAGCGTTTATGATTCGGAGTGGAAATAACTAATGAATTTCATCAAGCAGGTTTCTGCTGTTGAAATATGTTGTTTAGGACATGATTTTGCACAATATATGTCAAATTCAATGTAATCCAACCACAAGTTTAGAAGTTATCGCCATTCTTTCAAATAGTGGTTATCTCATCGAGGAAGCGTTTTTGATTCGGAGTGGAAATAACTAATGAATTTCATTAAGCTGGTTTCTGCTGTTTAAATATGTTGTTCAGGATATGATTCTGCACAATATATTTAAAATTCTGTGTAATCCAGCCGTGAGTTTATAAGTTATAGCCATTCGTTCAAAAATTGCTTATCTCACCGAGTCGAAGCGTTTTTGATTCGGAGTGGAAATATCTAATGAATTTCATCAAGCAGGTTTCTGCTGTTGAAATATGTTGTTTAGGACATGATTCTGCACAATATATGTCAAATTCAGTGTAATCCAGCCACAAGTTATAGCCAATCGTTCAAAAAGTGCTTATCTCACCGAATTGAAGCGTTTATGATTCGGAGTGGAAATAACTCATGAATGTCATCAAGCAGGTTCATGCTTTTGAAATATGTTGTTGAGGACACGATTCTGCACAATATATGTCAAATTCAGTGTAATCCAGCAACAAGTTATAGCCATTCGTTCAACAAGTGCTTATCTCACCGAATTGAAGCGTTTATGATTCGGAGTGGAAATAAGAATAAGAATAAGAATAAGAACAACTTTATTAATCCCGAAGGAAATTGCAGTGCCAGAGTTACAGAATATAAAACAGTAATAAATAATAAAAGAAAGGCAGAATTAGAAATAAAAATAAACTATAAACTATAAAGTGTTTCAGTGAAACTATAAAGTGTCTTAGTTAGCAGTGATAAACCTATAAGTGTCTTAACATTATAATGTAGCAGTTATGGGATGAGATGAAATATTGCACAGTGTAGCTGTTATGAGATGAAATAATGCACAGTTTCTGAATATTGCACAGAAATGAGATATTGCACATTTTTGTTTGTTTTTAAGTTAAAGATAGGTTGTTATGGTTGCCGGCGGCTGAATGGAGAGGAATTAAAAAGTCTGATCGCCTCGGGGAGGAAAGACCTCCTGTGGCGTTCAGTGGAGCTCCTCGGTGGTATCAGTCTACGGCTGAAAGAGCTCTTACAGGACGTCAGTGTGGCATGCAGGGGGTGATGGATGTTGTCCATGATGCTGAGGAGCTTCTTCAGCATCCTCCTCTCTGACACCTGCACCACAGACTCCAGCTCCACGCCCAGGACAGACCCAGCTCTCCTGATGAGCTTGTTGAGTCTGTTCGCATCAGCTGTCTTGAGCCTGCTGGCCCAGCACACAACAGCGTAGAAGATGACGCTGGACACCACCGAGTGGTAGAACATCTGCAGCATGGTCCTGCAGACGTTGAAAGATCTGAGCCTCCTGAGGAAGAACAGGCGGCTCTGACCCTTCTTGAAGCTGGCGTTGGTGTTGATAGTCCAGTCCAGTTTATTGTCCAAGTGGACACCCAGGTACTTATAACTGTCCACAATGTCCACCTCTGTACCCCTGATGGTGACTGGGGTCGGATGGGTCCTCTGTTTCCTGAAATCCACCACCAGCTCCTTTGTCTTTGTGACATTGAGCTGCAGGTGGTTCAGTCCACACCACTCCACAAACCTGTCCACCACGCTCCTGTACTCCTCCTCCTGGCCTCCGTTGATGCAGCCCACGATGGCAGAGTCATCTGAGAATTTCTGCAGGTGGCAGGACTGCGAGGAGAACCTGAAGTCTGAGGTGTAGAGCGTGAACAGGAAGGGAGACAGGACTGTCCCCTGTGGAGCCCCCGTGCTGCTCACAATGGTGTCCGACGTGATGTTCCCCAGCCTCACATACTGCGGCCGGCCTGTGAGGTAGTTGTTGATCCAGGCCGCGAGTGGAGCATCTACCTGCATGTCCAGAAGCTTCCTGTTCAGCAGGGCAGGTCGAATGGTGTTAAAAGCACTGGAGAAGTCAAAGAACATGACTCTCACAGTGCTTCCTGCCTCCTCCAGGTGTGTGTAGATTCTGTGCAGCAGATAGATGATGGCGTCTTCCACTCCTATCCGGGGCTGGTATGCGAACCGCAGGGGGTCCAGCGAAGGTCCGACGACTGTGCGAAGGTGCCTCAGGACGAGCCTCTCCAGCGACTTCATGACGTGTGATGTCAGGGCCACTGGTCTGTAGTCGCTGTGTGTGCTGGGATGCTTCACCTTGGGCACTGGAACCAGACATGAGGTTTTCCACCGGTCGGGGACAACCATCTGGGTCAGGCTCAGGTTGAAGAGATGTGAGAAGATCCCACACAGCTGAGAGGCACATCCTTTCAGCACTCTGGGGCTAAGGCCGTCAGGGCCGGCGGCTTTCCTGGGACGAAGGCGGCTGAACTCTCTTCTCACCTCCTCAGCGGTGAAGGCAACAGGAGGGGGTGGAGAGAGTCCTATTGGGGGGCAGGAGGGCTGAGGTGTTAACGAGACGTCGTCCAGGGAAGCAGGAGAGGTGCGTGGGGGAGGGGGAAAGCTCCTTAGAGTGAGGGGTGAGGGCACAGGGGAAGGAAAGTCCTGAGAGGAGCTGGGGGGAGGGTGGGCGGAGGCACCTTCATCAAATCTGTTAAAAAACAGGTTTAGTTTGTTTGCCTCCTGCAGGTCTCCTTCCATCATCACCTGGCTTGCTTGTTTTCCATGGCCAGTGATGGTTTTCAACCCACTCCACACCTCCCTCATGTTGTTCTGCTGGAGTTTGCTCTCCAGCCTCCTCCTGTAACTGTCCTTTCCCTCTGCGATCTTCTCCCTCAGCTCCGTCTGCACCTTCTTCAGTTCCTCTTTGTCTCCACTCCTGAATGCCGCCTTCTTCCTGTTCAGCGTGTCCTTAATGTCCTTAGTCACCCAGGGTTTGTTGTTTGAGAAACAACGCACAGTCTTGGTGGGGATGATGTTGTCCGTGCAGAAGTTCACATAGTCAGTTATACAGTCGGAGAGTTTCCTGACGTCGTCTCCCTGGTCTTCGCAGAGCACATCCCAGTCCGTCGTCTCGAAGCATCCCTGAAGAGTCAGTTCTGCCTCCTGTGACCACCTCCGGACAGTTCTGGTGATCACAGGTTGCCGCTGGACCTCAGGGACATAGCGAGGCTTCAAGTGGACCAGGTTGTGGTCTGCCCTGCCCAGAGCAGGGAGAGCTGTACAGCTGTATGCGTCCTTGGCATTGGCGTACAGCAGGTCCAGAGTTTTATTGTCTCTTGTCTTGCAGTCCACAAACTGTTTGAAAGTGGGCAGAGATGATGACAGGGTGGCGTGGTTGAAATCCCCAGAGATGGCTATGAAGGCACTGGGGTGCCGGGTCAGGAGTCTCGCGACCGCGGAGCTGATGACGTCATTAGCCCGCGGTGCATCGGCCGACGGTGGGATGTAAACAGTGATCATGATTGCGTGGGAAAACTCTCTGGGCAGATAGTATGGCCGGAGACTCACCGCCAACAGTTCGATGTCCGGGCAGCAAACACGCTCCTTCACCGTAACGTGTCCGGGGTTGCACCACTTGTTGTTTACAAACACAGCGACACCTCCTCCCTTCTTCTTGCCGCTGCCGGCACAACTCCGGTCCCCTCGCACCAACTGAAAGCCGGGTAAACTCACCACAGAGTCCGGTATGTTGTTGTTTAGCCAAGTCTCAGTGAAGGACAACACCGAGGCCTCACGAAACACACCGTCGCTCCGTGTGAGCGCTGTAAGCTCCTCCAACTTGTTGCCCAGCGATCTCACGTTTCCCATCACAATGGAGGGGAGATACGGTCTGTATCTCCTCTTCCTCACCCACCGTCTCCTCCCGGCCCTGCAGCCCCGGTATTTCCTCCGTAGCTCCTTAGGGATTTCGTGCCTCTCCCCCATCTCGCCGCTGTGTCGAAGCTCCATCAGCTGGTCCCGGGTGTAAACAATTGAGCCATTGCGCCATTGCGCCATGGCGCCGCTCCGCCAGGACCGGGATCCGGCTCGAAAAAAGTGCTCCAAACACCGCGAAAACAAGAAAGAGCGAATGGAACATCATCTAGTGCTGAGGCAAAAACCTTAACTAAATTGTCACTAAGGAGAAGAGTGGATAAAAATTAAAAAGAAAAGTAGAAGATTTACGAGAGAGACGCTCGGTGAGGAGCAACTCTGGCAGGCAGCCGCCCGAGGCAGCGCCGGAAGTCGAAAAGTAAAATAACTAATGAATTTCATCAAGCAGGTTTATGCTTTTTAAATATGTTGTTGAGGACATGATTCTGCACAATATATGTCAAATTCAATATAATCCAACAACAAGTTTAAAAGTTATAGCCATTTCTTCAAAAAGTGGTTTTCTCACCAAGTCGAAGCGTTTTTGATTCGGAGTGGAAATATCTAATGAATTTCATCAAGCAGGTTTCTGCTGTTGAAATATGTTGTTTAGGACATGATTCTGCACAATGTATGTCAAATTCTGTGTAATCCAGCCACAAATTATAGCCAATCGTTCAAAAAGTGCTTATCTTACCGAATTGAAGCGTTAATGATTCGGAGTGGAAATAACTCATGAATGTCATCAAGCAGGTTCATGCTTTTGAAATATGTTGTTTAGGACTAGATTCTGCACAATATATGTCAAATTCAGTGTAATCCAGCCACAAGTTTAAAAGTTATAGCCATTCGTTCAAAATTGCTTATCTCACAGAGATGAAGCGTTTTTGATTCGGAGTGGAAATAACTAATGAATTTCATCAAGCAGGTTTCTGTTGTTCAAATATGTTGTTCAGGACATGATTCTGCACAATATATGTGAAATTCTGTGTAATCCGGCAACAAGTTTAAAAGTTATAGCCATTCGTTCAAAAATTGCTTGTCTCACCGAGTCGAAGCGTTTTTGATTTGGAGTGGAAATAACTGATGAATGTCATCAAGAAGCTTTCTGCTCTTGAAATATGTTGTTGAGGACACAGTTCTGCACAATATATGTCAAATTCAGTGTAATCCAGCAACAACTTATAGCCATTCGTTCAAAAAGTGCTTATCTCACCGAATTGAAGCGTTTATGATTCGGAGTGGAAATAACTAATGAATTTCATCAAACAGGTTTATGGTTTTTAAATATGTTGTTGAGGACATGAGTCTGCACAATATATGTCAAATTCAATATAATCCAAAAACAAGTTTAAAAGTTATAGCCATTTGTTCAAAAAGTGCTTATCTCACCGACATGAAGCGTTTTTGATTCGGAGTGGAAATAACTAATCAATTTCATCAAGCTGGTTTCTGCTGTTGAAATATGTTGTTCAGGATATGATTCTGCACAATGTATGTGAAATTCTGTGTAATCCAGCCCCAAGTTTAAAAGTTATAGCCATTCGTTCAAAATTGCTTATCTCACTGAGATGAAGCGTTTTTGATTTGGAGTGGAAATAACTAATGAATTTCATCAAGCAGGTTTCTGCTGTTCAAATATGTTGTTCAGGACGTGATTCTGCACAATATATGTCAAATTCAATATAATCCAACTACAAGTTTAAAAGTTTTCGCCATTCGTTCAAAAAGTGCTTATCTCACCGAGATGAAGCGTTTTTGATTCGGAGTGGAAATAACTAATGAATTTCATCAAGCAGGTTTCTGCTGTTGAAATATGCCGTATAGGACATGATTCTGCACAATATATGTCAAATTCTGTGTAATCCAGCCACAAGTTTAAAAGTTATAGCCATTTGTTCAAAAATTGGGTATCTCACCGAGTCGAAGCGTTTTTGATTCGGAGTGGAAAAAACCAATGAATTTCATCAAGCAGGTTTCTGCTGTTGAAATATATTGTTTAGGACATGATTCTGCACAATATATGTCAAATTCAGTGTAATCCAGTGAACAACTCTAAAAGTGTTAGCCATTTTTTTAAAAAGTGCTTATCTCACCGAGTCGAAGCGTTTTTGATTCGGAGTGGAAATAACTAATGAATTTCATCAAGCAGGTTTCTGCTATTGAAATATGTTTTTTAGGACATGATTCTGCACAATATATGTCAAATTCAGTGTAATCCAGCCACAAGTTATAGCCATTCGTTCAAAAAGTGCTTATCTCACCGAATTGAAGCGTTTATGATTCGGAGTGGAAATAACTAATGAATTTCATCAAGCAGGTTCATGCTTTTTAAATATGTTGTTGAGGACACGATTCTGCACAATATATGTCATATTCAATGTGATCCAACCACAAGTTATAAAGTTATCGCCATTCGTTCAATAAGTGCTTATCCCACCGAGTTGAAGCGTTTTTGATTCGGAGTGAAAATAACTAATGAATGTCATCAAGAAGCTTTCTGCTGTTTAAATATGTTGTTTAGGACATGATTCTGCACAATATATTTCAAATTCTGTGTAATCCAGCCACAAGTTATAGCCATTCGTTCAAAAAGTGGTTTTCTCACCGAGTCGAAGCGTTTTTGATTTGGAGTGGAAATAACTGATGAATTTCATCAAGCTGGTTTCTGCTGTTGAAATATGTTGTTTAGGACATGATTCTGCACAATATATGTCAAATTCAGTGTAATCCAGCCACAAGTTTAAAAGTTATAGCCATTTGTTCAGAAAGTGGTTATCTCACCGAGTCGAAGCATTTTTGATTCGGAGTGGAAATAACTAATGAATTTCATCAAGCAGCTTTCTGCTGTTGAAATATGTTGTTTAGGACATGATTCTGCACAATATATGTCAAATTCTGTGTAATCCAGCAACAAGTTATAGCCATTCGTTCAAAAAGTGCTTATCTCACCGAATTGAAGCGTTTATGATTCGGAGTGGAAATAACTCATGAATTTCTTTAAGCACGTTCATGCTTTTGAAATATGTTGTTGAGGACACGATTCTGCAAAATATATGTCAAATTCAGTGTAATCCATCCACAAGTTTAAAAGTTATCGCCATTCGTTCAAAAAGTGCTTATCCCACCGAGTTGAAGCGTTTTTGATTTATAGTGAAAATAACTAATGAATTTCATCAAGCAGGTTTCTGCTGTTGAAATATGTTGTTTAGGACACAATTCTGCACAATATATGTCAAATTCAGTGTAATCCAGCCACAAGTTATAGCCATTCGTTCAAAAAGTGCTTATCCCACCGAGTTGAAGCGTTTTTGATTTATAGTGAAAATAACTAATGAATTTCATCAAGCAGGTTTATACTTTTGAAATATGTTGTTGAGGACATGATTCTGCACAATATATGTCAAATTCAATATAATCCAACAACAAGTTTAAAAGTTATCGCCATTTGTTCAAAAAGTGCTTATCTCACCGAGATGAAGCGTTTATGATTCGGAGTGGAAATAACTAATAAATTTCATCAAGCTGGTTTCTGCTGTTGAAATATGTTGTATAGGACATGATTCTGCACATTTTATGTCAAATTCAGTGTAATCCAGCCGTGAGTTTAAAAGTTATAGCCATTTGTTCAAAATGTGGTTTTCTCACCGAGTCGAAGTGTTTTTGATTCGGAGCGAAAATAACTAATGAATTTCATCAAGCAGGTTTCTGCTGTTGAAATATGTTGTTTCGGACATGATTCTGCACAATATATGTCAAATTCTGTGTAATCCAGCAACAAGTTATAGCCATTCGTTCAAAAAGTGCTTATCTCACCGAATTGAAGCGTTTATGATTCGGAGTGGAAATAACTCATGAATTTCTTCAAGCACGTTCATGCTTTTGAAATATGTTGTTGAGGACACGATTCTGCAAAATATATGTCTAATTCAGTGTAATCCATCCACAAGTTTAAAAGTTATCGCCATTCGTTCAAAAAGTGCTTATCCCACCGAGTTGAAGCGTTTTTGATTAAAAATGAAAATAACTAATGAATTTCATCAAGCAGGTTTCTGCTGTTGAAATATGTTGTTTAGGACACAATTCTGCACAATATATGTCAAATTCAGTGTAATCCAGCCACAAGTTATAGCCATTCGTTCAAAAAGTGCTTATCTCACCGAATTGAAGCGTTTATGATTCGGAGTGAAAATAACTAATGAATTTCATCAAGCAGGTTTATGCTTTTGAAATATGTTGTCGAGGACATGATTCCGCACAATGTATGTCAAATTCAATATAATCACACAAGTTTAAACGTTATAGCCATTTGTTCAAAAAGTGGTTTTCTCACCGAGTCGAAGCGTTTTTGATTCGGAGTGGAAATAACTAATGAATTTCATCAAGCAGGTTTCTGCTGTTTAAATGTGTTGTTCAGGACATGATTCTGCAGAATATATGTGAAACTCTGTGTAATCCAGCCACAAGTTTAAAAGTTATAGCCATTCGTTCAAAAATTGCTTATCACACAGAGATGAAGCGTTTTTGATTTGGAGTGGAAATAACTGATGAATTTCATCAAGCAGGTTTCTGCTGTTTAAATGTGTTGTTTAGGACATGATTCTGCACAATATATGTCAAATTCAGTGTAATCCAGCAACAAGTTTAAAAGTTATAGCCATTTGTTCAAAAAGTGGTTATCTAACCGAGTCGAAGGGTTTTTGATTCGGAGTGGAAATAACTAATGAATTTCATCAAGCAGGTTTCTGCTGTTGAAATATGTTGTTTAGGACATTATTCTGCACAATATATGTCAAATTCAGTGTAATCCAGCCACAATTTTAAAAGTTATAGCCATTTGTTCAAAAAGTGGTTATCTCATCGAGTCGAAGCGTTTTTGATTCGGAGTGGAAATAACTAATGAATTTCATCAAGCAGGTTTATGCTTTTGAAATATGATGTTGAGGACATGATTCTGCACAATATATGTCAAATTCAATATAATCCAACAACAAGTTTAAAAGTTATCGCCATTCGTTCAAAAAGTGCTTATCTCACCGAGATGAAGCGTTTTTGATTCGGAGTGGAAATAACTAATAAATTTCATCAAGCTGGTTTCTGCTGTTGAAATATGTTGTTCAGTATATGATTCTGCACATTTTATGTCAAATTCAGTGTAATCCAGCCGTGAGTTTAAAAGTTATAGCCATTTGTTCAAAATGTGGTTTTCTCACCACGTCGAAGTGTTTTTGATTCGGAGTAGAAATAACTAATGAATTTCATCAAGCAGGTTTCTGCTGTTGAAATATGTTGTTTAGGACATGATTCTGCACAATATATGTCAAATTCAGTGTAATCCAACCACAAGTTATAGCCATTCGTTCAAAAAGTGCTTATCTCACCGAATTGAAGCGTTTATGATTCGGAGTGGAAATAACTAATGAATTTCATCAAGGTGGTTTCTGCTGTTGAAATATGTTGTTCAGGATAAGATTCTGCACAATATATGTCAATTTCTGTGTAATCCAGCCGTGAATTTAAACGTTATAGCCATTCGTTCAAAAAGTGCTTATCCCACCGATTTGAAGCGTTTTTGATTCGGAGTGGAAATAACTAATGAATTTCATCAAGCAGGTTTATGCTTTTGAAATATGTTGTTGAGGACATGATTCTGCACAATATATGTCAAATTCAATGTAATCCAACCACAAGTTTAAAAGTTATCGCCATTCGTTCAAAAAGTGCTTATCTCACCGAGATGAAGCGTTTTTGATTCGGAGTGGAAATAACTAATGAATTACATCAAGCTGGTTTCTGCTGTTGAAATATGTTGTTCAGGATATGATTCTGCACAATATATGTCAAATTCTGTGTAATCCAGCCACAAGTTTAAAAGTTAGTTCAAAAAGTGCTTATCCCACCGAATTGAAGCTTTTATGATTCGGAGTGGAAATAACTAATGAATTTCATCAGGCAGGTTCATGCTTTTGAAATATGTTGTTGAGGACATGATTCTGCACAATATATGTCAAATTCAGTGTAATTCAGCAACAAGTTATAGCCATTCGTTCAAAAAGTGCTTATCTCACCGAGATGGAGCGTTTTTGATTCGGAGTGGAAATAACTAATGAATTTCATCAAGCTGGTTTCTGCTGTTGAAATATGTTGTTCAGGATATGATTCTGCACAATATATGTCAAATTCTGTGTAATCCAGCCGTGAGTTTAAAAGTTATATCCATTCGTTCAAAAATTGCTTATCTCACCGAGTCGAAGCGCTTTTGATTCGGAGTGGAAATAACTGATAATTTCATCAAGCAGGTTTCTGCTGTTGAAATATGTTGTTTAGGACATGATTCTGCACAATATATGTCAAATTCTGTGTAATCCAGCCACAAGTTTAAAAGTTATAGCCATTTGTTCAAAAATTGGGTATCTCACCGAGTCGAAACGTTTTTGATTCGGAGTGGAAATAACTAATGAATTTCATCAAGCAGCTTTCTGCTGTTGAAATATGTTGTTTAGGACATGATTCTGCACAATATATGTCAAATTCTGTGTAATCCAGCAACAAGTTATAGCCATTCGTTCAAAAAGTGCTTATCTCACCGAATTGAAGCGTTTATGATTCGGAGTGGAAATAACTCATGAATTTCTTCAAGCACGTTCATGCTTTTAAAATATGTTGTTGAGGACACGATTCTGCACAATATATGTCAAATTCAGTGTAATCCATCCACAAGTTTAAAAGTTATAGCCATTCGTTCAAAAATTGCTTATCTCACCGAGTCGAAGCGTTTTTGATTCGGAGTGGAAATAACTAATGAATTACATCAAGCAGGTTTCTGCTGTTGAAATATGTTGTTAAGGACATGATGCTGCACAATATATGTCAAATTCAATATAATCCAACAACAAGTTTAAAAGTTATCGCCATTCGTTCAAAAAGTGCTTATCTCACCGAGATGAAGCGTTTTTGATTCGGAGTGGAAATAACTAATGAATTTCATCAAGCAGGTTTCTGCTGTTGAAATATGTTGTATAGGACATGATTCTGCACAATATATGTCAAATTCTGTGTAATCCAGCCACAAGTTTAAAAGTTATAGCCATTTGTTCAAAAATTGGGTATCTCACCGAGTCGAAACGTTTTTGATTCGGAGTGGAAATAACTAATGAATTTCATCAAGCAGCTTTCTGCTGTTGAAATATGTTGTTTAGGACATGATTCTGCACAATATATGTCAAATTCAGTGTAATCCAGCCACAAGTTATAGCCATTCGTTCAAAAAGTGCTTATCTCACCGAATTGAAGCGTTTATGATTGGGAGTGGAAATAACTAATGAATTTCACCAAGCAGGTTTATGCTTTTGAAATATGTTGTTGAGGACATGATTCTGCACAATATATGTCAAATTCAATGTAATCCAACCACAAGTTTAAAAGTTATCGCCATTCGTTCAAAAAGTGCTTATCTCACCGAGATGAAGCGTTTTTGATTCGGAGTGGAAATAACTAATGAATTTCATCAAGCTGGTTTCTGCTGTTGAAATATGTTGTTCAGGATATGATTCTGCACAATATATGTCAAATTCTGTGTAATCCAGCCGTGAGTTTAAAAGTTATAGCCAATTGTTCAAAAATTGGGTATCTCATCGAGTCGAAGCGTTTTTGATTCGGAGTGGAAATAACTAATGAATTTCATCAAGCAGGTTTCTGCTGTTGAAATATATTGTTTAGGACATGATTCTGCACAATATATGTCAAATTCAGTGTAATCCAGTGAACAAGTCTAAAAGTTTTAGCCATTTCTTTAAAAAGTGCTTATCTCACCGAGTGGAAGCGTTTTTGATTCGGAGTGGAAATAACTAATGAATTTCATCAAGCAGGTTTCTGCTGTTGAAATATGTTTTTTAGGACATGATTCTGCACAATATATGTCAAATTCTGTGTAATCCAGCCACAAATTGAAAAGTTCTAGCCATTTGTTCAAAAATTGGGTATCTCACCGAGTCGAAGCGTTTTTGATTCGGAGTGGAAATAACTAATGAATTTCATCAAGCAGGTTTCTGCTGTTGAAATATGTTGTTTAGGACATGATTCTGCACAATATATGTCAAATTCTGTGTAATCCAGCCACAAGTTTAAAAGTTAGTTCAAAAAGTGCTTATCTCACCGAATTGAAGCGTTTATGATTTGGAGTGGAAATAACTAATGAATTTCATCAGGCAAGTTCATGCTTTTGAAATATGTTGTTGAGGACATGATTCTGCACAATATATGTCAAATTCAGTGTAATCCAGCCACAAGTTATAGCCATTCGTTCAAAAAGTGCTTATCTCACCGAATTGAAGCGTTTATGATTGGGAGTGGAAATAACTAATGAATTTCACCAAGCAGGTTTATGCTTTTGAAATATGTTGTTGAGGACATGATTCTGCACAATATATGTCAAATTCAATGTAATCCAACCACAAGTTTAAAAGTTATCGCCATTCGTTCAAAAAGTGCTTATCTCACCGAGTGGAAGCGTTTTTGATTCGGAGTGGAAATAACTAATGAATTTCATCAAGCAGGTTTCTGCTGTTGAAATATGTTGTTTAGGACATGATTATGCACAATATATGTCAAATTCTGTGTAATCCAGCCACAAGTTTAAAAGTTATAGCCAATTGTTAAAAAATTGGGTATCTCATCGAGTCGAAGCGTTTTTGATTCGGAGTGGAAATAACTAATGAATTTCATCAAGCAGGTTTCTGCTGTTGAAATATATTGTTTAGGACATGATTCTGCACAATATATGTCAAATTCAGTGTAATCCAGTGAACAAGTCTAAAAGTTTTAGCCATTTCTTTAACAAGTGCTTATCTCACCGAGTCGAAGCGTTTTTGATTCGGAGTGGAAATAACTAATGAATTTCATCAAGCTGGTTTCTGCTGTTGAAATATGTTGTTCAGGATATGATTTTGCACAATATATGTCAAATTCAGTGTAATCCAGCCACAAATTGAAAAGTTATAGCCATTTGTTCAAAAATTGCTTATCTCAAACAGTCGAAGCGTTTTTGATTCGGAGTGGAAATAACTAATGAATTTCATCAAGCAGGTTTCTGCTGTTGAAATATGTTGTTTAGGACATGATTCTGCACAATATATGTCAAATTCTGTGTATTCCAGCCACAAGTTTAAAAGTTAGTTCAAAAAGTGCTTATCTCACCGAATTGAAGCGTTTATGATTCGGAGTGGAAATAACTAATGAATTTCATCAGGCAAGTTCATTCTTTTGAAATATGTTGTTGAGGACATGATTCTGCACAATATATATCAAATTCAGTTTAATCCAGCAACAAGTTATGGCCATTCGTTCAAAAAGTGCTTATCTCACCGAGATGAAGCGTTTTTGATTCGGAGTGGAAATAACTAATGAATTTCATCAAGCTGGTTTCTGCTGTTGAAATATGTTGTTCAGGATATGATTCTGCACAATATATGTCAAATTCTGTCTAATCCAGCCGTGAGTTTAAAAGTTATATCCATTCGTTCAAAAATTGCTTATCTCACCGAGTCGAAGCGCTTTTGATTCGGAGTGGAAATAACAGATAATTTCATTGAGCAGGTTTCTGCTGTTGAAATATGTTGTTTAGGACATGATTCTGCACAATATAATTCAAATTCTGTGTAATCCAGCCACAAGTTTAAAAGTTATAGCCATTTGTTCAAAAATTGGGTATCTCACCGAGTCGAAGCGTTTTTGATTCGGAGTGGAAATAACTAATGAATTTCATCAAGCAGGTTCATGATTTTGAAATATGTTATTGAGGACATGATTCTGCAAAATATATGTCAAATTCAGTGTAATCCAACCACAAGTTTAAAAGTTATCGCCATTTGTTCAAAAAGTCCTTATCTCACCGAGATGAAGCGTTTTTGATTCGGAGTTGGAAATAACTAATGAATTTCATCAGGCAAGTTCATGCTTTTGAAATATGTTGTTGAGGACATGATTCTGCACAATATATGTCAAATTCAGTGTAATCCAGCAACAAATTATCGCCATTCGTTCAATAAGTGCTTATCTCACCGAGATGAAGCGTTTTTGATTCGGAGTGGAAATAACTAATGAATTTCATCAAGCTGGTTTCTGCTGTTGAAATATGTTGTTCAGGATATGATTCTGCACAATATATGTCAAATTCTGTGTAATAGAGCGACAAGTTTAAAAGTTAGTTCAAAAATTGCTTATCACACCGAATTAAAGCGTTTATGATTCGGAGTGGAAATAACTAATGAATTTCATCAGGCAGGTTCATACTTTTGAAATATGTTGTTGAGGACATGATTCTGCACAATATATGTCAAATTCACTGTAATCCAGCCACAAGTTTAAAAGTTATAGCCAATTGTTCAAAAATTGGGTATCTCACCGAGTCGAGCGTTTTTGATTCGGAGAGGAAATAACTAATGAATTTCATCAACCAGGTTTCTGCTGTTGAAATATATTGTTTAGGACATGATTCTGCACGAAATATGTCAAATTCAGTGTAATCCAGTGAACAAGTCTAAAAGTTTTAGCCATTTGTTTAAAAAGTGCTTATCTCACCGAGTCGAAGCGTTTTTGATTAGGAGTGGAAATAACTAATGAATTTCATCAAGCAGGTTTCTGCTGTTGAAATATGTTGTTTAGGACATGATTCTGCACAATATATGTCAAATTCTGTGTATTCCAGCCACAAGTTTAAAAGTTAGTTCAAAAAGTGCTTATCTCACCGAATTGAAGCGTTTATGATTCGGAGTGGAAATAACTAATGAATTTCATCAGGCAAGTTCATTCTTTTGAAATATGTTGTTGAGGACATGATTCTGCACAATATATGTCAAATTCAGTGTAATCCAGCGACAAGTTATAGCCATTCGTTCAAAAAGTGCTTATCTCACCGAGATGAAGCGTTTTTGATTCGGAGTGGAAATAACTAATGAATTTCATCAAGCTGGTTTCTGCTGTTGAAATATGTTGTTCAGGATATGATTCTGCACAATATATGTCAAATTCTGTGTAATCTAGCCGTGAGTTTAAAAGTTATATCCATTCGTTCAAAAATTGCTTATCTCACCGAGTCGAAGCGCTTTTGATTCGGAGTGGAAATAACTGATAATTTCATCAAGCAGGTTTCTGCTGTTCAATTATGTTGTTTAGGACATGATTCTGCACAATACATGTCAAATTCTGTGTAATCCAGCCACAAGTTTAAAAGTTATAGCCATTTGTTCAAAAATTGGGTATCTCACCGAGTCGAAGCGTTTTTGATTCGGAGTGGAAATAACTAATGAATTTCATCAAGCTGGTTTCTGCTGTTGAAATATGTTGTTCAGGATATGATTCTGCACAATATATGTCAAATTCTGTGTAATAGAACAACAAGTTTTAAAGTTAGTTCAAAAAGTGCTTATCTCACCGAATTGAAGCGTTTATGATTGGGAGTGGAAATAACTAATGAATTTCACCAAGCAGGTTTATGCTTTTGAAATATGTTGTTGAGGACATGATTCTTTACACTATATGTCAAATTCACTGCAATCCAACCACAAGTTTAAAAGTTATCGCCATTCGTTCAAAAAGTGCTTATCTCACCGAGTGGAAGCGTTTTTGATTCGGAGTGGAAATAACTAATGAATTTCATCAAGCTGGTTTCTGCTGTTGAAATATGTTGTTTAGGACATGATTCTGCACAATATATGTCAAATTCTGTGTAATCCAGCCACAAGTTTAAAAGTTATAGCCAATTGTTCAAAAATTGGGTTTCTCACCGAGTCGAAGCGTTTTTGATTCGGAGTGGAAATAACTAATGAATTTCATCAAGCAGGTTTCTACTGTTGAAATATATTGTTTAGGACATGATTCTGCACGAAATATGTCAAATTCATTGTAATCCAGTGAACAAGTCTAAAAGTTTTAGCCATTTGTTTAAAAAGTGCTTATCTCACCGAGTCGAAGCGTTTTTGATTCGGAGTGGAAATAACTAATGAATTTCATCAAGCAGGTTTCTGCTGTTGAAATATATTGTTTAGGACATGATTCTGCACAATATATGTCAAATTCTGTGTATTCCAGCCACAAGTTTAAAAGTTAGTTCAAAAAGTGCTTATCTCACCGAATTGAAGCGTTTATGATTCGGAGTGGAAATAACTAATGAATTTCATCAGGCAAGTTCATTCTTTTGAAATATGTTGTTGAGGACATGATTCTGCACAATATATGTCAAATTCAGTGTAATCCAGCGACAAGTTATAGCCATTCGTTCAAAAAGTGCTTATCTCACCGAGATGAAGCGTTTTTGATTCGGAGTGGAAATAACTGATAATTTCATCAAGCAGGTATCTGCTGTTGAAATAAGTTGTTTAGGACATGATTCTGCACAATATATGTCAAATTCTGTGTAATCCAGCCACAAGTTTAAAAGTTATAGCCATTTGTTCAAAAATTGGGTATCTCACCGAGTCGAAGCGTTTTTGATTCGGAGTGGAAATAACTAATGAATTTCATCAAGCTGGTTTCTGCTGTTGAAATATGTTGTTCAGGATATGATTCTGCACAATATATGTCAAATTCTGTGTAATCCAGCCGTGAGTTTAAAAGTTATATCCATTCGTTCAAAAATTGCTTATCTCACCGAGTCGAAGCGTTTTTGATTCGGAGTGGAAATAACTGATGAATTTCATCAAGCAGGTTTCTGCTGTTGAAATATGTTGTTTAGGACATGATTCTGTACAATATATGTCAAATTCAGTGTAATCCAGCCACAAGTTATATCCATTCGTTCAAAAATTGCTTATCTCACCGAGTCGAAGCGTTTTTGATTCGGAGTGGAAATAACTAATGAATTTCATCAAGCAGGTTTCTGCTGTTCAAGTATGTTGTTTAGGACATGATTCTGAACAATATATGTCAAATTCTGTGTAATCCAGCCACAAGTTTAAAAGTTATAGCCATTTGTTCAAAAATTGGGTATCTCACCGAGTCGAAGCGTTTTTGATTCAGAGTGGAAATAACTAATGAATTTCATCAAGCTGGTTTCTGCTGTTGAAATAGGTTGTTCATGATATGATTCTGCACAATATATGTCAAATTTTGTGTAATCCAGCCGTGAGTTTAAGAGTTATACCCATTCGTTAAAAAAGTGGTTATCTCACCGAGTCGAAGCGTTTTTGATTCGGAGTGGAAATAACTAATGAATTTCATCAAGCAGGTTTCTGCTGTATAAATATGTTGTTTAGGCCATGATTCTGCACAATATATGACAAATTCTGTGTAATCCAGCAACAAGTTTAAAAGTTAATTCAAAAAGTGCTTATCTCACCGAATTGAAGCGTTTATGATTCGGAGTGGAAATAACTAATGAATTTCATCAGGCAGGTTCATGCTTTTGAAATATGTTTTTGAGTACATGATTTTGCACAATACATGTCAAATTCAGTGTAATCCAGACACTAGTTATAGCCATTCGTTCAAAAAGTGCATATCTCACTGAATTGAAGCGTTTATGATTCGGAGTGGAAATAACTAATGAATTTCATCAAGCAGGTTTATGCTTTTGAAATATGTTGTTGAGGACATGATTCTGCACAATATATATCAAATTCAATGTAATCCAACCACAAGTTTAAAAGTTATCGCCATTCGTTCAAAAAGTGCTTATCTCACCGAAATGAAGCGTTTTTGATTCGGAGTGGAAATAACTAATGAATTTCATCAAGCAGGTTTCTGCTGTTGATATATGTTGTTTAGGACATGATTCTGCACAATATATGTCAAATTCAGTGTAATCCTTTGAACAAGTTTAAAAGTTTTAGCCATTTGTTTAAAAAGTGGTTATCTCACCGAGTCGAAGCGTTTTTGATTCGGAGTGAAAATAACAAATGAATGTCATCAAGAAGCTATCTGCTGTTGAAATATGTTGTTTAGGACATGATTCCTGCACAATATATGTCAAATTCTGTGTGATCCAGCCGTGAGTTTAAAAGTTATAGCCATTCGTTGAAAAAGTGCTTATCTCACCGAATTGAAGCGTTTATGATTCGGAGTGGAAATAACTAATGAATTTCATCAAGCAGGTTTATGCTTTTGAAATATGTTGTTGAGGACATGATTCTGCACAATATGTGTCAAATTCAATGTAATCCAACCACAAGTTTAAAAGTTATAGCCATTTGTTCAAAATTTGGGTATCTCACCGAGTCGAAGCGTTTTTGATTCGGAGTGGAAATAACTAATGAATTTCATCAAGCTGGTTTCTGCTGTTGAAATATGTTGTTCAGGATATGATTCTGCACAATATATGTCAAATTCTGTGTAATCCAGTCGTGAGTTTAAAAGTTATAGCCATTCGTTCAAAAAGTCGTTATCTCACCGAATTGAAGCGTTTATGATTCGGAGTGGAAATAACTAATGAATTTCATCAGGCAGGTTCATGCTTTTGAAATATGTTTTTGAGGACATGATTCTGCACAATATATGTCAAATTCAGTGTAATCCAGCCACAAGTTATAGCCATTTGTTCAAAAAGTGCTTATCTCACCAAATTGAAGCGTTTATGATTCGGAGTGGAAATAACTAATGAATTTCATCAAGCAGGTTTATGCTTTTGAAATATGTTGTTGAGGTAATGATTCTGCACAATATATGTCAAATTCAGTGTAATCCAGGGAACAAGTTTAAAAGTTTTTGCCATTTGTTCAAAAATTGGGTATCTCACCGAGTCGAAGCGTTTTTGATTCGGAGTGGAAATAACTAATGAATTTCATCAAGCTGGTTTCTGCTGTTGAAATATGTTGTTCAGGATATGATTCTGCACAATATATGTCAAATTCTGTGTAATCCAGTCGTGAGTTTAAAAGTTTTAGCCATTCGTTCAAAAAGTGGTTATCTCACCGAGTCGAAGCGTTTTTGATTCGGAGTGGAAATAACTAATGAATTTCATCAAGCAGGTTCCTGCTGTTGAAATATGTTTTTTAGGACATGATTCTGCACAATATATGTCAAATTCTGTGTAATCCAGCCACAAGTTTAAAAGTTAGTTCAAAAAGTGCTTATCTCACCGAATTGAAGCGTTTACTATTCGGAGTGGAAATAACTAATGAATTTCATCAAGCAGGTTTATGCTTTTGAAATATGTTGTTGAGGACATGATTCTGCACAATATATATCAAATTCAATGTAATCCAACCACAAGTTTAAAAGTTATCGCCATTTGTTCAAAAAGTGCTTATCTCACCGAGATGAAGCGTTTTTGATTCGGAGTGGAAATAACTAATGAATTTCATCAAGCAGGTTTTTTGCTGTTGATATATGTTGTTTAGGACATGATTCTGTACAATATATGTCAAATTCAGTGTAATCCGGGGAACAAGTTTAAAAGTTTTAGCCATTTGTTTAAAAAGTGGTGATCTCACAGAGTCGAAGCGTTTTTGATTTGGAGTGGAAATAACTAATGAATATCATCAAGCAGGTTTCTGCTGTTCAAATATGTTGTTCAGGACATGATTCTGCACAATATATGTCAAATTCTGTGTAATCCAGCCACAAGTTTAAAAGTTATAGCCATTTGTTCAAAAATTGGGTATCTCACCGAGTCGAAGCGTTTTTGATTCGGAGTGGAAATAACCAATGAATTTCATCAAGCTGGATTCTGCTGTTGAAATATGTTGTTCAGGATATGATTCTGCACAATATATGTCAAATTCTGTGTAATCCAGCCTTGAGTTTAAAAGTTATAGCCATTCGTTCAAAAAGTGGTCATCTCACGAAGTCGAAGCGTTTTTGATTCGGAGTGAAAATAACAAATGAATGTCATCAAGAAGCTATCTGCTGTTGAAATATGTTGTTTAGGACATGATTCTGCACAATATATTTCAAATTCTGTGTAATCCAGCCACAAGTTTAAAATTTATAGGCATTCGTTAAAAAAGTGCTTATCTCACCGAATTGAAGCGTTTATGATTCGGAGTGGAAATAACTAATGAATTTCATCAAGCAGGTTTATGCTTTTGAAATATGTTGTTGAGGACATGATTCTGCACAATATGTGTCAAATTCAATGTAATCCAACCACAAGTTTAAAAGTTATCGCCATTCGTTCAAAAAGTGCTTATCTCACCGAGATGAAGCGTTTTTGATTTGGAGTGGAAATAACTAATGAATTTCATCAAGCAGGTTTCTACTGTTGAAATATGTTGTTTAGGACATGATTCTGCACAATATATGTTAAATTCAATGTAATCCAGGGAACAAGTTTAAAAGTTTTAGCCATATGTTAAAAAGTGGTTATCTCACAGAGTCGAAGCGTTGTTGATTTGGAGTGAAAATAACTAATGAATTTCATCAAGCTGGTTTCTGTTGTTTAAATAGGTTGATGAGGACATGATTCTGCACAATATATGTCAAATTCAGTGTAATCCAGCCGTGAGTTTTAAAGTTATATCCATTCGTTCAAAAAGTGCTTATCTCACCGAGTCGAAGCGTTTTTGATTCGGAGTGGAAATAACTAATGAATTTCATCAAGCAGGTTTCTGCTGTTCAAATATGTTGTTTAGGACATGATTCTGCACAATATATGTCAAATTCTGTGTAATCCAGCCACAAGTTTAAAAGTTATAGCCATTTGTTCAAAAATTGGGTATCTCACCGAGTCGAAGCGTTTTTGATTCGGAGTGGAAATAACTAATGAATTTCATCAAGCTGGTTTCTGCTGTTGAAATATGTTGTTCAGGATATGATTCTGCACAATATATGTCAAATTCTGTGTAATCCAGCCACAAGTTTAAAAGTTTTAGCCATTCGTTCAAAAAGTGGTTATCTCACCGAGTCGAAGCGTTTTTGATTCGGAGTGGAAATAACTAATGAATTTCATCAAGCAGGTTTCTGCTGTTGAAATATGTTTTTGAGGACATGATTCTTCACAATATATGTCAAATTCAGTGTAATCCAGCTACAAGTTATAGCCATTCGTTCAAAAAGTGCTTATCTCACCGAATTGAAGCGTTTACTATTCGGAGTGGAAATAACTAATGAATTTCATCAAGCAGGTTTATGCTTTTGAAATATGTTGTTGAGGACATGATTCTGCACAATATATATCAAATTCAATGTAATCCAACCACAAGTTTAAAAGTTATCGCCATTTGTTCAAAAAGTGCTTATCTCACCGAGATGAAGCGTTTTTGATTCGGAGTGGAAATAACTAATGAATTTCATCAAGCAGGTTTTTGCTGTTGATATATGTTGTTTAGGACATGATTCTGTACAATATATGTCAAATTCAGTGTAATCCGGGGAACAAGTTTAAAAGTTTTAGCCATTTGTTTAAAAAGTGGTGATCTCACAGAGTCGAAGCGTTTTTGATTTGGAGTGGAAATAACTAATGAATATCATCAAGCAGGTTTCTGCTGTTCAAATATGTTGTTTAGGACATGATTCTGCACAATATATGTCAAATTCTGTGTAATCCAGCCACAAGTTTAAAAGTTATAGACATTCGTTCAAAAAGTTCTTATCTCACCAAGTCGAAGCGTTTTTGATTCGGAGTGGAAATAACTGATGAATTTCATCAAGCAGGTTTCTGCTGTTGAAATATGTTGTTTAGGACATGATTCTGCACAATATATGTCAAATTCTGTATAATCCAGCCACAAATTTAAAAGTTATAGACATTCGTTCAAAAAGTTCTTATCTCACCAAGTCGAAGCGTTTTTGATTCGGAGTGGAAATAACTGATGAATTTCATCAAGCTGGTTTCTGCTGTTGAAATATGTTGTTTAGGACATGATTCTGCACAATATATGTCAAATTCAGTGTAATCCAGGGAAAAAGTTTAAAAGTTTTAGCCATTTGTTTAAAAAGTGGTTATCTCACAGAGTCGAAGCGTTTTTGATTTGGAGTGGAAATAACTAATGAATTTCATCAAGCTGGTTTCTGTTGTTTAAATAGGTTGTTCAGGACATGATTCTGCACAATATATGTCAAATTCTGTGTAATCCAGCCACAAGTTTAAAAGTTATAGCCATTTGTTCAAAAATTGGGTATCTCACCGAGTCGAAGCGTTTTTGATTCGGAGTGGAAATAACAAATGAATTTCATCAAGCTGGTTTCTGCTTTTGAAATATGTTGTTCAGGATATGATTCTGCACAATATATGTCAAATTCTGTGTAATCCAGCCGTGAGTTTAAAAGTTATAGACATTCATTCAAAAAGTGGTTATCTCACCGAGTCGAAGCGTTTTCGATTCAGAGTGGAAATAACTAATGAATTTCATCAAGCAGGTTTCTGCTGTTGAAATATGTTGTTTAGGACATGATTCTGCACAATATATGTCAAATTCTGTGTAATCCAGCTACAAGTTATAGCCATTCGTTCAAAAAATGCTTATCTCACCGAATTGAAGCGTTTATGATTCGGAGTGGAAATAACTAATGAATTTCATCAAGCAGGTTTATGCTTTTGAAATGTGTTGTTGAGGACATGATTCTGCACAATATATGTCAAATTCAGTGTAATTCAGCCACAAGTTATAGCCATTCGTTCAAAAACTGCTTATCTCACCGAATTGGAGCGTTTATGATTGGGAGTGGAAATAACTAATGAATTTCATCAAGCAGGTTTATGCTTTTGAAATGTGTTGTTGAGGACATGATTCTGCACAATATATGTCAAATTCAATGTAATCCAACCACAAGTTTAAAAGTTATCGCCATTCGTTCAAAAAGTGCTTATCTCACCGAGATGAAGCGTTTTTGATTCGGAGTGGAAATAACTAATGAATTTCATCAAGCTGGTTTCTGCTGTTGAAATATGTTGTTTAGGACATGATTCTGCACAATATATGTCAAATTCAATGTAATCCAACCACAAGTTTAAAAGTTATCGCCATTCGTTCAGAAAGTACATATCCCACCGAGATGAAGTGTTTTTGATTCGGAGTGAAAATAACTAATGAATGTCATCAAGAAGCTTTCTGCTGTTGAAATATGTTGTTTAGGACATGATTCTGCACAATATATGTCAAATTCAGTGTAATCCAGCCACAAGTTATAGCCATTCGTTCAAAAAGTGCTTATCTCACCAAGTCGAAGCGTTTTTGATTTGGAGTGGAAATAACTAATGAATTTCATCAAGCAGGATTCTGCTGTTCAAATATGTTGTTCAGGACATAATTCTCTACAATATAAGTGAAATTCTGTATAATCCAGCCACAAATTTAAAAGTTATAGACATTCGTTCAAAAAGTTCTTATCTCACCGAGTGGAAGCGTTTTTGATTCGGAGTGGAAATAACTGATGAATTTCATCAAGCTGGTTTCTGCTGTTGAAATATGTTGTTTAGGACATGATTCTGCACAATATATGTCAAATTCTGTGTAATCCAGCCACAAGTTTAAAAGTTATATCCATTTGTTCAAAAATTGGGTATCTCACCGAGTCGAAGCGTTTTTGATTCGGAGTGGAAATAACTAATGAATTTCATCAAGCTGGTTTCTGCTGTTGAAATATGTTGTTCAGGATATGATTCTGCACAACTTATGTCAAATTCTGTGTAATCCAGTCGTGAGTTTAAAAGTTTTAGCCATTCGTTCAAAAAGTGGTTATCTCACCGAGTCGAAGCGTTTTTGATTCGGAGTGGAAATAACTAATGAATTTCATCAAGCAGGTTTCTGCTGTTGAAATATGTTTTTTAGGACATGATTCTGCACAATATATGTCAAATTCTGTGTAATCCAGCCACAAGTTTAAAAGTTATTTCAAAAAGTGCTTATCTCACCGAATTGAAGCGTTTATGATTCGGAGTGGAAATAACTAATGATTTTCATGAAGCAGGTTTATGCTGTTGAAATATGTTTTTGAGGACATGATTCTGCACGATATATGTCAAATTCTGTGTAATCCAGCCACAAGTTTAAAAGTTAGTTCAAAAAGTGCTTATCTCACCGAATTGAAGCGTTTATGATTCGGAGCGGAAACAACTAATGAATTTCATCAAGCAGGTTTATGCTTTTGAAATATGTTGTTGAGGACATGATTCTGCACAATATATGTCAAATTCAATGTAATCCAACCACAAGTTTAAAAGTTATCGCCATTCGTTCAAAAAGTGCTTATCTCACCGAAATGAAGCGTTTTTGATTCGGAGTGGAAATAACTAATGAATTTCATCAAGCAGGTTTCTGCTGTTGATGTATGTTGTTTAGGACATGATTCTGCACAATATATGTCAAATTCAGTGTAATCCAGGGAACAAGTTTAAAAGTTTTAGGCATTTGTTTAAAAAGTGGTTATCTCACAGAGTCGAAGCGTTTTTGATTTGGAGTGGAAATAACTAATGAATTTCATCAAGCTGGTTTCTGTTGTTTAAATAGGTTGTTCAGGATATGATTCTGCACAATATATGTCAAATTCTGTGTAATCCAGCCTTGAGTTTTAAAGTTATATCCATTCGTTCAAAAAGTGGTTATCTCACCGAGTCGAAGCGTTTTTGATTCGGAGTGGAAATAACTAATGAATTTCATCAAGCAGGTTTCTGGTGTTCAAATATGTTGTTTCGGACATGATTCTGCACAATATATGTCAAATTCTGTGTAATCCAGCCACAAGTTTAAAAGTTATAGCCATTTGTTCAAAAATTGGGTATCTCACCGAGTCGAAGCGTTTTTGATTCGGAGAGGAAATGACAAATGAATTTCATCAAGCTGGTTTCTGCTTTTGAAATATGTTGTTCAGGATATGATTCTGCACAATATATGTCAAATTCTGTGTAATCCAGCCGTGAGTTTAAAAGTTATAGACATTCGTTCAAAAAGTGGTTATCTCACCGAGTCGAAGCGTTTTTGATTCAGAGTGGAAATAACTAATGAATTTCATCAAGCAGGTTTCTGCTGTTGAAATATGTTGTTTAGGACATGATTCTGCACAATATATGTCAAATTCTGTGTAATCCAGCCACAAGTTTAAAAGTTAGTTCAAAAAGTGCTTATCTCACCGAATTGAAGCGTTTATGATTCAGAGTGTAAATAATTAATGAATTTCATCAAGCAGGTTCATGCTTTTGAAATATGTTTTTGAAGACATGATTCTGCACAATATATGTCAAATTCAGTGTAATCCAGCCACAAGTTATAGCCATTCGTTCAAAAAATGCTTATCTCACCGAATTGAAGCGTTTATGATTCGGAGTGGAAATAACTAATGAATTTCATCAAGCAGGTTCATACTTTTGAAATATGTTGTTGAGGACATGATTCTGCACAATATATGTCAAATTCAGTGTAATCCAGCCACAAGTTATAGCCATTCGTTCAAAAACTGCTTATCTCACCGAATTGAAGCGTTTATGATTGGGAGTGGAAATAACTAATGAATTTCATCAAGCAGGTTTATGCTTTTGAAATGTGTTGTTGAGGACATGATTCTGCACAATATATGTCAAATTCAATGTAATCCAACCACAAGTTTAAAAGTTATCGCCATTCGTTCAGAAAGTACATATCCCACCGAGATGAAGTGTTTTTGATTCGGAGTGAAAATAACTAATGAATGTCATCAAGAAGCTTTCTGCTGTTGAAATATGTTGTTTAGGACATGATTCTGCACAATATATGTCAAATTCAGTGTAATCCAGCCACAAGTTATAGCCATTCGTTCAAAAAGTGCTTATCTCACCAAGTCGAAGCGTTTTTGATTTGGAGTGGAAATAACTAATGAATTTCATCAAGCAGGATTCTGCTGTTCAAATATGTTGTTCAGGACATAATTCTCTACAATATAAGTGAAATTCTGTATAATCCAGCCACAAATTTAAAAGTTATAGACATTCGTTCAAAAAGTTCTTATCTCACCAAGTCGAAGCGTTTTTGATTCGGAGTGGAAATAACTGATGAATTTCATCAAGCTGGTTTCTGCTGTTGAAATATGTTGTTTAGGACATGATTCTGCACAATATATGTCAAATTCTGTGTAATCCAGCCACAAGTTTAAAAGTTATATCCATTTGTTCAAAAATTGGGTATCTCACCGAGTCGAAGCGTTTTTGATTCGGAGTGGAAATAACTAATGAATTTCATCAAGCTGGTTTCTGCTGTTGAAATATGTTGTTCAGGATATGATTCTGCACAATATATGTCAAATTCTGTGTAATCCAGTCGTGAGTTTAAAAGTTTTAGCCATTCGTTCAAAAAGTGGTTATCTCACCGAGTCGAAGCGTTTTTGATTCGGAGTGGAAATAACTAATGAATTTCATCAAGCAGGTTTCTGCTGTTCAAATATGTTGTTTAGGACATGATTCTGCACAATATATGTCAAATTCTACGTAATCCAGCCACAAGTTTAAAAGTTATAGCCATTTGTTCAAAAATTGGGTATCTCACCGAGTCGAAGCGTTTTTGATTCGGAGTGGAAATAACTAATGAATTTCATCAAGCTGGATTCTGCTGTTGAAATATGTTGTTCAGGATATGATTCTGCACAATATATGTCAAATTCTGTGTAATCCAGTCGTGAGTTTAAAAGTTTTAGCCATTCGTTCAAAAAGTGGTTATCTCACCGAGTCGAAGCGTTTTTGATTCGGAGTGGAAATAACTAATGAATTTCATCAAGCAGGTTTCTGCTGTTGAAATATGTTTTTTAGGACATGATTCTGCACAATATATGTCAAATTCTGTGTAATCCAGCCACAAGTTTAAAAGTTATTTCAAAAAGTGCTTATCTCACCGGATTGAAGCGTTTATGATTCGGAGTGGAAATAACTAATGATTTTCATCAAGCAGGTTTATGCTGTTGAAATATGTTTTTGACGACATGATTCTGCACGATATATGTCAAATTCTGTGTAATCCAGCCACAAGTTTAAAAGTTAGTTCAAAAAGTGCTTATCTCACCGAATTGAAGCGTTAATGATTCGGAGCGGAAATAACTAATGAATTTCATCAAGCAGGTTTATGCTTTTGAAATATGTTGTTGAGGACATGATTCTGCACAATATATATTAAATTCAATGTAATCCAACCACAAGTTTAAAAGTTATCGCCATTCGTTCAAAAAGTGCTTATCTCACCGAGATGAAGCGTTTTTGATTCGGAGTGGAAATAACTAATGAATTTCATCAAGCAGGTTTCTGCTGTTGATATATGTTGTTTAGGACATGATTCTGCACAATATATGTCAAATTCAGTGTAATCCAGGGAACAATTTTAAAAGTTTTAGCCATTTGTTTAAAAAGTGGTTATCTCACAGAGTCGAAGCGTTTTTGATTTGGAGTGGAAATAACTAATGAATTTCATCAAGCTGGTTTCTGTTGTTTAAATAGGTTGTTTAGGACATGATTCTGCACAATATATGTCAAATTCTGTGTAATCCAGCCGTGAGTTTTAAAGTTATATCCATTTGTTCAAAAAGTGCTTATCTCACCGAGTCGAAGCGTTTTTGATTCGGAGTGGAAATAACTAATGAATTTCATCAAGCAGGTTTCTGCTGTTCAAATATGTTGTTTAGGACATGATTCTGCACAATATATGTCAAATTCTACGTAATCCAGCCACAAGTTTAAAAGTTATAGCCATTTGTTCAAAAATTGGGTATCTCACCGAGTCGAAGCGTTTTTGATTCGGAGTGGAAATAACTAATGAATTTCATCAAGCTGGATTCTGCTGTTGAAATATGTTGTTCAGGATATGATTCTGCACAATATATGTCAAATTCTGTGTAATCCAGCCTTGAGTTTAAAACTTATAGCCATTCGTTCAAAAAGTGGTTATCTCACGAAGTCGAAGCGTTTTTAATTCGGAGTGAAAATAACAAATGAATGTCATCAAGAAGCTATCTGCTGTTGAAATATGTTGTTTAGGACATGATTCTGCACAATGTATGTCAAATTCTGTGTAATCCAGCCACAAGTTTAAAATTTATGGGCATTCGTTCAAAAAGTGCTTATCTCACCGAATTGAAGCGTTTATGATTCGGAGTGGAAATAACTAATGAATTTCATCAAGGTGGTTTCTGCTGTTGAAATATGTTGTTTAGGACATGATTCTGCACAATATATGTCAAATTCAATGTAATCCAACCACAAGTTTAAAAGTTATCGCCATTCGTTCAAAAAGTGCGTATCTCACCGAGATGAAGCGTTTTTGATTCGGAGTGGAAATAACTAATGAATTTCATCAAGCAGGTTTCTACTGTTGAAATATGTTGTTTAGGACATGATTCTTTACAATATATGTCAAATTCAATGTAGTCCAGGGAACAAGTTTAAAAGTTTTAGCCATATGTTTAAAAAGTGGTTATCTCACAGAGTCGAAGCGTTTTTTATTTGGAGTGAAAATAACTAATGAATTTCATCAAGCTGGTTTCTGTTGTTTAAATAGGTTGTTCAGGACATGATTCTGCACAATATATGTCAAATTCTGTGTAATCCAGCCGTGAGTTTTAAAGTTATATCCATTCGTTAGAAAAGTGCTTATCTCACCGAGTCGAAGCGTTTTTGATTCGGAGTGAAAATAACTAATGAATTTCATCAAGCAGGTTTCTGCTGTTCAAATATGTTGTTTAGGACATGATTCTGCACAATATATGTCAAATTCTGTGTAATCCAGCCACAAGTTTAAAAGTTATAGCCATTTGTTCAAAAATTGGGTATCTCACCGAGTCGAAGCGTTTTTGATTCGGAGTGGAAATAACTAATGAATTTCATCAAGCTGGTTTCTGCTGTTGAAATATGTTGTTCAGGATATGATTCTGCACAATATATGTCAAATTCTGTGTAATCCAGTCGTGAGTTAAAAAGTTACAGCCATTCGTTCAAAAAGTGGTTATCTCACCGAGTCGAAGCGTTTTTGATTCGGAGTGGAAATAACTAATGAATTTCATCAAGCAGGTTTCTGCTGTTGAAATATGTTGTTAAGGACATGATTCTGCACAATATATTTCAAATTCAGTGTAATCCAGCCACAAGTTTAAAAGTTATAGCCATTTGTTCAAAAAGTGGTTATCTCACCGAGTCAAAGCGTTTTTGATTCGGAGTGGAAATAACTGATGAATTTCATCAAGCAGGTTTCTGCTGTTGAAATATGTTGTTTAGGACATGATTCTGCACGATATATGTCAAATTCAGTGTAATCCAGCCACAAGTTTAAAAGTTATAGCCATTTGTTCAAAAAGTGGTTATCTCACCGAGTCAAAGCGTTTTTGATTCGGAGTGGAAATAACTGATGAATTTCATCAAGCAGGTTTCTGCTGTTGAAATATGTTGTTTAGGACATGATTCTGCACAATATATGTCAAATTCAGTGTAATCCAGCAACAAGTTATAGCCATTCGTTCAAAAACTGCTTATCTCACCGAATGGAAGCGTTTATGATTCGGAGTGGAAATAACTGATGAATTTCATCAAGCAGGTTTATGCTTTTGAAATATGTTGTTGAGGACATGATTCTGCACAATATATGTCAAATTCAATGTAATCCAACCTCAAGTTTAAAAGGTATCGCCATTCGTTCAAAAAGTGCTTATCTCACTGAGATGAAGCGTTTTTGATTCGGAGTGGAAATAACTAATGAATTTCATCAAGCAGGTTTCTGCTGTTGAAATATGTTTTTTAGGACATGATTCTGCACAATATATGTCAAAATCAGTGTAATCCAGCCACAAGTTATAGCCATTCGTTCAAAAAGTGCTTATCTCACCGAATTGAAGCGTTTATATTTCGGATTGGAAATAACTAATGAATTTCATCAAGCAGGTTTATGTTTGTGAAATGTGTTGTAGAGGACATGATTTTGCACAATATACGTCAAATTCACTGTAATCTAACCTCAAGTTTAAAAGTTATTGCCATTCGTTCAAAAAGTGCTCATCTCACAGTCGAAGCATTTTTGATTCGGAGTGGAAATAACTAATGAATTTCATCAAGCTGGTTTCTGCTGTTGAAATATGTTGTTCAGGATATGATTCTGCACTATATATGTCAAATTCTGTGTAATCCAGCCACAAGTTTAAAAGTTATAGCCATTTGTTCAAAAAGTGGTTATCTCACCGAGTCAAAGCGTTTTTGATTCGGAGTGGAAATAACTAATGAATTTCATCAAGCTGGTTTTTGCTGTTGAAATATGTTGTTCAGGACATGATTCTGCAGAATATCTGTGAAATTCTGTGTAATCCAGCCACAAGTTTAAAAGTTATAGCCATTCGTTCAAAAATCGCTTATCTCACAGAGATGAAGCGTTTTTGATTCGGAGTGGAAACAACTAATGAATTTAATCAAGCTGGTTTCTGCTGTTGAAATATGTTGTTCAGGACATGATTCTGCACAATATATGTCAAATTCTGTGTAATCCAGCCACAAGTTTAAAAGTTATAGCCTTTCGTTCAAAAATCGCTTATCTCACAGAGATGAAGCGTTTTTGATTCGGAGTGGAAATAACTAATGAATTTCATCAAGCAGGTTTTTGCTGTTGAAATATGTTTTTTAGGACATGATTCTGCACAATATATGTCAAATTCAGTGTAATCCAGCCACAAGTTATAGCCATTCGTTCAAAAAGTGCTTATCTCACCGAATTGAAGGGTTTATGAATCGGAGTGGAAATAACTAATGAATTTCATCAAGCAGGTTCATGCTTTTGAAATATGTTGTTGAGGACATGATTCTGCACAATATATGTCAAATTCAATGTAATCCAACCACAAGTTTAAAAGTTATCGCCATTCGTTCAAAAAGTGCTTATCCCACCCAGTTGAAGCGTTTTTGATTCGGAGTGAAAATAACGAATGAATGTCATCAAGAAGCTGTTGAAATATGTTGTTTAGGACATGATTCTGCACAATATATGTCAAATTCAGTGTAATCCTGGCACAAGTTCATAAGATATAGCCATTCGTTCAAAAAGTTCTTATCTCGCCGAGTTGAAGCATTTTTGATTCAGAGTGGAAAAAACAAATTAATTTCATCAAGCAGATTTCTGCTGTTGATATATGTTATTCAGGTCATGATTCTGCACAATATATGTCAAATTCAGTGTAATCGAGCCACAAGTTTAAATGTTATAGCCATTTGTTCAAAAATTGGGTATCTCACCGAGTTGAAGCGTTTTTGATTTGGACAGGAAATAACGAATGAATGTCATCAAGCTGGTTTCTGCTGTTGAAATATGTTGTTAAGGACATTATTCAGCACAATATATGTTAAATTCAGTGTAATCCAGCTACAAGTTTAAAAGTTATAGCCATCCGTTCAAAAAGTGCTTATCTCACAGAGATGAAGCGTTTTTGATTCGGAGTGAAAATAACTAATGAATGTCATAAAGAAGCTTTTTGCTGTTGAAATATGTTGTTGAGGACATGACTCTGCACAATATATGTCAAATTCAGTGTAATCCAGCCACAAGTTTAAAAGTTATAGCCATTTGTTCAAAAAGTGGTTATCTCACCGAGTCGAAGCGTTTTTTATTCGGAGTGGAAATAACTAATGAATTTCATCAAGCTGGTTTCTGCTGTTGAAATATGTTGTTCAGGACATGATTCTGCACAATATATATCAAATTCAGTGTAATCCAGCCACAAGTTCATGAGATGTAAACATTTGTTCAAAAAGTGCTTATCTCAGCGAGTTGAAGCGTTTTTGATTCGGAGTGGAAATAACTAATGAATTTCATCAAGCTGGTTTCTGCTGTTGAAATATGTTGTTCAGGACATGATTCTGCACAATATATATCAAATTCAGTGTAATCCAGCAACAAGTTTAAAAGTTATAACCATTTGTTCAAAAAGTGGTTATCTCACCGAGTCGAAGCGTTTTTGATTCGGAGAGGAAGTAACTGATGAATTTCATCAAGCAGTTTTCTGCTGTTGAAATATGTTGTTCAGGATATGATTCTGCACAATATTAGTCAAATTCTGTGTAATCCAGCCACAAGTTTAAAAGTCATAGCCATTTGTTCAAAAAGTGGGTATCTCACCGAGTCGAAGCGTTTTTGATTCGGAGTGGAAATAACTCATGAATTTCATCAAGCAGGTTTTTGCTGTTGAAATATGTTTTTTAGGACATGATTCTGCACAATATATGTCAAATTCAGTGTAATCCAGCCACAAGTTATAGCCATTCGTTCAAAAAGTGCTTATCTCACCGAATTGAAGCGTTTATGATTCGGAGTGGAAATAACTAATGAATTTCATCAAGCAGGTTCATGCTTTTGAAATATGTTGTTGAGGACATGATTCTGCACAATATATGTCAAATTCAATGTAATCCAACCACAAGTTTAAAAGTTATCGGCATTCGTTCAAAAAGTGCTTATCCCACCGAGTTGAAGCGTTTTTGATTCGGAGTGAAAGTAACGAATGAAAGTCATCAAGAAGGTGTTGAAATATGTTGTTTAGGACATGATTCTGCACAATATATGTCAAATTCAGTGTAATCCAGCAACAAGTTTAAAAGTTATAGCCATTTGTTCAAAAAGTGGTTTTCTCACCGAGTCGAAGCGTTTTTGATTCGGAGTGGAAGTAACTGATGAATTTCATCAAGCAGTTTTCTGCTGTTGAAATATGTTGTTTAGGACATGATTCTGCACAATATATTTCAAATTCAGTGTAATCCAGCCACAATTTATAGCCATTCGTTCAAAAACTGCTTATCTCAACGAGTCAAAGCGTTTATGATTCGGAGTGGAAATAACTAATGATTTTCATCAAACAGGTTTATGCTTTTGAAATATGTTGTTGAGGACATGATTCTGCACAATATATGTCAAATTCTGTGTAATCCAACCTCAAGTTTAAAAGTTATCGCCATTCGTTCAAAAAGTGCTTATCTCACCGAGATGAAGCGTTTTTGATTCAGAGTGGAAATAACTAATGAATTTCATCAAGCTGGTTTCTGCTGTTGAAAAATGTTGTTTAGTATATGATTCTGCACAATATTAGTCAAATTCTGTGTAATCCAGCCACAAGTTTAAAAGTTATAGCCATTTGTTCAAAAAGTGGGTATCTCACCGGGTCGAAGCGTTTTTGATTCGGAGTGGAAATAACTAATGAATTTCATCAAGCAGGTTTTTGCTGTTGAAATATGTTTTTTAGGACATGATTCTGCACAATAAATGTCAAATTCAGTGTAATCCAGCCACAAGTTATAGCCATTCGTTCAAAAAGTGCTTATCTCACCGAATTGAAGCGTTTATGATTCGGAGTGGAAATAACTAATGAATATCATCAAGCAGGTTCATGCTTTTGAAATATGTTGTTGAGGACATGATTCTGCACAATATATGTCAAATTCAATGGAATCCAACCACAAGTTTAAAAGTTATCGGCATTCGTTCAAAAAGTGCTTATCCCACCGAGTTGAAGCGTTTTTGATTCGGAGTGAAAGTAACGAATGAAAGTCATCAAGAAGGTGTTGAAATATGTTGTTTAGGACATGATTCTGCACAATATATGTCAAATTCAGTGTAATCCAGCAACAAGTTTAAAAGTTATAGCCATTTGTTCAAAAAGTGGTTTTCTCACCGAGATGAAGCGTTTTTGATTCGGAGTGGAAATAACTAATGAATTTCATCAAGCAGGTTTCTGCTGTTGAAATATGTTGTTTAGGACATGATTCTGCACAATATATGTCAAATTCTGTGTAATCCAGCCACAAGTTTAAAAGTCATAGCCATTTGTTCAAAAAGTGGGTATCTCACCGAGTCGAAGCGTTTTTGATTCGGAGTGGAAATAACTAATGAATTTCATCAAGCAGGTTTCTGCTGTTGAAATATGTTTTTTAGGACATGATACTGCACAATATATGTCAAATTCAGTGTAATCCAGCCACAAGTTATAGCCATTCGTTCAAAAAGTGCTTATCTCACCGAATTGAAGCGTTTATATTCGGAGTGGAAATAACTAATGAATTTCATCAAGCAGGTTTCTGCTGTTCAAATATTTTGTTTAGGACATGATTCTGCAGAATGTATGTGAAATTCTGTGTAATCCAGCCACAAGTTTAAAAGTTATAGCCATTCGTTCAAAAATTGCTTATCTCACAGAGATGAAGCGTTTTTGATTTGGAGTGGAAATAACTAATGAATTTCATCAAGCAGGTTTCTGCTGTTAAAATATGTTGTTAAGGACATGATTCTGTACAATATATGTGAAATTCTGTGTAATCCAGCCACAAATTTAAAGGTTATAGCCATTTGTTCAAAAAGTGGTTATCTCACCGAGTCGAAGCGTTTTTGAGTTGGAGTGGAAATAACTGATGAATTCCATCAAGCTGGTTTCTGCTGTTGAAATATGTTGTTTAGGACATGATTTTGCACGATATATGTCAAATTCAGTGTAATCCAGCCAAGAGTTTTAAAGTTATAGCCATTTGTTCAAAAAGTGGTTATCTCACAGAGATGAAGCGTTTATGATTCGGAGTGGAAATAATAAATGAATTTAATCAAGCTGGTTTCTGCTGTTGAAATATGTTGTTTAGGACATGATTTTGCACAATATATTTCAAATTCAGTGTGATCCAGCCACAAGTTATAGCCATTCGTTCAAAAAGTGCTTATCTCACCGAGTCGAACCGTTTTTGATTTGGAGTGAAAATAACTAATGAATTTCATCAAGCAGGTTTCTGCTGTTCAAATATGTTGTTCAGGACATGATTCTGTACAATATATGTGAAATTCTGTGTAATCCAGCCACAAATTTAAAGGTTATAGCCATTCGTTCAAAAAGTGCTTATCTCACCGAGTCGAAGCGTTTTTGATTTGGAGTGAAAATAACTAATGAATTTCATCAAGCAGGTTTCTGCTGTTGAAATATGTTGTTTAGGACATGATTCTGCAGAATATATGTGAAATTCTGTGTAATCCAGCCCCAAGTTTAAAAGTTATAGCCATTCGTTCAAAAATTGCTTATCTCACAGAGATGAAGCGTTTTTGATTTGGAGTGGAAATAACTAATGAATTTCATCAAGCAGATTTCTGCTGTTCAAATATGTTGTTAAGGACATGATTCTGTACAATATATGTGAAATTCTGTGTAATCCAGCCACAAATTTAAAAGTTATAGCCATTTGTTCAAAAAGTGGTTATCTCACCGAGTCGAAGCGTTTTTGAGTTGGAGTGGAAATAAGTAATGAATTTAATCAAGCTGGTTTCTGCTGTTGAAATATGTTGTTTACGACATGATTCTGCACGATATATGTCAAATTCAGTGTAATCCAGCCAAGAGTTTAAAAGTTATAGCCATTCCATCAAAAAGTGGTTATCTCACCGAGTCGAAGCGTTTTTGATTCGGAGTGGAAATAATTAATGAATTTAATCAAGCTGGTTTCTGCTGTTGAAATATGTTGTTCGGGACATGATTCTGCACAATATATGTCAAATTCTGTGTAATCCATTCACATGTTTAAAAGTTATAGCCATTCCATCAAAAATTGCTTATCTCACCGAGTAAGCGCTTTTGATTCGGAGTTGAAATAACTAATGAATTTCATCAAGCTGGTTTCTGCTGTTGAAATATGTTGTTCAGGACATGATTCTGCACAATATATGTGAAATTCTGTGTAATCCAGCCACAAGTTTAAAAGTTATAGCCATTCGTTCAAAAATTGCTTATCTCACAGAGATGAAGCGTTTTTGATTCCGAGTGGAAATAACTAATGAATTTACTCAGGCTAGTTTCTGCTGTTGACATATGTTGTTCAGGACATGATTCTGCACAATATATGTCAAATTCTGTGTAATCCAGCCACAAGTTATAGCCATTCGTTCAAAAAGTGCTTTTCTCACCGAGTTGAAGCATTTTTGATTTGGAGTGGAAATAACTAATGAATTTCATCAAGAAGCTTTCTGCTGTTCAAATATGTTGTTCAGGACAAGATTCTGCACAATATATGTGAATTTCTGTGTAATCCAGCCACAAGTTTGACAGTTATAGCCATTTGTTCAAAAACTGGGTATCTCACCGATTCGAAGCGTTTTTGATTTGGAGTGGAAATAACTGATGAATTCCATCAAGCAGGTTTCTGCTGTTGAAATATGTTTTATAGGACATGATTTTGCACAATATATGTCAAAATCAGTGTAATCCAGGCACAAGTTATATACATTTGTTCAAAAAGTAGTTATCTCACCGAGTCGAAGCGTTTTTGATTCGGAGTGAAAATAACTCATTAATTTCATCAAGCAGGTTTCTGCTGTTGAATTATGTTGTTTAGGAGATGATTCTGCACAATATATGTCAAATTCAATGTAATCCAACCACAAGTTTAACAGTTATCGCCATTCGTTCAAAAAGTGCTTATCCCACTGAGTTGAAGCGTTTTTGATTCGGAGTGAAAAAAACTAATGAATGTCATCAAGAAGCTTACTGCTGTTGAAATATGTTGTTTAGGACATGATTTTGCACAATATATGTCAAAACCAGTGTAATCCAGCCACAAGTTTAAAAGTTATAGCCATTTGTTGAAAAAGTGGTTATCTCACAGAGTCGAAGCGTTTTTGATTCGGAGTGGAAATAACTAATAAATTTCATCAAGCAGGTTTTTGCTGTTGAAATATGTTGTTTAGGACATTATTCCGCACAAGATATGTAGAATTCAGTGTAATCCAGCCACAAGTTATAGCCATTCGTTCAAAAAGTGCTTATCTCACCGAATTGAAGCGTTTATGATTTGTAGTGGAAACAACTAATGAATTTCATCAAGCAGGTTTATGCTTTTGAAATATGTTGTTGAGGACATGATTCTGCACAATATATGTCAAATTCAATGTAATCCAACAACAAGTTTAAAAGTCATCGCCATTCGTTCAAAAAGTGCTTATCTCACTGAGATGAAGCGTTTTTGATTCCGAATGGAAATAACTAATGAATTTCATCAAGCTGGTTTCTGCTGTTGAAATATGTTGTTCAGGATATGATTCTGCACAATATATGTCAAATTTTGTGTAATCCAGCCGTGAGTTTAAAAGTTATAGCCATTCGTTCAAAAATTGCTTATCTCACCGAGTCGAAGCGTTTTTGATTCGGAGTGGAAATAACTGATGAATTTCATCAAGCAGGTTTCTGCTGTTAAAATATGTTGTTTAGGACATGATTCTGCACAATATATGTCAAATTAAGTGTAATCCAGCCACAAGTTTAAAAGTTATAGCCATTTGTTCAAAAAGTAGTTATCTCACCGAGTCGAAGCGTTTTTGATTCGGAGTGAAAATAACTCATTAATTTCATCAAGCAGGTTTCTGCTGTTGAATTATGTTGTTTAGGACATGATTCTGCACGATATGTGTCAAATTAAGTGCAATCCAGTCAAGAGTTTAAAAGTTATAGCCATTCGTTCAAAAAGTGCTTATCCCACCGAGTTGAAGCGTTTTTGATTCTGAGTGGAAATAACTAATGAATGTCATCAAGCAGGTTTCTGCTGTTAAATTATGTTGTTTAGGACATGATTCTACACAATATATGTCAAATTCAGTGTAATCCAGCCACAAGTTTAAAAGTTATAGCCATTCGTTCAAAATGTGGTTATCTCACCGAATCTAAGTGTTTTGATTCGGAGTGGAAATAACTAATGAATTTAATCAAGCTGGGTTTTGCTGTTGAAATATGTTGTTTAGGACATGATTCTGTACAATATGTGTCAAATTCAGTGTAATCTTGCCACAAGTTCATAAGATATAGCCATTCGTTCAAAAAGTTCTTATCTCATCGAGTTGAAGCGTTTTTGATTCGGAGTGGAAATATCTAATGAATTTCCTCAAGCTGGTTTCTGCTATTGAAATATCTTGTTTACTACATGATTCTGCACAATATATGTCAAATTCAGTGTAATCCAGCCACAAGTTTAAAAGTTATAGCCCTTCATTCAAAAAGTGGTTATCTCACCGAGTTAAAGCGTTTTTGATTTGGAGTAGAAATAACTAATGAATTTCATCAAGCTGGTGTCTGCTGTTGAAATATCTTGTTTACTACATGATTCTGCACAATATATGTCAAATTCAGTGTAATCCAGCTACAAGTTCATAAGATATAGCCATTCGTTCAAAAAGTGGTTATCTCACCGAGTTGAAGCTTTTTGGATTCGGAGTGAAAATAACTAATGAATATCATCAAGCAGGTTTGTGCTGTTGGAATATGTTGTTTAGGACATGATTCTGCACAATATACGTCAAATTCAGTGTAATCCAGGAAGAAGTTCATAAAATATAACCATTCGTTCAAAAAGTGCTTATCTCAACAAGTTGAAGCATTTTTGATTCTGAGTGGAAATAACTAATGAATGTCATCAAGCAGGTTTCTGCTGTTAAATTATGTTGTTTAGGACATGATTCTGCACAATATATTATAAAATTCAGTGTAATCCAGCCACTAGTTCATAAGATATAACCATTCGTTCAAAAAGTGCTTATCTCACCGAGTTGAAGCGTTTTTGATTCAAAGGTAAAATAACTAATGAATGTCATCAAGCTGGTTTCTGCTGTTGAGATAAGTTGTTTAGGACATGATTCTGCACAATATATGTCAAATTCAGTGTAATCCTGCCACAAGTTCATAAGATATAGCCATTCTTTCAAAAAGTTCTTATCTCACCGAGTTGAAGCGTTTTTGATTCGGAGTGGAAAGAACTAATGAATTTCATCAAGCAGGTTTCTGCTGTTGAAATATGTTGTTTAGGACATGGTTCTGCACCATATATTTCAAATTCAGTGTAATCGAGCCACAAGTTTAAAAGTTATAACCACTCGTTCAAAAAGTGCTTATCTCACTGAGTTGAAGCATTTTTGATTCGGAGTGGAAATAACTAATGAATTTCATCAAACAGGTTTCTGCTGTTGAAATATGTTGTTTAGGACATGGTTCACCACAATTTATGTCAAATTCAGTGTAATCCAGCCACAAGTTTAAAAGTTATAGCCATTCGTTCAAAAAGTGCTTATCTCACTGAGTTGAAGCATTTTTGATTCGGAGTGGAAATAACTAATGAATGTCATCATGCAGGTTTCTGCTGTTAAATTATGTTGTTTAGGACATGATTCTGCACAATATATTATAAAATTCAGTGTAATCCAGCCACAAGTTCATAAGATATAACCATTCGTTCAAAAAGTATTGTCTCACCGAGTTGAAGCGTTTTTGATTTGGACAGGAAAGAACTAATGAATTTCATCAAGCAGGTTTCTGCTGTTGAAATATGTTGTTTAGGACATGATTTTGCACAATATATGTCAAATTCTGTGTAATCCAGCTACAAGTTCATAAGATATAGCCATTCATTCAAAAAGTGGTTATCTCACCGAGTTTAAGCATTTTTGATTCGGAGTGAAAATAACTAATGAATATCATCAAGCAGGTTTCTGCTGTTGGAATATGTTGTTTAGGACATGATTCTGAACAATATACGTCAAATTCAGTGTAATCCAGGAAGAAGTTCATAAAATAAAACCATCCGTTCAAAAAGTGTTTATCTCACCGAGTTGAAGCATTTTTGATTCGGAGTCGAAAGAACTAATGAATTTAATCAAACTGGTTTCTTCTGTTGAAATATGTTATTTAGGACATGATTCTGCACAAAATATGTCAAATTCAGTGTAATCCAGCCACAAGTTTAAAAGTTGTAGCCATTCGTTCAAAAAGTGCTTATCTTACCGAGTTGAAGCGTTTTTGATTCGGAGTGGAAATAACTAATGAATTTCATCAAGCAGGTTTATACTGTTGAAATATGTAATTTAGGACATGGTTCTGCACAATATATGTCAAATTCAGTGTAATCGAGCCAGAAGTTCAAAAGTTATAGCCATTCGTTCAAAAATTGGTTATCTCACCGAGTTGAAGCGTTTTTGATTTGGACAGGAAAGAACTAATGAATGTCATCAAGCTGGTTTCTGCTGTTGAAATATGTTGTTAAGGACATTATTCAGCACAATATATGTTAAATTCAGTGTAATCCAGCTACAAGTTTAAAAGTTATAGCCATCCGTTCAAAAAGTGGTTATCTCACCTAGTTTAAGCGTTTTTGATTCGGAGTGGATATAACTAATGAATTTCATCAAGCAGGTTTCTGCTGTTGAAATATGTTGTTTAGGACATGATTCTGCACAATATATGTCAAATTCTATGTAATCCAGCTACAAGTTCATAAGATATAGCCATTCGTTCAAAAAGTGGTTATCTCACCGAGTTTAAGCATTTTTGATTCGGAGTGAAAATAACTAATGAATATCATCAAGCAGGTTTCTGCTGTTGGAATATGTTGTTTAGGACATGATTCTGCACAATATACGTCAAATTCAGTGTAATCCAGGAAGAAGTTCATAAAATAAAACCATTCGTTCAAAAAGTGTTTATCTCACCGAGTTGAAGCATTTTTGATTCGGAGTCGAAAGAACTAATTAATTTCCTCAAGCTGGTTTCTTCTGTTGAAATATGTTGTTTAGGACATGGTTCTCCACAATTTATGTCAAATTCAGTGTAATCCAGCCACAAGTTTAAAAGTTATAGCCATTCGTTCAAAATGTGGTTATCTCACCGAATTGAAGCGTTTTTGATTCGGAGTGGAAATAACTAATGAATTTATTCAAGCTGGGTTTTGCTGTTGAAATATTTTGTTAAGAACCAGATTCTGCACAATATATTATAAAATTCAGTGTAATCCAGCTACAAGTTTAAAAGTTATAGCCATTCGTTCAAAAAGTGCTTATCTCACCGAGTTGAAGCGTTTTTGATTCTGAGTGGAAATAACTAATGAATGTCATCAAGCAGGTTTCTGCTGTTAAATTATGTTGTTTAGGACATGATTCTGCACAATATACGTCAAATTCAGTGTAATCCAGGAAGAAGTTCATAAAATATAACCATTCGTTCAAAAAGTGCTTATCTCAACAAGTTGAAGCATTTTTGATTCGGAGTCGAAAGAACTAATTAATTTCCTCAAGCAGGTTTCTTCTGTTGAAATATGTTGTTTAGGACATGATTCTGCACAAAATATGTCAAATTCAGTGTAATCCAGCCACAAGTTTAAAAGTTATAGCCATTCGTTCAAAAAGAGCTTATCTTACCGAGTTGAAGCGTTTTTGATTCGGAGTGGAAATAACTAATGAATTTCATCAAGCAGGTTTATACTGTTGAAATATGTTTTTTAGGACATGGTTCTGCACAATATATGTCAAATTCAGTGTATTCCAGCCACAAGT
Source organism: Fistularia commersonii (assembly GCF_037954325.1). Classification (NCBI taxonomy): domain Eukaryota; kingdom Metazoa; phylum Chordata; class Actinopteri; order Syngnathiformes; family Fistulariidae; genus Fistularia; species Fistularia commersonii. The sequence goes on along the minus strand of NC_141292.1, from coordinate 18,622,118 downwards.
TTAAAAGTTATAGCCATTCGTTCAAAATGTGGTTATCTCACCGAATTGAAGCGTTTTTGATTCGGAGTGGAAATAACTAATGAATTTATTCAAGCTGGGTTTTGTTGTTGAAATATTTTGTTAAGAACCAGATTCTGCACAATATATTATAAAATTCAGTGTAATCCAGCTACAAGTTTAAAAGTTATAGCCATTCGTTCAAAAAGTGCTTATCTCACCGAGTTGAAGCGTTTTTGATTCTGAGTGGAAATAACTAATGAATGTCATCAAGCAGGTTTCTGCTGTTAAATTATGTTGTTTAGGACATGATTCTGCACAATATATTATAAAATTCAGTGTAATCCAGCCACAAGTTCATAAGATATAACCATTCGTTCAAAAAGTGCTTATCTCAAAGAGTTGAAGCGTTTTTGATTCAAAGGTAAAATAACTAATGAATGTCATCAAGCTGGTTTCTGCTGTTGAGATAAGTTGTTTAGGACATGATTCTGCACAATATATGTCAAATTCAGTGTAATCCTGCCACAAGTTCATAAGATATAGCCATTCGTTCAAAAAGTTCTTATCTCACCGAGTTGAAGCGTTTTTGATTCGGAGTGGAAAGAACTAATGAATTTCATCAAGCAGGTTTCTGCTGTTGAAATATGTTGTTTAGGACATGGTTCTGCACAATATATTTCAAATTCAGTGTAATCCAGCCACAAGTTTAAAAGTTATAACCACTCGTTCAAAAAGTGCTTATCTCACTGAGTTGAAGCATTTTTGATTCGGAGTGGAAATAACTAATGAATGTCATCATGCAGGTTTCTGCTGTTAAATTATGTTGTTTAGGACATGATTCTGCACAATATATTATAAAATTCAGTGTAATCCAGCCACAAGTTTAAAAGTTATAACCATTCGTTCAAAAGTGCTTATCGCAAAGAATTGAAGCGTTTTTGATTCGGAGTAAAAATAACTAATGAATGTCATCAACCTGGTTTCTGCTGTTGAGATAAGTTGTTTAGGAAATGATTCTGCACAATATATGTCAAATTCAGTGTAATCCAGCCACAAGTTTAAAAGTTATAGCCCTTCATTCAAAAAGTGGTTATCTCACCGAGTTGAAGCGTTTTCGATTCGGAGTAGAAAAAACAAATGAATTTCATCAAGCAGGTATCAGCTGTTGAAATATGTTGTTAAGGACATGGTTCTGCACAATATATGTCAAATTCAGTGTAATCAAGCCAGTTTAACAGTTGAAGCCATTCCTTCAATAAGTGCTTATCCCAAAGAGTTGAAGCGTTTTTGATTTGGAGTGGAAATAACTGATGAATTTCATCAAGCTGGTTTCTGCTGTTGAAATATGTTGTTTTGGACATTATTCTGCACAATATATGTTAAATTCAGTGTAATCCAGCGATAAGTTTAAAAGTTATAGCCATCCGTTCAAAAAGTACTTATCTCACCGAGTTGAAGTGTTTAATATTCGGAGTGGAAATATCTAATGAATTTCATCAAGCTGGTTTCTGCTGTTGAAATATGTTGTTTAAGACATGATTCTGCACAATATATATGTCAAATTCAGTGTAATCCAGCCACAAGTTTAAAAGTTATAGCCATTCGTTCAAAAAATTTCTTATCTACCCGAGTTGAAGATTTTTTGATTCGGAGTGGAAATAACTAATGAATTTCATCAAGCTGGTTTCTGCTGTTGAAATATGTTGTTAAGGACATTATTCTGCACAATATATGTTAAGTTCAGTGTAATCCAGGAACAAGTTCATAAGATATAACCATTCGTTCAAAAAGTGCTTATCTCAACAAGTTGAAGCGTTTTTGATTTTGAGTGGAAATAACTAATGAATTCCATCAAGCTGGTTTCTGCTGTTGAAATATGTTGTTAAGGACATTATTCTGCACAATATATGTTAAGTTCAGTGTAATCCAGGAACAAGTTCATAAGATATAACCATTCGTTCAAAAAGTGCTTATCTCAACAAGTTGAAGTGTTTTTGATTCGGACTGGAAATACCTAATGAATGTCATCAAGCAGGTTTCCGCCTTTGAAATATGTTGTTTACGACATGATTCTGCACAATATATGTCAAATTCAGTATAATCCAGAAACAACTTCATAAGATATAACGATTTGTGAAAAAAGTGCTTATCTCCCCGAGATGAAACGTTTTTGATTCGGAGTGGAAATAACTAATGAATTTCATCAAGCTGGTTCCAGTTGTTAAAATATGTTGTTCAGGACATGATTCGGCACAATATATGTCAAATTCAGTATAATCCAGGAACAACTTCATAAGATATAACCATTCGTTCAAAAATTGCTTATCTTACCGAATTGAAGCGTTTTTGATTCGCAGTGGAAATAACTAATGACTTTCATCAAGCAGGTTTATGTTGTTGAATATGTTGTTAAGGACATGATTCTACACAATAAATGTCAAATTCAGGTCAATCCAGCCACAAATTTAAAAGTTATAGCCATTCGTTCAAAAAGTGCTAAACTCACAGAGTTGAAGCGTTTTTGTCTCGGAGTGGAAAGAACTAATAAATTTCATCAAGCAGGTTTCTGCTGTTGAAATAAGTTGTTTAGGACATGATTCTGCACAATATATGTCAAATTCAGTGTAATCCAGCCAAAAGTTTAAAAGTTATGGCCATTCGTTGAAAAAGTGCTCATCTCAACGAGTTGAAGCGTTTTTGATTCGGAGTGGAAATAACTAATGAATTTCATCAAGCAGGTTTATGCTGTTGAACTATGTTGTTAAGGACATGATTCTGCACAATATATGTCAAATTCAGTGTAATCCAGCCACAAGTTTAAAAATTATAGCCATTCGTTCAAAAATTGGTTATCTCACCGAGTTGAAGCATTTTTGATTCGGAATGAAAATAACTAATGAATATCATCAAGCAGGTTTCTGCTGTTGGAATATGTTGTTTAGGACATGATTCTGCACAATATACGTCAAATTCAGTGTAATCCAGGAAGAAGTTCATAAAATAAAACCATTCGTTCAAAAAGTGTTTATCTCACCGAGTTGAAGCATTTTTGATTCGGAGTCGAAAGAACTAATTAATTTCCTCAAGCTGGTTTCTTCTGTTGAAATATGTTGTTTAGGACATGATTCTGCACAAAATATGTCAAATTCAGTGTAATCCAGCCACAAGTTTAAAAGTTGTAGCCATTCGTTAAAAAAGTGCTTATCTCACTGAGTTGAAGCATTTTTGATTCGGAGCGGAAATAACTAATGAATTTCATCAAGCAGGTTTATACTGTTGAAATATGTTTTTTAGGACATGATTCTGCACAATTTATGTCAAATTCAGTGTAAACATGCCACAAGTTCATAAGATATAGCTATTCGTTCAAAAAGTTCTTATCTCACCGAGTTGAAGCGTTTTTGATTCGGAGTGGAAATATGTATTGAATTTCCTCAAGCTGGTTTCTGCTGTTGAAATATGTTGTTTACGACATGATTCTGCACAATATATGTCAAATTCAGTGTAATCCAGCCACAAGTTTAAAAATTATAGCCATTCGTTCAAAAATTGGTTATCTCACCGAGTTGAAGCGTTTTTGATTTGGAGAGGAAATAACTAATGAATTTCATCAAGCTGGTTTCTGCGTTTGAAATATGTTGTTTACGACATGATTCTGCACAATATATGTCAAATTCAGTGTAATCCAGCCACAAGTTTAAAACTTATAGCTATCCGTTCAAAAAGTGCTTATCTCACCGAGTTGAAGCGTTTTTGATTCGGAGTGGAAAGAACTAATGAATTTCATCAAGCAGGTTTCTGCTGTTGAAATATGTTGTTAAGGACAATATTCCGCACAATATATGTTAAGTTCAGTGTAATCCAGGAACACGTTCATAAGATATAACCATTTGTTCAAAAAGTGCTTATCTCACCGAGATGAAGCGTTTTTGATTCGGAGTGGAAATAACTAATGAATTTCATCAGGCTGGTTTCTGTTGTTAAAATATGTTGTTCAGGACATGATTCTGCACAATATATGTCAAATTCAGTGTAATCCAGAAACAAATTCATTAGATATAACCATTCGTTCAAAAATTGCTTATCTTACAGAATTGAAGCGTTTTTGATTCGCAGTGGAAATAACTAATGACTTTCATCAAGCAGGTTTATGTTGTTGAAATATGTTGTTCAGTACATGATTCTACACTATGAATGTCAAATTCAGGTCAATCCAGCCACAAATGTAAAAGTTATAGCCATTCGTTCAAAAATTGCTAAACTCACAGAGTTGAAGCGTTTTTGTCTCGGAGTGGAAATAACTAATGAATTTCATCAAGCAGGTTTATGCTGTTGAAATATGTTGTTCAGGACATGATTCTACACAATAAATGTCAAATTCAGGTCAATCCAGCCACAAATGTAAAAGTTATGGCCATTCGTTGAAAAAGTGCTTTTCTCAACGAGTTGAAGCGTTTTTCATTCGGAGTGGAAATAACTAATGAATTTCATCAAGCAGGTTTCCGTTGTTTAAATATGTTGTTGAGGACATGATTCTGCACAATCTATGTCAAATTCAGTGCTTATCTCACTGAGTATAAGCGTTTTTGATTCGGAGTGGAAATAACTGATTAATTTCATCAAGCAGGTTTCAGCTGTTGAAATATGTTGTTTAGGACATGGTTCTGCACAATATATGTTAAGTTCAGTGTAATCCAGGAACAAGTTCATAAGATATAACCATTCGTTCAAAAAGTGCTTATCTCACCGAGATGAAGCATTTTTGATTCGGAGTGGAAATAACTAATGAATTTAATCAAGCTGGGTTTTGCTGTTGAATTATGTTGTTTAGGACATGATTCTGCACAATATATGTCAATTTCAGTGTAATCCAGCTACAAGTTTAAAAGTTATAGCCATTCGTTAAAAAAGTGCTTATCTCACTGAGTTGAATCGTTTTTGATTCTGAGTGGAAATAACTAATGAATGTCATCAAGCAGATTTCTGCTGTTAAATTATGTTTTTTAGGACATGATTCTGCACAATATATTATAAAATTCAGTGTAATCCAGCCACAAGTTCATAAGATATAACCATTCGTTCAAAAAGTGCTTATCTCACCGAGTTGAAGCGTTTTTGATTCGGAGTGGAAATAACTAATGAATTTCATCAAGCTGGTTTCTGTTGTTGAAATATGTTGTTCAGGACATGATTCTACACAATAAATGTCAAATTCAGGTCAATCCAGCCACAAATGTAAAAGTTATAGCCATTCGTTCAAAAAGTGCTAAACTCACAGAGTTGAAGCGTTTTTGTCTCGGAGTGGAAATAACTAATGAATTTCATCAAGCAGGTTTATGCTGTTAAAATATGTCGTTTAGGACATGATTCTGCACAATATATGTCAAATTCAGTGTAATCCAGCCACAAGTTTAACAGTTGAAGCCATTCCTTCAAAAAGTGGTTATCCCACCGAGTTGAAGCGTTTTTGATTTGGAGTGGAAATAACTAATGAATTTCATCAAGCTGGTTTCTGCTGTTGAAATATGTTGTTCAGGACGTGATTCTGCACAATATATGTCAAATTCAGTGTAATCCTGCCACAAGTTCATAAGATATAGCTATTCGTTCAAAAACTTCTTATCTCACCGAGTTGAAGCGTTTTTGATTCGGAGTGGATATAACTGATGAATTTCATCAAGCAGGTTTCAGCTGTTGAAATATGTTGTTTAGGACATGGTTCTGCACAATATATTTCAAATTCAGTGTAATCCAGCCACAAGTTTAACAGTTGAAGCCATTCCTTCAAAAAGTGGTTATCCCACCGAGTTGAAGCGTTTTTGATTTGGAGTGGAAATAACTAATGAATTTCATCAAGCTGGTTTCTGCTGTTGAAATATGTTGTTCAGGACGTGATTCTGCACAATATATGTCAAATTCAGTGTAAACCAGCTACAAGTTCAAAAGTTATAGCCATTTGTTCAAAAATTGGTTACCTCACCTAGTTGAAGTGTTTTTGAATTGGAGAGGAAATAACTAATGAATTTAATCAAGCTGGTTTCTGCTGTTGAAATATGTTGTTTACGACATGATTCTGCACAATATATATGTCAAATTCAGTATAATCAAGCCACAAGTTATAGCCATTCGTTCAAAAACTGCTTATCTCACCGAGTTGAAGCGTTTTTGATTCGGAGTGGACATAACTAATGAATTTCATCAAGCTGGGTTTTGCAGTTGAAATATGTTGTTTAGAACATGATTCTGCACAATATATGTCAAATTCAGTGTAATCCAGCCAGCAGTTCATAAGATATAACCATTCGTTCAAAAACTGCTTATCTCAGCGAGTTGAAGCATTTTTGATTCGGAGTTGAAATAACTGATGAATTTCATCAAGCAGGTTTCAGCTGTTGAAATATGTTGTTTAGGACATGGTTCTGCACAATATATGTCAAATTCAGTGTAAACCAGCCACAAGTTTAACAATTGAAGCCATTCCTTCAAAAAGTACTTGTCACACCGAGTTGAAGCGTTTTTGATTTGGAGTGGTAATAACTAAAGAATTTCATCAAGATGGTTTCTGCTGTTGAAATATGTCGTTTACAACATGATTCTGCACAATATATGTCCAATTCAGTGTAAACCAGCCACAAGTTCAAAAGTTATAGCCATTTGTTAAAAATTGGTTACCTCACCGAGTTGAAGTGTTTTTTAATTGGAGAGGAAATAACTAATGAATTTAATCAAGCTGGTTTCTGCTGTTGAAATATGTTGTTTAGGACATGGTTCTACACAATATATGTCAAATTCAGTGTAATCCAGCCACAAGTTTAAAAGTTATAGCCTTTCGTTCAAAAAGAGCTTATTTTACCGAGTTGAAGCTTTTTTTATTCGGAGTGGAAATAACTAATGAATTTCATCAGGCAGGTTTCTGCTGTTGAACTATGTTTTTAAAAACATGATTCTGCACAATATATGTCAAATTCAGTGTAATCCAGCTACAAGTTCATGAGATATAACCATTCATTCAAGAGCTTATCTTACCGAGTTGAAGCGTTTTTGATTCGGAGTGGAAATAACTAATGAATTTCATCAGGCAGGTTTCTGCTGTTGAACTATGTTGTTAAAAACATGATTCTGCACAATATATGTCAAATTCAGTGTAATCCTGCCACAAGTTCATGAGATGTAACCATTCGTTCAAAAACTGCTTATCTCAGCGAGTTGAAGCGTTTTTGATTCGGAGTTGAAATAACTAATGAATTTCATCAAGCTGGGTTCTGCTGTTGAAATATGTTGTTTAGGACATGATTCTGCACAATATATTTTCAAATTCAGTGTAATAAAGCCACAAGTTTAAAAGTTATAGCCCTTCATTCAAAAAGTTGTTATCTCACCGAGATGAAGTGTTTTTTATTCGGAGTGGAAAAAACTAATGAATTTCATCAAGCAGATTTCTGCTGTTGAAATATGTTATTCAAGCCATGGTTCTCCACAATATATGTCAAATTCAGTATAATCTAACGACAAGTTTTAAAGTTATAACCATTCGTTCAAAAAGTGCTTATCTAGAAGACTTGAAGCGTTTTTAATTCGGAGTAAAAATAACTAATGAATTTCCTCAAGCTTGTTTCTGCTGTTGAGATATGTTGTTCAGGACTTGATTCTGCACAATATATGTCAAATTCAGTGTAATCCAGCTACAAGTTTAAAAGTTATAGCCATTCGTTCAAAAAGTAATTATCTCACCGATTTTAAGCGTTTTTGATTCGGAGTGGAAATAATAATGTATTTCATCAAGCAGGTTTCTGCTGTTGAAATATGTTTTTGAGGACATGATTTTGCGTAATATATGTCAAATTCAGTGTAATCCAGCCACAAATTCATGAGATATATCCATTCGTTCAAAAAGTGCTTATCTCACCGAGTTGAAGCGTTTTTGATTCGGAGTTGAGATAACTAATAAATTTCATCAAGCTGGTTTCTGCTGTTTAAATATGTTGTTTACGACATGATTCTGCACAATATATGTCAAATTTAGTGTAATCCAGCCACAAGTTTAAAAGTTATAGCCATTCGTTCAAAAAGTGCTTATCTCACCTAGTTGAAGCGTTTTTGATTCGGAGTGGAAATATCTAATGAATTTCCTCAAGTTGGTTTCTGCTGTTGAAATATGTTGTTTACGACATGATTCTGCACAATATATGTCAAATTCAGTGTAATAAAGCCACAAGCTTAAAAGTTATAGCCATTCGTTCAAAAAGTGCTTATCTCACCTAGTTGAAGCGTTTTTTATTCGGAGTGGAAAAAACAAATGAATTTCATCAAGCAGATTTCTGCTGTTGAAATATGTTATTCAGCACATGATTTTGCACAATATATGTCAAATTCAGTGTAATAAAGCCACAAGTTTAAAAGTTATAGCCCTTCATTCAAAAAGTGGTTATCTCACCGAGATGAAGTGTTTTTTATTCGGAGTGGAAAAAACAAATGATTTTCATCAGGCAGATTTCTGCTGTTGAAATATGTTATTCAGGACATGGTTCTCCACAATATTTTTCAAATTCAGTGTAATCTAGCTACAAGTTTAAAAGTTATAGCCATTCGTTCAAAAAGTACTGATCTCACCGAGTTGAAGCGTTTTTGATTCGGAGTGGAAATAACTAATGAATTTCATCAAGCAGGTTTCTTCTGTTGAAATATGTTGTTCAGGACATGATTCTGCGAAATATATGTCAAATTCAGTGTAATCCAGCCATAAGTTTAAAAGTTATAGCCATTCGTTCAAAAAGAGCTTATCTCACCTAGTTGGAGCGTTTTTGATTCAGAGTGGAAAAAACAAATGAATTTCATCAAGCAGATTTCTGCTGTTGAAATATGTTATTCAGGACATGATTCCGCACAATTTATGTCAAATTCAGTGTAATCCAGCCACAAGTTCATGAGATGTTACCATTCGTTCAAAAAGTGCTTATCTCAGCGAGTTGAAGCGTTTTATATTCGGAGTTGAAATAACTGATGAATTTCATCAAGCAGGTTTATGCTGTTGAAATATGTTGTTCAGGACGTGATTCTGCACAATATATGTCAAATTCAGTGTAATCCAGCTACAAAGTTATAGCCATTCGTTCAAAAAGTGCTTATCTCACCGATTTGAAGGGTTTTTGATTCGGAGTGGAAATAACTAATGAATTTCATTAAGCATGTTTCTGCTGTTGAAATATGTTGTTCAGGACATGATTCTGCACAATTTATGTCAAATTCAGTGTAATCCAGCCAATAGTTCATGAGATGTTACCATTCGTTCAAAAAGTGCTTATCTCAGCGAGTTGAAGCGTTTTATATTCGGAGTTGAAATAACTGATGAATTTCATCAAGCAGGTTTTTGCTGATGAAATATGTTGTTTAGGACATGGTTCTGCACATTATATGTCAAATTCACTGTAATCCAGCTGCAACTTTAAAAGTTATAGCCATTCGTTCAAAAAGTGCTTATCTCAACTAGTTGAAGCGTTTTTGATTCGGAGTGGAAATATCTAATGAATTTCCTCAAGCTGGTTTCTGCCGTTTAAATATGTTGTTTACGACATGATTCTGCACAATATATGTCAAATTCAGTGTAATAAAGCCACAAGTTTAAAAGTTATAGCCCTTCATTCAAAAAGTGGTTATCTCACCGAGATTAAGTGTTTTTTATTCGGAGTGGAAAAAACAAATGATTTTCATCAGGCAGATTTCTGCTGTTGAAATATGTTATTCAGGACATGGTTCTCCACAATATTTGTCAAATTCAGTGTAATCTAGCTACAAGTTTAAAAGTTATAGCCCTTCATTCAAAAAGTGCTTATCTCACTGTGTTGAAGCGTTTTTGATTCGGAATGGAAATAACTAATGAATTTCATCAAGGTGGTTTCTGCTGTTGAAATATGTTGTTCAGGACTTGATTCGTCACAATATATTTCAAATTCAGACTAATCCAGCCACAAGTTTAAAAGTTATAGCCATTCGTTCAAAAAGTACTTATCTTACCGATTTGAAGCGTTTTTGATTCGGAGTGAAAATAACTAATGAATTTCATAAAGCAGGTTTCTGCTGTTGAAATATGTTGTTTTGGACATGATTCTGCACAATATATTTCAAATTCAGTGTAATCCAGCCACCAGTTTAAAAGTTATAGCCATTCGTTCAAAAAGTGCTTATCTCACCTAGTTGAAGCGTTTTTGATTCGGAGTGGAAAGAACTAATAAATTTCATCAAGCAGGTTTCTGCTGTTGAAATATGCTGTTTACGACATGATTTTGCACAATATATGTCACTATTCAGTGTAATGCAGCCACAAGTTTAAAGGTTATAGCCCTTCATTCAAAAAGTGGTTATCTCACCGATTTGAAGCGTTTTTGATTCGGAGTGGAAAAAACAAATGAATTTCATCAAGCAGATTTCTGCTGTTGAAATATGTTATTCAGGACATGATTCTGCACATTATATGTGATATTAAGTGTAATCCAGCCACAAGTTCATGAGATGTAACCATTCGTTCAAATAGTGCTTATCTCAGCGAGTTGAAGCGTTTTATATTCGGAATTGAAATAACTGATGAATTTCATCAAGCAGGTTTCACCTGTTGAGATATGTTGTTTAGGACATGGTTCTGCAAAATATATGTCAAATTCAGTGTAATCCAGCCACAAGTTTAAAAGTTATAGCCATTCGTTCAAAAAGTGCTTATCTCACCGAGTTGAAGCGTTTTTGATTCGGAGTGGAAATAACTAATGAATTTCATCTAGTAGGATTCTGCTGTTGAAATATGTTGTTCAGGACATGATTCTGCACAATATATGTCAAATTCAGTATAATCCAGGCACAAGTTTGAAAGTTATAGCCATTCGTTCAAAAAGGGGTTATCTCACCGAGTTAAAGCGTTTTTGATTTGGATTGGAAATAACTAATGAATTTAATCAAGCTGGGTTCTGCTGTTGAAATAAGTTGTTCAGGACATGATTTTGCACAATATATGTCAAATTCAGTATAATCCAGCCACAAGTTCATGAGATATAACCATTCGTTCAAAAAGTGCTTATCTCACTGTGTTGAAGCGTTTTATATTCGGAGTGGAAATAACTAATAAATTTCATCAATCTGGTTTTTGCTGTTTAAATATGTTGTTTACGACATGATTCTGCACAATATATGTCAAATTCAGTGTAATCCAGCCACAAGTTTAAAAGTTATAGCCATTCGTTCAAAAAGTACTTATCTCACCGATTTGAAGCGTTTTTGATTCGGAGTGGAAATAACTAATGAATTTCATCAAGCTGGTTTCTGCTGTTGAAATATGTTGTTCAGGACTTGATTCTGCACAATATATGTCAAACTCAGTGTAATCCAGCTACAAGTTTAAAAGTTATAGCCATTCGTTCAAAAAGTGCTTATCTCACCGATTTGAAGCGTTTTTGATTCGGAGTGGAAATAATAATAAATTTCATCAAGCAGGTTTCTGCTGTTGAAATATGTTGTTTAGGACATGATTCTGCACAATATATGTCAAATTCAGTGTAATCCAGCCACAAGTTTAAAAGTTATAGCCATTCGTTCAAAAACATCTTATCTTACCGAGTTGAAGCGTTTTTGATTCGGAGTGGATATAACCAATGAATTTCATCAAGCAGGTTTATACTGTTGAAATATGTTGTTTAGGACATGGTTCTGCACAATATATGTCAAAGTCAGTGTATTCCAGCCACAAATTTAAAAGTTATAGCCATTCGTTCAAAAAGTGCTTATCTCACCTATTTGAAGCGTTTTATGATTCGGAGTGGAAATATCTAATGAATATCCTCAAGCTGGTTTCTGCTGTTGAAATATGCTGTTTATGACATGATTTTGCACAATATATGTCACTATTCAGTGTAATGCAGCCACAAGTTTAAAGGTTATAGCCCTTCATTCAAAAAGTGGTTATCTCACCGCGTTGAAGCGTTTTTGATTCGGAGTGGAAAAAACAAATGAATTTCATCAAGCAGATTTCTGCTGTTGAAATATGTTATTAAGGACATGATTCTGCACAATATATGTTATATTAAGTGTAATCCAGCCACAAGTTCATGAGATGTAACCATTCGTTCAAAAAGTGCTTATCTCAGCAAGTTGAAGCGTTTTATATTCGGAGTTGAAATAACTGATGAATTTCATCAAGCAGGTTTTACCTGTTGAGATATGTTGTTTAGGACATGGTTCTGCAAAATATATGTCAAATTCAGTGTAATCTAGCCACAAGTTTAAAAGTTATAACCATTCGTTCAAAAAGTGGTTATCTCACCGAGTTGAAGCGTTTTTGATTCGGAGTGGATATAACTAATGAATTTCATCAAGTAGGTTTCTGCTGTTGAAATATGTTGTTCAGGATGTGATTCTGCACAATATATGTCAAATTCAGTGTAATCCAGCTACAAGTTTAAAAGTTATAGCCATTCGTTCAAAAAGTGCTTATCTCACCGATTTAACGGGTTTTTGATTCGGAGTGGAAATAACTAATGAATGTCATCAAGCAGGTTTCCGCTGTTTAAATATGTTGTTTAGGACATGGTTCTGCACAATATATGTCAAATTCAGTGTAATCCAGCCACAAGCTTAAAAGTTATAGCCATTCGTTCAAAAAGTGCTTATCTCACTGTGTTGAAGCGTTTTTGATGCGGAGTGGAAATATCTAATGAATTTCCTCAGGCTGGTTTCTGCTGTTGAAATATGTTGTTTACGACATGATTTTGCACAATATATGTCAAAATCAGTGTAATCCAGCCACAAGTTCATAAGATATAACCATTCGTTCAAATAGTGCTTATCTCACCGAGTTGAAGCGTTTTTGATTCGGAGTGGAAATAACTAATAAATTTCATCAAGCTGGTTTTTGCTGATGAAATATGTTGTTCAAGACATGATTCTGCACCATATATGTTAAATTCAGTGTAATCCAGCCACAAGCATAAAAATTATAGCCATTCGTTCAAAAAGATCTTATCTCACCGAGTTGAAGCGTTTTTGATTCGGAGTGAAAATAACTAATGAATTTCATAATGCAGGTTTCTGCTGTTGAAATATGTTGTTTAGGACATGATTCAGCACAATATATTTCAAATTCAGTGTAATCCAGCCACCAGTTTAAAAGTTATAGCCATTCGTTCAAAAAGTGCTTATCTCACCGAGTTGAAGCGTTTTTGATTCGGAGTGGAATAACAAATGAATTTCATCAAGCTGGTTTCTGCTGTTGAAATATGTTGTTTACGACATGATGCTGCACAATATATGTCAAATTCAGTGTATTCCAGCCACAAGTTTAAAAGTTATAGCCCTTCATTCAAAATGTGGTTATCTCCCCGAGATGAAGTTTTTTTTATTCGGAGTGGAAAAAACAAATGATTTTCATCAGGCAGATTTCTGCTGTTGAAATATGTTATTGAGGACAAGGTTCTCCACAATATATTTCAAATTCAGTGTAATCTAGCTACAAGTTTAAAAGTTTAACCATTCGTTCAAAAAGTGCTTATCTCAAAGAGTTGAAGCGTTTTTAATTCGGAGTAAAAATAACTAATGAATTTCATCAAGCTGGTTTCTGCTGTTGAGATATGTTGTTTAGAACATGATTCTGCACAATATATGTCAAATTCAGTGTAATCCAGCCACAATTTTAAAAGTTATAGCCATTCGTTCAAAAACATCTTAACTTACCGAGTTGAAGCGTTTTTGATTCGGAGTGGATATAACTAATGAATTTCTTCAAGCAGTTTTATACTGTTGAAATATGTTGTTTAGGACATGGTTCTGCACAATATATGTCAAATTCAGTGTATTCCAGCTCCCAGTTTAAAAGTTATAGCCATTCGTTCAAAAAGTGCTTATCTCACCGATTTGAAGGGTTTTTGATTCGGAGTGGAAATAACTAATGATTTTCATCAAGCAGGTTTCTGTTGTTGAAATACGTTTTTCAGGACGTGATTCTGCACAATATATGTCAAATTCAGTGTAATCCAGCTACAAGTTTAAAAGTTATAGACATTCGTTCAAAAAGTGCTTATCTCACCGATTTGAAGGGTTTTTTATTCGGAGTGTAAATATCTAATGAATTTCCTCAAGCTGGTTCCTGCTGTAGAAATATGTTGTTTACGACATGATTTTGCACAATATATGTCAAAATCAGTGTAATCCAGCCACAAGTTCATGAGATATAACCATTCGTTCAAAAAGTGCTTATCTCACCGAGTTGAAGCATTTTTGATTCGGAGTTTAAATAACAGATGAATTTCATCAAGCTGGTTTCTGCTTTTTAAATATGTTGTTTAGGACATGGTTCTGCACATTATATGTCAAATTAAGTGTAATCAAGCCACAAGTTCATAAGATATGACCATTCGTTCAAAAAGTGCTTATCTCACCGAGTTGAAGCGTTTTTGATTCGGAGTGGAAATAACTAATGAATTTCATCAAGCTGGTTTCTGCTGTTGAAATATGTTGTTTAGGACTTGGTTCTGAACAATATATGTCAAACTCAGTGTATTCCAGCTACAAGTTTAAAACTTATAGCCCTTCATTCAAAAAGTGGTTATCTCACCGAGATGAAGTGTTTTTTATTCGGAGTGGAAAAAAAAAATGATTTTCATCAGGCAGATTTCTGCTGTTGAAATATGTTATTCAGGACAAGGTTCTCCACAATATATGTCAAATTCAGTGTAATCCAGCTACAAGTTTAAAAGTTATAACCGTTCGTTCAAACAGTGCTTATCTCAAAGAGTTGAAGCATTTTTAATTCGGAGTAAAAATAACTAATGAATTTCATCAAGCTGGTTTCTGCTGTTGAAATATGTTGTTTAGGACATGATTCTGCACAATATATGTCAAATTCAGTGTAATCCAGCCACAAGTTTGAAAGTTATAGCCATTCGTTCAAAAAGTGGTTATCTCACCGATTTGAAGCGTTTTTGATTCGGCGTGGAAATAACTAATGAATTTCAATAAGCAGGTTTCTGCTGTTGAAATATGTTGTTCAGGATGTGATTCTGCACAATATATGTCAAATTCAGTGTAATCCAGCCACAAGTTTAAAAGTTATAGCCATTCGTTCAAAAAGTGCTTATCTCACCGATTTAAAGGGTTTTTGATTCGGAGTGGAAATAACTAATGAATTTCATTAAGCAGGTTTCTGCTGTTGGAATATGTTGTTCAGGACATGATTCTGCACAATATATGTCAAATTCAGTGTAATCAAGCCACAAGTTTGAAAGTTATAGCCATTCGTTCAAAAAGTGCTTATCACACCGAGTTGAAGCGTTTTTGATTCTGAGTGGAAATATCCAATGAATTTCATCAAGCTGGTTTCTGCTGTTGAAATATGTTGTTTAGGACATGGTTCTGAACAATATATGTCAAACTCAGTGTAATCCAACCACAAGATTAAAAGTTGAAGCCATTCGTTCAAAAAGTGGTTATCCCACAAAGTTGAAGCGTTTTTGATTTGGAGTGGAAATAACTAATGAATTTCATCAAGCTGGTTTTTGCTGTTGAAATATGTTGTTCAAGACAAGATTCTGCACCATATATGTTAAATTCAGTGTAATCCAGCCACAAGCATAAAATTTATCGCCATTCGTTCAAAAAGTGCTTATCTTACCGAGTTGAAGCGTTTTTGATTCGGAGTGAAAATAACTAATGAATTTCATAAAGCAGGTTTCTGCTGTTGAAATATGTTGTTTTGGACATGATTCTGCACAATATATGTCAAATTCAGTGTAATCCAGCCACCAGTTTAAAAGTTATAGCCATTCTTTCAAAAAGTGCTTATCTCACCGAGTTGAAGCGTTTTTGATTCGGAGTGGAAATAACTGATGAATTTCATCAAGCAGGTTTCAGCTGTTGAAATATGTTGTTCGGACATGGTTCTGCACAATATATGTCAAATTCAGTGTAATCCAGCTACAAGTTTAAAAGTTACAGCCATCCGTTCAAAAAGTGCTTATCTCACAGAGTTGAGTCGTTTTTGATTCGGAGTGGAAATATCTAATGAATTTCCTCAAGCTGGTTTCTGCTGTTGAAATATCTTGTTAACGACATGATTCTGCACGATATATGTCAAATTCAGTGTAATCCAGCTACAAGTTTAAAAGTTATAACCATACGTTCAAAAAGTGCTTATCTCACCGAGTTGAAGCGTTTTTGATTCGGAGTGGAAAACACAAATGAATTTCATCAAGCAGATTTCTGCTGTTGAAATATGTTATTCAGGACATGATTCTGCACAATATATGTCAAATTCAGTGTAATCCAGCCACAAGCTCATGAGATGTCACCATTCGTTCAAAAAGTGCTTATCTCACCGAGTTGAAGCGTTTTTGATTCGGAGTTGAAATAACTGATGAATTTCATCAAGCAGGTTTCAGCTGTTGAAATATGTTGTTCGGACATGGTTCTGCACAATATATGTCAAATTCAGTGTAATCCAGCCACAAGTTCAAAAGTTATAGCCATTCGTTCAAAAAGTGCTTATCTCACCTAGTTGAAGCGTTTTTGATTCGGAGTGGAAATATCTAATGAATTTCATCAAGCAGGTTTCTGCTGTTGAAATATGTTGTTTACGACATGATTCTGCACAATATTTGTCAAATTCAGTGTAATCTCGCCACAAGTTTAAAAGTTATAGCCCTTCATTCAAAAAATGGTTATCTCACCGAGTTGAAGCGTTTTTGATTCGGAGTGGAAAAAACTAGAGAATTTAGTCAAGCGGATTTTTGCTGTTGAAATATTTTATTCAGGACTTGATTCTGCACAATATATGTCAAATTCAGTGTAATCCAGCCACAAGTTCATGAGATGTAACCATTCGTTCAAAAAGTGCTAATCTCAGCGGGATGAAGCGTTTTTGATTCGGAGTTGAAATAACTGATGAATTTCATCAAGCAGGTTTCTGCTGTTGAAATATATTGTTTAGGACATGGTTCTGCACAATATATGTCAAACTCTGTGTAATCCAGCCACAAGTTTAAAAGTTATAGCCATTCGTTCAAAAAGTGCTTATCCCACCGAGTAGAAGCGTTTTTGATTCGGAGTGAAAATAACTAATGAATTTCATAAAGCAGGTTTCTGGAGTTGAAATATGTTTTTGAACATGATTTTGCACAATATAATTCAAATTCAGTGTAATACAGCCACCGGTTTAAATGTTATAGCCATTCGTTCAAAAAGTGCTTATCTCCTCGAGTTGAAGCGTTTTTGATTCGGAGTGGAAATAACAAATGAATTTCATCAACCTGGCTTCTGCTGTTGTTATATGTTGTTAAGGACATTATTCTGCACAATATATGTCAAATTCAGTGTAATCCAGCAACAAGTTTAAGTTATAGCCATTCGTTGAAAAAGTGCTTATCTCACCGAGTTGAAGCGTTTTTGATTCGGAGTGGAAATAACTAATGAATTTCATCAAGCTATCAAGCTGTTTTCTGTTGTTGAAATATGTTGTTTAGGACATGATTCTGCAAAATATAGGTCAAATTCAGTGTAATCCAATCACAAGCTCAAAAGATATAGCCATTCGTTCAGGAAGTGCTTATCTCACCGAGTTGAAGCGTTTTTGATACAGAGTGGAAATAACTAATGAATTTCATCAAGCTGGTTTCTGCTGTTGATTTATGTTGTTTAAGACATGATTCTGCACAATATATGTCAAATTCAGTGTAATCCAGCCACAAGCTCAAAAGATATAGCCATTCGTTCAGGAAGTGCTTATCTCACTGAGATGAAGCGTTTTTGATGCAGAGGGAAATAACTAATGTATATCATTTAGCTGGTTCCTGCGTTTAAAATACGTTTTTTAGTACATGATTCTGCACAATATATGTCAAATTCAGTGTAATCCAGTAACAAGTTCAAAAGTTATAGCCATTCGTTCAAAAAGTGCTTATCCCACCGAGTAGAAGCCTTTTTGATTTGGAGTGGAAATAACTAATGAATTTCATCAAGCCTGTTTCTGCTGTTGAAATATGTTGTTTAGGACATGATTCTGCACAATATATGTCAAATTCTGTGTAATCCAGCCACAAGCTCAAAAGATATAGCCATTCGTTACAAAAGTGCTTATCTCACTGAGTTGAAGCGTTTATGATACAGAGTGAAAATAACTAATGTATATCATTTAGCAGGTTTCTGCTGTTGAAATATGTTTTTTAGGACATGGTTCTGCACAATATATGTCAAATTCAGTGTAATCCAGCCTTAAGTTTAAAAGTTAAAGCCATTTGTTCAAAAAATGATTATCTCACTGAGTTGAAGGATTTTTGATTCGGAGTGGAAATAACTGATGAATTTCATCAAGCTGGTTTCTGCTGTTGAAATATGTTGTTTAGGACATGATTTTGCACAATATATATCAAATTCAGTGTAATCCAGCCACAAGCTCACAGGATATAACCATTCGTGTAAAAAGTGCTTATCTCACCGAGTTGAAGCGTTTTTGATTCGGAGCGGAAATAACTAATGAATTTCATCAAGCAGGTTTCTGCTATTGAAATTTGTTGTTTAGGACATGGTTCTGCACAATACAATTCAAATTCAGTGTAATCCAGCCATAAGTTTAAAAGTTATAGCCCTTCATTCAAAAAGTGGTTATCTCACCGAAATGAAGCGTTTTTGATTCGGAGTGGAAATAACTAATGAATTTCATCAAGCAGGTTTCTGCTGTTGAAATATTTTGTTTAGGACATGATTCTGCACGATATATGTCAAACTCAGTTTAATCCAGCCACAAGTTTAAAAGTTATAACCGTTCGTTCAAAAAGTGCTTATCTCACCGAGTTGAACGTTTTTGATTCGGAGTGGAAATCACTAATGAATTTCATCAAGCAGGTTTCTGCTGTTGAAATATGTTGTTTAGGACATGATTCTGCACAATAAATGTCAAATTTAGTGTAATCCAGCCACAAATTCAAAAGATATAGCCATTCGTTCAAAAAGTGCTTATCTCACCGAGTTGAACGTTTTTGATTCGGAGTGGAAATCACTAATGAATTTCATCAAGCAGGTTTCTGCTGTTGAAATATGTTGTTTAGGACATGATTCTGCACAATATATGTCAAATTCAGTGTAATCCAGCCACAAGCTCAAAAGATATAGCCATTCGTTCCAAAAGTGCTTATCTCACTGAGTTGAAGCGTTTATGATACAGAGTGGAAATAACTAATGTATATCATTTAGCTGGTGACTGCTTTAGATATATGTTTGTTTAGGACATGATTCTGCACAATATATGTCAAATTCAGTGTAATCCAGTAACAAGTAAAAAAGATAAGGCCATTCGTTCAAAAAGTGCTTATCTCACCGAGTTGAAGAGTTTTTTTATACAGAGTGGAAATAACTAATGTATATCATTTAGCTGGTGACTGCTTTAGATATATGTTTGTTTAGGACATGATTCTGCACAATATATGTCAAATTTAGTTTAATCAAGCCACAATTTCAAAAGATATAGCCATTCCTTTAAAAAATATCTTTTCTCACCGAGTTGAAGCGTTTTTAATACAGAGTGGAAATAACTAATGAATTTCATCAAGCTGGTTTCTCTTATTGAATTATGTTTTTTAAGATATGATTCTACACAATACATATCAAATTCAGTGTAATCCAGCCACAAGCTCAAAAGATACAGCCATTCTTTCAAAAAGTGCTTATCTCACTGAGTTGAAGCGTTTTTGATACAGAGTGGAAATAACTAATGAATATCATTTAGCTGGTTTCTGCTGTTGAATTATGTTGTTTAGGAGATGATTCTGCACAATATATGTCATATTCAGTGTAATCCAGCCAAAAGTGCAAAAGATATAGCCATTCCTTCAAAAACTTCTTTTCTCACCGAGTTGAAGCATTTTTGATACAGTGTGGAAATAACTAAAGATTCCTTTCTAGCAGGTTACTAGTGCTGAGATATGTTGAAAAGGACATGATTCTGCACCATACATGTCAAAATCACTGTAATCCAGCAACAAATTCAAAAGGTATAGCCATATGGTCAAAAACTGCTTATCTCATTGAGTTAGAGCGTTTTTGATACAGAGTGTAAATAACTAAAGATTCCTTTCTAGCAGGTTACTGGTGCTGAGATATGTTGAAAAGGACCTGATTCTGCACCATATAATTCAAAATCACTGTAATCCAGCAACATATTCAAAAGGTATAGCCATATGGTCAAAAACTGCTTATCTCATTGAGTTAGAGCGTTTTTGATACAGAGTGTAAATAACAAAAGATTCCTTTCTAGCAGGTTACTTGTTTTTAAATATGTTGAAAAGGACATGATTCTGTACAATATATGTCAAAATCACTGTAATCCAGCAACATATTGAAAAGGTAAAGCCATACGGTTAAAAAGTGCTTCTGTCACTGAATTGAAGAGTTTTTGATACAGACTGTAAATAACTAAAGATTCCTTTCTGGCAGGTAATTGGTGCTGAAATATTTTGAAAAGGAAATTATTCTGCACAGTATATGTCAAAATCACTGTCATCCAGCAAAAAATTCAAAAGATATAGCAATATGGTCAAAAAGTGTTTATCTCATTGAGTTAGAGCGTTTTTGATACAGAGAGTAAATAACTAAAGATTCCTTTCGAGCAGGTTACTGGTGCTGAAATATGTTGAAAAGGACATGATTCTGCACAATAAATGACAAAATCACTGTAATCCAGCAACATATTCAAAAGATATAGCCATACGATCAAAAAGTGCTTATCTCACTGAGTTAAAGAGTTTTTGATACAGACTGTAAATAACTAAAGATTCCTTTCTAGCAGGTAACTGGTGCTGAAATATGTTGAAAAGGACATGACTCTGCACAGTATATGTCAAAATCACCGTAATGCATTAACATATCGAAAAGATATAGCCATACGATCAAAAAGTGCTTAGCTCACTGAGTTGAAAAGTTTTTGAAACAAACTGTGAATAACTAAAGATTCCTTTCTAGCAGGTAATTGATGCTGAAATATGTTCAAAAGGACATGATTCTGCACAATACATGTCAAAATCACTGTAATCGAGCAACATATTGAAAAGATATAGCCATACTGTTAAAAAGTGCTTATCTCACTGAGTTAGAGCGTTTTTGATACAGACTGCAAATAACTCAAGATTTCTTTTAAGCAGGTAACAGGTGCTGAAATATGTTGAAAAGGACATGATTCTGCACAATACATGTCAAAATCACTGTAATCCAGCAACATATTCAAAAGATAAAGCCACACCTGGAGGTGTGCGTAGAGGGGGGAGGTTACTGTTACGTCCACTAGGAATGTTCGCTAAAAGCAATGTCTGTTGTGTTCTCCCTGTTCCTCCCTTCTCTGATTCTAGGTGGGCATGTGGCGGTGAGGCAGACAGGTGGAAGCAATTGACAATCAGCAACAAGGCGCAGCTGATTGGCAAAACCCATCCTGTGCAGCTTAAAAGCCGCACACACCGGATGTCTAGTCGCCGGAACGTTACGACGACCACTGGGTCACACGTGCGACTATCTGGTTTTGGTAGTTCCCCTTGCCAGCTCAGCTTCTGTCCGTTAGAACCCCTGGCTCATTCCACCAGTCTGCTACCCTGTCATCCAACTCCACCGCCACACACCGTGCTCTGCCTGCCTGGAACCCCTTGCTTGACTCACTGCCTCCCCTCCAGTTGAGTACTGTAGGATCGTTTAGATTGGAATCCTTGCCTTACTGAATTTGCCTGTTTGTTCGTAGCCTGTTCGACGATTGATAACGTTAGTTTGTATCGCCACTTAAGTTCGTTCACTAGCGTTAAAGCTAGTCTCCTTCAGTTAACCTGTTCACTAGATTTTATAGTCGCCTTTTGTTGACCTGTTCATTAGTGTTGTTTGTATTTTGGCTAAGGGACAAAGGACAGTCAGTTTTTGGTTGGCTCCATTTCTATCATTAAATATTTATTTCTAAATTCTGAGTCCTGCTCGTGTCTTGCTGTTCCGCACCTGAGTCTTTGAATCACCTGTAACACCACTGAGTTGAAGAGTTTTTGATACAGAGTGTAAATAACTAAAGATTCCTTTCTAGCGGGTAACTGGTGCTGAAATATGTTGAAAAGGACATGATTCTGCACAATTCATGTCAAAATCACTGTAATCTAGCAACATATTCAAAAGATATAGCCATGCGGTCAAAAAGTGCTTATCTCATTAAGTTAGAGCGTTTTTGATGGTGTGTGTAAATACATCTACTGATGCACCTGGACACATCCTCAGTGATGTTCCTGGGATCATCGGGTGTTTCGGGTCTTTCAACATCATACACCCTCATCCAGGTGACCCAGCCAGGGCTGATCAGACCCCGGCTTGTGTCCAGTTGGCACGCTAGCTACCATGATTCCATGGCTCTCCTCTCTTGAGCCACAGCCATCTTGAGGCCCTCTCTGCCGCTTCGGTGGTATTGCGGATGGCTCTTCTCCTATGCTGCCCGACGATGCCCAGACAACCCAGAGCACTGGCATAGGACCGGGCTGCAAATCCCCTGCAGCCCACTTCCACTGGAAGGCATTTTGCCCTCCATCCTGCTTGCTGCCCCCCCCCCCCCCGACCAGTCCCGTGTACTTGGAGAGCTTCCTCTCAAAAGCCTCTTCCAGGCGTTCTTCCCACGGGACGGTCAACTCCAACATTATCACTTGCTTGGTGGCCTCTGATACAAGGACAATGTCAGGACAGAGGGTGGTGCTTTCAATATGGCTAGGGAACTTAAGCTTTTTTCTAAGGTCCACTATCAGCTCCCGGTCTCTTGCAGATGTCAGGATGCCTGCTGGTGTTCTTTTAGCTGTGGCCACCTGCTCCCCAGCCCTGACAAAGCCAATGGAATTCTTGGCAGGGCGGAACTGCTTTGCCCAAACCAACCCTGTGCTGAGTGCCTCAGCGATGGTCTTCAGGACTTGGTCATGCCTCCATCAGTAGCGCCCTTCTAACGCTGTGGTGCAGCAGCTTAGGACGTGTTCTATGGCGCCTCTCTTAGAACACAATGGGCAGGCTGGCGACTCTGCTAAGCCCCAAGTATGCAAGTTCGATGGACTGGGCAGCACATCATACACTGCCTGGACAAGAAATTTGATGCGATGGGGCTCAGCTTTCCAGATCTCCGTCCAGGTAACTTTCCTCTCAAGCGCATTTTCCCATCTTGTCCAGGTACCCTGCTGTCTCATGCCCACCGCCTTGCACGATCTTGATTCCTCCACAGCTGCTCTGTGGAGGCTCCTCTCACCTCCTCTTGGACCAGGCGCCTCCTCTCCTTCCCCCTGGTGTTCATTTGGGGGGTTGGGAAGGATCCTAAGCGAGCTCGGCCCCGTGTGACTCCTCCCACCAGAGTCCTATGGCGCAGCCTAGCTTCAGCTATTTCTACAGCCTCTTCTGCCTTCCACTTCCTGCCTGTCCTTACCTGGATTCCAGCATTAGCCACCTTCGGATCGCTGGAATCCCTGGACAGCACCACCTCTCTGGCTTTGGCTACCTTGAACTCCTCCTCCAAGGACTTGAAGGGCAGCTGCAGCTTGTTGTTACACCCATAGAGAGCAATGCTGCTCAGGCTCTTTGGTAACCCCAGCCATCTCCGGAGGTGGCTACTGACTTTCCTCTCCAGGGTTTCTACTGTGGAGAGTGGGACGGCATAGATGAGGAGCGGCCACAGGATCCTGGGGAGGATGCCGTGCTGGTAGACCCAAGCCTTGAATTTTCCAGGTAGACCGGACTTGTCCACAGACTTCAACCAGACATCCAACTCAGCGCAAGCTGTCTTTATGGATGCTGCATCTTTGAGAGAGCTGTCAAACATCTTGCCCAGGCTCTTGACTGGCCTCTCTGAGATCATGGGGATAGCTGCACCTGCTATGTTGAAGCGGAACTTGTCTTCTACCTTCCCTTTCCTGAGCACCAATGACCTAGATTTGGCAGGTTTGAAGCTCATCCGGGCCCACACCATCATCTTCTCCAGCCCCTTCAGAATCCACCAACATCCCGCAACTGATTCTGTGGTAACTGTTAGGTCATCCATAAATGCCCTAATGGGTGGCTGTCGTTGTCCAGAGCTCATCAGGGGTCCTCTGCACTCTGGCTCAGCAGACTTGGTGAGCATATTCATGGCCAGGGAGACTAGCGTCACAGAGATAGTACACCCTGTGATGATGCCAATCTCCACCTTGTGCCAGCTGGATGAAATTGCTCCTGAAGAAACCCTCATGCTGACGTTGTTGTAGTAGTCAGCGATGAGGTTTCTACATCTGCTTGGCACATGATGCTTCGCCAGAGTGAGCTGGACCAACCTTATGGGGTATGGAGCCGAATGCATTGGCCAGGTCGAGCCATAACACTGACAAATTGCCCCTCAGCTCTCGGGATTAGCTGGATTAGCTGTGTCACCACCCCTGTGTGCTCCGCACAGCCTGGCATTCCTGGCACGCCACCGTTCTGAACTGATGTGTCGATGTAGGTGTTTCTAGCCAGGTATGAGCCCAGTCTCTTGGCGATAGTGCTGAGGAAGATCTTTGATTCCACGCAAAGGAGGGAGATGATGCGGAACTGATCAAGCCGGGTGGAGCCTTCTTCCTTCGGAATCCATACTCCTCCCATCACTGTAATCCAGCAACATATTGAAAAGATATAGCCATACGATTAAAAAGGGCTTATCTCACTGAGTTAGAGCGTTTTTGATACAGAGTGTAAATAACTAAAGATATCTTTCAAGCAGGTTACTGGTGCTGAAATGTGTTGAAAAGGACATGATTCTGGACCATATATGTCAAAATCATTGTGATCCTGCAAAATATTCAAAAGATATAGCTATACGGCCAAAAAGTACTTTTCCCACTGAGTTGAAGAATTTTTGATACAGAGTGTAAATAACTAAGGATTTCTTTCAAGCAGGTAACTGGTGCTGAAATGTTTTGAAAAGGACATGATTCTGCACAATATATGTCAATATCATTGTAATCCAGCAACATATTGAAAAGATATAGCCATACGGTCAAAAAGTGCTTATCTCACTGAGTTAGAGCGTTTTTGATACAGAGTGTAAATAACTAAAGATTCCTTTCTAGCAGGTTACTGGTGCTGAAATATGTTGAAAAGGACATGATTCTGCACCATATATGTCAAAATCACTGTAATCCAACAACATATCAAAAGATATAGCCATACGATCAAAAAGTGCTTATCTCATTGAGTTAGAGTGTTTTTGATACAGAGTGAAAATAACTAAAGTCTTCGTTCAAGCAGGTAACTGGTCCTGAAATATGTTGAAAAGGACATGATTCTGCACAATATATGTCAAAATCACTTTAATCCAGCAACATATTGAAAAGGTATAGCCATACGGTTAAAAAGTGCTTATCTCACTGAGTTAGAGCGTTTTTGATATAGAGTGCAAATAACTAAAGATTCCTTTCTAGCAGGTTACTGGTGCTGAAATATGGTGAAAAGGACATGATTCTGCACCATATATGTCAATATCATTGTGATCCTGCAACATATTCAAAAGATATAGCCATAAGGTCAAAAATTGCTTATCCCACTGAGTTGAAGAGTTTTTGATACAGAATGTAAATAACTAAGGTTTTCTTTCAAGCAGGTAACTGGTGCAAAGGACATGATTCTGCACAATATACGTCAAAATTACTGTTATCCTGCAACACATTGAAAAGATATAGCCATACGGTCAAAAAGTGCTTATCCCATTAAGTTAGAGTGTTTCTGTTAGAGTGTTAATACCTAAAGATTCCTTTCAAGCAGGTAACTGGTGCTTAAATATGTTGAAAAGGACATGATTCTGCACCATATATGTCAAAATCATTGTGATCCAGCAACATATTCAAAAGATATAGCCATAAGGTCAAAAAGTGCTTATCCCACTGAGTCGAAGAGTTTTTGATACATAGTGTAAATAACTAAGGATTTCTCTCAAGCAGGTAACTGGTGCTGAGATATGTTGAAAAGGACATGATTCTGTACCATATATGTCAATATCATTGTGATACTGCCACATATTCAAGAGATTTAGCCATACCGTCAAAAAGTGCCTATCTCACTGAGTTGAAGAGTTTTCGATACAGAGTGTAAATAACTAAAGATTCCTTTCTAGCGGGTAACTGGTGCTGAAATATGTTGAAAAGGACATGATTCTGCACAATATATGTCAAAATCACTGTAATCCAGCAACATATTGAAAAGATATAGCCATACAGTCAAAAAGTGCTTAGCACACTGAGTTGAAGAGTTTTTGATACAGAGTGTTAATAACTAAAGATTTCTTTCAAGCAGGTAACTGGTGCTGAAATATGTTGAAAAGGACATGATTCTGCACAATATATGTCAAATCACTGTAATTTAGCAACATATTCAAAAGATGTAGACATACGGTCAAAAAGTGCTTATCTCACTGAGTTGAAGCGTTTTTGGTACACAGTGTAAATAAGTCGTGAAAATCTTCAAGCAGGTAACTGGTGCTGAAATATGTTGAAAAAAGTGCTTATCTCACTGAGTTAGAGCGTTTTTGATACAGAGTGTAAATAACTAAAGATTTCGTTCAAGCAGGCAACTGGTGCTGAAATATGTTGAAAAGGACATGATTCTGCAGAATATAAGTCAAAATCACTGTTTTCCTGCAACATATTCATAAGATATAGCCATACGATCAAAAAGTGCTTATCTCACTGAGTTTAAGAGTTTTTGATACAAAGTGTAAATAACTAAATATTTCTTTCAAGCAGATAACTGGTGCTGAAATATGTTGAAAAGGACATTATTCTGCACAATATATATCAAAATCACTAGGATCCAGCCACACTTTTGGCAGATATAGCCATGGGTCAAAAAGTGCTTATCTCAACGAGTTGAAGCATTTTTTGTTACAATTTGTAATAAACATATGCAGTCCCTCAAGGTGGTGGTTCCTGCTGAAATCTTTCAAAAAGGGACATGATTCCTCACAATACAGGTCATAATCATTAAAATCCTGCCACAGGTTTAAAAGATATTGCCATGCGGTCAAAAAGTGCTTATCTCATTGAGTTGAAGCATTTATGTTACAAATTGTAAAAACCTTATGAATTCCTCCAAGGTGGTGGTTGCTGCCGAAATATATTTAATTTGACATGATTCTGCACAATATATGTCAAAATCAATCAAATTCAGCCAAAGTTTTAAAAGATATAGCTCTGAAGTCAAAAAGTTCTTATCTCACTGAGTTGAAGCATTTATGTTACAAATTGTAAAAACCTTATGACTTCCTCCAAGGTGGTGGTTGCTGCTGAAATATTATTTGATTGGACGTGATTCTGCACAATATATGTCAAAATCAATCAAATCCAGCCAAAGGTTTAAAAGATATAGCTCTGCAGTCAAAAAGTTCTTATCTCACTGAGTTGAAGCATTTATGTTACAAATTGTAAAAAACGTACGTACTCCTTCAAGCTGTTTGTTGCTGGTAAAATATGTTGAATAGGACATGATTCTCTTCGACATATGTCAAAATCACCAAAATCCAGCCACAGGCTATGGTTATGAGATACATCTTGTGATGCAGTTTCTCTGACACATTATCAGTGATAGTACCTGAGGTCACGGGGGGTTTCGGAGTTTTCAACTTCAGACCCCCTCACTCAGGCGACCCGGCCGGGAGTGATCAGTTCTCGACCTGTGACCAAGAAGCGCTCATCCACACTTTTTCCCTCTGAATCCAGAGGCATCTGGATGCCTTCTCAGCGGCCTCTGACACTGAACAGATGGCTCTCCTTTTGCGTGCCCCTGTGATGCCCAGGAGACTATAGGCCCTGCAAAGAGACCTACCTGCAAAGCCCCTTCCCCCGACCTCAACTGGCAAGTATTGTGCATGCCACCCCCTGTTGCGGCAGTCTTCCACCAGCTCAGCATACTTCTCCCTCTTTTTTCTGCAGGCTTCCTCCATTCTCTCCTCCCAGGTCACAGTCAGCTCTAGCATGATGACCTGCTTGGAGGACTCTGAGTGTAGGACAATGTCTGGTCTTAGGGGGGTTTCTATGATGTTCTCAGGGAACCTGAGCTGTTTGCAGAGGTCCACCCTTAGCTGCCAGTCCTTCGCAGTTCCCAGAAGTCTTGTTTAGGTCTTTGGTTGAGGAGGAGGTTGTTCCCCGGCTCTGATGAATGTCACGCCCTACCTCTGTGGCTGGAAGTGCTTGCTGTGGTCAATGGCAGAATGGATGGACTCAGCAATTGCCTTAAGCACCTGGTCATGACGCCAATGATATCGAACTTCTCCAAGTGCTATCGGACAGCTGCTAAGGATGTGCTCCAGAGTTCCCCTTCCCTGGCACAATGTGCATGATGGCGTTTCATTCTTGCCCCAAAGAAGAGGTTTGACGGGCTGGGCAGGACATTATAGACCGACGGGATGAGGAATTTTATCCGGAGTGGTTCAGCCCTCTACAACTCCGTCCACAAGATCTTCCTGTCCATGACTTCTTCCCATCTAGTCCATGCACCTTCCTGCCTTAGCCCGACCCACTGGCTCGCACGCTGCTCTTCAACACCAGCCCGCACCTCAAGGTGGACCTGGTCCCACCTTTCCTTGCCCTTGCGCTTACTAAGGTGCGTTGTCGGAATAGTTCCCAGGCCTGCTCGACCGGTTGCCATGGACCCCTTGTGGAACAACCGAGCTTCTGCCTGGTCCAACGCCTCTTGCGCCTTCCACCTTCTGCCTGTCCTCATCACGATACCGCCTTGAGCAACCTTTGGGTCCTTCGATTCCCTGTACTGGAGAACCTCCCTTGCCCTGGTGACCATGAAATCCTCAGTAAGGCTGTTGATTCGTAGGGTCAGCTTGTTTTTATTGCCATAAAGGGCAATGCTGCTGAGACTCCAGGGAGTCCTTCAGGACTAGAGACCTGGATTACTCCAGCTTGAAGTGCATGCGTGCCCTGGTGGTGAGCTTCTCCAAGCCCTGGAGGATCAATCTGCATCCTGGAACTGATGCAGTTGTTACCGTCAGGTCGTCCATAAATGCTCTGATCGGGGGCTGACTAATCCCGGACTTGATTGTGTGCCCTCTGCACTCTGGCTCACCGGACTTGACTAACATGTTCATAGCCAAGGCAAAGAGTATCACTGAAATGGTGCATCCAGTGATTATCCCTTTCTCTAGCCGGTGCCACTCTGATGTGACTGTGCCAGAGGAAAATCTCAGGTGAAAGCTGTTATAGTAGTCCATGATTAAGGCCTTGATGTTACATGGGACTTGGTGCCGTTCCAATGCCACTTCCACCAGCATGTGGGGTATGGAGCCATATGACGAGCCAAAGCACAGATAGGTTTCCTTTCCCCTCTCGAGCCTCCTTTATCAGCTGTGTCACTACTCCGCTGTGTTCCAGGCATCCTGGTACTCCTGGGATCCCACCCTTTTGCACAGAAGAGACCAAGTATTGGTTCTGGAGAAGATAGTCAGACAGTTGACGGGAAAGAATACTGAAAAATATCTTTCCCTCGACATTGAGCAATGGTGGTAGACTTCTCTTCCTTTGGGATCCACACCCCTTCTGCGAATCTCCGCTGATGGGCAACCTCCTCCCTCCTCCTGATCATCTGATTTTCCACAGGCCCTGAAGGAGCTTGGGGCACCTCTTGTAAAGCAGGTATGGGACTCCCCAAAGGGGTTTGCCAGGAAGGCTGCGCGCCTTTTAGCTCTTTCCTTTGCCCGCCTCTTATCCCACTCTGCTCTTCTGAGGGTGAGCAGCTTTTTCTTCAGGACGCCGCTAATTTCCGACAGTCCCAGTCTCTGGTCTTGCACCCGAGAACTGCTTTTTCAAGTCCCTGAGTTCCCGACGCAGCTGTGAGATCTTCTCTGCCCTGCGATTCTTAGAGTGGGGGATTGCAGCAGCACGCCTCTCCTCTGTATCAAACCTTTCTGTGGCGAGGCTGATGACCATGGTGGCCATTATCTGGAGTTTCCTGTCAGCCCCTCCTTTCATTGTGGCTTCCAGAATACCATCCAGATCATCATCGAACTTCTGCCACTCGCTCGTTTTGCTGGCTGGAGGCCACTTGACCCGTTTTTGTTGTGGGATGTCTGGCGCTTGGGCTTCCTGAGCGTGGAAGTTCTGGGCACTGTGGCGTGACTCCTGGCCCAGGTCCTCCTGCGTCTCACCAAGGTCCTCCGGAGTACGTGGTCGCCTCCTGCCGCTCACTGAGGTAGTTCCTTGTGCGCTGCATATAGCCATATGGTCAAAAAGTGCTTATCTCACCGAGTTAAAGCATTTGTGGCACAAATTGTAAATAACTTATGAATTCTTTAAAGCTTGTGTCTGGTGATTAAAGATGTTGAATAGGACATGATTCTGCACAATATATGTCAAAATCACTCAAATCCAGCCGCAGGCTCCAAAGATATAGACATGTGGTCAAAAAGTGCTTATCTCACCGAGTTGAGGAGTTTATGGCACAAATTGTAGATAACGTATGAATTCTTTCAAGCTTGTATCTGGTGCTTACATATGTTGAAAAGGACATTATTTTGCACAACATATGTCGAAATCCCTAAAATACAGCTGCAGGTTCTAAAGATAGGGCCATGTGGTCAAAAAGTGCTTATCTCACCGAGTTGAGGCGTTTATGGCACAAATAGTAAATAAATTATGAAGTCTTTCAAGCTTGTGTCTGGTGCTTATATATGTTGAATAGGACATGATTCTGCACAATATATGTCAAGATCACTCAAATGCAGCTGCATGATTAAAAGATATAGCCATGTGGTCAAAAAAAGCTTATCTCACCAAGTTGAAACATGAATGGCACAAATTGAAAATTCCACAGCACAGCTCATTAGAGTTCAATTAACTGGCATCCTCTGACCTGGCTCTGATCAACGTAGTCACCTGGTGGCACCAGCCCTCCAGCCTTTGATTGGCAAACAAGTTGACAGCAACCAGTGCTGTGGTCAAGACCTCGTGACAGACAGGCGTGAATCATCGGCGTAGACTGAACTGCCCGGGACTTTTCCCTGGGCTCTAAGTAAACTCTTCAAAGTTCACTTGGCAACTCAGTCAGAACGATGGCAAAACCGATTAGATATCCATCTTAAGATAGAGCTGCTTTACACCAACTACCTTACCACCAACTAACAATAACAATAAATATAAATCAGGACATTAAAAAGTACAGAGACACCAACAGTAGAAGGATAATAATAGATATACTGCTACGTGAGAACAGGAGTAAAGTGATCTGAGTGACAATTGCAGATAGTGATCAGAGGTAACAGATGTGGCTCAGGCTCTTCATAGCTGTGCTGTCCAGATGCTGTTGTCCAGTCTGATAGCCAGGGGTACAAGGGACCGTTTGAAGCTTTATGTCCTGCACTGGGGTGTGATGGTCCTCAGGCTGAAAAAGCTGCACCATCAGCCACAGCTCATCATGCAGTGGGTGAGAAGGATTGTCCAGGATTACTCCAAGTTTGTCCTTCACTCTCCTCTCAGCCACTGTTTCCAGACTGCCTAAATGTAGTCCCACCACAGAGTGGCTTTCTTCACCAGCTGGTTGAGCCTCTTGAACTCATCGGACCTCCATCACACTACAGCTGGCTACCATAGACTGGTAGAAGGTCTTGAGGAGCCTGCTATAGACAGCAAATGACCTCAGACTCCTCAGGAAGAACATCCTATTCTGACCTTTCCTGTGAGAGGGTATCTCTGTTATGATTCCAGTCCAGTTTATTGTTAATGTGCATCTCCCTTAACTCTGCAACTTAGACTTCGGTGTTGGGCCGCTATGGATGGCATTAGTCACCATAGAACTAGTCACCACATAAGACGTAGCAGCAAGCCCAAAAGGTTGCTCCATACTGGGGAGGGAACAGCTACTAGGTTGTTTGGGCTCCACTGAGCCCTCCTGTTCCCGCCTAATGGCCTCTTTGCAAACTTCAATTTAAGTGGCCGTGAGCTTCTGACGGTTAAACTGTTTCAAGGATCTACAGAGAGCGCCCCCCCCCCCACATGCTCCACGAACTGATCCTGAAGCAAGACCTTGGCATTAACAATGCCTATGGGTGCACGACCTTGCACTCTGTCCATGAGGGTCATTAAAGCAATGAAAGTTCAAGCAATGACTCACCCTCCTGCTGTTTTCGGGAGAAGAAGGCCTCCTGCAGGACTCCGTGAGATTGAGGGCAGCCATATAACTCTTGCAAGATCTTAAAGATTGCATCTGGGCTCTCCCTCTCTACCTACTACGCCTATTACGACTCTACGCTCTGGCTTCACATTCCAGATGGTCAAACAAGAAATGGGCCTTGTCAGTGGCAGACAAATGGCAGGCTCGCATGCGAGCTGTGGCCTTTTTAACTCACTCTTCTATACTAATAATGGTACTACCCCTTAATGTGGGACATTTTTTCTCCCTTAGAATGAATATCAATCACCCTGTAGCCGCTGGAGCTACTAGATGCTCCATCAGTGGAACCAGCTAAGTTAGCACTTTCAAGATGTTCATTTGCAGATCTAAGCCTGGCAACCAAAATCCCTGAGCGCCCACATTTCCTTTGACATTTTTGGCAACGCTATGAAGCCCAAACCTAACAGTTAAAGAACTTGCGATGCACATACTCTCTGGCTACAGTAAGGAGAACACGTGACTAGCCTATAAAAAAAAGAGAAACCACAGCAGCAGTTCCACTGCAAACGCTGATGTCAGCCGAGCTCACAGCAAAGAAAAATCACACATGCAAGATGGAGTTTTTTTTACACAACTACAGTATTTGAGTGTCTCCTGTGGTTTTAGTTTTGAACTAAATAGAAAATACAGAATGACATAATTTTACAGAATATCTCACAGGGAAACAACCCTTTCAAGTGAATGATAGTAAAAAAAAAAACAGACACAGAGACAATGAGAAGAAAAGCTTCACCTTCAGATGAAAAGTTCCTGTCAGGAAACTTTTTTTTTATTTTTGTCCGTGCTAAAGTTTAAATAACAATTCAAGTCATGGGTCTCTATTTGCTATCCCAACCACCAGGTTACATACAGAAAGGCTACAAGCCTCAACGCACCCATCCAAACTGTAGACTGAATGCATAAGTTGACATAGCTACTGTTTGACTGCTGGAGTGGCTACCAGTTTGATTTCTACGTCTGGCAGCTATTCATGATGCAAACAAATTCTGCCCAGTTTCTTGCTGGAAGGTGAACACGAATGGAATTTGCAGACCTTCTTATCTTTGTAGTCAAGAGAGGTTTGATTTTTCTGCCTTCAGTTAGGTTGGGCTAGGATAGGGTTGGGGTCGGGTCATGTAAGTCACAATATTTTTGTAAACAAAAAAAAAAAAAAAAAGTTTCATTTTGTTTGAGGGGACAAGATGTCACATTCCGAAAAAATGTGGATTTCATCCTTTCTTTAAAAGACCATCTAAGGAGCAACATTACAATCCAGAGGTGAGACACACACACAGACACATGACTCTACACCAAGCAGATAGGCTTTGAAACCACATTTACATGGAGGGGAGAACGGGTACATGAAGGGGCAGATCAGGTAGGAGACCGCAAAGCAGCAACAGGAGGGAGGCACTAGCATACATCAACAGGGTGGGGGGCCCCATTAGGGACAGGCAGCTAGGCAACCAGTAGGGCTTATGCTTTTAAGCCTTCACTTATTGCCGGTGAGTCAGGCCAGCCGTGCACTTGCCAATTGAGTCCAACACTGACAAGTAAAGATGTTCTATTTTTTCCAGAGACCTTGGAAGCTATCTAAATCCAGAAGAAAAAATCAGAATAATGTTAGATACATAAAATCAGAGCTTCAGGACCTTGATGTTTGAAGTTCCAACCATTACCATTTGTTTGTTCCAGTTTCATATTCAAGAATCCTTTCATTCATTTAGTCATAGTTGCTAATTTGAAATCTTTTCTAGCTGCATGTCTATTTGCTGGTAAGCAGATGTAGGTCACAGCGACCTTCAGACTTCTTCCTGTGCTTCGTTGGTCACACCAGAGTGGACCACAACAATAGCAGTCCTTCGCATCGATGACAGATCTCCAACCAGTGGGCTTCAAAACATCAACGAGGAGATGACCTGAAATGCCCATGTTGTACTGACAGAGGTCAGAAACAGGTCAAAAAATAAACAAACCAGGAAGTAAATTAAAATCTTTTCTTTATTCCTGTCAGTTCTGGAATGGGCTGCGGTACAAATCAGAAGATAATCAGGACATCCTTCTGCAAAAAAGACCAGACATCAAATCTCTGACGACAGCAAAAGAAAATCCCGTGATATCCAGATTTTTAAAAGAGATTCGATCCCTTGAACTTCGCATCAAATACACTCACTTACAATCACCATCCCTGCAAGGCTTTGGTTGGTTGTGCAGTAATCGCTAACTTAACAAAACAAAGCAGTGAGATGAGTGAGATTTTCCTCTAGAAGCTATCCAGGGCGAAATAAGAATAAGAAAACTTTGGATGGGAGACTCTGGCCTCCATGTTTCAGGGGTCCACCACCTCAAACACATCGGAACTCAGTGGTGATGAGTCAGCATGCATGTTAACTAATCACCTTTCTGACTTTAATAACCAAAGGGTGATGCACTCTTAATTAATGTATTGTATCCCTCTC
The DNA here is from genome assembly GCF_037954325.1 of Fistularia commersonii. Lineage (NCBI taxonomy): Eukaryota > Metazoa > Chordata > Actinopteri > Syngnathiformes > Fistulariidae > Fistularia > Fistularia commersonii. The sequence continues at coordinate 18,587,499 of NC_141292.1, read as the reverse complement.
TTTAGAATTACTTTCAGTATAAATGAAACTTCCAGATTAAAAAAGAACTCCTGATAGGAATTAATGTCTAGACCATAGGCGTTACTGACAAGTTTCGGCCGCAGGTGGGGATTTGGCTCAAAGAATGACCCAGTGGTACCGACCACCAGTGCAAAAGGCTAATTACCCAAACCAGCCTTCTTGCCAGATGACAAAGCACCTTCACATTCCGCGGAATTGTTCCACTGGTGCATCTTGGAGATTCGTTCACACTGAGTTGAAAACACACCTTCAGCTTATAACGATGTATATGATTGGTTTACTGGCCAAAGAGAAAAAAACATCCTGGAGAAAATGTACTATAAAATACACAAGTAATCAATTACTTTGGTCCAAATTGGCAAAAAAAAGGGTCTCCATCTGGACCAAACAAAGATACACCTGTTTCTCACTGTGTCTTCAGAAATATTGTTCAACTATATCAAAAGTTGTATGTTTGCAATTTTAAAGATGGCTTTCCTTCAGAATCTGCAGGCCTTGGCACAAAACTAACACTATTTCCAAAGAAAAAAGTGTGGCCACTGTGTAAAAGGTAGATAAAAATAGGAATACAATAATTTGCAAATGTCATAAAGCCATATTTCTTTCCTTGTAGAAAAGAAACTGAATGTCAGATACAGACACTCATTCTGAATTTGAATGCAGGAACACATCTAAAGGAGACGTACCAGAGGCTGCAAAGGGCTAATAAAGTGGCAGAAACCACTGGAGGACCATCTGACAAGTCATTGAGTCAAGTGCTGAACGGTCAGTCATATGACTTGATAAACAAGAGACAGAGTAGAGCCTCTCAGATGTGAAGATGGGCAGAGGTCCAACAATCTTGGTGACAAAACTGCATCTAAACATTGTGGAACCATTTCAAAAAGTGTTCTACAACGTAGAATTGCAAAGCCTTTGAAGCTCCACCATCTGCAGTGTGTAATATTATCCAAGGATTCAGAATCAAGAGTGCTCTGTGCACAGCTGACAAGGTCAAAGGTCTCAACCGGATGCTCCTGATCTTCAGATCCTGAGGAGTGGCTGCATTCATAAACAGTCATGATTTTCTACTGGACACTACATGGGGTCAGGACCACTGCATCAGATCTGGATCTGCATCCAGATCTGCATCAGATCCAGTGATCTGGATCAGATCACTTCCAGAAGTTACTGTTATTGTGAACACTTCTAGAAATCCCTGTACAGACTCAGGACGCTTCCAGTCATCATACCTCAAACACAATTGCCATCTGATCAACAAAGGCAAATGAAAGCTGTATCCTGCAAAGGAGAAACCAGGTGCAAACAACATCGTCTTCTCCAAGCCAAAGTCTGGGGGAAATGTGTCCGGCACAGCAAAGAGAGAGAGATCATCGAATGCTGAGGCGTGCATAAGGTTCCCATCCAAAGAGCATCTGTTGCAGAGAAGGCCTGCATATTTCAGGAAAATATTAAACAACAGCATAGCTGTTGTGATGGACACAGTGTGTGGGGAAGAATCCAGATTCTGAACTGGTCGGCTTACAAACCTGTCACCATTACACTTCTGCCATGTTAAGAAATGAAAAACCCCGTAATGAAGGCCCAGGACTCTTGGGCAGCTAGAATCCTGGATGAGACAAGAACAGGAGAAATTCCACTTCTAAAAATCCAGCAACTGGTCTCCTCACCTCCCAGACCACCTTGTGAACAGTTAACACAAAGGTACGCATTACTTTGAGATGTGGTCTTGCCATCTCATAAAAAATATGGCTCATATGTTCCATGAAAGGGTGAAATGTCTCAGTTTCACCATCTGAAATGATGTTTAGAAGAGAATCAGAATCAGAATGGCCTTTGTTGTCATTGCAGGATATAATGACACAGGATGAGCCTTTATGGTTTATCGTTTATGTTCCCTGAGGAACAAAACACAGGTTTTGAGATTTGCTAATCATTGCGTCCATTTCGATTTACATTTTACATTGGCCTATCAGTGACCAGGCAAACCTCATTGTCTAATTTATCTAGCTTATCTTGAAACCTAATTTCCAAAATGAATATCCTGCGGTTTTGAAGTCGACACAGCACCATGAAAAGCAGCCATTGGAAGATGTTTACCGCAGTGATAACTCCAGTTAGAAGATAATGTTTGATTTTTATTCTTTTTTTCCTTTTTTGGGGGTGTAGGGGTTACTTGACCTACACAATCGGTTTAAGCCCCTTTATGATACTTCAACAGAATGCAGGTTGAAGGCACTACTGCATTAGGTTCCTTTTTCTGGCATGAATGGTAAGTCCAGTTATTCTAAACAGTCTGGAACAGATCCTGCGGTGAGCACACTCTGCCCTCTAGTGCCATCCTCAGGATGAATTTAACACATGACTGGAAAAAAGAGAGGACCTTGTTCCCTTTCCTGATCCTATGACAGCTCTCATGAACCTACTTGGAGGAGACTGTCAGGACATGTGACCATTAACATTGTAGTTCTTTATAAAACACTCCTTGCCCACTAAAAAACATTTCAACAATAGCATAAACACAGTTTACCCTGTTCTCCTGAACACGTCAGGTGACCAGTTAGAATATGAAAATTGGAACTGGAGTTCTCTGTCACCAAACAGTTCTGGGTCACCCTCTCCTTAAGGTGCCACCTCCTAGGGGCTTGTCATTTCTTCTGTTATTTGGATAATTTGGCCTCGTCATTTCTACGGAATCAAACAGCTGAAGGGAGCTGTCACATATCTTCATAGAGGAGCATCCCATTAAATATTGTGAGGGGTTCCACAGAATGGGCTAGTTTGCCCATAACAAGGTCAATGCAGACTGTATCCCGAGTCTGCAGTGGCAGGATGATGTTGAAAACAGCCAGAGAACCTGGATTGGTCTTGGCCTCGGCAACCGGGTTGTTCTCCAGACCCTCGGGCTGATAGCCTGCAGAGTCCACACGGGCCATGCCATAGTTTGACTTGGACAGCACAGCCTCAAGTTTTACATTCTTGTGCCCCGTCAAAATGGCGCTGAAGAAGTAGCGTCCATCTATTGGGGCAGTGAAGATACCTGAAAGATGTCAATGGATCAGTCATGACAAGAAGATCATCTGGACTATTGCTGGTTCTAAAATGCTGGCTGATAAATACAACCTCTTTTATGCAGCCATACCCTAAACCTGTTACACTGTGATATGGCAATTTCCAATATATTTTAATCCATTAGCATTCGAACACAAAGCCCCTCAAACTCTGACCTGTTTTGGGGTTGTAGAAGTCTCCTTCATTAACAAAGACCTTGTCAAAGACAATGGTTCCTGCTCTCTCCATGGGGGCAGTTAGGGCAGCAGAGAAGGCCAGTTTGGGTACATGAGCGTCAACACCAGGCAGACCTGAACAAACACACAGTTTATTTTGGGAGTATTGTCTACTTCTAGTATGTGCCAAATTAATATCAACTTAAAGAAGATCCAGGCTGTAAGTTGAAGCACTCACCTGTGTCTCCTCTGGGACCTGGAAGAGGACAGCAGAGGAAGAAAAAATTAATTCTGATTTTGGATTTTATTGGTTGAGGTCACTTATTTTGGAAAAGGAAAGTCATTGTTACACTATAACATTCATAAAGCTTCCTATAAAAAACATAAAAACATGCAAAAGATCTTTGCTGTACCTGGCAATCCGCGGATTCCACCTTCACCAGGTCGGCCAGTAGGTCCCGGGGGCCCTCGAGGGCCAGGGAGCCCATTCAAGCCTCTCTCTCCAGGAGGTCCAGGTGGACCTTTTAGAATATAAAATGACACACATCAATCTGATCCTGGTTTTTGGACCCCAGAGTCCTGACATCCTGAAGGAAATACTGAGAACCAACATCCTGATTTATCTGTGAGAACAACCAAGTGGAGACACACAATAACTCATAGTTCAAATGTGCTTTGTAACATGTGACTTTCAGGTCACACTGAAGGAGATGTTCCAACAATTCAGCCTCAGTTAGAAACACCCCTTAGAATATTTAACACCAAGGATCATATTTATGTGAATGAGAGGACCCAAAGTCTAACCATGAAGCTACAGGGGTGGGGATAAAGACGGTTGAGGAGTTTAAGGGTCAACAGTTGACCGAGGGTCAACAGTCAAGAGCAATGGTGAAAAGTAAGAAAAGTGTCAGGTGTGATAAACACTTGACACTTTTCTCACTTTTCACCAGAGTATTATCCAGGAATAAAGGAAAGGTGGAGAAGATGCCGGTGAGAGCAGCAATTGTGTCTGATTTGGAGAGAAGACAGGAGGCAGAGCTGAAGATGTGGAGGGTCCTCTTTGGGAGTGAGGAGGATGGAGAGGATCAGGAATGAGTCTATCAGAGGGACAGCACATGTTAGATGTTTAGGAGATACGGTCAGACTGAGATGGTTTGAACATGGACAGAGAAGAGATGGTGAAGATCTGGGTAGAAGAATGCTGAAGTTGGAGATCCGAAGCAATGGGTTCAGAGGAAGTCCAGAGGAGGTTTGAATGGAGGGAAAGACGACAGTAAGTTAGATGGTGTACAGAGTCAAAGGAGAGGTTGAGCAGCTCAGATCAGCCTGGCGGCTCACTTAGAACCATGGTAATGGACTTCCTTAGCAATAGACCCAAGAACATTAGGATGAAATAGAATAGAATCATTTGGCAGACTCTTTTATCCAATGCGACATACAGTGACAATGCGGGGGATTGAATCGCATACGCCGTCCCCAGTCCTCCCCTCTACTCGCTCTTCATTCCATGGTTCACTCATTCACACCAGCAAGACCATCATCGAGTTTACCGACATTGCGGGACTGATTAAATGCCACAAGTCAGCCAACAGGGAGGAGCTTGGGTATCTGCAGTGATGAAGTCACATCAATAATCTGGAATTGAACATGAGGTGGTATCGGAATCTGAAAGATTCAACAAAACAGGCACATCATTCGCAACTCTGATGGAGAGGAGGCAGAGAGGGTGGAGATGTTCAAGTTCCTTTGGGTGCACATCTTGTGCCATCCCAACCTGGTCAGAGTTGTTTGTCAACCAGGTGAGGTAGGCAAACAGAGACTGTTCTTCCCCATTTAGGTGTTTATGGTCACCCCCCCAACATCTGCTGATCAACCTCCACTGATCTGCCATTAAAAGCCCCCTTATCTCCTGTTGTACAGTGTAGTTCAGCATCAGGATTGCAGAACAAAGGAAAGCCAGCAGATGGTGCCTGCAGAGCAGGTGACTCTTCACCTTAGAAATCCTGCCTGGATGCTCCAACCTTAGCATCCTTCTTCCTAGATCGTCATCATGCATCTGCCCATGCCCAAACCATCTCAGTTTGACTTAATCTCCAGAATATCTAACACGTAATGGACTCACTTCTAGACTACTTCAACCTCTACACCTCTGAGCCGCCGCCTTCTCCTTTCAGCTTTTCCGTTCAGGGGTCACCACGGCGAATCGAACTTTTCCATCTAATCCTATTCTCTCTATCCTCCTCTCTCACACTAACTACCTTTATATCTTTTCTCACAACGTCCATAAATCTTCTCTTTGGTCTTCTCCGAGACCTCCTGCCTGGCAGCTCCAGTTCCAGCATACCTCTATCAATATATTCACTATCCCTCCTCTGTACATGACTGAACCATCTCAGTCTGGCTTCTCTGACCTTTTCTCCAAAACACCTAACATGTTCTGTTCTTCTGATAGACTCATTCCTGATCCTATCCATCCTGGTCACTCCCAAAAAGAATCTTGGAATCTTCATCTCTGCGACTTCTAGCTCTGTCTCCTGTCTTTTCGTCATTGTAACTGTTTCTAAGCCATACAACATTGCTGGTCTCACCTCTGCCTTGTACACCTTTCCTTTCATTCTGACTGATAGTCTTCTATTGCATAGTACCCCGACACTTTTCTCCATCCATTCCAACCTGCTTGAACCTGTCTCTTCACCTCTTCTCTACACTCTCAGTTGCTCTGGACTGTTGACCTTAAGTACCTGAAATCCTCCAGCTTCTTGATCTCCACTCCCTGTAGCCTCACCGTTCCATCCCAGACCCTCTCACACATATACGCTGTCTTGCTGCAACTAACTTTCATTCCTCTCCTTTCTAGCGCAAATCTCCACCTCTCTAGATTTTCCTCAATCTGTTCTCTGCTCTTGCTATAGATCACAATGTCATCTGCAAACATCATGGTCCTTGGGGATTCCCGTCTAACCTCATCTGTCAGCCTGTCCATCACCATTGCAAACAAGAAGGGGCTCAGAGCTGATCCCTGATGGAGTTCAACCTCCACCTTGAACTTCTCTGTTACCACTACAGCACACCGCACCACTGTCTCACAGCTAGCATACATGTCCTGCACCAGTCTAGCATACTTCTCTGCCACTCCAGATTTCCTCATACAATACCAGAGCTCCTCTCTTGCCACCCGATCAAATGCTTTTTCTAGGTCTACAAAAACACAATGCAACTCCCTCTGCCCTTCTCTGTACTTCTCTGTTAGCATTCTCAAAGCAAATACTGCATCTGTGCTGCATCTCCTTTCTAGGCATGAAGCTATACTCCTGTTCACAAATGTTGACTTCTGCTCTCAGTCTAGTTTCCACTACTCTTTCCCATAACTTCATTGTATGGCTCATCAACTTTATCCCTCTATAGTTGCCACAATTCTGCACATCCCCCCATTCTTAAAAATCGGCACCATCACACTTCGTCTCCATTCCTCAGGCATCTTCTCATTCTCTAAGATCCTGTTGAATAATCTAGTCAGAAACTCTACCACTGCCTCTCCTAGACACTTCCACAGCTCCAAAGGTATATCATTAGGGCCAACCCCCTTTCTACTCTTCGTCCTATTCAATGACTTCCTCACTTCACATTTACAAATCTCTGCCTCTTTGTGGTCTACAATAGTCTACCCTTTCTTCTCTTTCATTTTCCACATTCATCAGCTCTACAAAGTACTCTTTTCCATCTTCCCATCACTCTTCTAGCATCTGTCAATAGATTTCCCTCTCTATCCTTAATCATCCAGACCTATTGTACATCCTTTCCACCTTTATCTCTGTTTCACCAACCTGTACAGATCATTCTCTCCCTCATTACTTTCCAACACAGCATACAAGTCATTGTCAGCCCTTTGTTTTGCCCTTGCTACCTCTATCTTATCCTAATGTTGTATCTCCCTGTACTCCTGTCTGTTCTTTTACATCCTCTCAGTGTCCCACTTCTTCTTTGCTGACCACTTTCTCTGTATCTCCTCCTGCACTTCCTCATTCCACCACCAAGTCTCCTTATCTACTTTCCTTCCAGATGACACACCAAGTACTCTCCTACCTGTTTCCCTGATAACCATAGCTGTAGTTGTCCAGTCATGGAAGCTCTCCATGACTACCCAGAGCCTTCCTCCTCCTTAAAAACCATACAACACTCCTCCCTTTTCAGCTTCCACCACTTTGTCCTCCGCTCTGCCTCTGTCCTCTTGATCTTCCTTGTCACCACATTCATCCTACAAACCTACATTCTATACCTCTGAGCCTCTGAATCTAAAACCAAATACTCTGCGCTTTTATGCAAATTGTTATTACACTTCAATTTGCCCTTCCTAATGCTGTTTTTTATTCCTTTGTATTAAATCCTCTCTCAGATGCATTTGTCTCTTCTATGATTATAATACCTGGTCTACAATCTTCTCCACCGCAGAAGGAAAAGTAAGAATGTCACAGTTCAGGGAAACACATTTCCTTGTTTTTGATTTGGGGACTCACAAACTATTACTATGCAGGTTTTCACTGCTCAGAACAGCCTCCCTGCTCCTCCCAGAGTTCGTGATTACCAAGCAATGACCCCTGTAAACATTGTTACACCACTAAGAGGGAGCAGAGCCAGTCTCACCGGTCAGATCTTGCTGGGTTACTCTCCGCAGATCTTTGGCGAACTGGTTCAAGCTGGAGTTCAGGTTCTTCAGGCGGCCATGAACATCATCCTGGTTGTTCTGGATGAAGTCAAGTATTCCTCCATGATTGATGATCGAGTGGTTCAGACCAGAAACACACGTCCACAAACTGGACACATGTCGGTTCAACCCTAAAAAATTGAAGTGATCAAACACAGAACCATGACAATAAAACTACTTCTTTTGGTTGTTCCCTTCAGGGGTCGTCCCAGCAAATCCTCTCCATCTAACCCAGACATGGGCAAACTACCACCTGCGGGCCAAATATTACCCGTTACACTTTTTAATCTGGCCCGACAAACTTGAAGTTGTATTATGATTAAACTTCTATAATGGATTTAACTTTTCTCTGAAATACCCACACTCCCTTGAACCCTTCTCCATAAGTGAGCGGATCAAGGAGAGGAGGTGGACCGTGAGTGCCCAGTGTTTAATAAGAGTGAACGACAAAATATTTTTTCCTTGAAGTCCGATTCACAGCTCGATGCCTGATGTGCAAAGAAACTGTTGCAATTTTCAAAGAATTCAATATCAGCCATCCCTTTGCCAAAAAACATTCCATGCTGGTGAGCTGTAAACACAAGAACCGGTGGCAACGGGTCAGAGGTTAATTTAGAGATTTGGCAAAATTTTTTCTCTAACAAACTGCAAGTTAACAAAGTGAGTCAAGTACCAATGTAACGGATGGGATATAGACCCAATTGCAACACCAGGACTCCACATCAACAGAGAAAGGGTTCGAAAACTTTACTGAAACTCAGTTTTCAATCCTTTTGCTTTTAGAACTCATCAGCTTCTCCTTGTTTGGATGGATGGTCAGTTTGGAGCTGGATGAACCAGAGGTTCTCACAGTTCCAATCGCCTGCTTGTTGACCCAAACAGCTCCAGATTTCCATGTTTAGCAGAGACTTGTATCTTTCACTGTATAACCAAGGGTTCTAAATATATGTGCCGGGTTTGAGAAGTAGTCTTCTCCGTCAAGTGTTTTGACAAGACCTTTTGCTTTCTTTTATTCTATTGACGGTTTCTACTTAAACAAAATCATCATTAGGTGTTTGGTTGGAACTCTGGTACTTGCTCACAAACCATAGCAGAAACTTCTGTCAGGGGGACATTTGGAGCTCAAAACAGCTTGACAAGTGTAATTTAGAATTTCGATGTCTAGAGCAGGCCTGGCCAATTTTTGATTGGCCAGGCCAACATGAACTTAAGAGCCACATACGGCTCAGAAGCCATAGGTTGGCTAGGACTGGTCTGGAATCTAGACATAGACATCGAGAGTCAAGACTCTCGACCCCTAAGGGCCCACTGAATAGCAAGAAGAAGAATTACATGATCCTGCTTTAGACCTCGACCAACATGTGTCAGAGATAATATGTGAGGTAACGTCAGGAAGGAAGAAATGAACCATCAAAACAAACAAATAGTACCTTCCTTGATGTTGTGAAGGGAGTCAAAGACTCCATCCAGCCGGTCGCAGACGCCCTCAAGCTTAGACAGCCTTTTCTCCAGTCCGTCACCTGATCTCTTACAGTCTCCTGTCTCCACCACCACTGTGCTCTCGACTCGTCTGACATCTCGGTCCATCCCTTCCAAACGGTCCCGGCTGTCCTCGATGTGCTCCGTAACCTCCTGCTGGATTTTGTCCAGCTCAGAGATGATCTTGTCCTTGGTGTTTCCTTTCAGGGGTCAAAGCATTAATAATCAAATGAAGATTGGGAAAGTTATTGACAAATGTGCAGAGTCTTCTCTGGATCTGGGCTCACCAAGGTCAGTTATGATACTGCCATGCTTCTGGACGGTGTGTTCAAGGCCCTTCAGGGTGTCGTTTATGGAGCTGAAGGTCAGGAGGACCTCGGAGAGTTCACCCTGCAGTGCCTTTAACTGGTTGTTACTGAGGGTGCCACCAATCACACTATGACCATCTAGAGGTTTCTCAGCATCTAGCCTGGGTTGGTTTCCACCAGAGCCACTGTTCACTCCAGTGCCACCAGAATCACGACCTGTTAAGTGTTTCAGAGAGACTTGAGTACGAGTTCCACAGTCTACCACAAGGTTTATTTACCATCTTTTTTCCTCAGAAAGCGGGGACTAAAAGAACCTTCACAAACCTTATTAGGACATTCATTTTCAGGGGTTCTAGCAAGGTGGGAAATGTTCTCAAACTTGAACAGGGAGATAGTGAGTCAGGGTGGTTGTTATAAAAGCTAGAACATGTTCCTGATCAGAGCTGGCCAATCACTTCCCAGTCAGTCCTGATACATCTGTAGATCTGCAGACAGGTTCTGCAGGTCACTTACTGTATTAAGTCCTTTTCCTTTGAACTGGTGGCCTGTATATACCGGCCACTAACCAGTTATTCCCTAGGGGCTTTTTTGGACAGTGTTGCCATGGTGACCACAGCGGAATCCTGAAGCAACGAACCATCCATTCTGACCAGATGAAGCCATCTCATATGGCTCCCCTGGATGTGGAGGAACAAAAGCTGGCCCTGAGCCGTTCTTGGATGATCAAGCACCAAACCCTATCTCTGAAGGAGAGCCCAGACAGCCTAAGGATGAAACTCATTTCGGCCTGTTGTCCTTGTGATCCGGTTCTTTGGGTCTCTACCCACAACCAGAGTTTCAGATCAGAACCTCGGTCCTCTGAACCTCTGAAGGTTATGAACAGAATCAATAAAGACCAGCCCTGGTGGAGTCCAACCCTAAACGGAAACCAATCAGACTTACTTCCGGCGCTGGTGCTGGACAAGGTTCTGGTTCTACAGAGGCCGAATGGCCCACATCACAGGATCTGGTACCCCTTGTTCCTGGGGTTAGATTGGTGGGGCAAACTCTTTTATACACCCTTGAGGGTCCTGCTGACGATCCCTGCTCCTCTTCAATCCCGCAGACCCGTCTCTCCAGCACCGCTGAGTACACCTTTCCAGGGAGGCTGAGGAGTGTGAGCCCCCTGTAGTTGGAGCACACCCTCCAATCCTCCTTTTTAAAGAGGTGGATCACAGAAGTTGCATGCCACTTGGCTTGGATATTCACCACAACAAACCACTGCAGAGTCTTCATCAGTGCTGATGCTGCATCAATACCACTGTCCATCTCCTGCTCCATCCTTCCTTCACTCTTGAACGAGACCCCAAGATACTTGAACTCCTTGATTTGAGGCGGCAATACTTCCCCAACTCCTAGGGGACACCTTTTCCCAGCAGAGAACCACGGCCTTGGCTTTGGATGTGCTAATTCTCATAATCTGCAAACGGCAGAGAACTTATCCTGAGGCCACCAACACCAGACCCCCTTGACACCTTGGTGCTTTATTTGCTTGGAAAACCAAAGTGGTGAGAACTAATTTATCACACTGTGGCTGACCAGAATCTTGGAGACGGACACACACCTGGAGTTTGTTCACACAGAACTTACATTGGCTGGTGCATCTCTGGACATCAACCCGCAAAAGGCGGACATCATCCTGTAGGTGGGAGCAGGTCGGAGAGCAGCCATCTCTGGCATCCATCCTGATCTGCAGTGTGTTGATGTGGTTCTGTATCCGACCCACTGCATCCTGGGAATAATTCTTCAGCTTCTGGATCTCATCTTCCACCTGCCCACACAGTTCACAGTCCTGCCCCAGCAGCTCCACCTCAGTCACAATGCGGTTGAAGTGTTCGCCATGGTCCCCTGTCAGAGCCTTGATCTTTCGGAGGTCGTGGCTCAAATCCAGAACCTTCAGAAAGGAATGGTCAAAATTACATTGATGTTAATGACCCTAACAGTGAGTCAGCAGGTAGCAGATTGGTATCCTCTGACCTAAGCCCATTTGATTCAACCACGAGACAAAGAAATAAACAACAAATGGTTGGTTTCTACTGTTGCCATGCAGATTATTTTCCTTATCAAATTAATTTTCTTGAGAAAAAAGACAAGGCTTTGACCTCTGTGCTTCTATAGGATGGTAAGTCTTGAGAATAAAAAATGACAAGAAAGTGGAGACTCTTCCAGCGCAAAGTAAATTAGGTTTGTCATTAATATATATTGTGAAGGAATAAAATCATTTTGAATGTCATCTGAAAAAAGTGTCAGCGGTCAAAGGATGATGTCACTGAGCTTTTTCTTCTGTCTGAGAAGATAGAAGCAACATCATGGAGACATTCTTACCTTGTCATACAGAGAGTCTCCAGACACAGAGAGGTCTTTGATCCTAGTGTTAAAGTGTCGAATCTGATCCTCGTTGGCAACAACTCTCCACTCCAGGGACTTCTCTGTGGTGTTAACTTTCTCTCCTCCTGTTCCAGAGAGTCCTCCTCTTCCTCCTCCACCTGTACTCCACAGTCCATCTCCACCAGCACCACGACTGGCTCCTGCTCCCCCTCTTTCCCTTCCACCCCATTGTCCATCTCCGCCAGCAGTACCATCACCCCCTCCTTCCCTTCCACCCCATCTTCCATCTCCACCATTACCACCTGCCCCTCCTTCCCACACACCCCATCGTCCATTTCCACCAGCACCACCACTGCCTCCCCCTCCCCCAAACTTCCCCATCCCAGACTCTACACAAGTGCACTCCTCCAACCTCCTGGTAAGGAGAGACGTGTTGTTTTCTAATTTAGAAATCAACTTGTCCTGGACATCCACCCTGTGTTTCACCAGACCCACATCTAGCTCAACATCTGCAATCCTGAAGGCCTGGTCATCAAAGCGGTCCAGGAAAACTGTTCTCAGGTCTCCTAGCTCTCTATGAAAATAGTCCTTCAGGTCATTTTCCAGATAAGAGTAGCTCCGCTCGGTCTGCTCCATGGTACTGTTAAGGCGGCGTTCCAAGTCCTTCAGTTGTCTGTCCACTTTCTCCTGAGTCACCAGCAGATCGTTCCCACTGCCCACATTTTCACCAGTGGTGCCGACACCACCTCCTCTGTGGCCTACACCGTTGCTGTTGCTGTCACCTCCTCCACTCAGTTTGTCCAAATGGCTCTGCAAAAGATCAAGGTTCTCAGAGCCTGAGCTGATCTTGCGCTCAGCATTTGTGATTCTGTTTTGCAAGTCACGCATGGCGTCACAGCATCCACTTGAACGGGCCAAGTCACGCCGCAGACCATCCAGGTTCTGACGGTGGCGGACCTCCAAAGCATTGAGCTGCTTCTCCAGAGCTCTGATTCTCTCTCGGTCTTCCTGCTGCTGTCTACGTACATCCTCCACACCGGCCTGAAGAACACATGATGAACGGGTGCTTTACTTTTGTTCTATTCTTGTTACTTTGTACATGAAGAAGTGAAGTAATGACAGGTTACTAGGATTTGAAAGAGGCATTACCTGGCAGGAGGAGCAAGATAAGGAAACCCTCCTCTCCAGCTCCTGGAGAATCTCCTCTTTCAGAATGTTCAGCTTCCCTCCGTTCTGTCCTCCTTCGGACAAATCACCATCCAGCTCATTCCCTTTTCCGTTCACCAGGTGGTTGTTGATGCTGACAAGGGTTTTATAATGAGCCTGTTGGATAGGAGACACAACAAGAGCATTTCTGAATAGAAACCAGAAGGAAGGAAAACAAAACACTGATCCCTTCAAAACCAGTCGTTCTTCTGCAAGGATTTACCTTGTAGGTCCTGAAGAAGGAACTGGCATTTTGGCTTTAAGATGGACCTTCTTTTAATCAAGATAATCACAGTCTGAGATGTGTGGGAAAATGCATATAATTCCACTCAAAGAGTCTAAAACCATCTCCTTGATAAAGGTCATACGGTCACAGACCCAGCTCCTGAGTTCCTAGCCATGTTCCTCTTGTTCTCCCTTCCCTGTAGTCTTCTCCGTTTGTTTGGATCATTTGCGTAGGCCTTCTGCTGAAAACCTGTCTCTCTGTTTTTTTGTGGTCAGCACCAGATCCTGGTCAGCATGAGCCCTGTTTGTCTCCTGTGTCAGAATGTCTCGATTCTGGAATCCTGACTGCCTCCACCCGTAGCCTGTCAGACTACATCTTTTATATCTTTCCTACTTGGCCTGCTCCTGAATGTCTGGGTTTTGGAAATAAACCTTGACATGTAACTCATGCTTAGATGAAGAACTCCAAACTTGATGGATGGCGTGACAGACGACATGAAGTTAGCTGAGTTAGAGAAGAGGATGAAGAGAAGAGGGCTAGATAGAGGAAGTTGATTTGCTGTTGCAACTTCTGGAGTGAGGAGCTAGAAGACGAAGAAAACAAACTAGAAGAAATATTAACATGGACAAATGAGCTTGGAGTTGACGTTTCCTGTCTGGTGTCTTCATACCACGCTGGGGATGAATTTGAGCATATAGGGGGGGGTTTAAGTCTCTAATGCAGCCTCAGGGCGGCACAGACCGATGTCTCCTCGAGCCAGCCTCGGGGGGCATGAGCCATGCAAATCAATCATAATAACCAGATCAAACCCGGGTTAACAAGAACCGCCATTGACCGCCAATGACCTAAAGGGAACCAATGAAAACTGGGCAACTGTAGGTCAAAGAAGGAGAGAAGGAAGGCATGTTCAGAAGCAGAGAGAGAAGAGGAAAGGCAAGAGTCTAGGACTGAGAGTAGGGACTTTGAGTAATTGGACTATGACAGGAAAAGGTAGAGAGTTGGTTGACATGATGCTGAGAAGGAAAGTGGATATACTGTGTGTCCAGGAGACCAGGTGGAAAGGTAGTAAGGCTTGAAGCTTGGGAGCAGGCTTTAAGTTGTGCTATCATGATACTGACAAGAAGAGAAATGGAGTAGGAGTTATCTTCAAGCAGGAGTTTGTTAGGAATGTTTTGGAGGTGAAAACAATGTCCGATAGGCTTCTGAGTCTGAAACTGGAGATTGACGGTGTGATGCTCAATGTTGTTAGTGACTATGCCATTGAGGCAAGATGTGAGTTTGAGGAGAAGGAGAAGTTCTGGAATGAGCTAGATGAAGTGATGCAGAATATCCCCAGAGATGAGAGAGTGGTATTTGGAGCAGACTTCAATGGGCCTGTTGGTGAAGGCAATAGAGGGGATGAAGAAGTGATGGATAGATTTGGTAAACAGGATAGGAATGTAGAGGGACAGATGGTGGTAGGTTTTGCAAAAAGGATGGAAATGGCTGTACTGAACACTTTTTTCCAGAAAAGACAGGAACATAGGGTAACGTATAAGAGTAGAGGTAAGAGACTACAGGTAAGAGACTGCGGTTAGACTACATCTTGTATAGACAACCTGAAAGAGTGTGAATCGGTGATTGCAAAACAGTTGCAGGTGAGAGTGTAGGCAGACAGCATAAGATGGTGGTTTGTAGGATGACTCTAGTGACAAGGAAGATCAAGAGGACAAAGGCAGAGCAGAGGACAAAGTGGTGGAAGCTGAAAAGGGAGGAGTGTTGTATGGTTTTCAGGGAGGAGTTGCTCTGGGTGGTCAGGGAGAGCTTCCAGATGATTGACTACAGCTAGTGTTATCAGGGAGACAGGTATGAGAGTACTTGGCAAGTAGGAGAGTGCTAGGTGTGTCATCTGGAAGGAAAGTAGAAAAAGAGACTTGGTGGTGGAATGAGGAAGTGCAGGAGTATATACAGAGAAAGCGGTTAGCAAAGAAGAAGTGGGATACTGAGAGAACTGAGGAGAACAGACAGGAGTACAGGAAGATACAACGTAAGGTAAAGATAGAGGTAGCAAAGGCAAAACAAAGGGCGGACAATGATCTCTATGCTTGGTTGGACACTAAGGAGGGAGATAATGATCTATACAGGTTGGCGAAACAGAGATAAAGATGGAAAGGATGTACAACAGGTCCAGGTGATTAAGGACAGACAGAGGAATCTATTGACAGATGCTAGAAGAGTGGTGGGAAGATAGAAAGAGTAACGTAATTTCCGGACTATTGAGCGCACCTCAATATATGCCGCACCGGCGAGCCGATCGCTATCTTAAGCTTCCTCCTGCACACTAAAAACATCAGTCGTCAGTAGAAGTTGACTGGACTCAGAATTTCCCGGTCATTTCATTGGTACGAGGAGACAAGGATAAATGTTTTTGCAGCGTGAAGCTTGTTGACTCCCCCCCCCCCCAAAAAATTCATATATTACCCGCATCTTTGTTTAAGTCAAAAAAGTCGCACCTTATCGCCCGGAAATCACGGTACTTTGAAGAGCTGATGAATGTGGCAAATGAAAGAGAGGCAAGGGTAGAAGAGGTGACTATTGTAGACGACAAAGTAGCAGAGATTAGTAAAAGTGAAGTGAGGAAGGCATTGAAGAGAATGAAGAGTGGAAAGGCAGTGGGTCCTGATCACCTGTAGAGGTCTAGTAGAGCCAAGAGGCAGAGTAGTCTAGGCAGAGTTTCTGACTAGATTATACAACAGGATCTTAGTGAGGGAGAAGATGGCTGAAGAATGGAGACGAAGTGTGATAGTGCCCACTTTTAAGAATAAGGGGGGGATGTGCAGAATTGTGGCATCTATAGAGGGATAAAGTTGATGAGCCATACAATGGAGTTATGGGAAAGAGTATTGGAAACTAGATGGAGAGCAGAAGTAAACGTTTGTGAACAGCAGTATGGCTTCATGTCAAGAAAAGAGTATTACAGATACACTATTTGCTTTGAAAATGCTAACAGAGAAGTACAGAGAAGGCCAGAGGGAGTTGCATTGTGTTTTTGTAGACCTAGAAAAAGCATGTGATCGGTTGGCAAGAGAGGAGCTCTGGTATTGTATGAGGAAATCTGGAGTGGCAGAGAAGTATGTTAGACTGGTGCAAGACATGTACGCTAGCTGTGAGACAGTGACACAGTGTGCTGTAGTGGTAACAGAGAAGTTCAAGGTGGAGGTGGGACTCCATCAGGGACCGGCTAAGGAGCCTTTTTGACAACAATGAACAATATGTTCAAGAAGACCAGTGGAAGAGCTCCTCCTTGCAGTAAAGACATTTGACTTGTTTTCATTAAAACTGGCTGTCAAGTGATACAGAAGGGAAGGGAACCTCTGGCTACACCAGGCCAATGGCAGAGATTTGTATGTGAGGCTCTGTGGCCATAGAAGATGTGTCATTCCAGCTCACCTGTGTTCGGTTGTCCAGCTGGTCCAGTTTGGTCTGGATGCTGTGGATGGTCTCTGTAATCTCAGGCTGAGCAGCATCAGCAGGGTTTCTTCCTCCCAAGGAAACACCACCGCCACCACCAGCACTGTAGCTGGGTTTGTTAACCTCCTTCTGAGAGCGCTCGTTCAAGGAAGTCACAGTATTCTGAAGGTCCTGGAGGTTCCTGGTTAGACTTTGGATCTTTTCCTGCAGCTGTTGAATCTTCTCGTTATCACTTCCCCCTGGGAAAAAAACGAGGTCAGCTTAGGATCTGATCATTCCTGACTGCTCCTGATGCCAATCAGCAAGAGGGCTAGAAGCCTTTTCCTCAGGAAATTATCTTGTCATTGTAATTGGGAGCAAAAATATCACCAGAGCATCTTAAAGCGTTCTCCTCTCCCCTATTTAATCAAAGAACAGGAGGGTATGTTTATTTGGGTCTGGTTTTAAAATGAGGAACCACCAAGGGAAAATGTGTCAATTAGGAGTCTCACTAAGGGCCCCATTCAGCCACACACACGCACACACACACACAAACTCACACATACACACGCCACAACATTGAGTATCCCCATTAAAATAACTTCTTCAGGTAACAAACGTACCTCTAGTCAACTGGACCTAGTCAATCCCTGAATTGACTGGATAGACTTCTAGCATCAGAAACCCCTGAGGTTCCTGAATGCTCAAGCTCTTTTTAAGAGCATGAGGTCAAGAACCATCTCTATTCAAAACGAGAAGTGTCTAAAGTCTGCAGAACTAGAAATGTGGATCTTCTCACCACTGTGTCCTCCACTTTGTCCAAATCCTGCACCACCACCTGCCTGTCCAGAATTCACCCCACCTCCTCCGAGTCCAGGCTGAGGCCTGCTGATGGAGGTCCCCGCTCCACCACCCACAACCTCACTGCAGTCCTCGCCACTGTATCCATGGCAACACTTCCATTCCATCTCAGTCACCATCTTGTACGCCACCTTGTACCGCGGCCTCATGTAGGTGCGGTAACTGCAGGAACACAGAGGAGAGCAAATATCACATACATTTCAGGAAGCATTGGATCAATAGGTCGAAAGGGACTGAAGAGGAGGCAATTCAGTCCCCTACACAGAAACCCTGAAAACTCTCACAGACAAGACTTGTCCCAAAAGATCATTGTGATGGACGTCATGACGAATGGTCAAACATCAGAAAGACAGAGGATCTCCACGATCCCCAGCGGCCAACGGGCCTGACGCTTAAAGTTGCATCATTGTAATTGGACTTGGTCAGCTTTCTGAGAACATGTTCCAACTGCACATCTGGGATGTTTTCAGCTGTACCATACCGTTTGGGGTGAGCTTCTGCTGAAAATGGAGGTTGCACTCGGAGATCAGGTCCCAAATAAAACCAGGGTTTATTTGCATGAGAGCTCTATGATCCATCCTCTCCAAGCCAGGAGGCTTCATCAGGCCTTCCATGTCATCATACTCAAACCTACAGTGAAACATCTGAGAAGCGCATGACATTTGAGCTTTCAGCCAATCGTTTCATCTGAAGACCACACGTAGGCCATCACTGCTTCCATATGACCTCAGCCAGGACAAAAAAAAATCAGAGATGTCCATCTGTTTGGAAGTGAAAGGAAAAGGCTGATCCATGTCTTCCTTACCGCTGAAACAAGGGGAAGTTCTAGAGCAGCTGCTTCAGGAGGAGGTCTTCCTGGACATGGATAAAAAGGGCTGGTTGGTTTTCAGAGGTGAAACAGTCAGAAAGGGCCAAAGTCTCTGAAAGGAGACCGGAGGTTCCGGGAGGGACCTGAGTTTTGAAGGGCGGAGAAGAAGGCAGAGCTGATGGGGGTCTGCATGGATGTGAGGACTTAATTGGGAACAATAGACATGCTAAATGATGTCATCACTTCCTGTGTGACACCATCACTCCTCCTACCCTGCAGGCCCTCAGCTCCTCTTGAACTAGACCAGCAGCTCTGTCTTCTCGTACTTTTATCTTCTGCTTTCTGGGTTCCTGCCAGCAACTTGTGTACCATCAGTTACTTCTGGTTGGAAAACGTCCTTAATGGTTGGACATCAGATGGGTGGTTATGGCACCCCTGTCAGGCGCCTGAAGGACACATCATAGGTGGGCTTGTAGTTCTAACAGTTCAGTGTGTGATTGGTGGTTGGAAGGTGTGTCCAGCAGAGGTTGCTGTAGCTCCACCGCTGATCTTTCAGGGAACCACGTGGGGAATCGACAGAGCAAAAGTTTCCTGGAAACTCTGTTGATGTCTCAGTTCTTCCCATGTCAGACTTGGAGGGGGAACTTGCAGGACACACTGAGGAACCTTCTTAGCAGTGAGATCTTTGTGGATTGGAGGTGCATCAAGCATTTTCAACACTGAAGGACAGTTCAGAACTACATGTATGCATGTTTGCGTGTGTGTGCGTGTGTGTGTGTGTGTGTGTGTGTGTGCACTCACGCCACCACCCGGCTGCACTGCCCACTGCCCCAGGCACAGGGGTGGTAGTCCGGCTTCACGTACGTCTCCATGCCATCCTGCACCACGCAGCTCACTGTCTTTGTCACCACAAATGCACACCAGTTCCTATTGCACGCGCGCACACACACACACACACACACACACACACACACATAGTATTTCAGCAGGATGTTCATACCGATGCCTGAAGCGCTTCGTCCTCAGACTTTCCCAGAGATCTTTCCCTCACAATTATACCATTAATAATCATTGCCATGGCAACAGTCTGTGTTGACATCATGCCATATTTGATTGACAGTGACAACTGGATCAGACCTCTCATCTAAGAGGTGAAACATTTTCAAGAGAATAAAATAAGCCCAGTTGTCAGGAGAATTTACCATGACCTGGATGACAGAGAACCTTCCCAGACACAAAAACAATCAGCTCTCATGATTGACCAGTGTTTCTTCTCTATCGAACGATTATTGATAGTTTTTTCCATTCGATGTGGATCTGAATCTGGATTGTTTGGTGTGGAACCGGATCCCGGCATCAGCCGATAAAAGTCCAACCAATTGGCGAAGACCTCAAGTTGCTCTGGCTGTGAGGATATAATTGTTGAGAGTGTGTTATTGATTAGACCTCTGAGGGCCTCCTTTGTGCTCTGATGATAAAGTGCACTAATCAATATCGATTGGATTATTGAACGGTCCTAATAATTCAACCCAATTTTTTGGGATCCCAGAGGAAAAGAAAGGATGTCTGGGGAGTAGAGGAAAAGATCTGTGGTAGTCTTCAAGGACACGACAGACTCTGCAGAGGAATGAAGGGGCCTGACAGTGAAGATCTACTGTGTGCAGTATTTGCTTTGAAAGAGTACTACACATACTGATTTTGGTTTAAAAGAGTCCTTCACATGCAGTATTTGCATTGAAAGATTACTACACATGCAAGATTTACTTTAAAAGAGGACTGCAGATGCCGTATTTGCTTGGAAAGAGTACTGCAGTATTTGCTTGGAGAATATGGACAGAGAAGGTCAGATGGAGCAGCAATCTCCTTTGGCCATCTAGAGAGTAACCAATGTTGTAGAAGGAGGTCTTGAAGAATGGAGAAGGTTGGTGGACTGGTGGTAGACATGGAGGAGAGCAATGAGACAGGACATGGGAGTGGAGAAGAAATAGGTGGAATTTAAGTATTAAGGGGCTCCAACAATGGAGAGGGTGAAGAAGGGGTGGAGAAACAAGTGCCGGCAGGCTGGAATGGGTGGAGAAAAACCAGAAGGAGGTGAGAGACATTTGGAGACACGGAGGAAAAGACAGGACGAGTCCATCAGAGAGACAGCACATGCTGGATGTTTTAGAGATAAAGTCACACTGAGATGGTTTGGACATGGACAAAGGAGAGATGGAGAAGATCTGGGTAGAAGGATGCTGAGGTTGGAGCTACAAGGCAGGAGATCTGGAGGAAGACCAGAGCGGAGATTTATGGATGGATGGTAAGAGAACAGGAATGTAGATGGTGTGAGTGGAGAGGGTTAGATAGAAGCGAGTGATTGGCTGAGGATTAGATGGAGGCAGGTGATTGGATGAGAACTAGACAGAGGCAGGTGACCTATGTAGCTCATTGGTAGAGTGCATGCTTCGCATGTATGAGATCCTGAGATCAATCTCCACTGTAAGTCGCTTTGGTTAAAAGAGTCTGCTAAATGACTGTAATGTAATGATTGGATGAGGGTTAGAAGGCGGCAGGTAATTGGATGAGGGTTCTATGAAGGCTGGATGAGACCCCTGGAGGGAGGTTTTTGGGTTTGGCTACCCTGTGATTGACAACTACACATCCAGCAAATTCATTATCAAACACCTGAACCTGCAGACAAAGCTGTAGAAATACAGAGGATGGATAATAATTACAAAAATGTTACACAATGTATACACAAATGATTAAGGTATATTAACAAAAAGCAATAATAATAATAGTATTATTATCATAGTTATATTTATAATATCCATCAATCCATCTATCTTCTACCGCTTATCCTGCACTTCGGGTCATGGGGGATGCTGTAGCCTGCAGGGGTACACCCTGGACTGGTCGCCAATCAATTGCAGGATGACTTACTCAGAATGACTAACAGCCAGTCATTCAGGGCAGTTTTCCCTATTTTTTCCTATTAACCTAACGCCTATTTTCGCACTGCGGGAGGAAACCAGAGAGCTGAAAGGATACCCTCGCAGACACGGGAGAACATGCAAACTCCACAAAGAAAGGTTACTCTGTCGGAATCGAATCAGGGTCCTTCGTGCTGTGAGGCCGAAGCACTCTATCACTGTGCCACAATAATGGTTATTATTATTATTCCTGTTGTTGTAATAATATACAAATGAATTATGTAAATTAAGAATATAGCAATAATAATAATCGTATTACTTTTATTCATTTTCATTGCAATAACAATACAATACAATTATAAGGATTAATGACAATGATAGCAATAATAATCATCATCATCATCATAACAATAATAAACACATTTTTGTTAATTTATCTAACAAAAAGTTCCTGATCTTTGAGTACAACTCAAGCGACTAGAAAAAAAAAAATCAGTGAATCTGTGAATTTGTGCCAATGACTTTTCAAGCTGTTTCAATTTTTTCACTCAGTTTGCTGATCTCTCTCACACACACATACACATACACACACAGAGGTCTGTGTGTGTTTGTGTCCAGTCTGCTGCAGCACATGGTGCTGATGTCATCGGTGGCAAAGAATGAAAAGCGTCACAAAGTGACATTGTTTCCTCAGACGGGACGGAATCTGCCGCTGCTCGCAAACACAACCCAGTTGAGAAGGTCTAACATCGGACTTAACTCAGGACCGTTGCACCTGAAGCACCGTCATCACTGTAGCTCAACCAGCCGGCAGATGTTAGTAGGATAGTTTTCTAAAATGTAATGGATCAATGAGGAACAGGATATAGCTCTACTGAAGAACTTTGTAGAACTGCAAAGAGTTAGAGCTCTCCTCTTCCTCATCAGAGGACAAAGTAAAGACAAAGTGTAACACAAACTCTGTGTGTTTGTCTGTGTGCGTGTTTGTGTGTGTGTGTGTGTGTGTGTGTGTGTCCTCCTACACACTCCGTCCAGGAGAGTCCAAGAGCCTCTTAACCGTTTTTCCACCCAACATTTCAAGAGCCATAAAAGCAGATTTTGGAACGTCTGCAGCATGTGCGTGTGTATGTGTGTGTGCGTGTATATATGTGTTTGTCAAATCTGAATGAGTGTGAGCCGGGATAGTATAAAACATCAAGAATGAGAAAAGAAAAGAAATACCCTCACATACAGACTTTCCATGTGGGTTGCCATGAGGGGGCAATCGGGGGGCATGAACTTTGACTCTTTGATCTGAAGTGGGTTTATTAATTAATGAATTCATTAGTTAATCCAGTTTCTAATGACTGCAAATTTTCTACTGCTGTCCCAGGCAGGCAAGGAAACCCCTGTGGGATTGTGAGTGTGCACTCCACCGGAACCAGTTGTGACCTTTGACCCCTGAGCAGGTTACAGAATTCTCAGTGGAGGGGGCAGCCAATGGGCTTCCAGAGAAGACGGGGGAGCTGTGATATCACTACCTTTCCAACCCTCAGAGGAGGAAGACACAGAGGGAACCCAGGCAGACTGGAACCTGGTGAAGTGAAGGTTCTCCAGGGTGTGGGACCAGCAGGGAACCAGACTGAGATCATTGATCTGGAATCAGTAGAAGGTTCATCAGATGATGTCATGGTTCATTCTTCAAGGCGTCAGCCTCTGTTGTCGTGGTTGCACCTCATACTTTGTGATACAACACAAAGTGCGACAGGAACAGTGCTGCTGTGGGGTGTTGCCACAGCAACACCAGGACATGGTAATTTCCTGAAGGAGCACCAGAAGAAACAGACCCTGAAGACTAACGCTACTGCGGACATGGTGAAGGTCAGACCGCAGGGCTCTTCAGCTCCTGCAGGGTTCCTTGGTTCCTGAGTGGTTCCTTGGCTCCTGCAGGATCCTTTCATCTCATCTCCTCACTCACACCGGGTGAGGTCAGCTCCTTGACAGGAAATTAGTCATCTGGGCGTTCATGGTCTTCAACCAATGACATCACAGAGTCCTGGCTGACAACAGGAGGCGCCTGGGAGGAGGTTCTAGCAGAGCCAGGTCTAAAAGGCTCAATGCAAGTACAGCGATAAACAGACCTCCAGGGCTCTCTCTCTCTGTAATCTGTCTGTTACAATGGGACTTTCAGACTTTCAATTACTCTGCTTCAGAGAAGCTTCTAAATTTTAACTCACTTAGGTAACGAATCAGAGATTCACCAGCGGACAGATGACACTCAGATGACATCATCATGTGTTGCAAGCAAACAATGTAATCCAAGAACATTCTCACTAATGCTCCTCCAATCAGGAGACACTTGGGCCTCAGCTACCTACAACAGAGAAGAGCCTCTGACAGAACTTGCTGTCCCCCGAACCACAGAACATTGTCCCCCTGTTCTCCAGAGGGTTAACAGCTCCTGCTCAAAACTTCACCCACTCAAGTCACATCTGGTACCCCCATCAGAGCGTCACCATGGAAACCACCAGGATCTACCTCCTAAGTGTGCTCACTTGTGGACGTTCCATGGGGAACCTTGATTTAGGTTCATTTTTGCCCAGACCTTGTCCTTCCTTGAGTGGCGAGAACACCCAAAGTGGATTTAAATCAGCAAGCGACAATCGATCTCAGTGAGACAATGAATTATGGGATGGACAGACGGACATTCTGTTCTGACCTTCACAGACTAGTTCTCAAGGACATGTTAAGAGACATCCTGAAGGAGTCTCGCAAGATCCGCACATGTGCTTGTGAGTTGCTGATGCACCTGGTGAACACTTGAGCTTTCGTGCCCCTGGGCCATTGGATCTCAGCGTCACAGAACTGAACCAGAAGCCAACTGAACCAACTGAAGCCATTCAGAAATCAGGTAAAGGCCCACCTGACCTGACTAACCTGAAGCGTGGGTGAAAGTCACCTGCATGTTTTGGACACCACCATCTCTCGAGGAGTCAGCTGATCCGGGCCGGTAAGTTTGTGCCGGTCAGAGAGTCTGTTTACCCAGGTCAGAGAGTCCGTTCATTCCAGACCAAAGAGTCCGTTCATCTAAATCTGAGAAGACAGTTCATCAAGACCGGAGAGTCAGTTTGTTCCTGGCCAGACAGCCAGTTCACCTGGCACAAAGCATTGATTCTTCTGGACCAGTAAGGGGCTTTATCCCACAGCACTGCTCCACCAAACATGGCCCACTGGTTGTTTAAAAGTGAGGAACAAATCATTGACTTGTTTCCTCTAACAGGGTGCAGAAGGAGCTCCATGTTGGAACCCGGAGCACATCCAGGCACGTGAAGTGAATGAAGGGGGTTCTCTGGGGTGGAACATGTCCAACGTATGAGACAGGTGACTTTAGACTGACTATGGAGCTGGCCGTGACGGAGTGGACCACTCCTGAAAGTCAGGAAGGTGGGATGTTGCGTGGAGAAGGCATGGAAGCCAATGGACCTCAAACGAAGGGCCAGGTGGAGGACGGATGAGTCCGACAAAGGAAAGTTTGACCTGCTGCAAGAAGTGCAGGTAAACCATGAGGCTCCACCTTCAGCGCCACCACCGGAAGGCCTCCTCAGAGGCTTCGCCACCAAACCTTATTCTGGAATTGATGACCATCTCCGTGGCCTTGTCTTCACCTCCCAACGAGCTTGTCTGCCTCCACCTGAGGGTTCCTGCATCCTACTTCAGGTCTGAAGTTGAAGACCAGTGGGACCTTCTCTACACCTTCTATATTAATGCTGGGTTGGATGGAAGAGATGATAGGTTGTTCCCCATAAAGGGACCAGGTATTGATCACACTGTGAATGTGTACACCACAGTCAATCGAACATTGATTGACAGCAGCTGTCACCACAGAGATCTACACTTAGATCATCTAGTGGTGGTACCAACTGCAAAGAAGATCAGAACCTCCTGACTCAAGTTGTCACACAAGGCACACACACACACACACACAATGAAGACGCTAAAACAGAGATCATAAATCCAGCAGAGGGGATCAAAAGCAGGAGGGCAGAGGGTCACCTGTGTGGACCTCTGACCTCCAGGATGGATCATGGTATGGAGCTCTATCATCATGTGACAGAGGAACCAGAAGCAGGAGGACCATGACCTTCTGACACCGAACGACTCTTCCTACCTGTGTCTGCTGGCCGCGCGCGCGTGCGCGTGGGTGCCGGTGTAGAGACTGTAGGCCGGCCTGCGCGGGAGCGCGCTCTTGGCGTGGACGCCGGTCCAGAGTAGCAGCAGTAGCAGCAGCGGCGGCGGCGGCGGCGGCGCCATCCCGCGGATCGACAATCGATCGGCTCAGATATCTATTCAGAGGGTCAGCGGGCGGGAGTGTGAGCGCACCCTCCCCCCATCAGAGGAGATCGAGTTGAAGGTTCCCTAAATGTCCAGACCCTGGTCCATAACTCCAGAGTTCAGAGGTTCTCCATCAGAAGTTCTCCGCCCGCCCGAACAAAGAGGAAGAGAAGTTCTCCGCGGCCGGAGGTCTACAGCTGCTCCTCCTCTTCATCACCGCCCCGCCCCGACCACCGACCGGACGCGCGCGTGCGCGCGCCAGCACACGCACCTAGGGCCCATGGCGCGCGCAAGCGTCTGTGACGTCACTGACCTTGGAGTTGTTCATTTTAGTCGTCACGTGACGTCATGAGTAGGTAAAATAAGTTAAACTCACTTACTGATTTTAATAACTTGCGAACTTCAAAGTTGTGATGATATTCAAACCTTTTCAATTTTTGTTTTATCAGACGATTTTCATCCATTTATTTATTTATTGTGTTTTTTGGGGGGGGGGGGGCTATCCCACCTGTAATTGGACGAGAGGGTTCGCCCTGGACCTATCACAGGGCCGCATACACAGACACACAACCGTTCACCCTGTGATCCGCACACACACACACACACAGACGCACACAAGCGGTGCCCCCTGGTGTGCTTCTAACAGCCCCAGTCCAGATGCTGAGCGACTTCTCGGCTGGGTCCTCCAGATTCTCTGAAGATTTCCAGGGGAGTGAAAGACAGAAAATGGTTAGACGATTGACAGCTGTCCGTCCAGAATAATCCTTGCACATAGGTTGTGTGTGTTTATTTATGTGTGTCTTTGTTTGTGTGTCTGTTGTTGTGTATGTGTACGTTTCAAACTGCGTTTGCCTGTGTGTGTGTATGTGTTACTGTGTGTTTTTAACTGTGTATATGTGTCTTTGTATGTCTATGTGTGTATTTATATGTGTGTGGTTACGTGAGCATGTGTGTATAGATGTATACACACATGCATGTGTGTTTGTGCATTTCTCTATGTGCATGTCTCTATTTTGACCATGTCATAATTTTATTCATAATTTCCAAGTTCTATAAACTTGAATGCTGATTGGATTTAATATATATCCAGTGATGTGTATTTGTGTAACGAGGGAAGGTGTGGCTCTATCGCTCTACATGCATGGAGATTCTTCTCCTCTGGAAGAATGGGCCAAAAAAGAGATTTAACTGACTCTGAAAAGTCAAAAATTGTAAAGTCTTTCAGAGGGATGAAGTACTCTTGAAAAATCTAAGATATTGGGGCATGATCACAGAACCATCAAACTTTTTGTTGGGTTGCAAAAACGTGTCAAGAAGAAAAGACGGCACAGTGGCACAGTGGTTAGCACTTCGGCCTCACAGCAAGAAGGACCCTGGTTCATGTTCTCCCCATGTCTGCGTGGGTTTCCTCCAGGTTCTCCGGTTTCCTCCCACAGTCCAAAACCATGCAGATTAATTGGAAAAAATTGGGAAAAATTGCCCTGAATGGATGAATGATTGAATGGTTGTTTGTCTATATATGTGGCCCTGTGTTTGACTGGCAACCAGTCCAAGATTTACCCCCCCCCCCCCACCTGATGACAGCTGGGATAGGCTGCAGCATCCCCTGCGGCCCCGGGTACAGGATAAGTGTAAGAAGATGGATAGATTTGAGAAGAATCAATCACGAAGCCACCAAGAACCCATTATCCTCCAGTGCTGCCATATGCCACAACTACAACCTACCTGGAGTGTCAAGAAATACAAGGTGTTCAGTTCTCAGACACATGGCTTGAGAGACATAATGAGATTATAGCGACTCTTGACAGCAAATGGATGGGCCCTTGGCAGGATAAGTAGCGGACACAGAGCTCCACTTCAACTCAGATGCCAGCAAGGTGGGGTACTAGTATGGGCAGGTATCATTAAAGATGAGCTAGTTGGACCTTTTCAGGTTGAAAATGGACTCAAAATCAACTCTTAGACCTATTGCCAGTTTTTAGAAGACACTTTCAGCAGTGGTACTGGAAGAAGTCTGCATCTTTCAAGAAGACTTCAACTTTTATGCAAGACAACGCTCCATCTCACTCATCAAAGTACTCCACTGCGTGGCTAGCCAGTAAAGGCCTTCAAGATAAAAAAGTGATGTCATGGCTCCCTTCCTCACCTGACTTAACCCCTATTGAGATTTTTTTTTTTTTTATTCTCGCTTTAAGAGGCGAAAATAAACAATTGAGATGTGAAAATCTTTGCTTTTCATAATAATTTTGCACATTGAAGGCTGCCTAATAATGCTGTACATATAGATATTCTCTTAAGAATGCCAAAACTTCACTTTCACTACTTAAATGTTCAGGTTTGAGGGCTTGTTAACATTTTGGATTTACCAAGAGCACTGTAGTTGTACAATAATAGCATTCATCCTCAGAAATACAACTTTCCTCATAATTGTACAAGCAGTGTATGTGTTTGCGTATGTCTGTGTTTGTGTGTGTGTGTCTTTCTATGTGTGGGTATTTGTGCACGTTTCTTTGTGTGCATATGTGTGTGTTTGTTTGAATGTGTGTATGTCTATGAGCGAGGGTGTATGCGTGTGTGTGTGCATGAGTGTATGTGTGTGTTTGTGTATGTGTTTCTGTGAATTCCTCCAAACATCCACTGACAGTTTAAAGTCTTGTCGAGAAGAAAACTTCCTGCTGCTGGAGGAACTTGGAAATCTGCTGCTTCCAAAACAAGGACCTTCAACTGCAACCACACACACTCATATTGAAACACACGCACGCACAGAACTTGCATATATACACACTCACACACCCCAGCCTGCAGATTAGGAGGGTGTTGGTGACTCTAGTCGGTCAGCTTTCAGTGATTCTGATAAAGAAGCTGAAAATAGAGCTATTGAAAAATGGGGAGGTCAGAGGTTGGTGCTCCTATTAGAGGAACAATAGAACCTTGTAGAGGAACCGACATGAACAACGTGGACCAGCAGAGCAGGGACGACAACATGACCCTTCGTTGGGCTGTAGGAGGGCACTTGCTGATCTCAACGAGAACCTCCTGAATGCAGGGTCTGCCGGTGTTTCAGTCTGGATCTGAAGTGTTTATCATCTGTGAGCTAGGCTGAAGATGTCTTGAACAGCAGTGGAGGATGAGAAGATCACCATCAGGCTGCCATTGGAGCCCACCCTTCATCACTGAAGATGGCTCTTCCTCCACAGTGGGAAGCATGAACAGGCTGCAGATGTTTCCTCTCAAACATGAAGTTTCGGGTTCAACCCCTATGTTTGGTTTAATCCTTCCAGGAGATACAGCTCCTCAGAAGAACAACAGAGGAGTATGAGAGGAAACCAGACCTCTGTGGAAATATTCTTTATCAGATCATTCCACCCACCCCCAGTGATGGGCACCTCCTCCCCTCCAGCTGGACCACCCAGAGGCATCATCACTCCAACCACTGAGGCTATTTTAACCCCATCTTTGATTCAGACGCTGAGTTGAAGATTCAGATGAGTCCTATCCTGGACTTTGGATATCCACCCTGGTCTTTTAAGGCCCATCCTGGTCTCTGGAGGCCCACCCTGGACCCTCATACTTCTGGTCCTGCTCCCTTGCTATACCCATGTGTGCCTAGTGCTCAAGAGCTGAGCTTTGGAAGAGTGGAAGTTCTCAGTGAGGGTCAGTTTAGTTCTTGGACCTCACACTTGATGGTTCCATTCCATCTGGTAGGGCCAGAAGAGTCAGAGATGTTCAGGGGTACTTTACTCCATAGTCCAGGTCATCTGAGCATGTTCACCATGACAAACCTCTCTAGGACTGTTTAGTAGCTCCAAGATCCTATTCTACATGCTAGCAGCCACTGTGCCGTCAAGAGGAGATGTGATGAAATATCAACGTAAAGACTTTTACCCAGCAACAGCAACAGCTAGCTTCAGTTTTAATGTGGCATTGAGCAGAATCTCCTCAGCCAACATTTCTGACATGAGGGTTCCTTTACTGTGACCTCACGATGTGGCACCGACTCTAACTCAGACACCTGACGGGCCTCGTCTCAGCAGTAATGCTGGAGATAAAGCTCGCTCCAATCCAGATGCTTCAGGTTCCCTCAGGGTAGAGGCCCTCTCAGCGAAGGGCTGGATTTTTCCAGCTCTGGTCTCCAGCACACGTCAACTCAGTGAGATCTGTTTGAGCAGTATCAGCTTCAGGATCAGGAGGAGCAACATTCAAAGTCAATGACGTTCTTCTGGTTGTCTTCTGTTTTATAAGATACTCCACAAGGCCCTCAGAGAGTCCTCACCTTTTCATCTCAGACATGAGATGGTCAGTGAAGCTCCGCCTCCTTCTCCTTCACTTGCCTGACCTGCAGGTGCAAATGGTTCCTCCTGCATTTTTCTCCTTTTAAAGTCCATCTTATCTGCAAGATGTTCTCCCAATCACCTCTCTAGCAGGGATCCAACAGTACTCCAGTTCCTGGGGGTTCTGTCCCACCTGATTTACGACCCCTCCCGTGGGAGGGGTCAGAGGTCACAGGGCCCTCGGAGAAGAATGCGGGTGAAGTTTTATGAGCCACGCTGGAGGCTCCCATCCACATGCAGGTGAGGAGCAGGAGAAGTACCATGAGTAGGTGAAGAACCTCCATGTATCTCCATGCTCAACATAACAGCCTGGAAGAACCTGGAGCTGCCATCAGGTACCTTATGTGACCTGATGTGAGGTCTGACCCACCAGGGAGCGAGGAGAGGAAGGACAGCTAGACCTGTTTCCTGAAGGAGATGATACAGGAACATCAACATTATCAGAAGCCAATTCCTGTTAATATTTTTGAACTTCCTGCTTTCCGAGCAAAGAACCTGGGATTGGCGTTGTGAGTAGCCGTTCAGCAAGGGTTAGGGGATCTTCTCAGGCTGGGGTCTCTGCTCCAACCAGATGTGAACTGCAGCGCTTCATTTTCAAGGATGTTCACACGTCTGACATTTGACGAACGGTCAATCTTCTTCTGTCCATCATCTCCGATGCCTTGGGTTTGGACGTTGAAGTTTTTAGCAAGAACATGCTCGCTCAGACACGTCCCTGAAATCTGACATTTGTCTTAATGTTCCTCGTCTACCTCCTGATGTCCTCAGCGGTCTTCAGGGCGAATTCCAGTTGGCCAAACAATTCCTGGACTTCTGATTGGCCTGCAGCTGTCGAGTCAGATGAGCTGATTGGCCCGTAGCTGTCGCCTCTGATAGAAATTCATCAAGTCTTCTCTGTGCAGAGAGGAACTCAGCTTGGAGCTCCAGATGTTTGGATGTGGTCTTCAAACACTGGAAACTGCTCTCATAGCCCCATCAAAATTCACTAGTTCAACAGAAAAATCTGGTTTTAGGGCATCGGTCTGTAACCCCCAAAACACTCACACACATACACACTGTTTCCACCCTTTTTACAGACATGTTTTAAACAGCCATGGGGGACAGGGGTACAAACAACTACATAGTTTCCCTTCCAGCTAAACATTATTGTTCTGACCGATGAATGAATTCAGTAGATTAATTTTTCTAATTTCTTCGTTTTTACAAATCTTTGATGGAAGGGCATTTATTATTATACAAGCAGTAGTAATAGATGACCGTGATTATTGCCTCAGGGCAGCACGGGCAGGTGTCTCCCCGAGCCAGCCTTGGGGCGGGGGATGGGCCAGTGTCTCCCTGAGCCAGTCCCAAGCCCAGATAAATGCAGAGGGTTGCGTCAGGAAGGGCATCTGACGTAAAACCTAATTCCAAAACCAAACATGTGAATGAATCATAATAACTAGATCCAACCAGATCGGTCGAGGCCCAGGTTAACAACGACTGCCATTGGTACCGATGACCTACAGGGAACCGATAAAAACTGGGCTACTGTATGTCGAAGGGATGTTCAGAAGCAGACGTAGAAGAGGAAAGAGAAGAGTCTGGGACTGAGAGTAGGGACCTCAAATATTGGGACTATGACAGGAAAATGTCACGGAGCGGGCAGACTCAGGCAGGGAACCACACCTCAGAGCAGGAATCTGGATTGAAAGCGCTTTGAGTTGAAACGGCAGGTAGGGTGTCGCTGGTAAGCCCCAGGGCTAGGTCTCACCAGGACGGGTCCCAGGCAGGGTGATGGCAGGTTGGAGGCGGGAAGGACTGGGTCTCACCAGGACGGGTCCCAGGCTGGGTCCGGCCATGGCGGGGTAGGGGCCCGGTGTGACAAGGGTCTGGGACATCCGCAGTGTGCCGCTGCCCTTTATAGGGATCTTGATTAGCGGCAGCTGGCGCCGATTGCGAATTAATCCCAGCCGTGTCTCCTCTCGGCTGCCGAGAGGAGACCCTGACAGAAAAGGTAGAGAGTTGGGCGACATGTTGCAGAGAGGGAAAGAGGAGACCAGGTGGAAAGCTAGTAAGGCTAGAAGCTTAGGAGCTGGCTTAAAGTTGGAAAGAGGGAAAGAGTACTTTGAAGAGTTGATGAATGTGGAAAATGAGAGGTAATGCTAGAAGAAGTGACTATTGTAGACCTAAAAGTTCAAGCAGGTTGGAATGTGTGGAGAAACACACATTCCAACACATTTTCTCCACACATTCAGCGATGCTGTATGGCCTAGAAACAGTTACAATGATGAAAAGACAAAAAGATGACAAGAGAGTTGAAGATGCTGAAGTTCTCTTTGGAAGTGACCAGGAAGGATAGGATCAGGAATGAGTCCATCAGAGGGATGGCTCATGTTAAATGTTTTGGAGAGAAGGTCAGAGAAGCCAAACTGAGATGGTCCGGTCATGCACAAAAGTGTAGAGTGAATATTTTGGTAGACCAGTGACGTGCAGTCAGTAGAGGCAGTGACGGGGCCTCATGGAAGTGAGCACAGGTGATCCCAGGGATCCTTTTTACTACTCGGCTAAAGAATAATAGAATTTGCAATAGCAAGCTACTGTAACCAGTTACCAAGTCAAGTGCTGCCATCCAGTTATTTTTTTCCTCTTGCTTGGCTTTATTTCCAAACTGGAGGATTACATAGCAAAACTGAAAGAATTTTCTAAACTGGACTTTCAGTCAAAGCAGGAGATAATATGTGTGGTCTTACTGGAAGACCACACAGGGATTTGCTTCAGACTATGAGACGGAAGACTCTGTCTTTTCAAACGGAGTGGTACACACAAAAAGGCTGGCTGTGTAGGATGTTCAATAAGAAAGCACCTTTTCTGCTTTTCCTGCATTCTTTTCTCAACTTCTGACAATGTCGGAGTCAAATGGGATATTGTGACCTGAAGAATCTGCAATGAAGCCTAATCAGACATGAGCGGTCGGCCACTCACATTCAAAGTCAAAGTCAAAGATAATAACGTTTTTTTTTTTTTAAATGTGCTTTTTCTATGCTACAGTTTGGATATGTAAAGAATGCTGATAGGATATTTTAAACAAAACACGTTAACTGCTGCCAATAAAATGGTGAATAAGCTACTCCGAAGGGTTCATATGTTTGTAAATCTGACTGATGACGTCAGTGCCTCACCAGCCATGAACCTCACCGCTCGTCACTGTGGTCGACGGATGCTGGAATTTGAGCTGCCAGGCAGGAGGTCTCAAGGAGGACCAAAGAGAAGATTTATGGATGTAGTGAGAGAGGATATGAAGGTAGTTGGTGTGAGAGAGGAGGATACAGGAGAATAGGGTTAGATGGAGACCCACTGTGGCGACCTGTGAAGGGAAAAGCCGAAAGAAGAAGAAGAGGGGGGTTTAAGTCTCTGACTCAAGGATGGTGACGATCTGGGTAGAAGGATGCTGAGGTTGGGGTTGCCAGGCAGGAGCTCTAGAGGAACATCAGAATAGAGGTTTATGGATGGAGGGGAAAAGGACAGAAAGTTAGTTTGTGTGACAGAAGAGCATCTTCTCAGAAGAAAAGATCTACCCTTCTCTCTTGCAGAGGAGAGGGTAGATGTAGATAGAATATTGCCTGTGGGTTAGATGGAGGCAGATGACTAACTGTGGGGACCCCTGAAGAGAGCAACCCAAAGTCTGTGCCTCTGGGCTGACAAGAACTGCATGAACCTTTTTGACAACAATGAACAACACGTTCAAAGTAAGATGGAAAGGTCATGTACAGAGGAGGGAAGGGACTGTGAATATATTGGTAGACGGATGCTGGAATTCGGGCTGCCAGGCAGGAGGTCTCCTGGAAGACCAAGGAGAAGATTTGTGGACGTAGTGAGAGAGGATATGAAGGTAGCTGGTGTGCGAGAGGAGGATACAGAGAATAGGGTTAGATGGAAAAAGCTGATTCGCTGTGGCGACGCTGAAGGGAAGAGCCGAAAGGAGAAGAAAAAGATAATTGTAAAAAAAAAATATATTGCAATTTTTTATATCATAACTATTATTTCCATATTATCATCATCATTATTAATGTAATTTTTCATTCGTTCATTCTGTGTACTCTTATATTCTCTCAAAGTTAAGGGATGTGGAGCCTATCCCCAACCACGCTGTGACTGGCTGAGAGGGGGGTCTCACCGGGGATCGAAGACCTGGCCCCATACAGAGTAATATTATCCATTCACCCTCTAATCCATGCTTCTGTACAATGTTGTGTCTCCACTGAATTTCCTGCATGTGTTTGGTCAATGGGAGGAACCTCTAGTACCCGGAGGGAACCCCACACAGGAGAACATAGGGACTCCACACAGGAAGGAACCATGTAGGTATCCAACCAGGGACAATTTGGCTGAAGGATGAGGAGCAAACCTCCAGCCATTAGTAGTATCATTAGTAATGCTATTTATTATTGCTAGAACATTATTATAATGTTATTATTGTTAATATGTTATTATTAATAATATAATTGTTGTTGTTATTGGTGGTAGTATCACTATTGATATTAGTATTAGTATTAGCATGAGTATTAGTATTAGTAATCTTTAACAGCAACAAGAATAATGATGGTAAAAAAAAAGATTATGTTAGTAATAATAATATCAATAAAACAATTATGACAGTAATAATTGTAATAACAATAACAGTAAAAGTGTGATTTCCCTCAAACTTCCCCCAAAAGTTATTTATCCTTGACATCAATTAACACCAACGCTTTCTGAACACTGACCTTCATCTTCATCAATTCCAACTGAACTTTGCCCTAAAGACAGCTGAGGACATCAGAAGGTGAAGGAGGTGAAGGTCCAGGCCTTCTCTGTCGGCTAGGTAATGCCACACCTGAGAATATGGCATTTCAATTGCAAGAGTGGGAATTGTGGATGCCGGGGTGGTGGACAGTTGTGTTTTCTGATGGACCAAACAAATATACTGGACACAGAGAACTAGATGAGTACCGGTAGAGTACTGTAAAAGTCCTATGAATACTGGAAGAGTCTACAGTGTATGCAGAAGAGGATGCAGAGAAGCAGGTTCGATGGAGGAGGTGGATTTGCTGTGGAGACCTTTGGAGGGAGCAGCCCAAAAGAGAAGAAGAAAAAGTACTGTAAAAGTACCGTGAGAGTAAAATAAGAGTACTGTAAGAGTATCAAAAGTACAGTAAAAGTGCTGTAAGAGTTATGTAAAGTACCATAAGAGTACTGCATCAGTGAACTAATGGTACTTTAAAAGTCATTGAAAAGTACAATAAGAGTAACATAAGAATATTGAAAAAGCACAATAAAAATACTATAACAGCACAGTCAAGGTACCGTAACAGTAAAATAAGAACATAGTAAGAGTATCAAATTTACAGTAGAGGGCTGTGAAACTTATGTAAAGTACTTTAACAGTACTGCATAAGTAAAATAATGGTACTGTAAAAGCCCTCCAAACATAAATTTAGAATACTGAGAGTATCAAAAAGTATAGAAGAGTGCTGTGAGAGTTTTGTTACATACTATAATAGTAGTGTAAAGTACTATAAGACAGTGTTTCCCTACCACTGTGCAGCGGCACATTAGTGTGCCGTGAGAGATCATCAGGAATGCTATGGAAAAATGCCCAATTTCAACTGATTGGTCCAAAAATGACGAATTCAACACAAATAATGTGTCTTTGCATGTTTGTCTAAGTGGGCAGCATGCAGTGACAGGCAGAACAACAAAATGCGCTTCCACTAGATGGCAACAGGTAGTGAATGAACGTGCAGAGGAAATAGTGACGTTTCCAGTGAGACACCTAGACAGATAAATATTATAAAGAAGTTCTCAATCAGATACCAGAACCCCAGTAGTGGTCAGAAGAAAGTAAAAAAGGTGGGCTCAAGACAACACAAAGTTATATTGCATTTCGATTTACTTTTACTTGGGAACCGACCGACCTGATGCCGTTCTGCCTGGTGTGCGGAGAAAAGCTGTCCAGCGGTGCCATGGGTCCAAGAAAACTTAAACGCCACCCCTAACTAAACACCCTTCACTTCAAGATAAGAACACAGACTATTTTGTTCATCTGTGGAAAGAGAGAGAAAACTCTGAAAGCTGGCTACAAAGTTGCTGAACTCATCGCTAAATCCAAACAGCCACACACCGTTTGGCCTGTAAGTATAATAAGTACATTGAGACTACAATTTCACTTCATTATTTATTCGGTGGTGTGCTGTGTGATTTTTTGAATGTAAAATATGTACCGTGGCTCAGAAAATGTTGGGAAACACCACTATAAGAGTACTGCATTAGTAAAATAATGGTACTCTAAAAGCATGCCAAAAGTACTATAAGAGTACTGTAAAGACACTGTAAGAGTTAAGTAAGAGTATTGTAACAGTACTGTAAAAGTACTGCTGTGTTGTATTTCTGTGATGTAAACAATGGACATAATGATTAATAATAATATACAATGACGTTGAAGGACCTCCAGGTGCAGAGAGATGGTCTGTCTTCTTTCCAAGTGAATCGCCGTAGCATCTAAAACAGTGTTCCCTGGCATCCTGCTCGGGTTCCTCAGGTTTAGTCCAGAGGAACCGGACCGCATCTTCAAGACGCCTAAAGGTCCTCTATTCCAGAAGGTGGTCAGAGGAGTTCCTCTTGTCTGGAGAGTGTATGTTTGGTCTGGAGCTCCAGAGGGTTCAGTCCCACCCGACCAACCATACCAGCATGAGATGTCCACGGACCAGAAGATAAAGGAGAACCACCACAACACACACACACACACACAAACACACATGTTCATCTCACCCTGACCAATTTCAAACAAAGATCTCAAATCCCCTGTATGAAACCATCAGTTGAAGGTGAAACAATGTTTCCACGTCTGCCAGCAGATGCTCCCAGATGATTCCCGGATTTCCCAGATTTTCTCAGATGTTCCCAGATAGTTCCAGATGTTTATGGAGCCTTCAGTCAGCGGTGCTTCACTACCTTCAGGCCAGCAACTCACTTGGACCTGATGGTCTTTGAACAGAAAGTATTTAGTCTGATGTGGTGGCTAAGCTAAACACACACACGGTTTGTTTGACTTTGTTAGAAATAAAACACTGAGCCGCTGAGAGTGAATCCTGGAGTCCACGGACGCTACACAACCTTCATCCCTCATCACCTGAGGTTTGGATTTTCTGAGAAGAGCAAGGTATGAAAACTCTCTACATACATATAATCTACATACATATATATGAATGAATGACTACATGTATACATGTTCATTAATTCATTCATTCATTCATTCTCTATCAAGCTAATCCTGCACTCAGGCTGTAGTCTATCGCCACTGTGATTGGTCGAGAGGACTGGACCAATCACAGGGTAGCATAAAAAGACATGACTATTCACCCTCTTATTTACACGTTTTCCTTATCTCTCCATATATCTAAACACACATACACAAACATACATATACATATACAGTGTATATACATATATATATATATATATACATCATCAGACATTCTTATTCTCCCTCCTTCCTACTATTATCTATTACTGTTATGTTTTTGCTTGAAACTCTGGCACAACAATTTCCTTCGGGATAAATAAAGTTGTTCTCATCATCTCATATATATATATATATATATACATACATATATGTATACACACACATACTATTCAGATTGATAAAATACAGAGCCACAGATAGACCTGAAGGTCTAACATCACCAGAAGGTTTGGCTTGAAAAGGGATGAAACATCCAATAAGAAGACACCTGACGCTCAGCAGCTGCAGACTGCAGGAACATACATGCACACACACATAAACACACAAATACACACACACACACACACACACGCAGCTTCCTGTCTGAGGATGTGTGTGTTTGAAGTGGCTGTGAGGTCCAATAAACAGCATCTGATGCAGTTTTGAGGTGGAACACCACTGCTGTCCAATCAGGAATCTTCGCTCCTGTCCTGGTTCCTCCTCCAAGGGCTCTGCAGTTGCTCAGTCAGGTTCCAGTACAACTGCAGGAAGCTGAAGGTTCTGTGAGAACATCGTGGGGGAGTCAGATCCAGAGAAGTGTGGGCAGGAGGTCAGGAGAACCTCTTTCAGACCATTTCACCAGTCCTGCACTGCAACCCTGATGTGGATCTGGTTAAAGGTTTCAGACCAGAAGGTATCCCGCCGGGCCTGGTGGGCCAGAGGGGGGTTGGATGAAGATTGCTTCCTGGCTGGCATCTGATGGCGAGGTTCTGGTTCTGATTTAAGAATACCAACCTCCAGCAGAGACCACACCTCCTCAGCCCCCACTTAGACAGCAGTAAAATCCACTTTATTCAGCTGTGAAAATCCTGAGGTGGAGACCAGCAGCTTGCCAAATATCTGCAGCAGAACAAAACTGCTAGCCCTGCTTTGAAGAGGCTGAGTGATAGAACCCACCTCCTTCTAGGACATCACCTCCAAGAACCTGCTTCTCATTGATGACCTCAGTTTGAAGAACCACTGGATCTTCAACATTCTGAAGACCCACAGCCAATACCAGTCTGACCACACACTAGCGCAGGTTCTGGTCTGGTGGAGGACTGGGTCTTCTCTGTGCTCTCCAGGTTTCTTCTGCCTGAGTTATCTCTGTGCTGTCCAGGTTGGCCTATCTGGGTTCTCTTTGTTCTCGCCAGGTTCCCCACAGTCCAAGAACAGTCAGCAGATCAACAGAAGACTAAATCGTCCGTAGGTGTGAGTGGTTAGACGATTGGCTGCACCCTTCAGCTGGGATTAGCCCTGCTCTGACCCTTTGATCTGAATTAGATGTTTGCTCAGATAATGAGTCAGCATTGATAGACCTCAGTGAACCCAGAACCATCATGATCCTGTCCTGAACCAAAGGAGAATGAAAGTCCCACACATGAGATGTCAGAGAGGAATGTTTTCCGGACAAGGCCAGATGATGTCATCAACCAGGGGTGAGGATAATTATCTGACAGGTTTATGGAACCTCGGAGACCCTGCTCTTAAGCCAGCTGTCAACGTAGCCCTGGACCCCCAGGAAAGGAGGTTGGGGTCATGTCCTGCTTCCTGTTCCACACCTCCACTGTTTACGTTTGGAGGGTTCTTCTAGGAGAACGGGGATCAGTCGGACCTCCTCTGTCTCCTCCACTCATGGCCTGAGAAGGTCTAGGAGGGTCCAGGATCCGCAGCTCACTGGGTGACAACAAACCTCACTCTGACCTTGGTTCTGCTGATGCTGGTGACATAATGTACCTTCACTGTTTGAGGTACAAGTAAACAGGAAGCTCTCGGAGGTCAGGTGACGCAAGGCTTTGCTTGGAGTCCACTGAGCACAGGCAAAAACACGCAGCCTAGAGGGGTCGGTGAACATCTTGCAGGAGACATCAAAACAGACCGTTCACTCACTGATGACCATCCTGGACCATCTGACCACCACTGGAGCTCCATCTTCAATTTCATTCAGCAAACACTTTAATAAAAATATATTTTACTAATCTTTAAGTTACTAAATATTTGTTCACTTGAATCTGAGTGTCCAGCTCATTTCCTCTTTGGTTGTTTTATGTTTATTAGCATGTTAGCCCAAATGGCTAACATGGAGATCATATCCCTTTCGGTTGTTTTGGTAATTGGCATGTAGCCAAAATGGTTAACATGGAGGTCTTTGCAGTTTATTTTAGGTTTATTAGTATTTTAGCCCAAATGGCATTTTTTCAAACGTTCACTAGCATATTAGCCCAAACGGCCAACACTATGGTCATTTCCTGTTTGTTAAATGTAGTGGTATAGAGACAAGGGTGACAACTGAAGGAGATGAAGGAGACAAAGTGCTTCACTTCCCTTCCTGCTTCCTCCAAACCTCAGGCCATGGTAGGGCTAGCACGATTCATGCATTCATCTATTGGTTTCTGCTTAAGAAAGGCAGGGGACAATCTCCGGGAAACATCTCTGCTGGTGTCATTGGTTTAATCAGAAGAGCTTGGTGAGCATGTTGGATGGGTTCCCGAGGAACCCTGTGGACACCGCGTTCCCGGGGAACGTGGTGAAAGCACTGAGAGGCAGAGGAAGGAAGGCGGCTAGATATCGGGGAGGGGTCAAAGGTGGATCCGTGGAGGTGCAGAAAGCCAGTTCCAATCATTTCCCACGCCTCTCCCTTGGAGGTGACGGGTCTTCATATCCTGCCTTCGTGGGTGGGAACAGGAACCTTTGTCATGGAAACCATTAATCACCAGCAGACGGGTCCTCGGTGTCCCCCGGAGGTCAGGTAGGAGGAAACACCTGAGCGTCACCATGGCAACTGGCCAGTCAAGGATGCAACATTGATATCGAAGTGATGGTCGGTCCTTCCTGCTCTAATAGCTCAGGTCGAAGATATTCGTGAGATCCTCCTGAGGAACATGGAGCAGCTGGCCGATCGGCGGCCAATGGGTGATCAATAGTCCCATTTGTTCTGGAGGCCACTTCCTTCTGTTGATTGGTCACCTGATGAAGCTCCAATGGGCCCATTCGTCTCAGAGCTCCCCTAGAGCTGTCTCCAAAGATGACTGCCAGCTGACGTCACAGCAACCACATCCCCTTGTTTTCCTTCCGTCTGCATTCCTGTGTTTTCTGATAAAATTGTTAGGCTGGCGTGAGCACACTGCTTCGTCATGGTAACGCTCACACCGTCACAGCGAGTCTAGTGTCTGAGAGCAGCTTGCCGTCGCTGCTGCAGCTGATGAATCTCTTCCAGATGTTTCCATCCACTTTGCCTGAGCTCGGATTTCTGCAGGAAATTTACCCTCGTTGCTCAGGGCGGGTCAGCTCACACACACGCGCACACACGCACGAACGCAAACACGCACGCACGCACACACACACACTTCACAAGCATCCAATCATAGCCCGTGTCTACCTGGGAGCTCACCAATCACAGAACAGCTGATAGTTTGTTTCTGTTTCAACATCTGGAAGCCATCTTCGCCTGGTTTCTGCTGTTGCCGTGGCGATGACCTGCGCCAGGGCAACCCTGGGAGCTGGGGGCTCTGCTGCCCCCTGCTGGAGGGTCAGGGCCCAGCTGCAGACAGGAAGCTGAGGGACACCTTTCAAAATAAGAGCAGGGATGAGTCCAGGAGGAGGCGGGGCTTAACCTAGCTGTCAATCATTCAGCCATTCATCCTGGTTAGGTTCTTCAATGAACTGTGGGAGGAGGATGGAGAACCTGGGGGGGACCTAGCCAGGAGAACGTGGAAAGAATCCACAGAAAAGACATGAATACTTTTGGTCTCCACAACATTCAAAAGAATATCCCTGGAAGCAGAGGAAGAAGAGGAAGGTTTGATATGAAGTCTACCTTAAGGAGACATCAAACAGGATCATCTCTGGAGACACAACATGGATTACGCTCAAAATTAAAAGCTAAACATCCTCAGTCTGCCCTGACATCTGCTAGACCAGGGGTTCTTAACCTTTCTGACCCTGAGGTCCATTTTTTTCAGTACAGAGTGGCCCAGGGCCCATTAAATATAATTTTAATATATATAATTCATTATTATTAATAATACAATATTATTTATTATTTAATATGTATTATTTAATATATATATATACACTGTATAGGTTTATAATTATCTCACTCTTGGTTTGATTTGTATTCAATTCAATTCAATAAACCAATCCACTTACAGTTTACCAAGCAAACACCTTGTCAAATAAAATGAAATAAAATGGTTTCTTACTTTGTGCCACACGTCTGGCTACGAGGTAGCTAGCTTTCAGTGCACTTTTAGAGTTGCCAGTCAGTGGAACGATCGATCTTTTCTGCATCTGCATCTTCTTTTCTCTTGAAAAATTCCACCGGCTTTCCCACAAGCGTCGGATGCTTGGTCTCTAGGTGCCGCTGTAGTTTTGACGGCTTAAGTGCTTCGTTAGACAGCGTTAACCCACACTCCACACACTGGGCTCTCGGCACGGCCTCGCTACCTCCGTTTACGAAGCCGTACTTAATGAAGTCGGGATTGTACTTGTGCAAACATTTACTTTTTGGCGGGGGGTCGTCTTCATTTTTTCTTTTTAAATATTTCTCCATCTTGTTTGTTTACAGCTAGCTGAGTGCCTTCTTCTCATTTATGGAGTTGGTTAAAGTAACAACTGACTGATGCATTAGCGCCACTACATGGTCAGGAGTTGTTATTGCGTCCCGCAGCCCTCGCGGCTCACACGTACAGTTTTTTTGCGGCCCACTAGGTGACGCTCGGGGCCCAAGTTTGGGCCGCGGCCCAATGGTTAAGAATCATTGTGCTAGACCTTCTTAGGACTGTGTCCTGCTCACGATGAGGAAGTCAGGGGGCCTTTCTGTGTGGAGTCTCCATGTTCTCCCGATGTCTGCGTGGGGCTACTCAGTGTTCCTCCCACAGTCCAAGAACATGAAGGAGACCCTTCATTGTCCAAGTGTCTCTATCTGATGTGTGAATGACTGAAAGGATGTCAATGACAAGGTGAATGGTTTGATGTCACTACATGCTGCGCGATGTTTGGTCCAGGGGGAAGCCCCTCTGAGCCATCGCAGAAGGCTTAGGCTCCATACCCTCCGCCCCATCAATCAATGACGTGAACTCTTTGACCTTCAGCCTTTTAATTCCAATATCAGAGGATGATTGACAACCTTGTCGTCAGAGGGTGATCAGAGATAATCAATTGGAGCAGTTGTCAATCACATTGCCAATCCCGCATTGGTAAATCGTTCAAAACTCACAGCAAGGTTCTTTGAAGAACCACTTCAATCATTGAGTTTTCCCCCTCAGGACGCCCCCCTCTTCTTCTGCCTCTACGAGGGCTGGTCCTCGTAGAGGACCTCGTCAATGGGGACGTCCAGCGTGTCCACAGGGACTTCCTGGCAGATCTGCTCCTTGAAGGCCAAGGCAATGGTGTAAGGCTTCCCCCTCGGGT
This sequence comes from Fistularia commersonii, assembly GCF_037954325.1. Classification (NCBI taxonomy): domain Eukaryota; kingdom Metazoa; phylum Chordata; class Actinopteri; order Syngnathiformes; family Fistulariidae; genus Fistularia; species Fistularia commersonii. Next base: position 18,544,398 of record NC_141292.1, on the reverse strand, counting down.
GGGCCCGGCAGCGCTCCAGGTAGGTGTCGTAGAAGCCCCGCCCCCGGCCCAGGCGCCGCCCCTTGAGGTCGAAGCCCAGGCCTGGCATCAAGATCAGGTCGAGACCTCCTGAAGGATGAGAGAGGAGCTTCAGCTGGGGATCACGGACTGGATAGCGTGTGTGTGTCGGTGTGTGTGTGTGTACCTGTTGCCAGCGCCTCCTCGCGCTCCTCCTCATCTCCAGGCTGCAAGATGTTCCAGGACGTTCTGGGAAGCGCCTCCATGTCCTCCAGGCTGCGAAGCTTCAACATGTCCATGTGGTTGGTGTTCTTCTGGTACCTGGGGATGAAGCAGGTCTTCCCAGCAGTGAAGATGTCCCGGATGATGTCATTGGTGCAAACCTCATCATCCATGCTGAGGAAAACAGCAATGCGCTGGCAGGTGGTGTAGCGGGGGTGTCTCAGCAGCTGGCAGGACAGAAGACGACCATCAGGACCAGTCAGACAGTAAGCACTCTTATTATGGCAACCAAAGTCACATCTCCTCAGATGTCCGTGATCCTGAGCTTTGGAGGCCAAGACCAATAATCAACCAAAATTCCAAATCCTGTGGACCTTCACCCTCCAGACCATCTCACCAGGTCCCACACCTTCTGGTGGACTTCGTCCCCCTCCCCCGCACCGTCCGCCGTTTGTGACGCGTTTGTGGCGTCATAAATAGCCCCACGCACGTTCAGTCTGAGGTGTCAGCCGCGCGCGATCCCGCGGGGGCACCGTTCGGGAGTGCGCGCCCACCTGTTGGCACACGGCCGCGGACTGGCGGCTCTTCTCCGGGTCGCTCAGGGAGGAGATGCGTCCCCTGACTTCTTTTCTCAGGGCATTCTTGGCGGCGCGCACTGCGGCCATCGTGGCGTCACGGCGTGGCCGAGGAAACCCGCAACTTAGACGCGTCGCCGTGGACTGTGGACACGCTGAAGAAGCAACTTGGACCTTTTCTTCTCCGCAGGGTAATCGGCACGTCAGCGCCCCCTGCTGAACCGGAGGCGCGAAGTCCTCTGGAGCCAACCTGAGGGAACGAGAATATGAAGGTCTCCTCGTCCTGGTAGAAGCTGTACAGCTTTACATTCATGCTCAGTCATTATCAACACGCTAGTAGTCGATAAAAAAGTTAATATTGTAGCCTTTTAGTTAGGGAAACATCCGGATGACGGTAAAATGTCTGTTAAATGAGCAATAGCTGTTGTTGCCACAGTCACGCCACACAAGCCTGCAATACAACTAACTGTTCCTGCTCAGTTCCAAGTAAAAAAAAAAAACAGAATTCATTGCACCCCAAACCACACCCATCCTGCAATCCCCAAATCACACAGAAAACAAGCATCAACATAAACCCTCACATTCATGACTCACTACAATATTCATTAAGCCAAATCACAAAAGCCTTATTAAGTGCATTAGGCTGTAATGAGAGCAGGAGTGTGTCAGCAGAGCAATCTGTCCTCAACCAAAACAACATAATGTGCATGGGCAGCTCAGGGGGGAGAAGCACATATAAAAAGCATGCATTGCACATCAGAAACTGTCATACTTGACCGCAATAGTCCTCAGGTAAAGAACGCGATTGTAGAGAAATGGATAATCTCAGATTGTGAATAAAAATGTTTTCCCCATTATGACAATATCTAAAAGGATTATTATGACTGTGTTTATATGTATCGATTGTTAATAATAATACTATATAACTTATATTATTATAATAAAATAACAATCATGTAATAATTCTTGTTGTTCCGGCTTCCGTAGTCCCCGGGGGGCGGAGCTTGACGTCATGCGGCTCTTTGCGGAAGTGGCGAAGGGGGGACAGTCATATGACCCGCAGTCGCCGGAGGATGTGAGCCAGACATGGGTAGGCGACAACCGTGACCGAGCCCGTCTCAGACACGGAAACAGATAACCGGAGCCCACCGTCATGCCCAGCCGCCTGTAAGCCACTTCCGGTGTTAGCGCCCCGCCGGAAGCTGAAAGGGTCTCGCGCCGGAGCTAGCCGCACACCGGGAGCGTACCGGCCCCCTCCGGGATCAGCTGCCGTCCGCGGGGCTCCCCGACCAGCAGATGGAGGAAATCAAGGGCTCCCCGGACTACAACTGGTTCCGGAGCACCGTCCCGCTCAAGAGGGTGAGAGCCGTTCCTGGTAACCGCCGCGCTCCCAGGTAACGGCCGGAGGAACTAGCATGGAGGCTCGCCAACCGGATGTTGGCTACTGGCAGCGAACGAATGTTGTCGACTGTGATATTAAACCACAGTGGGTCAGCTGGTGAAGGAGTACTAGTTAGCGCTGGTTAATTCAACAGATATTTAAAACTACAGCTCCGCCTCCAAACCTGGCTAGTGAAGATCAGCTGGTGAGGGAGTACTAACTGGTCCTGGTTAATTAGTAAAGCAGATATGCCTTCAAATATTGATAAAAAAAAGGTTAACTGGTGAAGGAGTATTAATTGGTTCTGGTTAATTAAAAATAAAGCTGGTTACCAACCCTGGATCGTAAAGGACTACTCGTTTGTTTTGGTTAATGGGTGGTTGAGTCAAGGTGTCAGTAGGTTCAGGTTTGAATGCTCTGGGTGTCCCTTCAGATCATCGTGGATGATGACGACAGTAAGGTGTGGTCACTGTATGACGCCGGGCCGAAGAGCATCCGCTGCCCCATCATCTTCCTCCCTCCTGTCAGTGGTACGGCGGAGGTCTTCTTCCAGCAGGTCCTGGCTCTTACAGGATGGGGCTACAGGGTCATATCGGTGAGTCCACCAGGGGACCATGTCACCTGGAGCACGCACACACAGTGGGTAGATGAAGGTCATGTCAGACAGGAGTACATAGTCACCATGGGTCTTCTTTCATCTGCTCCATGTCACAGTCTAGGAGATAATGTGATCTTACTTGAGTATGTGTGTCACTCATTGATTTCATCTCCTCTTCACCTGGTGTGTGTGTGTCTCAGCTGCAGTACCCAGTGTACTGGGACCTGATGGAGTTCTGCGACGGCTTCAGAAAGCTTCTGGATCACCTGCAGCTGGACAAAGTAGGTCTCTTGCTCCTGAGCTTACAAACCCCTCAGTGTAGTAATACCCCCGCCCCTGCTCTCCAGGTCCACGTGTTTGGAGCATCCCTAGGGGGCTTCCTGGCCCAGAAGTTTGCAGAGTGCACCCACAAGTCTCCTCGGGTCCACTCCCTGATCCTCTGCAACTCCTTCAGTGACACGTCCATCTTCAACCAGACCTGGACTGCCAACAGGTAAACACACACACACGCACACACACACACATACATACACACCTTCTCTCCAGACAGTAACACCTCACTGTCGTCACCTTTAGCTTCTGGCTGATGCCGGCCTTCATCCTGAAGAAGATCGTCCTGGGGAACTTTGCCAAAGGACCTGTTGACCCCAAGATGGCTGACGCCATTGACTTCATGGTGGACAGGGTGTGTGTGAGATTCACTGACTGCTCGGGATTGTAACATCACACTTGGACATAAAATCCTCCTTCCTCAGTGGAGCAGCAGCAGATCTGAAGATACTTTGAAGATCAAATTGTGTAAATCTGTGTGTCCTGCTGCAGCTGGAGAGTCTGAACCAAAGTGAGCTGGCGTCACGACTCACACTAAACTGTCAGAATTCATACGTGGAGCCGCACAAGATCAAGGATGTGGCCGTGACCATAATAGACGTGAGTGTGTGTTTGTGTGTGTGTGTCAGACCAGAAGTGAATGTCACTGACCTTTATCGTTGTCCTCAGGTGTTTGACCAGAGTGCCCTGTCTCTGGAGGCCAAGGAGGAGATGTACAAGCTGTATCCTCAAGCCCGCCGGGCTCACCTGAAAACTGGGGGGAACTTCCCCTACCTGTCCCGCAGTGCAGAGGTCAACCTCTACATCCAGGTAAGGTCACAGGTCAAGCTCTCTATCCAGGTGGAAGTGTTTCACCAGGAACCATGAAGTAGATACTGAGGTAACCTGAGGTGAAAATAAAATCCAAGGTATGAGAAAGTTTCTTAATTCCTTCACTGGATACCCTCCAGGATAAACCCCATAATCAGCTCTTTGGGGTTGCCATGGCTACAACAAAGAGCCTTCAGGCCCAATCTGGAGTTCTACTTGTGACCAAGAGCTGCTTGTTATTCCATGCTGGAGACAAGGATCACATGATTGCTGACAGTGCTCCTGTCTAAAGCCTGTAAATTGTGTTGTTCACGCAGATCCACCTGCGTCAGTTTCACGGAACACGCTTTGCCGCCATCGACCCCGCCATGGTGAGCGCCGAGGAGCTGGAAGTCCAAGAGCGATGCCGGAGTCGCGACCAGGATTCCGAGGAGGAACTGTGAGAAGCTGCCATTCCTCCGGCCAGCCGGCCGGTCAGCAAACCAGTCTTTTCCGGAAAAAAAAGCAATATTTTGATAAACATTTGTACAGAAAGGCCACTTTGCCACCTTCTCGCTTTAAACCTGCCTGATGCCAAACCTGGAGAGGGATACCAGAGCTCCTAAGGAGAACCTTGTTTGAAAGTAACTGCTGATGGAGCTAAAGGAGTCAGACAGAACGTCAATTACAACTGCTCTCTATCCATCATCACCTCCATACCAGCACACAGGGAGGGTCATTACACCCTGGCACCTTCTCATCACGCATTATTGGTCATGACCTTTTCCCAACTTCATGTGGAGAGCATACATAAACAGAAGTGATGACTGAACATTTCAGATAGGTTCAGATTAGTATGGGATGGCATGGCCAAGGTCTCCATGCTGCTCAGCTCACACCTTGTTTCCTGCTGCAGAACCTCTTCAAAGGATGAAATCAAGATGTCTTCTCATTTCTGACTCTTCTGTGCCTTTAAGAGACTTTCAGATGTTTGCCCATCAATGTCTGTAAATCTATCATTAAAGAGGAACTCTCCAGAGCCTTGTATCAAAGTGACATTTGATCAGATGGACTTTATTTTGAAACATTTCATTATTAAAATAGGAGCCGAGCGCCCCTGGTGGCCAAAGGGCAGGAGTGCATGTGTTAAACAAGGTGCTGCAGTGAAGACAATTAAACCAGCAGGTGAAGAACCTCCACAAAAACTCATCCCAGGCCTTCTCCATGAAGACAGAGACTCGTGGACCAAATATCCAGAAACACTTAATTGAAGAAAGGAAATTCATGGAACACCAGCATGAAGGAGCCCAGACGCTCAGTGTCCACCATGGTCCGACCTTTAACGACCACTGTAGGCTTCTGATAAAACTCCATGAAGATTAAAATATTAAAAGACATGACATCCGAGGAATAAATATAAAACCATTTTGTGTGTGTGTGTGCTTGCTTCAGTAGAAGATGGTGCCATAGTCTCCGCCCCCATTACGTCTGAACTGGTTCCCCTGAATGGACTCAAAGACCTGGTGGTCTGTGAGGTCCTGAACGGTTTTTGTGCAGGTGGCCTCCTTGTTCCTGCTCAGCTGCCTGCAGAACTGCCACTTCCGGTTGGGGGTGCTGTCATCGCCGCCGCTGCTCTCCAGTGCCCTCGGGAGAGGGACTTCTGGGATGTGAGGAGACGGGGCGATCGCGGTGTCCTGACATTCTGCTGTTGGAGGTGGGGCCTCGTCCTTCACATGGTCTGAGAAGACAGAAAACATTGTCTAAATTACCTCACACACACTAGGCTCTCCTGCTGAGGAACCATGACACACCTGGGTTCCTGTCAGCTGTAGCATCAGGGTTGCTGCCCAGTTTGACCAGGATCACCCCATAGCCCTCGTTGTTGTGGATGACATTGTTCTCCAGGGTGATAGACGGCCTCACGTCTTGCTCATCAGCAAAGTCCTACACATACACCCCCAGAAATATAAACTTCTTCCACCACGTTTGAAACGAACATATACTTAAAACATCTATACAGGCGAGGAACCACGGGAGAACCTTGATGAGGATCCCGTCCTTGCAGTGATGGATGCCATTCCCAACAAGCTTGCAGATGCTGCCGGGGTAGATCTCCACACCAGCACCCTGTGGACACAAGCGGTGAAGAAGCACCCGTCAATCACCTTTGGCTGGAGTTTAGGAGACACTGATGGACCAGTGAACTGTATCAATGACAGGAGACCCTTCTGCCAATCTCCATCACAAGGGCCCCTTCACCCTGGAGAACTTCTGAAGAGTTTTTTTTCGCCATCCAGCTGGAAACCTATATTAGACTTTGAGTGTTAATGAGATGTCTCCCTGATAATGGAAGGGGATTCTGACCGCAGCAGATGCAGTCATTGCTGTCTTAATGAAACCTCTTGGGGGGGGGGGGGTACACATAGATTGTTTATATTGCGACTATAATAATAAATGTGAGTCCACTGTGTACTCGTATGCAACTTTATTAGTTGCGCCAACATTGTGACATTGCGTCAACATCATAAAATAAGTATAATGAAGGCTTCATTGCCGCATATTATGCAGAGCGGCTTGGTCTGTGGGAATCACTTGTTACGATAAATCCACATTTATAACTCCTGGATTGTCTGTTAAAATCTTTCTTTTCCTTGGAAGTAGTAGGCTCTTCTTCTGTCTCTTCACAAGACCCTCTCCCTTCGAAAACAAACTTTCCGTCTGATGTCTGTTTTTCACTAATTGTGCTATTTTGTGGGTTGCATTTTTGGCACTCAATTGACTCAGATGTAACAGAGAGATTCCGGTAATTGTTCAAAACAAAGATTGTCCAGACTCAGATAATAAATCAGACGGAAATATTAATTATTTCTTGGGTGGCCCGGTACCAATTGATCCACGGAATGGTACCAATCCGCGACCCAGGGATGGGGGCCACTGCCCCATCCCACAGAAGGAGACCTCTAACAGCTCAAGAAGATGGACGCTTCCTTTCTATCTAGAAGCTAAATGTGGTATGTTGAATGGTGTTAATATCTGCGGGGCTGTCATTTCCAAGTGATGTAGAAAAGAACAAGACGACTATTCAGCACATGAAGCAGCAGGTATCTTATCAGCAGTCACTCCAGAGCTTCAGTGGAAGGAACGCGTGTGTGCACCATACTGTGTTTCCAGGGCCACCATTCACGGTCTGCAGCTCCCCCGAGCAATGGACAGTACTTGGTTTGCTACAATCTTGGTTCTTGGTTCTACAATTGAGGGTCTATGAGCAGGTGCCCCCTTAAGTGTAGCCAGGAAGTGATAGCATGGATGTAGTCTTACAGCTGGTGTCATTACTAAAGTGAACACGATGATCAGAACCAAGAGAGTATGGGAGGGGTCAATCAAGTCCTATTCTTGCTGATCTTCAGCATCTATACTGACCTTAGAGCCGTAGAGGTCACACAAGTTCATGGTGAGGTGGGCCGATGTTCGCACAATCACCCCAGTGGTCTCACACTGCAGCACACAGTTCTCCATGCTGAGGTTCCCCTGCCGCACACCTGAGGACACAGGGAACACCACAGGTGACTGGTGAAGGTCACGTCCACTGCCTGACCAGAATGAAGAGCCAGACTCACACAGGATGCCCTCAATAGCATCATGCTGGATGAACTTGATGTTGGACATTTTCACGTTGGAGCCCGTCGAGTCCACAAATGAGTCTCCCTTGCCCTCCTTCTCAACTACAATCTCATCAGGAAGCCCAAAGCCTGTAAAGAACCAAGGAAGTAGAAATCTCTGTTGGATTTTGGGACAACAGTAGAATCTTCACTGAGGAATCCAATGTCTTTACCTTCTATGGTGATTGAGTCTGCCAGAAAGATACAGCTGCTGATCCTGTAGACCCCTGGAAGAACAATGACGGTGTCTCCCTCGTGGCAAGAGTCCACTGCTGACACAGGGTCTCTGTGGAACTGGACATGCAGGTCATTAAGAGTCTGCTAAAAGAGGGCGAAACGATTACGTTACAGTTGGCTCAAGGTCTCACGGTGTCCATCCATGGTTTTCCTGAGGGATGAAATCTCATCGGGTCTGAGAGTGACACTGGCTTCTACTCTACATGGAGAGCCCGAATGGAACCCGAGAGGGGTCAGCATGTCCTGACCCATTACCCCTGGAATGGCCCTCACCAGGGAACATATCCAAATCATCTGAGCTTTAGCTCATCATCATCAACACACCTGGACTTCAGTTTCTTCAGTGGAGGTCTGAGGGAGCAACCGGTCATTGAGGAGGGAGTGCAGCTGAAGTGGGGAGCAGGAGGTCGTCACCACATGGAACACCATGACCCCCGAAGCTCTGGGCCCACGGCTCTGAACACTCTGCCTATGGGTGTTTCCCTTGTAGCCCAAGACATACCTGGATGAAAATGACAAAGACATGATGTCTTGGAACAGGAGCCACCTGAAGACTGGAACAGAAGCTTGAAGGAGTGAACAACAGAGGTGAGAAACAACCCTCCCATTACAGAGATGGACCAGGAGTTCCGCCCGGTTCCCTTTCCCTTCGTCTCTAATTTCCCCTCGGCAAGAAATAAAGTTTCTGATTCTGATTGCTTTATATAACATACAAAACCATGAACATCCCTGGGCTAGATGGCGAGTGACTTCAGAAGAGGATTTTTCGATCCTGGGAGGCACCAGAGGCTGCTTGCTTACTAACATTGTCACTTTAGCAAAAGTTGAATTAACACAAATGGAGCTTCGTCAAACATCTAATGGCCAGGTCTGGGAACACTTTGTGTAGGCCAGCAGTTACACCACTCCCAGAGCCAGACCTTCTGGTGCTGAATTCAGTCTGGACTGGCAGCAGTCGTACCGCAGAAGGGGGTTCTCAATGATGTGCAGCTTGCGTTTGTATGTCTCCAGCTGGTCGAAGAGCTTCAGGCCCTCCACCATGGATACGTTGTCCAGCTCCAAGTCCGAGTCGCTGCTGAGGCTGCTGCGAAGCACCGAAAACTGCTGGAAGCAGTTGGCACAGTTCTGGAGAAGGGACTGATACTCTGCCACCAGCCCTGCCGGGACACGGTCTTCCAGGATATCATAGTATCTGGGAGGAGGAGGGTAGATGGAGGTCAGTAGTTGCACTCGCACATGATGCTCAGATCACCAGACAGAGAACTCACAGCCTGAGACGAGGTTCTACACAGCGGACAAAGTAGTCAAAGTCGTCATCCTCGTCCTCCTCATCCCACTGTCTCCAAACATGCTGGTAAAAGAACCTGCAGGAGCGAAAATGTCATCAGATCATTGGGGTCTTCAAACTGAGATCCAGGTCTGGTCTGATGTGGTCCTGTCCCACCTGAGGTGCTCAATGGCCAGAGCAGTCTGATCAAAGTCCCCCGACTCATCGAAGGCCACGTGGAGTTCCTGCAGGGGAACTTTGTGCTGTGTGGCCTCTAGCAGAGCTTTCATGGCCTCCTCTGTCAGTTCGCAGCACCGTAGCTGACACTGCAAGGGTAGGACCAGCTTCACAATTGCCTTCAGGTCCCCAAAGTCCACGTCACACACCTGCAGCACAACACGTTCCTTAGAACCATCTGCTCTGACTGACAATGAGGGACAGACGCCAGGTGTCTCACCTCTACCAGAACATCAAAGATGTCAGTGGACCACAGGGCCAGCCAATCACATGGCTCCACCACTTTCTTGAGGTAGTCTGCGGTGAAAGCCTTAACTTCGGAGGGTTTGCAATCCCCTACATGGAGAGAAAGTGTCACATGCACAGAAACAGTGAATCAAGGCATCACGCTTCATGATCATCTTTTATAGAGAAGAAACCATAGAGGAGAAACTATTCAGACAGGTTCCTGTCTGGTTGGACAGTTTATTCTCCAAGATGAAATCAAGGAGATCTTAAGAAAAGCAACTGGTGTCCCTGGAATCTGCTTCTGGTCACTTTGAACATTGAACAAAGACAGCAAGTGAACTTTAAAGATTGCTCCTATTCAAGGCTCTGTGGTTTGGGTCCGAAGCTCAGGTCCTGACTAGTCTGTGTCCATGTAGCTCCAAATACTTGGTGACAGACTCTGTGTTCCAGTCTCCACAAAATTCAGTTCCTCAGTGACCCATGACCCTGTCAACAGCTCCTGCTCCACCAATTCTAGAAGGTTCTGAAAGCACCCGACTTAAAGCTCTGGACAAGGTTCTCTTTCCAGGACATCTACACCTGACTCCGCTCCTCAGAAATGTTCAACCTCAGCACTCCTCCAGGAGCAAAGAGGAGCCTGCAGCTTAGGGAAAGTAGCACATCTCACTCCGCCCAGTACTGGAATCACTCTTCTTCTGAAGGTCACCAGTCTGTTCCTACATCTACAGACAACATGCAATAGAGAAGCTGCTCTGAGGGGACAGGAAAATCTCATTGGCTGGTGGGGTCAAACACGGCGCAATGCCAGCAGGAAGCAGACAAGTGCTGTGTCTCAATGTTGTCCACTGCAGGACAATGGACATACATGTCTGTTGTTCAATGAAAATGACAGGACAACTGACCTACATAGCTGTTGGCCAATGAAGACGGCGGGAGAACTGACATGATGGTGTCTGTTGCCCACTGAGGATGCCAGGACAGCAGACATGCATGTCTGTTGTCTGCTGAGACAGACAGCTGACCTGTACATGTATGTGTGTGTTACCCAGTATGTAGTCCTGATAGGCCTTGAACCTCTCGTAGAAGAGGAGATGTCCGGTCTGGAAGGTGTCAGGCAGCCCAAGCTCGTTGCCGCTGGGTCGTTCCCGCCTCTGCAGCCGCGTCCCCGGCTGGTCACTGCTGTAATGGTCAGTCCCGCTGTCGTCCTCATCGTCATCTTCATCTTCATCCTCATTCCCTTCATCATCTGGAAACAGAGCTGTAAGGAGCCGAGCTGAATTTCACAGCATTCGCTGGTCCATGGTCCATTTACTCACTTGGTCAAAATCTATCGAAGAACAAACTTATAAAGGCTTATCAGTACCTGAACAGAAGAAGATTTAGATCGATATATATCAGAATCAGGACGAAGATTGAAGACTTTACACTTTACCGCTTTGTTTAAAAAATGTAACCCCCCCCCCAACCGTTCAGGAAGGTCCTGCTTTCGTCTGTTCCGGTCGACGCCCTCGAGTCTAATCGATTGCTTTCAGCCAGTTATTGTCAGTCGGTCGACTCAACTGAGTTTTAAACAGTACGGTTACCGTTCGAGGTGGCAAAGAAAATGACTCCACGAACTAGACCGGTACTTTTCCGGGAAGAAGAGGGTGAATGCTAACGCAAAAGCTATCCTAGCATACACCGTCAAGCCGACACCGAACGCAGCCGAACAAACCTTGAGTGACAACGAGCGCGGCCGGTTCCGTTTTGGGGGGGCGGCATCGGTTGCTGTTCTCTCCGTCCAGGTCGACTTTAACGAAAGAGCCCGCGTCGGACACGACGAAGTCCGCCATGTCATCGGCGGTTTTCTCCGCCGGACCTCCGGCGCGGACTCCTGGCTCTTCGCGCTCCATGACCACAACTCGATGGCCCGCTGAACCGGCAGGTTCGCTCGGAGACTCCAAGTTGCTGCCCGTCAGACACTTTCAAAGTTCCCCGGCCGCCGCACAGCAGCCAATCAAATCAAGAGCACGAGCGGGAACCAGCCAATCAGCAGCCGGCTACTTCTTTTACGCTCGTACGCCAGCGACCAGGAGGCCGAGCGAGCTACCTCTGGTGCTGGGCTCAGGGTACTACGTTGCTCTGAGGAGGGGCTGCCTTCTTCACCTCCTTTTATTTATTATCCCATCCATCGTTCAGGAATGACTGTCTATTTATCTCCTCACCCCTCGTTCAGGACTGTCTTTAAATATCTTGTAATCCCGCGTTCAGGACTGAATGGTCTTCTCTTCTTCAAGATCTCCATGATGTTTCTTTTAATAATGAGCAAATGAAGTAAGCGCAGTCCCCTGTCAAGAAAGTTGTTTAATAAATATGGAAAATAAAAATAAATGAGTAAACTGAGTTTTTTTCCCCAGATGAGTGAAAATCACATGACCAGGTGATCTTCACTCACTCACATCTTGGAGGAGATGCAGGACGTCATGATCAACTCAACATGCAGAACATTAAGGTTCTTTTGTTCTGGAACCAGAGGTGAGCACTGCGGCAAAGTTCTCCCGAAGTTCTGCCGTGGGATAACTTTGATGGGTTCAAATAGCAAGACCTTCCAGTGAAAGCAATGGGATCCAGAAAGGAGGTCACAATTGACACTACTGTGCTGTCCACACGTATCCATCTACTCTGGTGGGAAGATGTGGGAAATGCAAACTCCACTTTTATTTAGGTTGGGTTTCGATATACAGAGGTTGATGTAGCCACGACGCTCCAGGTTCATTGAAAAATGACAAGAAAGGAGTTCTAATGCATCAGTATGTGACATTAAGGGATCCTTCAGCATTTGTTAGGCTGTTGATGCATTGGGAGTGAGAACGTGTTCAACCTAGAAGACAAAGACTCCTACATCAGGAAAGCTTGTGGAAAGTGTTGCCTTCAACACGGTCATCCCCCATAAACACACCCTTGGTCTGCATCCCACCTCCTGACTGGTAGACCCCAGTCCGTCAGGATAGTAATAGGTAATAGGACTTCAACCAGAATCATCAGGGAGGTGTCCTCAGCCCTGTCCTCTACATTGCTTACCTACAATTGTGTCAACTCCCATGAGAACATCTTCATCCTGAAGATGACACAGTGGTGATGAGACACATCATTGGCGGGGACAAAACGTCCTGCAGAATGGAGATGGAAAACAGCCTCACCCTCAACATAGACAAGACCAAGGAGATGGTAGTACCATTAGGGAGAAGAGGAGCCCTCATCAGCAACTGTTCATCCGAAGACGGTCTTGAAATTGGGGGGATGAGCAGTTTAAATACCTGGATGTCCACATCAGTGAGGACCTCAACTGGTTCCTTCAAAATCAAGCAGACAGTTAAGAGGGCTCAACAGCAGCTGTACCTTCTGAGGAAGATGAGGAAGTTTTCCGTGTCGGCCGAGAGAAGATATTTGATATTTGAGAAGATATTTGGTGCCCCTCTCCCCTCCCTCCAGGTCATCTATAGCACCCACCTCACCCGCAAGCCCCTTCGTATTGTAGGTGACAGTGGCGGGCCGTGCATTTTACACCTAGGCCTTCAGTGGTGCTCCGAATCAATCCACCCCCCAATAATTAGTTTATGGCTAGAAAAAAAAAACATCTTACTATGCAGAAATGCCGTACAAAGAGAGGTGCATCGCAGATAGATAACCCGTGTAGTATTAAAATTCGCTCGCCGGAGCGCATCACGTGACGACATAGGGACGCCCAACTCCGTACTCCTCCACTGACACTCTACGCGTAATCGATCGCGCACCCCGCGGCTTTGTCCGGGGCGCATCCCGGCACCCAAAGTGCCACAATTCCAAGAGTGTGTAAAACAAGTCCTTATTAGGAAATAAACACGACCGTTGAGGCGATGGTATAAAATGACCGCGCCTCCTCGGCTCCGGGGCAGAACATCCGCTGGACGCGTCTCAGCGGGTGTCCAGAGAGGGAGAATGATCCTCTCGGGGTGACATTCATTCTAGCTTGGGATATCTCTGGCCCGGGATGTCTCGTTAGTGTATTTCCTGACCTTGAGTAAACCATTCTTGCTTGATCAGTTCGTGAACACACGGGGACAACAAAAGTCCGGTCCCGTGGCGGGAGCCACAAAAACGGACAGTAGCCACAATAAATGCCTTTCTACCAAACAGCTGTGACACATAAAAAACCCAAATAATGACCTTATAAACTTGCAGTATTATTCAGGGAACTAGCAGCATTTTACACACCAAAATTCTGATCATTTGTAGACAGAATCCATCCTCCTTTCTTTCCTCAAATAGAGTTCTATTATTCTGTCGTACATATTTTCCGTGCGCTTCGGCTCCAAGCACTCCCAGCAATACAATTTGCAGTGTACCTCGGACCCTGTGAGCCAGGGGTACCGGTCGTAGATTGTGGTTTGAAAACGTCGGACAAATCATTTTCCTGGTTGTGACAAGTTCGCTAGCTTAGGAGTTGCCCGACCTTTCTTTACTATGTCCAGCTTTACTTCAAAACGAAGATCGCTGTAACAATATATTGGTAACTACATCCGTTTCTCCTCCTGCAGCCATTGTGGGTTGAAAAAAACGATATCAAAAAAACACAACTACATTTCTGTTCACAGCTCACTAGTACGCTTCTCCTCCCTAATACGCTTGTCCACTCTGTGACTATGTCATCAGAGGGTGTGAATATCTGACATTACTGAAGCCTGCTAGAAGGCTGTGATGTCGCCGACTCAAAATCTGATTGGTTAAAGCAATAGCGTCATGAACACTTATTTTTTGCGTAAAGGGCTTGCAGAACCGATTGTGCAGCCCCCCCCCCCCACAGACTCCTTTGACTTTGACCCCGCCTGGCAACATATTATGGTTGAAATGTGATTGGTTAAATGCTTTAGGATGAAAATGCATGTCTGGAAGCGGTACAACCAGGAGAAAAGCTATGAAAGGAAGTGAACAGACCGTTTGGAATTATTTACTAAGTATTTATGGACAAATTTTAATTAACATTTGTGATCTACATATTTTTTTTGACCAGCAGAGAAGGCCTTGCAGGCCCTGACGGCCCACCACTGGTAGGTGACATCCCACTCATCTCAGCTAGTTCAGTCTGTTGTCATCAGGGAGGAGACTGCGGAGTCTCCAGGCCAGGACTACCAGACTCCAGGACATTTTCATCCACCAGGCTGCCAGGAAGCTTAACTTCCTAGCAGCCTGTTGGACCTTGTCACTTGCACTTTTCGTCCAAGTGACTGCCTTCACTTTAAACACCTGCACCTGAATTTTTTGGACTTTGTCTCAACCTTGTCGTTTACATATTTGTAATTCTTTAATGGCACTTTGGATCTCAGAGCAAGACAATCCTGTCTATATCAGCATATGGCGGTATTGACAATAAAGTTGACTTTGACTCTTGAGCCCAGCGTCAACTTGAGGTAGTAGTCCAGCATCTCCTCCACAGAGCCACCTGTCAATTACCGTCCTGGTGTCTTTGTTGGCTCTAAAAGATTGGTTTCTTGTGCTTTTAGCAATGAAGAACCAAAGTATGGACTTGGATGATCACTGAAAGTTGCAATGTCACAACAAGACTGGGATTTCATCCTCCATCTTAGATACTGGTATTTGCCAGCTGTGGAACCAGAGTGAAGCGTACAACCTCAGCCATGAAGGTCTACAGCGGTGGTCCTCCAGCTGATTTGTTTCATGAGGGATGGACCTTCAATGTGTGGTAGATGAAGAGGACAAACTAGAAGGACAAGACTGGCAGAAGAACAAATGTAACTCACTACATGTCTGGTTCAGAGGGAACCCAGAGTTTCTCTGACTTTTGATTTTACAACTTTGGGCTTCAGCTCTAGGGGGGATGAGTCACATGAACAAGACAAGCATCTGGACATGAGTCAGGATGCCTAGAGGGATGGAGCTGTGAGGGAACCCCATCTTGAAAACAAGCGTACCAGTTAGAGGAACTCTGGTTTCCAGGATTGCTGTAAAAAAAATGCAAAACTATGGGATCTCCTTCATCTCTGAATCCAACTCCACCGAATATCTGCTTTTTGTGTATATTTGACGTAAACAGACAATGATTCCAGATTTCACAGCCTCCTGATGGGCCGCAGGGGGTTAACAGGTTGAGGATTAGGGGTTAGGAGGTAAGGGGTATAGTTATAGTTTACGGGTTGGGTTAGGGTGCCCGTACTTTTTTGGCTTGCAAGCTACTCTTAAAATGACCAAGTCAAAATGATCTACATTTACAGAATATATATACATGTTTGTGTGTGTGTGTGTGTGTATGTATTGTTTCTTTTCTATCACAGCATGAACATAATGGCAATATAATTGTGTACATTTTTGGCCATTACCTTACCTTACATTACCTCCATTTTTGGCCTAACTGATGATGTCTTGCACTGAATGAACCCAGTCAACTATCAGGTAGCCTTGCCTCTAACACACTTCCAAACCCATCAGTCATGGTGGAATGGCATTTACAAGGACTGTTCTAAAGGAACCCAAACGCACCCTGTGGTGACCCAATAGCGGGATGAGCATTGAACAAACATCCAGACTGTGAGTGACATTCTGCTCGTCATCCCTGAACTTTGGTGCCTGGATGAAAACAGTCTCCATGACTGCAGGTACCGTCCTTCTCTTGAGTCGCTGCTGGTGTGAGACTCCTTGATGGTCATGAACGTGCTGCCAGGAGAAGGAGCAGAAATGTCACGGGTGATACTCGGCTTTGTAGAAAACTCCCAAAGTGTGTGTGTGTTGGGGGGCATAGTGGTACCTTGTCACTCCAGCCTGGCACCCTGAAATCCAGAAGCTCTTCCAGCAACTGACATCTTTCACAAAATCTCTTAGAGTCAGGAGACTCTGCGGACAGGAGACACAAAAGATCCATCAAGAGGGGGCACCATGAACATCTGCTTAACAACCCACTTCAGAGTCTGATAGCGCTAGAAATCTCCTGGTTTTCTGGTGATCAGATTAGTGTTCGATGGTCAATCTATTATTGAAACATGGTTTGAGGCTCTGTGCGGCACAGTAGCGCAGTTCTTAGCGCCTCTACTTTACAGCATGAAGGACCCTGGTTTGATTCTGACAGGGGACTTTTCTGTGTGCATGTTGTCTGCATGGGTTTCCTCAGGGTTAGCCACAGTCCAAATCAAGGTTCATTGGGAAAGTTGCACAGATGTGTGAATGCCTGTTTTTCCCTATGTGGCCGCGCGAGCAACCAGCTAAGCCTGACTTTAAGATAAGGGGTAGATAATGTATGGATGGTCTGAAGTTCTATCACAATAAAGTGGACTTCATCTGTAAACTTTAGCACCTATAGAACTGTTCCACAATCAAAGACTTGATTTCATCCTTCCTTGTCTCTGCCTCACATTTGAACATCTGGAAGGTCTTTTGGGTGTTGGGGCACTTGCTGGAGGACAGAAACACCTCAAATAATGTCCGGTCCAGCTCTAGAGATCAGCCCAACTCAGACAATCTAGGCCTGGTGCCTGAAAGAGCACCAGACTTCCCTAAGGACTGCATGGGATCCTGGTCCTGTGTTGGCAATGAGTGGACTGCTGGCAAGTATCCGGTCTGAGCCGGTCCAGGCATTCCTCCGCAGGAAGAGTCAGACTTTTTGAAAGACTGAATCAAAACCTTGTGCAGTTCTTGAGATGAATCAGACTCGCGGGATCCAGGCCTGCTGCTAGAGACCCACTTAGACTCAGTGGGGAACTGGATCAACACCTGGTTCTGGTCTTGGGGGGGACCTCGGAGGTCTATGCTGGACTCCGAAACTTCTGACCATCTGAAAGTAGCTGCATGAGTCTTTACCTCTTCTTGGATCGCTGGATGTCTGTACGAGTCCATGTTTCTTCTGCAGATGAAACATATCCATGTTTAGATAGGCTGCTGGAGAACATTGTGTACAGATCCTGGAAGGGTTCTCAAGCAGACCTTGGTGTATCGGAACAGTCCAGGGAACAAAGAGGGCAAGCTGTAGTCCTCATACGAGCCTTCGGTCCTGGACATGAAGGATGACACGTTGGTGGAGAAAGACATCTTTTTTACTTTATGTGAATCATCCAAGATGTCAAGCTGAAGAAACATGTTCAAGCAGGTTGGAATTGCTTGAGAAAAGTGTCAGGGGCTTTGTGTGACAGAAGAATATCAGCATGAAGAAATGAAGATGTTAAGGTTCTCCTTGGGAATGACCAAGATGGATAGGACCAGGAATGAGTCCTTCAGAGGGACAGCACATGTTAGATGTTTTGGGGAAAAGTCAGAGAAGCCAGACTGAGATGATTCGGTCATGCACAGAGGAGGGATAGTGAATATATTGGTAGAAGGATGTTGGGGTTGAAGGTGCCAGGCAGGAAGTCTAGAGGAAGACCAGAGAGAAGATTTTTGGATCCAGTGAAAGAGGACATGAAGTTAGTTGGTGTGAGAGAACAGGATGTAGCTAATGGGGCTAGATGGAAGAGGTGGATCTGCTGTGGAGACACCTGAAGGGTAAAGCTGAAAGAAGAAGAAGAGGAATCATCAAAGACCTCCAGGTGTGTTGTCTCACCTTCCCATCTCCCTGCTCACATCATCCTGGACAGGGTCTTTGTTCTTTATCGTCTGTAAGTGAAAGGACACACGATACTGTCGAAGTCATGTGAGACACTCATGGCGGAGAAGGAGGGACTTCCTGTTTTCAAAGTAAAGGTCACCAACTTCAATTCTTGCTCCATCAGGGCTACACACCTTCTCCTGCCTCCGTCTGAACATCCTAGTTAAGGTGTTTGTCTTTTGCATGTGTCTTCTCCGGGAGCAGTTTCAAGTCAGTTAGCTTCAGAGAAACTAGTAGGCAGTGACACCACACACACAGTGAGCTTTCCATTTGTGAAATCACAGTCCCCCTTCTGTGTGTGTGTGTGTGTGTGTGTGTGTGTGTGTGTGTGTGTGTGTGTGGTGGTGGTGGGACACCCTAGGCTGATAGCCATGTACAGTAGCCTTTTCAGCTAGCTTGTTGTCACTACTTCGTTCAGTAGCGCCCCCCCTCCCCGGAAGCAAGAGCATACCACCTGATTTCAGTAGCTGTGGTCATCCTTGTCCACAGAGCCTGGAAGAAGTCCAAGAAGAACTTATTGTCGTGATCTTGTTCGAGGAAATGAACACAGAAGGTTCAGGCAACAAAGCAGGTAAGATGGAGGACTTCTAAACATGATGACAACCAGGCGGCTTGAGGTGAAGGACTTGTAGCCTCATCCTTTAAGCAAGGAGGTCCCTGGTTGGATTCTCACAGGGGCCTTCCTGTGTGGAGTTGCCATGTTCTCCAAGTGTCTGTGTGGGGTTCCCTCCCAATCTAAAAGCATGGAGGTGCTACATTTGGAGACCCTACATTGTCCAGAAATGTAGATGGGAGGTTGAATGGTTGGGGGTGTCTAATGACATGTAAGAGAGTGACTGAAACTCACCCATTCATTCTGTGTATGACTGTCCCATGTCTGTGTAAGACTGTCCCATGACCTCCATGAAGAATGAAGGAAGTGAAAAACTGGTATTTTTCTAAAGATGTGCATGGACTGAAACGTCAGAAAGGAAAATCTGCCTGATTTGGTCCGGTTCTAGCAGGTGACCGGTTGCTGTGACGATGGGCTCCACCCTACCACACATTCACTCACTCACCAGAGAGGACGCTTCACTTGCAACTATTTATTGTCTTGACATCAGAACACATGTGGGTAAATGTGCTTTGACGGACATCGATGTTCCCCAGCAGCTTGTGGGTGGAGAAGAGAACCAAACACAGACGGATATCAGCAGGAACCTGGGAAACAGCGCAGGGTTTCAGCTCTTCTGGAGCATAAGTCAGTTCCAGGAAGGAGATTGATGTTAACAACACACGACCTTTGACCTCCAACCAACCGGCATAGCTGGAGGTCTCAACAGTCTAAACTGAGACACTACATTCTGTCTTCCAGGTTTTTCTCAGAACATGGCTGTGGCACATTGTTCAGTCTTTGTGCTTCAATAAAACATGATATGGATCATATCAGATGAATATGTAGGTAAGGCATGTTAGCATATTTGCAGGTTAGCATGTTAGCAAGTTAGTGTAGACCCAGTGCAGCCTTCTGGGCTTGATGGCTCTGTCATTGCTTTGTGGGAACATCAGTGGACAAATCAGATTGGAGAGTGGCAGAGAACCAGGAGAACCTTCTCCTGTGGGCTGATGAAGCCCTCAACACACAGGTGACTCTTCACTTTTCCTCCTGAAACCCCCCTCTGACCAAAGTGGAGGATTTCCATCTGAAGACTATGAAGATTCTCAAGAGGTCCTTTTGCTGAGGAGGAGGAACTCTACTTTGGGATGTTCTCCAGCTGAGGAGGAGGTCCTTCAAATAATAAAACTGAATTTTATCACATGATGGCATTTATGGCTTTTAAGAGTTTAAAACAGCTGCACTCATAAAATACACAGACACACACACACACACTTGGCCTGTCCCGAGGTTTCATCCACGATATTGTTCATCCTGGCCCTCAGACCTTCATGGACCATCATTTTCATCCTTTATGGAGGTCAATGATGACTTGTGCTTGAATGGAAGAGATGGAACTCACCCATGTCCCCCCCAGGTCAGACAGGCAGATAGACCAACGGACAGGCTAAGATGCTAAAAATAAGTAAACCTATAAATCCCTTTATAAAAAGCCTGAGGGTTCAGGAGAGGAGGTTCTCTGGACGGATCGTGTCCTTCAGGATACAGTGGTTCCATGTGGACATTTGAGTTTCTGTCTGGTAGCTCTTTGAAGGAGCAACTTGATGGCTTGTTCCTTTTCAGGTTGGTCTGGTTGAAGTCTATGAGCTGATGCAGAAGGTTTGAGGACACCTTTTCTTTGGACAACTTCTGCAAGGTCTTTCATGTCCACAAGAATGGGTTCTTGGATCCCCGATCCAGTAGCAGGAGCTTTTCTGGCCAGTGGAAAGCAGTCAGAGCATCTAGTAGCAGTTGGCATGCGAAACAGGACGCGAGCGGGGCTGGAGGGGGCTGTCAGAGTTAGATGAAGGCGTGAAGCAGGCATCCTGGTTGTGGTTGTCCCGCAGGGCGAGCCGCTTGCCCTGCTCCTCTTTCATGAAGAGCTCAACCATCAGGATCTTCTCCTTGTGCATCTGCAGGCTGATGTCTTTGGGGATGTCGGGGATCAGCCAGTCCACGAAGTCGCTCATCAGCATCACCACGTTCTGTGGCAGACACATAACAGCAAGCTAGGTTAGCAGCATGCTAACGGGCGGCGCCAATGTCTGTACAATGCACTGTGGTGCCAATGTACTGTAGTGGGACCAGGTTGTTTTTCCTTGAAGGAAGAAGGTCTCCTTTTACCCAGCACCTTAAAACCTTCCCATTGGTTCCATTCACCCACTCACACACCGATGGCAGCAGAGCTGCCATGCAAGGAGCTAACAAGACCATCAAAAGCAACTGGGGGTTCAGAGTCTTGGCCGAGGACATAGACAGGAGACAGGGATTGACCCACTGTGTGCCAGATTGTGGGGATCCTAGCTCTATCAGCTGAGTGGGGGTCAGCAGCAAACAAGAACAAACAAAAACCTCCTGCTGAGAAATTGGTGTCAAAAACTAACACGGACCGTTGCCAAGTCGTGAGGCATTCACTGTCTCTAACTCAGGAAGAACTACAACACAACATCATCATCATCTTCTTCATCTCCTACTAAGGAAAGAAAAATCTCTCACCTGGAAGAGGATGACGAAGGCCAAGCGAGCAGCCAGGATAGTCCAGAACTCCTTGGAGAGCTCGTAAGGTGTGCTGGAGGATGGTGGCTCCCTGTAGTCCTTGTACCTGGACCAGAAACACACACAGAGAACTGCTCCCGTAAAGGTCTTCAGGGGCAGGTGGCTCCTGGTGGGTCCAGGCATGGGTGTACCTGCAGATGTCCACCCTCTTGCCCATGTGCTCTGGCTGCCAGGGTTCAGTGCCGGGCTGAAAATCGCTGACGTTGAAGTAGGATAGCGAGTGGTCGACGAAGCCGTGCATGGAGCCGTCGAGGGAATAGAAGTACTGGTAGACGAGCCGAGGGATGAAGTCTGAGGTGAAGGCGATGACGAAGGCCTGAGGGAGAGGTCGGGCTCAAGGTCAAACAGGAGGTGAGGTAACTGGACATCGTTTGCAGTTGACTGACTCACATTAACGATGACCGCCACTTTGCTCAGGCCCCGGAGCAGGTTGTACCAGATCCCTGACAACAGGAAGAGGAAGGTTCAGAAATCAGCTTGACACTGCGAGACAAAGAAATGCAGGTGCCACTAGATGGTGGCAAACACCTACCCAATAAGAGCTGGAGTGGCTGAAGATGAGTTCAAGGAATGTTGGGTTTTTTCTGACTGATTAACCACGACTGACAGGAGCAATGCGCTCCACAACCTGTTCAACTGGCTCGCACTCCATTTCTGACCACTGCGGAAACTACTCAGTTCCACTGAGATGAATCATCATGGTTAAAGCTTCACTCCAGTAACCCAACTGAGATATATGATATTATTGATTGGATGAATTAATCAATAAATAATTTGCCTACAGTTACAGAGCAGGTCG
This sequence comes from Fistularia commersonii, assembly GCF_037954325.1. Lineage (NCBI taxonomy): Eukaryota > Metazoa > Chordata > Actinopteri > Syngnathiformes > Fistulariidae > Fistularia > Fistularia commersonii. The sequence continues at coordinate 18,522,284 of NC_141292.1, read as the reverse complement.
CTTATCTTTTTTTCTGAGATCAGGCGCTGGTAGCCACCTAGGGCCAATAAGGGTCCTCTGGAGAGTCTTCTGGAGGCCAGGAGTGGGCATACTTTTTGGTTCAGGAGCCACATTGACTTTTAAAATTTGAGAGACGGGCCGGGTCACCACTAGATTTCCAAACACATTTGTAAACAGTACATATCAGACTCATCTGACATTTGCTTTGAAAATAAAACAGGCTTGGTTTTGAAGGTTCTGGCATTTGCTCACATTTCATGGACAAACCAGTTTTTCCCTTGTAGCTTCATGTCTAGCTCACCCATGTGTGTCAGTATGTTCACAGTAAAAGCCATTTTCAACCTTTTTTGAGCCGCGGCGCATTTTTTACATTTACAAAATCCTGGGGAAAGCCACGAACAAAAATGACACTCTAACACAGTACATATAATACATACAGTTAATAATATAGTTTTTAATGTATTTATACTCGCTCAATGGATATCCTGGCAGTAGTGGTAGAAAGACACACACGTAGCTCTTGCTCAAGCTTTACAAGCTGGCAGTATTAATGTTACTGCCACAGTGTGGGACTTTTGTGATTTAGCTATGAGTTCGACAACAAGGTAGCTAGCTTTGAGGGCTCTCTTGTTTACCTTAAAATAGTCCATCGGCTTGTTTTGAACGGACCGGACTTGTTTTGACCTCTATGCCATCGCGTCACAGATGTGTCACTCAACAGTTTCTCACTGCGCACTAGTTGAAAATCACCGGGCTGAATAACAAACCCGATCCGTGTCGCCAAAAAACTGCCCATTTTCTCATTAATTGTACGTAAGCGTACGAAATAGTCCATCGGCTTGTTTTGAACGGACCGGACTCGTTTTGACCTCTATGCCATCGCGTCACAGACGTGTCACTCAACGATCTCTCACAGCCCACTAGTTGAAAATCACCGGGCTAAATAACAAACCCGATCCGTGTCATTCAGCTCTGGAAAATTGTCAAGCAGCTCCAAAAATGAAATAATCTCCTGTTTCAGCTCCTAAATTCATTGATCCAATCATTCACATCAAGTATGAATTCTGTACCGATCTTTGGTGGGCCGGCCAGCGGGCCGGATGTGGCCCGCAGGCCACAGTTTGCCCACCCCTGTTTCAGGCTTTCATCCACTGAGGAGTTAACAGTGAGAAGAAGGCTTCTCCTGCTTTCATACCACCAGCACTACTGTGAACCTCTCATGGTGCGTTTAAGGAGCTCCTTCACCCACCGATGTCTTTGGCTTTGACGGCAATTGGCCTCCGGAGCTCCATGACAAACTTCTTGGCATCCAGACGAATCTCAATAATGTTATTGAGCAGTGCAAAGAGCGGGGCAAGGGGGAAGGAGGCCACGAAGAGGGTCACCATCCCGAACTGGATGACTGAGGAGCAAGACAAAAGAGGTGAGTCATCGAACATGGCCACCACGGCTCCTGCTCTTTGCCAACCTATTTTCTAGTAAGGTGACTTAAGGTCCTCCAGTCTGTAAGTGAACATGGATGCAAACAGACAGACTCACTCATCTCCATGTACTCCGGGCTCAGACCCACAAAGGGACCCAAGAAGTGGTCCTTCTCATGACGCTGCAGGGTTTTGTTCAGCTCCTCCTCCTGCTTGGTGTCCAACTCTGACTTCCTCTTTCTCAGCAGCTTCTTAAGCTTCCTGCCCAGCGACAACAAGCCATGAAAGTACCTGTTGAGCGCTTTCCATCTTCCAGCTCATTCAAGAAAACCTTTTGGTTTTCAGGGAACCAGCTACTGTTCAAGTACTTCCCTTTTGCACAGATAAAAATCAGAACAAGGAACACCAGTGCAAATCAAGTCTATTGGACTGGAATCTGGACCTAGTCAAGACTGGAGTTCCGTAAATTCTCATTTGGGTACGAGACGAGTCTCAAAGGCCGAGGAGGACACAGAGGTGGTTATAAAGCTTTCATACATCAGATTGTTGGTTGCTTTTGTTTAGTTTTGTGTTTTTTTGAGTACTCACGGTATGCCAACCTCAAACAGGTTGTTCTGGATTAGCTGTTTGCCCAGCATCGTGATGCATAACTGAATGCACAACTCCATGAGGCAGCCGGCATGAGCGCACTGCGGGACAGAAAGTGGAGGACAGGAGGTAAGGCAGGGGGACAGGAAGTCAGGAAGAACAAGTAGTCAGGCAGGGGGACAGGAAGTCAGAAGAAGTACCTCCTCCATCCTGTAAGAACCCACAACGTACAGGTAGTTTCCTGGACGGCCCACAAGCCTGGGGAAGGACACAGTTGTTATAACAACAACAAGAAGATCAACAACAAAAAAAAAACATGACAATGATAATAAAAATAGTAATAATATAAACATTACATTAATATGATAATAATAATAATAATAATAATAATAATACATAACATAGGATAAAAACAATAGTGATAATAACAACAATAATAAATGATAAACGTTACAGTACCAACAACAATAATAATGTCAATAACTATCACAATAATATTATCAATAAAATTATAATAATTACAATTATAGTGATAGCAATAATAATCATAATGATGATGATGAGAAATGTAGCCTCAGGGTCGCAGGGCAATGTCTCTCTGAGACGATCCCAAGCCCAGATAAACGCAGAGGGTTGTGTCAGGAAGGCCATCTGCCATGAAACATGTGCCAAAACCAAATCTGCAAATCAAACCTACAAATCTCATACTGTAACGGTGGAGGCCCGCATTAACACCAACTGCCATTATGGCCGATAACCTACAGGATACCAGTGGAAATGGTCCTACTGTGGGTAGAAGACGGAGAGGAGGAACGTGTGTTCAGAAGCAGAGAGAGAAAAGGAGAGGCAAGAGTTTGGGATTGAGAGGAGGGAATTTGAATTCTGGGATGATATTAGGAAAAGCTAGAGAGTTGGTTAAAATGATGCAGAGAAAGAAGGGGGACATACTGTGTGTCCAGGAGACCAGGTGGAAAGGTAGCAAGGCTAGAAGTTTAGGAGCAGATAGAGAGGATAGAGAGGGAAATGTATTGACAGATATTAGAGGAGTGATGGAAAGATGGAAAGAGTACTTAGAAGAGCTGACGAAAAAAGAAAATTAAAGAGAAGGAGGGGAAGAAAAGGTGACTGTTATAGTCCATGTAGTAGAAGATATGTAAAGGGAAAGTGAGAAGGGCATTGAAGAGTGGAAGGCAATTGGTCTTGATGATATACCTGTGGAGGTATGGAAGTATCTGAGAGAGACAGTGGTAGAGTTTCTGGTTTGATTATTCAACAGGATCTTAGAGAGTGAGAAAATGCCTGTGGAAAAAGAAGTGTGATGGTGCCCATTTGAAGGATAAGGGAGATGTGCAGTATTGCAGTAACTATAGAAGTATAAAGTTGATGAGCCACAATGAAGTTATGGGAAAGAGTAGTGGAAAGTAGACAGAGAGCACAATCCAGCATTTGTGAGTAGCAGTATGGTTTTATGCTGAAAAAGAGTACTACAGATGCAGTATGTGATTTAAGAATGCCGGTAGAGAAGTATGGAGGTCAGAGGGAGCTGCATTGTGCCTTTGTAAACGTAGAAAAAGCATGCGGCAGGGTGCCGAGAGATGAACTATGGTAATGAAGGGGAAGTAAGGTGTGGCACAGAAGTATGGTGGTGCATGACATGTATGCAAGATGTGAGACATGGTGACTTGTGCTGTAGGTGTGACAGAGAAGTTCAAGGTGGAGGTGGGGCTACATCAGGAATCAGCTCTGATTCCATTCTTATCTGCAGCGGTGATGGACATGCTGACAGATGAGGTTAGACAGGAATCTCCGTGGACCATGATGTTTGCAGATGACATTGTGATCTATAGTGAGAGCAGGGAACAGATGTAGGAAAATCTGGAGAGTTAGAGTTATGTTCTGGAAAGGAGAGGAATGAAGGTTAGCCACAGCGAGACAGAATATGTCTGTGTGAATGAGAGGGAACGGTGAGGCTACAGGGAGTGGAGATTAAGAAAGTGGAGGGTTTTAAGGTGGAAATACAGTGATACTGTATGGTTTGGAGGAAGTAGCATTGAAGAGAAGACAAGAAGCAGAGCTGGAGGTCGCAGACATGAAGATACTCTGGGAGTGACAAGGAAGAATAGGATCAGGAATGAGTCTATCAGAGGGATGGTTCAGTCATGTACAGAGGAGGGATGTTGAATGTATTGGTCGGATGCTGGGACTGGAGCTGCAACGCAGGGCGTCTAGAGGAAGACCAAAGATTTATGGTTGTGGTGAAAGAGGACATGAAGTTAGTTGGTGTGAAAGAAAGGTAGTAGCCAAAAGGAAAAGAAGAGATGATCATAATAATAACAACAATCATCAGACTCTCTGTGAGGTTGTCCTACCGTCCCCTGAAGAAGGCCAGGTAAACAATGGGTGTGAAGGCATTGACGAACTTGAGGATGAAGGTCTTGAAGATGAGACGCTCCTCGAAGCTCCTATCCGTCTTTGGAACCTCTGGAATACAACACTTCCTTGTTACATCTCCAGATGATTCGTCCTGCAGACGTTGGGGAGGAGTTCCTCACCCAGCATGGTGAGCCAGCGAGCGATGATGGCGTAGATCTCATCCAGGATGATGATAACGATGAGGTTGATGATGGCGGCAGTGGTCTTCACCGTTGCCCTCACGTTTGAGCGGGCAGCAGCGAAGGAGCTGATGTGGAGCGCGGTCTTGATGCTGATGCGGTACAAGATGACCCCAAAGACGATGGTGAAGGTCACGGTGATCTAGGGAGGAACGTACACCCAACAGAGGACCAGGTAGAGAGCCGGGTGGAAAACCAGGTGGGGAACCAAGAGAAGAAAATGGCAGGATGGAGAGATGTCCTTTCAGCAGAAGCTTCTGATCATCATGCAGCATCTCAGCAGTCATGTGACCCCACCACTCCTTCAGTTCCAACACACCTTGTTGCCCACAATTTCTTCTGCCCCACAAATCCTCTTTACCCATACCGTCTCCTGCTCTACCTTCTTTTTTCACACCACCAGTCCTTATGTCCCTCCAGTCCTTACCCATAACTTCCTCTGCCCTATCAGTCCCTTTGCCCCATCACTCCTTCTTACCCTACCACTCGGACCTACTTTACCACTTAACTTCTGCCCCATTAGCCTTCACCCCCCCATCACTCCTTACATCCCTTCTTCTTACTGCACCATCCCACACCCATTTTAACAGAGGGGATCTTGTGAATGAAGAACCAGAAACTCACCATGAAACACATCATGACCACCGTAGTGGCATAGGCTGGCAATCTGTCTGTGCATGTCAGCTTCACCTTCTCCCCCTGACAGAGAGAGAGAGAGAGAGAGAGAGTATCAGTTGCCTTTTCAGAAGCTTGGATAACTGAAAGAATCCAAACAGAGCATGAAAGACATGTTCTGACACACACATGCAAACGCACAAACGCACACACACAGACACACACACACACACACACACAAATCAGGCAGTTGGTTCTGCCATGAGTGTTCAGAGACACTCGATGTGCCAGAGTGACTCAAGGGGTGAGAGCAAATGGACTGCCACTTCACGCTATTCATCCCTCAGTCAGGGTTCTCCAGTGGGTTCTCCATGCTGACTTGAGAACCGAGGATGGTGTTTACCTTGATGCCTGAATGTTCCTGCCTCATGGTCTTCTGCATGACCCGGAACTCGTACTCTGCCCGGTTGTGGTCCTGGAACAGAAGCAAAGTCACGAGTTACAATTGCGCCTGATGTGGTTCTGGAAGTGAAGGAGCGTTAGTTTGGAACATGGAACAGACATGGGACCTGAGATTCAGGTCCAGATTCTAGAAAGTGAGAGGACGAAAGAACCCACAGAACCCATATATGTACAAGATGGTGAAATGCAGCCTGTTAGCGTTAGCCTGCAGTTAGCATTAGGCCACAGTTAGCAGTAGCGTTTAGTTAGCAATAGCCTTTAGTTAGCATTATCCTAATTTTTGTTGAAATCTTGTCAGGACAACTGGACTTGAATTTCTTCACTTGAAGACGTTTCAACCCTCTTCCGAGAGGCTTTTTCAGTTCGGATGGCCCAAAGACCTGAGTTTTGCCATGCTAGCACAACCTTTAGTCTGAGGGGGTTGTTATGCAATGTATAACAACCCCCATAGACCGTTTTTCTGCCAATCAATTCTTTCTTTTACATAACAAGCCACCATAACATACACCCCCCCAAATCCTGGCAATTAGGTTCAGAAACTCCCCATAGGTCATTAAAACAAATGACGCCTCATGGATGAAGGGTGAAGCATCTTCAAGTGAAAAAATTCAAATCCAGTTGCCACGACAAGATGATTTTGACAAGAATTCACCAAGACCCGGATGACTGAGAACCTCCACAGATATGTAGCATAAGCCTAAATTTCCTCGAACCCCATTTCCTGTGTGGGACTCCATGAGGGTTTAGCAAGTGTGCGTGTATTTGTGTGTGTTTATACATGTGTTTCTGTGTGTTGTCTGAGAGTTTTTCTATATGTGTGCGGTTCTATTTGTGTGGGAGCTATATTGCTGTGTGTGTGTGTACTTATGTATGTTTGTATTTGTATATTTCTTAATTGTGCGGTATGGTGTGTGTGTGTGTGTGTGTGTGTGTGTGTGTGCATGTGTGAGAGCGCGCGATATATCCTGCGCCTGTAGGGAGAGAGAAGTTAGTCCACAGTGAAGGATATCTGCTCCAAACCTTGTGCTCCTCCTGAAACAGAGAGAGAGACCAGGTCAGACTTCTCTTCCTCCTCCCAGATGTGTCTATTACCTGGTAACAACCCTGGGTGTGTCTATTACCTGGTAATATTTTTAAATCTGTCTATAACAAAGTAACCACCCTAGGTGTGACTATTCCCTCATGGTAACTTTAGGCCTGTCTATTACATGATAACAATCCTGGGTGTGTTTATTACCTGGTAACAACCCTGGTTTTGTCTGTTACCCGGTAAGTGAGTGTGAGTAATCTGAGCTTCTATTTCCTGCTTTGCCTGAACTTGCCTATGCTGCCGCTGCCGGCGCACACAGTTACCAGACTTCTAGACAGGAATGTCTGCTGGTCTGAGAGCTCCAACCACCCCGGAACTGCGTGACCTCCAGCGAGAGGCGCACAAATGCGCAGACTACAGCAATGGCGATGGTTGTTCTAAACACATGAGGCGCGTTCCTGGAGTTGTTCTCATGGGACATATCAGGACTTGTCCTTACCTCCTCCTCTTCGCCGAAGCCCGTCAGGTCCCACACATAGTTCAGTCTCATCTGGCGCCTCTTCCAGTGTTCCATGAAGAGAACCGCTGCACACACACAAGAGAACCCGCAAGGTTAGAAGACACACACACACACACATACCTCTGTATACATAACAACAGTAAAGCCCTCAGACGTTATGGACAGTTTGAGAAGGTTGACGGTGCAAACACCTGACCCATCCTGAGGACATCTGGACCAAACATGATAGTAACGTTGTGGCAGGAGGAGTTCATTCACTCATCTATCCATCCATCAGCCCATTCACCCATCCAGCATTCCTCTGTCTATCCATCCATCTATGTAGTCACACATTCATTCATTCATCCATCCATTCCATATCTACACCTCTTATCCACTCGGGCTCTGGGGGAGGTCAACCACTAACTCAGGGGCGGGATTTAACCCGGGCGGTTGCCCGTCAATCATCTAACCCTTCACCCTCTCATTCACACCCACAGACATCTTAGTTTGTTAGATGAGCCAGTGAGTGTTTTTGTTTCCAGCAAAGATAAAAATAACCTGCCCCCCTCCTCCACCTATCTGGCAGCAGGTTCTACAGAACCTCTGAAGAGCAGATGGCCATCCTGGCAGAACATTAGCAGAGCAGGGGGTTCCCTCACTCCCCTGTGAATATCAGGAACAGATTCTGTGCTTCTCCAGCTTTATTCTGACCACGACAGAGAGGTGGATGCTGTTCACAGTGTCGGGTGTGGGTGATGTTCATGGTGTCCCGAGTATAGGTCAACCCACGAAGATTAGTACAGGATTGCCCAAATCCAATCAAATTAAATCAGAATTATGGTTGCAGTCCTTTCAACTTTTCCTGTGATGCCCAGAGTTCCACCAGATGGTGCAATCAGCTCAGCGACACATTTATGTGCTACTCTGTGTTCTTACTCTGCTGCTCTGAACCCAAGAAAGGATTAACACATCAGCCGTCACTGGGACAGGTACCACCCTGAGGATGGCAGCTATTCTACAAACTGCCATCCAAGAATCTAGCACCAAGGCAAGGTATGCGCGAGCATTCAGATTAGCAAAGACCACCAAAGTACCAGCCTGCTTTCAGCCTCTCTCAGTTGGTCCTGCTTGCTTCCAATATTCTTTTACTTTTTACTTCTTCTAATTTCTTTCTCTGTCAATTTGCCCTTGAAACAAGGTGGTTTAGAGAGTCTTTGTCTTTTTATCACCATCATGGAGCTTCAACTTGCATGAAGAGTCGGAACAGCACAGCAACTCCATGATTTTTTCTTTACTCCAGGGATCAGCTGACTGGTCAACCCATTAACCAGGTCTGATTTCAGCCAGATATACCAGCTAAAATCTGGTATCATCCCGGGATTTTACACCATCCGAGCTAACTGGGACAAGTCATGAGGCAAATGGAAAGGTGGGGCGCTTGCGGTCATAATCAGTAATCGCCCTTATAACCCCACACATGCGACCAGCCAAGAGTGGTTCTGTACCTTGGACATTGAAATTTGTGTGGTATAACTGAGAGTCTCTCATGTCATCCTGGTGGTTATCTACATCTCCCCTTCCCCTAATCCCATTGTCACTTGGTGGCTCCAAGCTCTCCTAAATATCTAGGCAACAGACTCAATACAAAGTACATTCATATCCATCTTGGGTGACTTCAATCATGTCCCTTTGAACAACATCCTCCACAGTTTGACTTAATATGTAACCAGCACCTCCAGAGAATACAGAATTATTGACCTTTTGTATCCGAACACTATTGATGCATACAACGCCGACCCCCAGTAGGAAGGCCTGACCATAACCAATAGCACCTCAACCCCTGCTATGTATTCCTCTTGAAGAGGCAGCCTGCACACCCACTAGGTCTGTTGGGCGGTGGACAAAGAATGCCTTCGAGACATTACAGGGTTGTTTTGGTCTGCACTTAGTGAGCCGAATTGAGAAGACATTGATGGGCTCACCGGATACATCACCCTCTGCTCCGACTCCATCGTTCCAGCTCAGTCAGTACGTGTTATCCAAATAAACCCTGGCTGACCAGTGACATCAAAACCCTCCTGAACTCCAGAGGGCTATAAGAGGGCTTTCAATGTTGGTATCAGAGGTGAGGTACGAACAATCCAACAATCACTCAAAACGTCAGTGGCTTGAAGACCGTCATCAGATACAGGCCACCCAATAATAGAGGGGCCACGGGCGGGGTTGACAGGGACAACGACAGGGCCAACAACGGTCGTTGTTAACTTGGGCCTAGACTGATCCTGTTTGATCTGGTTGTTATGGTTGATTCGCATTTTTGGCTTTGGCTAGATGCCCTTCCTGATGCAACCCTCTGTATTTATCCAGGCTTGGGACCAGCTCAGGGAGACATCGGCCTGTGCCGCCCTGAGACTGGATTGCACAGCTCACTACAAATACAGAGTGTACTTGCCATATTTTCAGGATGAGCCTTAGTCTACAAAGGGTTCCTTTGCTGTGGAAGACGCCTCGTATCGTCCCGATTCCCAAGGAGACATGCCCCAGAGTCTCCCTGGATTTTGGGCCTGTGGCGCTCATGTCCCACACAATGAAGTCAATCAAGAGGCTCATCATGGATCAACTCAGGCCCATGGTGAAACCACATCTGGACATCGTACAGTTTGCCAATCAGCTCCACCTAACGGTGGATGATGATGGCTGGATCTCTTCTGCCCATCTGGACCAGCCTGGGAGCACTGTGAGAGTCCTGTTCTTTGACTTCTCCAGTGCATTTAACAACATCAGGCCATCACTACTTGATGCAAAGTTGTTATCCATGCAGGTGGAGGCCTCCTTTGTGTCCTGATTTGTGGACTATCTCACTGGCACACCACAGTGCCTATAACACTGTATGTCACACAGAGTGGTCTGCAACACTGGGGCATCGCAAGCTATGATTCTCTCCCCCTCCCTCTTCCCCCTCTACAAGGCTGATTTCAGACACAGCACTGAGTCCTGCCACCTCCAGAAGTTCTCCGATGACTCAGCTGTGGTTGGACGCATCAGAGAGGGTGATGAGTCAGAATACCGGGCTGTTCAGGATTCCTTTGCCTCTTGATCGAAGCAAGAATAAGGAAGCTTTATTGTCACTATGCTATACACACCAAGTAGTACAGGCAAAATGAGACAACATTTCTCTGGGACTAAAAACAACACATCACGCACACACCCTATATCCCCACATACACTCAGGCATACATCATACACCCCTGAAACGTGCGAGCAGAACCATCGGCAGCTAAACATACCTAAGATATGATTGTGGATTTTAGAAGGTCCAAATCATCTCCTATCCCCTCTTCCATCTAAAGGGTTGATGTGGACATTGTGGAGGACAACAAATACCTGGTCGTCCACATTGACAGCAAAGTGAACAAGACAAAAAAAAAAATCTAGTGGCGTTTACAGGAAGGGCCAGAGGCATCCCTACCGTCTGAGGCAGCTTCAGACTGCAATTTCCAGTCAAAGCAAAACAAAGGGAGTGATGCTCATCTACACAGCTTTCCAAGGGACAAGAAGAGACGAAAGGAATGGGAACATGGACAATCACAACTTCCTAGGACCCACAGCTATGTTCTCGTCGCTTCTCTCTCTTAGCTGAGCTAAACTAAGCTGAAAGAGCTCATGAGTGCTGCCAGTTTTAAATGGACACTAAAGCCAAACTCTGTGCCTATGGTTTTCTTTCATCAGCAGACAGAAGGTCCTTGGGAAATGAGTGAAGCCTGCTGGAATAGATGCCACAGGCAGGAGACACTGGATGTTTCCTTCGAGGATATCGACAACCTGCTGCTGCAGGTACCGCAGGAAACTGCGGTACAGGGGTCTGGAAGTCTACAGTGAATAGCTGAAATGGCGGCCTACAAGTGATTTTTTTTTCTTCCAACATTATACGAACTAAGATATGTTGTAACTAAGATTATGATATGTTGAGATTTTATTATCGTTTTTATGTAGCTGGTACAAATATTGATTAAATAGGACAATAATCCCCTGGAAATCAGGGATCCCTTTCATAAACAAATCCATAAGGTGTACGAGAGGACAATGCTGACCACGATGAGGGCAACTCTCAACAGCACCTCACCTACGCCATGACCTGCAGGCAAATTGCAGGAGGTCCTTCAGCAACAGACTGGTCCCACCGAGGTGCTACACCGTGCATCTTAGGAGGTCCTTCTTGCCTGTGGCAATCAGACTACCAAACCGAGTTGGTTTGGTAGTAACACCATACTGTCTCACCTCTTCTCGTCTCACAATCCACCCGATTATATTCGTTTGTAACTTAATTATCTTAACTAGCAAGCAAAGAATACAGTATATTCCTAGGGTATGAAGGACACCACTTAGCTTTTGATTTAACAATACTTTTGAGATAACAGAGGAGTTTTTGGCTAAAGTACAGAGGAGAGGACTTGATGTGGGGGGCTATCAAGAGGCACAAGCTATCTTGGGGTACTGCCGCCATCATTACCACGGATGGATTGCCAAATCTCATGAACATCAGGTTGCTCAAAAGAATCCTGAAGAGGGAGAAAGAGAACAACTCTGGGCAGGAGGTCATTGTCTTGCACAGCTAATCCACCAGGAAGCACCTTGTGAGTCCATACTGCAGCTCAATCACAGAGTGAAGCGAGTTGTAAAACTGGTTAACTTTATTTGAGCAAGGGGTCTTCAGCATTGTCAGTTAATTACTATAATTGAAGAGACTGACACTGATCACCAGGAGTTGCTTTACCACTGCGGTGTCAGTTAGTTAATTTTGGGGAAAGTATGTCAACAAGTTTGGGAGCTCAAACAGGAGATGTCTTCATTTCTGAAGCTAAAGTCATACCTTGTCAAGTTCTCTGACCAAGGTTATCCTTCAATTTGCTCATATATCAAATGAAATTTCCCAATTAAAAAGGACTTAAATGCTTTTGATCTGATCCAGCTCCTGGTTTTTACATGTTTTCACATAAGAAAAACTTTAGTAATAACAAATAATGTATATATAATGAATAATACGAAATCAAAGACAATTTGAAGAAATAAAATGGTTGTATTGAGTATATTTAGCGTGAAGTTGGGATTAAGATGTTTGGGGCAGCGGAGGTGATGGTGGGGGAGGTTGGCAGAGTTTTTCATTTGGTGCTCTATGCTTAACTTTAACTTCCTGGCTCCACACTCAATGCTACAACATGGAATTCAAGGTTCAAGTTCCACTGTACTTGAAAAAGCTGATGAATTTCCTGAGCTGAGTGACAGGCTGCTCTGCAATGTCACCCTTGCTTCGGACATACTGACACTCGAGAATGAGCTAAACCTGGAGTTACAAGGGAAAGACAAGTTTGTCCATGAAACAAACAAACGTCAGAGCCTCTAAAATCAAGCAAGCTCTATTCTCAAAGCAAATGTCAAACAAGACATTCGCTTCATTCCCCCACAGGGAAGAAACTGAAAGAGTAATTCCCTTCCCATGACACTAGCTGAAGTCCCTTTACAAGAACCTGTAATGGTGCCACAGGAGTTTGAACTAACTGATTTTCAACGTGCCACAGTCCTAAAAGAGAAGCTCAGCTCTACACCAGACTTGGATGCAGTGGGCAGGAAGGCTGATCAACATCACTGTCCCATGAAGAGGGATCTAAGTGTGAACACTGTAAGCCTTACAGGGAAAGGCCTCTTCCAAGCTTCTGTTTGACATGTATTCTCCTGAGCCAAAACGCCCACCCTGTCATAGGTGGTGTCAATGGAGTGGCAGGGGATGAGAGGTGTTGGAGGGCGAAGGCTCACCCCACAGGGCCATGAAAACCGAGAAGAAGACGGTGGCTGGGTTGTCAAACAGGTGGCTGGCCCTGGCCGTGCCGCAGGCTGTCTGCAGGGTCCAGTAGCTGCAGGCACGGTCACACAGCGGACACATGGTGATGTCATTGCGGGGGTCGCAGATCTCCATGCTGGGGGGCGTCAATCAGTCAGTCAGCCAATCAATAAATCGATCATTCAATAAATTGTCTGTGCGTAGCTATATGTGTGCACCTGGGTATATGTGTATATTTACGTGCCTGCATGTGTATGTAGCTGACTTTGTGTTTAACTGGATTTGTGTGGGTGCACTCGTATGTGTACCCAAGTGTGTGTGTGTGTGTGTGTGTTACCTAGTAACGTGTATGTACCTTTATGTGTGTTTACGTGTTTGTGCGCATTTACCTGGGTATGTTTGTATAACTAGGTATATATGTGCATTCCTGTGTGTGTGTACCTGAATATGTGTTTGTGGCTGTATGTTTGTGTGTAGCTGTGTGTGTGTGCACTTGCGCACCTGGGTATGTTGTCGTCCACGGTGGCACACCCGTACAGGAAGACGATGACGCCGACAACAGCGGCCGGAATCAACATCTGGGTATAAACTCCAAGCCAGGCGAAGTACAGCCCCACCTTCTCCCCAAAGTATTTCCTGTGGTTGGGGCAGATCAATACCTTATTGGCTTACCTCCGACACGCATGGACGTATCGGGGCCCTGCCTCCCATCATGCACTGCAGCAGCCACACCCTTGGCTCCAGGTCCCATCACATTCATCCATCCATTACTTCACTCATCCATTCACTGTGACTCACAGTTGATGCCTGCAGAGAGGGCTGGCTGTGCCTTGTGTGTGTGTGTGTGTGTGAGGTGTGAATGGTTACCATGGCAACTGCTCTCCAACAGGAACGGATGCTGACACGATGTGACACCACAACTCACAGCAAGGGGAGTCCAACAAAATACATGCCAGTGTGTGTTTGTGTGTGTGTGTGTGTGTGTGTGATGGTAGAGAGGAGGTTCCCTGCAGCCACTGGTAAGACATACACATAACATGCACGCCCCTGATGGGGGATGCAAGGTTGGATCACTGCTAACAGCTAGCCGCTGACAGGGGTGGAGCTGATGGAGGAACCTTCTGGAGGAACCCTTATGGCCGTCTGCTGCTGGACTGACCTGATGAGCCCGATGGGCTGGTACTTGTAGAAGACACTGTAGCTGGCCCACTCCTCAAACAGCAGCTGTAAGACCAGCAGAACACTTCAGACCAAGGCTGTTGCAGCGGCAGGACTGTGTTATCACCGCATGAGTATAGCATTATTGTTATTACAGTGTTATTACTGCTAACATAATTGTTAGTAAAGTGTTATTACATCATTATTACAAAGTTAGTACAGCATTACTACAAGGTTATTACTGCATCATTACTAGATTACTTCTGTGGTATCAGTGCGTCATTACAGGTCATCGCTGGATTATTATTGCATCATAACTGCATTATTACTGTGTTGTTACTGTGTCCACAGGGTTCCAGCCCTCAGAGGATCTGAAACTGCTTTAGGTTTAGCTATCGACCTTCAGAGTTTAACCCATCAGGTGCTGGCGTGACGCCTGATCGGCTTCATACAAATACACAGCGACACTCGGGGGAATACTTCCTGTCTGGACTGACAGACCTCCAGGACCAGATGGAGGCGTAATGTGTCTTTTGAAATTTTCATTGGAAGTTGACGTAGCAGTGGAGAACAATGATACGTGTGAGTGTGTGCACTTATGTGTGTGCGCATGTGTGTGATTGAGCACCAAGTCAAACTCATCTATATGCTAACGAGGGCCGCTGGCTGGTTGGCTGGAGCTCCAGAACAGCTGATTGGCCGCTTCTCTGTTTCTGTGACAATGCCATGAATCACTGTGGCAATTTTCACGCCCGACTCACTCATTCACACACCAGCAGCTGCAATCACCCCCGACACCCTCCCAGTTAACTGCAGCTGCTGTAAGAGTAGAGGCAGTTGCCGTGGCGATGTGGTGTGGCGATTACTCCGGTGTCAGCAAAAAAGGCAGGAGGAGATTTTCATCCTTGGAATATTAGGGCTGGATTTTCAGGCCTGGAACATCAGGTCTACCAATCCAGGCCTGGATTATCTATCCGGTCTGGGTCATTAAATCTTGATTATCAGGCCTGGTTTATGAAGTGTGGATTAGTGGTGCTGGATCGCTAGCTCCGGATTGACAGACCTGGAATATGAGTCTTGAATAATTAGGTGGACATTGCTCCTGCCTGATCATGTTCTCCTGGAGGAGGATATGAGTTTGTTTAATCAGTCTGGTTAACCCCTGGGATTGACAGCAGGTAGTACCTAGCCACCATGGAAACACCGTTGACCCACATTAACGCAGAGGAACAGGTGTGTAGTCTGAGAGGAAGGTCATGGGACCTTTTCTCAACCCTGAAGGTCATGTGACTTGGCTTAACTGTCTGGTGTTCAGAGGAGAAGTAGCGGAACCAGATCCTGAGTGAGAAGGAGGGACAGAGTGAAGGACCTGCCCTCTGATTGTTTTTTGTCAACTGTAACCCTGCAAGAACATTCTAACTGCTTCCTGCTATGGACTGAAAACCAACGACCTCTTACCTTCCTGTCATTGGGCCCAGCACTCACTCCCTGAATGTCCCCCTGAAGGCACACACACACACACACACACACACACACACACACACACGCACACACACACACACAGTTAGTGTGGTCAGCCAGCAGTACCAGAGCAGGAGATGGTTCTCAAGGAGGACCTGGTAGACTCACGTCATGCAGAGGGTATCCCGCTGTGTAGACACCGTTGGCCAGCAGACTGGTGATCCCTGTGTAGACAGCAGAACATGAGCCAGGTTCTCCCTGCCTGGAGGGTCCGGAAATGTTCCAGGATGTCTCGGTGGGAGCCTGGCTGTAGCTCTTGGACCTGCTTAGGTTCTGGAGTGCTGTGCAGGAGCTCAGGATACACTGATGGTTTCACTTAGAATCGAGCGTTCATTTATTCATTCTAGACACAGCTTATCCTGTACTTGGGGTCACTGGCTGCTCAATCGATCCTTGCTGTAACTGGATTAGAAGTGGGGTCTCCCTGCGTCAGTCCCAAGCCCGGATAAATGCAGAGGGTTGCGTCAGGAAGGGCATCCGGCGTAAAATATTTGCCAACACCAAACATGGGAATCAACCATGAATAACCAGATCATAGCAGAACGGTCGAGGCCTGGGTTAACAACAACCGCCATTCGTACCGATGACCTAAAGGGAATCAATGGAAACTGGGCTACAGTAGGTCAAAGGAGAGAAGGACGGTATGTTCGGAAGCATACCTGGGACTGAGAGTAGGGACTTTGAATATTGGGACTATGACAGGAAAAGGTAGAGAGGTTGTCGACATGATACAGAGAAGGAAAGTGGATATGCTGTGTGTCCAGGAGACCAGGTGGAAAGGTAGTAAAACTAGAAACTTAGGAACAGGATTTAAGTTGTACTATCATGGTACTGACAAGAAGAGAAATAGAGTACGAGTTATCTTGAAGGAGGAGTTTGTGAGGAATGGTCTGGACTGAGTCTGAAATTGGAAATTGAAGGTGTGATGCTCAATGTTGTTAGTGGCTATGCCCCGCAGGCGGTATGTGAATTTGAGAAGGAGAAGTTTTGGACTGAGTTAGATGAATTGATGCAGAATATCTCCTGAGATGAGAGAGTAGTAATTGTTGCAGTCCTCAATGGACATGTTGGTGCAGGCAATAGAGGGGATGAAGAAGTGATGGGGCAGATTTGGTATACAGGATAGGAACGCACAGGGACAGATGGTGGTAGATTTTGCAAAAGGGATGGAAATGGCTGTAGTGAACACTTTTTTTCCAGAAAAGACAGGAACATAGGGTAAGTTATAGGGTAAGCAGGTAGACTACATCTTGTATAGATGAGGTAACCTGAAAGAGATCACTGACTGCAAAGAAGTCGTAGGTGAGAGTGTAGCCTGACAGCATAAGATGATGGTTTGTAGGATGACTTTGGTGACAAGGAAGCTCAAGAGGCCAAAGGTAGAGTAAAGGACAAAGTGGTGGAAGCTGAAAAGGGAGGAGTGTTGTATGGTTTTCAGGGAGGAGTTGAGAAAGGCTCTGGGTGGCCAGAAAGAGCTTCCAGATGATTAGACAACTACAGCTAGTGCTATCACGGAGACAGGTACGAGAGTACTTGGTGTGTCATCTGGAAGGAAAGTAGATAAGGAGACTTGGTGGTGAAATGAGGAAGTGCAGGAGTACATACGGAGAAAGTGGTGAGCAAAGAAGAAGTGGGATACTGAGAGGACTGAACAGACAGGAGTACAGGGTAGAGGTAGACAAGGCAAAACAAGGCAAAACAAAGGGTGTACGATAACCTGTATGCTCGGTTGGACAGTAAGGAGGGAGAGAATGATCTATACAGGTTGGCAAAACAGAGAGATAAAGATGAAAAGCATGGATAAGGAAGAATAATCACCAGGACAACCGGTCTTGGTGATTAAGGATAGAGGGAATTGTATTGACAGATGCTGGAAGAGTGATGGGAAGATGGAAAGAGTACTTTGAAGAACTGTTGAATGTGGAAAATGAAAGAGACGCAAGAGTAAAAGAGGTGACTATTATGACCGCAAACTAGCAGAGATTAGTAAAAGTGAAGTGAGGAAGGCATTGAAGAGGATAAAGAGTGGAGAGGCAGTTGGTCCTGATGATATACCTGTGGAGGTGTGGAAGTGTCTAGGAGAGGAAGCAGTTAAGTTTCTGACTAGATTATTCAACAGATCTGTTGAGGAGAGAGTGAGAAGATGCCTGAGGAATGGAGACGAAGTATGATGATGCCCATTTTTAAGAATAAGGGGGATATGCAGAATTGCGCCAACTAGAGAGGGATGAAGTTGATGAGCCACACAATGAAGTTATGGGAAAGAGTGGTGGAAACTAGACTGAGAGCAGAAATCAACATTTGTGAACAGCAGTATGGCTTAAAGCCTCGAAAGAGTACTACAGATGCAGTATTTGATTTGGCCTACTTCTCTATTAGCTTTCTCAGAGGGAGCTAGATTGTGTTTTGTAGATCTAGAAAAAGCATTGCTGCCAGGGTGCCAAGAGAGGAGCTCTGGTATTGTATGAGGAAAATCTGGAGTGACAGAGAAGCATGTTAGACTGGTGCAGGACATGTATGCTACAGTGGTGCAGTGTGTTGCAGGGGTAACAGAGAAGTTCAAGGTGGAGGTGGGACTCCATCAGGGATCAGCACTGAGCCCCTTCAAGGTTACAGTGGTGATGGACAGGCTGACAGATGAGGTTAGAATCTCCATGGACCATGATGTTTGCAGATGACATTGTGATCTGTAGTGAGAGCGGAAAACAGTTAGAGGAAAATCTAGAGAGGTGGAGGTATGCGCTGGAAAGACAGCAAGACAGAGTATATGTGTGTGAATGAGAGGAACTCAGGTGGAACAATGAGGCTACAGGGAGTTCAAAAACGTTGGACATCAAAAAGTTGGAGGATTTCAGGTACTTGGGATCAACAGTCCAGAGCAATGGAGAGTGTGGAGAAGAGGTGAAGAGGCAGGTTCAACGGGCCGGTTGGAATGGGTGGAGAAAAGTGTCAGGGGTACATTGTGATAGAAGACTATCAGCCAGAATGAAAGGAAAGGTGTACAAGACAGGGGTGAGACCACCGATGCTGTATGGCTAACGGTTACAATGACAAACAGGAGGCAGAGCTAGAGGTCACAGAAATGAAGATGTTGAGGTTCTCTTTAGGACTGACCAGGATGGATAGGATCAGGAATGAGTCTATCAGAGGAACAGCACATGTTAGATGCTTTGGAGAGAAGGTCAGAAAAGCCAGACTGAGATGGTTCAGTCATGTACAAAGGAGGGATAGTGAATATATTGGTAGACGGATGCTGGAACTGGAGCTGCCAGGCAGGAGGTCTCGAGGAAGACCAAAGAGGAGATTTATGGACGTAGTGACCACTAAAAAGTGGCCACGAAAAATGCTTATTTTGCCCTAAAAATAATTGAAACAATGAATATAAAAATATTTTTTTACCACATATTTTAGATTTTATTTGTATCCGCCAAAGGTGGACCCGCTAAAGGTGGACCCGATATGGCAGAAGACGACTTCCTTGGCATTTCGTAATGACGAAAGTACATACATGTACGTTTGTGCACCTATGTTTACGTCCTCCAGGAACTCACAGGGACACGTTGAAGTGCCTGTTTTTCTTTTTTTAAAAAAAAAGGATTTCACATGAGAGTCCATGTGAGAACTTGGGACAATTCATCCCAAAAAGGGGCGGTTCTCTACAGAGCGGCACTAGTGCCGCTACAGTGGTCAGAACTGCTGGTAATTGGTAGAATGGGATTTTAAATCCCACTGTTTTCCTTCTCTGTGCTTTGGTGGTGCATTGTCCAGATGGCCCTCAGGTACAAAAGGCTTATTTGGTGAAAAAACAATTCACCTATTACTAAATGTCAAAAAATAAAACTGCTTTGTTATAACTTATTTATCAAAAAATGCATGCTTTTCATCAGATTCATAATGCCTTCCAAGTTATTTTTCCAAACCTTTTTCCGGTTGCTGACCTCGTATTTTTGGCGGTCAAACGTTCAACATCTCTAAACAAATCCAGTTGTAAACTTTTTATGAAGTTTTTTCATGTCTGTGCTGTTATTAACCAAAATTATCATTGTAATTAAAACATAAACAATAAAGGTTGTGAATACATTGATTGAATAAATGTATCTTAACTAACTTAATTAATTTAACTAATTGACTAACATTTAGTAATCTGTTTTTACCACTTTGTTCTTTTACCATGCATGTTGCCTAGGGGGACTTTCAGCAGTCTTTGCCTTGAACAATTCTTGTTGAATCTGGTTTGCAATGTTTCAAGCCAGCTGGCACAATGCTAGTGTTAGTTCTCCCCAGTGCTGGGAGACCTGGGCTTAAGCGAGACACAGTGCCGCCCTGGTGGGCCAGAAGAGAATCATTGTTATGCAACAGTACAGGTTTTGGTTGAAAGATTGAAACCCCACTGAGAACCCTAAAATCAGAAGGATCTGAAATCCTGTCTACGCCTTCATGGGGGAGATTCTTCTCTAGAATATCTTCACCTTTAGACAGTTGTTCGTAACTGTTTTCTCTACGGGACACAAACATTGGCACTATCTCCATGGCAACATGACATTGTTGTGAGAAATTGTCTCGTCGGGCCACCTGATAAACTCCTGAAGGTGTTTCCCAGGACCTCCATCTCCTTCATACCTTCCGTGTTAACATGACTTCCTTACCCATGGAGTACTTGGCCCTGGTGCATCTGGTCCTCTTCAGAACCTCGTAGACCTGAAGACACAGCAGAACATCCTCAGCTTGGGCGGTGGTGGAGGGGGTCCCTCTGTCCACCTAGATGGATACTTACAATGGAGCTCCTGGTCTTGCTGTCGAAGAATTTGTCCGTGTCGGACAGATCAAACCTGGAACCCACAAAAGAACATTCTCGTTCACAGAGGAACCTCGGAAGTGGAACCTGGTAAGCAAGGGATGCTACTTGTACTTTTAAGCAATGAAGATGGGGGGGCTTTTGCTGCATGTGCTTACAAACAGCTAATATCCAGACTGATACCGTTAGCATCATTTTACCCTTCCATTAGCATAATCATGCTGATGGGGGGGAGGGGTGCTCTGCAACATGCTCATGGACATCTCCCATCCTGACTGATACCATCAGCAGTATTTTTTCCTCTGTAGTATCAGCATGCTAATGGGGGCGACATGTGCCCATGAAAAGCTAATATCCTGACTGACAGCACTAGCAGTATTTTACTCCCTGAACACGAGCACACTAGGGGAGAGGGGTGTCCTTTTGCTACATATGCATTCATACAGTTCTGATTGACAGCATGAGCAGTATCCCCCAATTTGCATGCTCATGCTTATGAAATCCAAGTCCATATAGTTGAACCTCATTGTTGTTTTTTTTTTTACAAGATAAGCGATCAAAGAGAAGATGAGGGAAGCCTTTGATCTGCCACAGCCAACCAGACTGCGGCATCTGATGTTCCAACTGGTTGTCCAGAAAGGGATGCTCTGGAGGAAGTGGGCTTCCAAGGACTGAGGTTGAGTGCCTCTCAGTCAGAGCTGTCAATATAGCAGTGTCTGCTCCCCTGTATGTTCTTCTTGGTGGGTCTGCAGGAGGAGGTTCTTCTCCCTCCACTGAAATCGCATTGAGCCGTTTAATGTTATATTTATAACCCAAAGGTGGGATGTTCTGTTGCACAATAACACAGTTCTGTTGAGGTTCTGACCTGACCTAACTTTACCGTTCTGTTCTAAACATTAATTCTATCTCTGTAGAAGAAACAGCCATTAGGCTTGTTTGATCTTCTGTGAACCAAACACAAATGTCCTGGGGCCAGAGAGGGCGGAGCCAAGGCAGGGAGGAGGGGTTGGACCAGGATGCATAACCTGTGTCCTTCCACATCAGCATTTGAAGAACATGAGGTTTCTTGACTAGTGTTAGCCAAGAGGCCATCCTTGGTAGCCCTGGTAGCTTCATCAGGTTCTTCTCTGGTCCTGGGGAGGTGTTCTAACAGACCACTGGAGACCCAGAGAACTTCTTCAGCTTCTTGATCCTGACACTTTACCCAGACTTTCTTAACTTGATTCTATGAATCCTAACCTTCTTAATCATTACTTTCTTAATCCTGGCCAACTCAATCCTGATTCTGTTGATCCTGGCCTTCTTGATACAGATACTACTACTAATCTGGATTTTTGTAATCCAACCCTATCCCTAACCCTAATAGAGGACTATCTAATCATATCTGATCCTAACAGTCTTAATCATGACTATTAATCCCGTCCTCATTATTCCCAATTTTCCCAATCCTGACTTTCATAATCCCAACCTTCTGTCTTTCAACTCTTTGAAGCCTGACTTTCTAAATCATGATTTTCTTAATCCCCGCGCAGGGGCCAAAAAGGACTATCTTATCTTGTCTGACCTTTTTAATCCTGGTCTTCTTCAACCATAAGAACCATGATACCCCCCAGGCATGTGACCAGGCTCTGGAACCTGCACCGTGCCATCAGAACCCCCGTCCAGGACTTTGGCAGAAGAAGGATGGCACTACTCACAGGTGATCCTTCTCCCTGGAAAAGGGGTGACAGAGGTGCTTGATGCTCTGCTGCTGACTCTCCTCCACGTTGGGCTGAAGAGGGGTTGTAACCTTGTGGATGAAGTGGCGGATCTTCTCCACCACATTGCTCCCGGGATTCACTTCGTAGACCTGAAGGAGGAGAAGGATGACGGATGCAGTGAGGGGTCAGATGTTTCCGACCAATCGTTATTTTATTGACCAGTGTTTAACGATGCTGTCGGGTTTACTTAACAAGAACCTCCTTCAAACGGAGATAAAGATATCACTACTTATGGATTAAGCAGCCACTCCTCCAGGCTCAGACCCCAGAGGTTCTCAGCAGAACCAACGCATGCAACCTTTTCTTCCTGCCTGAGTCTCCATCAGAGGAGAACATCAATCATCGACTCCAACATCAATCTGACACTGAAGATAAGGTCCTTCTGAATTCTGACCTTCTTGATCCTGATTTAATCCTGACTTTTTTAATGCTGACAATCTTAAACAGACTTCTTAAAACACACGTTAATTTTGACCTTAATGCCGACTTTCTTGATTAGGACTCTATCTCAGTTGTGAAGGTAGTTTGTGTGAGAGAGAAGGGAAGGATATGAAGGTAGTTGGTGTGAGAGAGGAGGATACAGAGAACAGGGTTAGATAAAGAAAAAGAAAAAATCTTAGTTGTTTTATTTCTGCCTTTTTTACTCCTGACCTTAAATCTGACCTTCTGATTCATGATTTTTAATCCAAACCTTCTTAAGGCTGACTTTCCTAATCACAATTCTCTTGATCCTGACTCTTAATCTCAACTGTCTTAATCCTGACAGTCTTAATACAGACCTTCTTGATCCTGACTCAATCCAGCCTTCTGCCTTTACTAACTCTACTAATTTTTGAGTCTTCCTTTCACTCTGAAACACCTTCTAGATTTCCAGAAGTTCTTCTCCTGTGGTGAAATCCAGAACCAAAGGCAATCCCAGACTGACGTTGAGGAAGAGTAGGAGGAGAAGGAGAGGTTCCGGGGATGAGGCAGTTGCTCAGCGGTGGGTTTCTGACCGTCATCAATGCATCCAATCGTTCCGATTGATCATGAAATTGATAGTTTTCCTCCTGGCCAGGAAGTGCTCTTCAGCAGAGCGGCTAAAAGGTTTCCTACCTTCTTTGTTGGCATCTTCAGCTTCATGAACTCAGCCTCCCGGCACAGGACGTTCCACGGGGCGTGGATCTTCAGGAACCCAATTCCAGGGATTTTACTCTGGAACAGAGGCAAGAGGTTGAAAAGGTGGTGGATGAACAGGACCCTCTCTAGGTTCCAACCACCATCAAGGCTCAACAAGAGACAGCAAGGCTCCTGTTCCCTCAGCTTAACCATTCGTTCTTCTGACTTCACCTTCTGGCCTTGTCTGAGCCGAAGAACCCTCCGGGCCAGGGTTCCACCTTCTCTCCACTCACCTCCTCGTCCTTCTCCAGCTCCAGCCCAGTCTCCAGGAGGTTCTGCTCAAACTCCTCCCTCCGGAACCGCTTGTCATCCTCATGGTAGTCTCCTCGCTGGTCCTGGGCAGTGATCTCAGGATCTTCTCTGGGCTGCAACGGCGCCCGGCTGCTCCTTATGCTCAGGCTGCGTCTCAGACCCTTCAGGAAGGTTCCATCAGAAAACCTGGCCGGGTTCTTCCGGAGGCTACCGGGCTTCTGGATCTGGTAGGTCAGGACATAGTCCACCCGCCGGCGGCCATCAGTGAAGTACGGCGCCAGCTTGGGGTTGTGCAGTGCCGGCTCTTCCCCGTACAGGTTCTTCATGGGCTGGAAAACACACACAGACATGGGTCTTCTCCGCTTGAGATGTTTCACAACCTGAGGTTCAATTGGGGACACAAACACCTGTAGGTAAAGCCTTTAAGCCTTCTGACTGATGGAACCCAGTTGCACTTCTGTCCCGAAGACCCTCCACAAATGGAGAACATGGAAAGAGACTCAGAGTGTACAG
This sequence comes from Fistularia commersonii, assembly GCF_037954325.1. NCBI lineage: Eukaryota > Metazoa > Chordata > Actinopteri > Syngnathiformes > Fistulariidae > Fistularia > Fistularia commersonii. The sequence continues at coordinate 18,498,061 of NC_141292.1, read as the reverse complement.
AACTATCTTTGCAAATTACTCAGGGGAATGTTGAGGGTGATCATATAAGGGAACATCAACATGGGACCTGAGATTCTCTTGACTTCCTCTTGGATCCCATATCTGTGTGCTCCCTCTAAGTTCTCCTGCCTGGGTTCGGATCAACCTTGGACCGACCTTGTCTTCTCTGATCTCAGATGTGTTTGTGTATGTGACAGACTGAAGTCCAGGCTACGTGTGAGTATGTGTGTGTGTTTATGCTTTGAATCACTGTGATGTCAGCTAGCCCCCAGCATGAAACACACACACACACACACACACACACACACACGTCGTCAGTAGCAGGGACTAAATGTGTGTTGACAGGACGAAGGTCTTGCCAAAACGACGAGGGAAACAGCAACATCCTGCATGGAAGGAGGTTCCATGGGGAGAATATCAGAACAGAGGACTGACATGGGCTCATCCAGCAAACATCTCCATGTCCTCCTGGACTCCTGCTTTGACGGGAGCTCCAGGGACCTGCTTCAATCCTTCTGCTGATATCCAACTCAAGCTGAACCTCTGCTGAGGGCCTCCACTATGAACCAGAAGCCCAACCCCTTTCTACAGGTGCTATTTCCATGGCAACACTGAGTCAACTACCATGTCGGTCACCGTTTTGAGTGGTCCTCATAGAGTCACCACAGGACCTTGATATTCAGCAAGACTTGCACACCTGAGGCCTAGCAAGGGACCGGTAGGCTATCAGTAGCATTTATCGATCACCTCAACAATGAGTAACAGCAGGTCTACCTGGTCCTCACTGGTGTCTCCTCTATAGCAGGTGTTGACGAAGAACCCCGGTTGGACCTCCATCCTCTGAAGCTGTGATCTCCACTGATACTCGATCGATTGATGATTATTTATGCTGGTCGATCGACGAGCAGATGGTCGGCATTCATCAGGAGCTCCAAGTGAGTGGAACTTCTTCAAGGAGAGGAGCTGCTCCTCACTTAGCCAATATTTGCACTGCATGTGTGTGTATGTGTCTGTGTGCCTAAGTGTGTGTTTGTGCATGTGTGTGTACATGTGTGCATGGTTGTGTGTGCATGTGTGTGCGTGTGCATGTCAGTTGTACGCATGTGCTATTAGTGCATGTGTGTGTGTGTATACGTGTATGCTTGTTAGTTGTGTGTCATGCATGCGTGATTTTCCATGTGTGTGCGCATGTACACATGTGTATGTGCGTGTAAAAATTTATGCATGTATGCGTGTCCGTGTAAGTGCGTGTTGGGCGGTGTCAAGAGGGGCTCCTGTGTACAAGTGTAAATATTGTTTGTTCTATGTTCATGTAAGGGGAGTCTCAAGCAGACACGTGGTCTGTCTGACACACACACACACACATACACACAGAAGGCGGAAGCCGTCATAGCCGCATAGTCAGAGGTCACTCCTCCGAGGGCAGAGAAGGAGGTAGATCTGTCCCTCTCCAATAGGAGGTCCTCCTCCCACACACACACACACACACACACACACACACACCCCTCTAAATCAATAGGTGACTCCATATAGCAGCTGTTATTTATGGCTTGTTTCGGGGGGGCAGGATACAATCGGCGCAGTGGAGGGGGCGCTTTAGATATTATGATTATATCATGTATATTATATCATTCATCCATTCAGTTTCTATTATGATTATCCTGCAGTCAGGTTGTGGGGGGGGGGGGGGGGGGGGGGCTTGCTGTGATTGGACAAGGGGCAGGTTCACCCTGGACCAGTCATAGTTCACCCTGTTATTCTCATGTTTCTAAATCACATCAATCAGCTGGGGAGCATTTCAATGAAGGTTCACTCAAAGCTTCCCTTTGATCAATAACGGTCACTGTGTCTGATGTTTGACACCATCATACATCATAGGGATGCCATTCGGGTCATATGATGCTCCTCATCAAGCTCACCGGACACGCCCACCCTGACACCCCAAGCTCTGCCACCCTCAACAAGCCCCACCCGTGACTTCCTGTTTAAGGCTGTCCATCAGCTCCTCCTCTGCTGCGGCTCAAGACTTAGAACTTCATCATGTTCTGCTGAGGGACCCGATCAATCAGGACCGACCAGTCACCGACATTCCATGAGGCAAAGGAGCCTAAACACTCAGAACATCTGATCACTGAAGATCAGCCCACAGGATCCGATGAGAGGCCAAACGTGATCCAAGAAGGATATCAAATGAACAACTCCATGACGTTCCAGTGAGCTGAAGAGATATCATAACACTGAGTCACATGACGGTACAGAGCCTGTAGAACAATAGGACCTTCACACCATGTCAAGAATTGAACTGGCAGTGGCAGAGCCTCAGTTCAGCCTCTTAGAATGTTCCACCTGGAGGAACGTGGATTTCTCTTTGGGGAAAGGAATCTGATCTTCATGTTTGACGGCATCAGATGCTTGGACTCCATGGTGGACCACCATGTCGGAGTATGCTGGTCTAAGGAGCTCGGTATCCTCCCAGTCAGCAGAACCAGGTAAAGAGTGTGAGCAGACTCCAAAAGCTGCACTGCTCCAAGAGGGCAGAATGTCATGTACTCTCCATCTTTGTGGGCACATCCAACCTGGAGCCACGCAGATGTTCACCTGCAAGAACATCTGCCACAGCAACTGTGAGAACTATGATCGGGGAACCAACAGATCCAGGCACCAACAGATCAGTGAGGCGACAGATTGAGGAACCAACTGGTCGAGGAACCAACAGACTGAGGAACCAACAGAACTTCTGTTACTTCATCTCTTCTCTCAAGAACAAGTCAGGTGCTCCACATTTGATCTGCCTTTGTTCTATGTCAGTTCCCCATATGTTCAGAGCATGTTCTGCTTCCACGTTCTATCGGATTGATGGTGGACAGCTTAGCCGGGTTCTCCTATGTGGGGAGACACCTACACACCTACACTCCACCATCATCCGAGTGAAGATGGTGGAGTCCAGAACCCCGGGGCGTGAAAATCTAGGATCTAGAGGTTCCGGAGCAGGAGGTTGTCTTACAATGGACTCGGCACCGTGGTCCAAATCCGGGTTCTTGTCCTGGATCGGGACGGGCAGGTAAGTGTCGCTGCTCCTCATCATGCTAGGTTCCTCCTGATGGGGTCCACCCGGTTGTGGCGAGGGAGAACCTGTGGGAGAACATAGAGGCTGTTAGTGCAGAAAAAGACGTTCTCCAGAAAATCAGTGAAAACAAAGATAGCATCTGAGGACAGTCACACAGTTGCCATGGAAATGAACAGGCCTTGGCTAATGACACATTAGCCAGCCACGGCTAAAGATGAGATGATATGTTATTGGTCCCCATTGAGGAAATTCAGGTAAAGAAACTGCACAGGCTCCACACAGGAACCCTTGAAAGCCATATGGGTGATGACACCTGAGCCCACAGCCAAGACACCGGGCCAGCAGAGCAAAACCAGGTCAGGTCAAAGTCTGACCTGGCTCCTAGGTTCTGTTTGTTGTTCTCAGAGTACTCTGGGCAGTACATGAAGGAGGAGGGACCATGTTCTCCACCTGGTCCAAACTACTGAGTCCAGTGATTCTGCTGCTTTAGAAGGTGCACCTTAGAGATTTTTTGGTTCTGTTCCTGGTCTGGTGGTTCACCGGGGCAATGCTCATCTGAAACCCTGTCTTTGGGGTGTGGGCTGTGACGTTTCCCATGATCCTGTGGCACCAACTATGTACAGTATTTCACGATATCGCTTCTTCTGGCCCACTGGCACCCTCTGCTGGCTGACATGTCGGTCCAGCCCGCCGACGATTCCAGTTTTTTGATTCTCGAGGAGATCCTAAGCAACAAGGTGGTTATCAAGATCAGGATGTAGATTCTCTACACCCACAAAAGGTGGCAGCAAACACCCAGGGAGCTGTATCTGACAATCACAGCAGTGTGGTTCCAGGGGACTGATGGACCACTTGATGGTGGTAGCTGAGGGTAAAGACTGACGGCTAAATGGACAAGCAGGAGAACCAGTAGCATGAAGGCATGGAGGGACGGAACTCCAGGAGAACCGGCTTCAGCCTTAGAACCACCAAAACTTTGGTCTCCTGTCCGAGTAAGAGTGTGAAGGGATGCAACCAACCGGCACCCTTTGGACCCAGACGATCAGACAAGATTTGCAGAAGGACCAGAATTTACACAGCTGGGGGCCCATGATGGGTCTCCTGATAGGTCACATGTAGGGCCACCTGACAGGTCACATGATGAGTCAACTGGTGGCTCACCTGAACTTGACCGATCACATGATGGGTCACCCAGCGGGTCACATGATGGGTCACATGATGGGTCAGGTGACCCTGACCGTTCACCTGGGAGGTCACCTGACCCTCAGGAACCCACAGGAGACCAGCTGAGAGAACTGACCCTTTGACAACACAGACTCAATAAGAAGTCACTGACTGGCTCCTCAAAGATTCTTGAAAAGAGAAACTACTTGCTCGAGGCAACCTAAGACACAGTTCCTTCAAAGAAGTAGGTTCTGCGGTACCTCTCTGTTGCACCAGACTTGGCTCAGTCAGTGTGTGATCAGCAGATGTTCTGAAATCAGGAACTGAAGCTGTCATTCCGCAGTCTCCTCCGCTGACTTCTCCTGGCTGGTAAAGATCTGACCAATGGGTTTCGTCAGATGTCTGACTCTGGTTCCTCGACAGGCCTCGGGTGTTTACTGCGGTGGCGGCAGTTAAATACTTGGAGCCGACGTGCTAGAACATGCTTGATGCATCGGATCTCCTGAACCCCTCCCAAGACCTGAGATCAGCTGGCTGCAGCTCCTGGTTCCTTAAACTGTAGGAACCCACTTTTCCACTCGAATATGCAAATCAACGAAGCGTCAGGGAAAATGTCCTTACGAAATTATAAACAGGATAGTGAGCTGGAGATACTGCATATGAAACCCAGAAGTCCCACCCCCTGGGTCCAACGGGGCAGAGGTATTTTTTCACCTGGGTGTGAAGGCGGGGATTCTCCGGAAGACAAACATGAAGTTGGTCCTCCTCTAAAAGGTGGAGGGTACAGGGTATTCCCTGGGGGTGAAGAAAGACCTGCTTTTCAATGGTACTTGGACTGAGAACCAAAATGTTCCTCTTCAAGAAACTTTGGCTCATTCAGGGGGTGAGAGAGGAGCCAGTTCTCCTCAGTAACTAAGCTCAGGGGGTCTCAGAGGAGACGGTTTGATACTCCTGAGGGTCTCTTCAATGTGCAGCGTTGGACCAGACCATTTTCAGATGAACACAGGAGAGAACATCTCCTGACGCTCCAGTAGATCAATCAACCAATTCCATGACATGAGGAACCAGAACAGTGTTCTGGTTTTGTTTTGTCTCTGATGTTGGGATCTGCCCGACGTTCAACTCTTAGAACCTTCAAACAAGAGCCTGCAGCCTGCTAGTCCGACCACAGCAGCTGGCACTAGTGTCAGCCATAGGGGGCACTAGCGTTAGCCGCAGGGGGCTATCGGACTATTGATCAGGGTTGGAAAATCTGGTTTCCATCACGTTGATAGGTTATTCTCCAGAAGGCGAACATGGATCTGCACCACCCAGTCCAGCCAGCAACTATTCCTGCAGGTATTGACTATTCCTGATTCTTGATTAAGATTGACCAGCTTTAGGCAGAGGACCCTCACATCTGCAGATGTTCACATCTCAGCTCTCCACTGAGGCTGGAGCTGAACCTGGAAACACCCGATCAACAATTGATTATCAGATCACTAAGAAGTGCTCCGATGAGTGGAACCAACAGAACAGAGGAACCTAAGGAGCCCGGAGAGAACCTGAGGCCAAGATCTGTGACCTGTGCTTGATTGAACATTGCATTATTTTCTTTATCAACCACACACACACACATGCAGATAAACACACACACTAACACACACACACACACACAAACGCCCTCACATATAGATGCTTGATAAACACACATAGACACAAACACGTAAATACAGACGCCATGACACACACATACAGATACACGTAGACACAGACACACACAAAAAGACACACACTCACCCTCACACACAGACATAAACAAACAGGCAAATACAGACATGCACGACACGCACAGATACACATGCATACAGACCCACCCACCCACCCACAGACAGAAGTACACACACTATCACATACAGACACTTGATAAACACGCACACAGACACACACGACACACACTGATACAGAAGCGCGGGCACACACGACTTGCATGAAAACACAGAGACACACACACACACACACAAAGTACTGAGAGAATTATTCTATTTCAACAACTAAATGAAAACAAAGAGACCCAGCGTTCTCCATCTGATAATCTCGAACCCAAAGTAGGTTATCCCCAAATGATCTATATGGAGAGGGTTCCCCATCTGATAATCTTGAGCCCAGAGAGCTTTCTCCATGATGATCTAGATGGAGAGGGTTCTCCCGAGATGACCTAGAACCCAAATGATCCCAATGATGGTCTAGAACCCAGAGTGTTCTCCCCAGGTGACCTGATGTTGCATGAACTCTTGAAGAACCCGCAGATATGCTGAGGAACCTCCGTGCGGTTCCACCTGCGGAACAACAGAACCGAAGATTCCGTTTCCAAATATCCCCCGCAGACCCGTCACCCGGTACCGGGCGCTCGGGAGCGGCGGGAACGCGCACCATCCTGAGAGGGATGTGCGTGGAACGCGTTGTACGGGCAATTGAGAGCCAAGACGGGGAACCCGCCCGGGTTCTGACCACCCCCCCCCCCCCCCCGCGCGCGTTTACCAGGCTCCGGTTCCGGTCCGCCGTCCTGCCGCTCCATCGCCGGGGAGCCGCTCGGTCCGTGCGCGCTACAGTGCGTGCGTCCGCTAACACTTGTTCATTCACCACCGGGTGGGGGGGGGGGGGGGTGGGGGCGAAGGGGGTGGCTCCCGCGGGCTCCGACGCTGCTCACATAGCCGCGCGACGAGCACGCGCGACCTCACGCACGCCGATCGACGCTGAGAAGGGAGCTCTGCGAGGCAAAACCGTGCGTAGGGATGCTGCGTTCAGTGTACCGTCGGAACAGAGAGGCGTCAAAAACGTGACGCCTCTACCCGTTTCCGGTGGCTCTGCCGTGACGTCATAAGACGGCGGACTCAGCGGAAGAACCCCACAGCCTCGCCTCCGCGGATAATATCCACGATTTTACGTGGAAGTTTAAACGCCCGTATCAAAACGTCGTGGCGACGACGGTGAGAAATGTTGGAAGTGATGTTACCAGGCCGCCTGACCGACGCAGAGTTGAATGTATGGCTTAGGTACCAGGGATCCCCCACTCGGTGCCATAAATTTCCCGGCTCCGGGGGGCCCTGAACGCCTCACTCCTCACGGCGCTGGAGCATCGCTCCAGCTGGTTCCGCCCACGCGCGTCTGGCTGCCGTGGGCGCGAAGCGGGAGGCGGGAGGCGCGAGCCCGAGCGCGACCTGTCCGCTGACCCCACGCGCGCGACATACACGAGCTTTCACGCGAGCGCGACACGTCCCCTGTCTGCCGCGGAAGCGCGTGGAATGGGCCCCCGCGAGGCGGAGGAGTGGCGTGGACTCACCTGGCGGCCGCGGCGGCTGTGGGCTCCTCACCTGGAGGAGCAGGGCGGAGGAGGAAGTGACTCCAGGTGAGCCACGCCCCTTGTCTCCTCCCAAGGCTCCTATTGGCCGCCTGGGCCGCACTGACGTCACACATTCCCAGGCAGGTCCAGGCTTGTAGCCACTGCGGATCGAGACCCTCCCAACCCCTGACCCCCCCTGTGACCCCTGACCCCACACGCCGATCTATTCCGGACCTGGAGGAACCCTTGAGGTGTCCAGCCATTACGACTGGGACCCAGTCGGGTCTGATCTGGCTCAGTCCAGTCCTGTCTGATCCAGTCCTAGTGGACCCAGTCCAGTCTGATCCAGTTCAGTCTGGCAAGGTTCATATTGATCCAGTCCAATCTGATCTAGTCTAATCCGGTTCTGTTGGCACCTCCGGGCCCACGAGACCATGTCTGTTAACGGTCTTCATGTTGGTGTTTGAAGAACTCTCTAGATGGGTCTGGGTTGGGGGTCTGTAGAACCCGGGAAACATCCCGGTGCTCCAACATCTCAGTGGAACATGGGCTCTTCAGGTGGAAGGCAGGAGTTGACCTGAACTGCTGCTGCTGTTTGCTAAACACCTCCGGGGGGCAGGAGAGCTGAGGGGCGGAGCTTACTTAAGGCCATTGTGTTGGTGTCAGTAATTCCATACTTCTGCTGCCCCAGGTGTTCTCTTACATACCACACCCTACAGACACACACACACACACACACACACACCTGGATGTTTTTGTTTCATGTTATGCCTGACTCACAGTCAAAGCTTCCCCAAAGGGCCGTTTTTTAACAATCAAAGTTCTTCATTCTGGTCCAGAAGTTCAAAGGAACATATGAGGAGTGTCAAAATCCACACACTCCTCTTCAGCACTTTCACCACTGAAATCATCATCATCGTCATTTTTGTCATCACAGAGGATGTTTCTTGGAAAATTCTGGAAGATCCAGAAGACCAGGTTGTCCTGGTGGTCAATCGGTGGAACTACAAGTATGAGGTCTTCCTCTGGGTCGAAGTGGCAGTTGTTTCTCCACCCTTCTGTCTCTCCTGAAATCACTTGCTTGGCCTGAGATCAGATGGTGTGATCTCTGTCCAAGAAACCCAGAGATCAAGTTGATGCTGAAGGAGGAATGTTTTGGAGGTCTTGTTCTGTGGAACCACAAACTGGAGGACTGCACGTCAGAGGTCTGGACCCAAAGGGCTCAACATGAGATCTGGACACTGAGGACTGGACCCTGGGGTCTGGACCATCAGGTCTTGACCCTGAAGACTTAGACACTGGGACCTGGATCCTGAGGTCTGGGCATGAGCTCTGGAGCTGGAAGTCCAAAGATTGTTCTCGTCACGTGACACTGAGCAGATCTTCATTGGAACCGAGCAGTGACGTGCAGTCAGTAGAAGCAGGGGAGGCTGTGCCTCACCTGTCATCATGGAAAGAAAAAAATGCAAAATGAAAAAATAAATTAAATGGTTATATTTATTCAGTGATTTGTACCGTAAAGTTATTTTTCACATAGCTTCACCATTTTTAGTTATTTTTTTTCAAAATTGCTAAAAAAATTCTACCATCCAAATATGAAGAAAAAGACATGCGGTGTCACGGCAACCAGCTGAGCCCACTGTGAATTGCGCAGTGATTCTGCTAACTGTGGTGCCATGCTATGCACTGAGACTGTTTTGCTGCTTTGTGGATGTCACAATTAGAAAGATATATGAACAAAATTTCCAGAGTTAAGCTGATGTGTCTAATGTTTTCGTCAACAACTATAATGTGTTTCTCGTGTTTCTCGTAATCATAAAACGACTGCGAAGAGACACTAATTGAGGCACACAGTGACGGTGCCTCATGGTAGGGGGCACCGCTGATCCCAGGGATCCTTCTTACTACTCAGTTACAGAATAATAGAATTAGCAATATCAAGCTACAGTAAACAGTTGGCAAGTCAAGTGCAGCCATCCAGCTATATTTGGCCGATCTCATCGGGCTGTATAGCTCACAAACGGTGAGGGATGAACGTAAATCTCCTGGGCAGCTTCTCAACTTTTTGGCCCAGAAGGATCTCATTCAAACTGTTCCTGAGGCAACAAAGTTGCTTTCATTCTCGGAACCGAAAAGACTCAAAAATACAGTCAGAACAGGACCTCTCAAGGACGACTGTCTTCACTGGCAGTGATTTCCATTGAGACAGAGAGACTTTTAAAACTGAAGAAAGAAATGGAAAACTTCTACAAGCAAGTTATCGATGTTTCAGAAGGAGCGGCGCATGGACTTAATTTATAAGTAAAGGTAAGAGGTAATAAGGTTTTTTTTACTTGGGTTTTTTTCTATGCTACAGTTTGTATGTGTCAATAATGCCGATGTGATATTTTAAACAGAACATGTCAACGGCTGCCAAAAAAACGGTGAATAAGCTACTCTGTAGGGTTCATAGGTTTGTAAATCTGACTGTGATGACGTTAGTGCCTCACCAGCCATGAACCTCACCGCACGTCACTGGAACCGAGTGAGGCCTAGACAAATGATGGTCTCCACGGCAAAGGCAGAGGGTGTTTGCGTTCATCTCTGCTGTAGATGAAGAAGCTTGTGCATGATGTGGTCCTGAGCAATGAGGCCTGCTGGTAGAAGAAGAGTTGCACACCAAGTGTTTATGGCGCCGCTTATGATCTACAACTGCAGCTTCCTGTTGTTGCTCCGAAGACCTCATTGAGAGTCCTATGTGGAGCAGCTGAGTAAATATGGGAAAAAGAATTCAAGTATGATGTCCATCTGTGGTCGAGGTCTCTGGAGCTCTGGGGTTCCAGAGTTCCAGGGTTGGGTTCATGAAAGTACAGAGGAATGTATGTGAACATCCTGAGGAACATGTGAATGTCCTGAGGAAAGTATGATCATCCACAGGTGTCTGTCATGGACTGCAAGGCACCTTATAGGAGCAGCAGGACATTCTGCTGGACATTCTGCTCTCCATCTCCATCTCCTTGGAACCAAGGATTAGGATGAAGATAAAGATGAGTATGAAGATGAAGATCTCTAGTTGAGAAGATTGGGACCCTGTGGTAAACTCTGACCTAATTTGCTAATAGCTTCATCAGAACAAAGAAGAGGAACGTGGTAAGGAACCGAGGGGAACCCATGCAAATGTGGACCGTGTCACTTCGCATGAGGGCTCCAGCAACTTCCTCCTGATGAGAGAACCTCTCTGGGTTCTGCTTCTCCAGATGGACATCAGGTCCTCATATGAGGATGTCACACTTGGAGCTTCTGCACAGCCTCCTTCTCAACATGAACTTGATGTTGTTGTATCTTGAGCATCTCCCACTCCTGGAGGTAGGGAGACATCCCAGGCACCAGAGGTACCTCAGCAGGTTCTATGCACAAGAGGACGGTACGAGAACCAACTTTGAACCTCAGTGTCCATTCTGTAACAACTCCATTAGATGTTTCCCATGAAACTTCTCCACTTCCTGCCCCCAGAACACACACACACATACTTCCTGTCATGACAAGGCTGAAATTAATACAGGCTGTTAGTGTGGACCCCCCACCATAGACCCCCCCCCCCCCCCCCCCACACACACACACACACACACACACCATATCTGTGAGAAAATGTCCCTAATCTCACACACTGTTTGTGTGTGTGTGTCCGCACGCGCACCCACAACTCTGTAAGGCGGCTAAATATACATTGTGTGTGAGTGTGTGTGTCAGCCGTTGATGCTTGTGGCTCGTGCTCCCATGCTATCCCGGGTTGCTGTCAATCATACCATGTCAAGGGCTTATCAACAGGAAGTGGACTCCACTAAGTGCCTGAGATGGACCTCCGGGAGGAGAAGCTGATTGGCCAGATGGAGATGATGGACGTGTGGACACTGACAGTTCATCTAGAGGGTCTCAAACCTGAAGATCTTTGGCTTGTTAACCCTGTCCAAATACTCATTGGGTGATCTCCGCTAGTGAGGAGATAAGTTATCTCCATTTCTCCAAAGGGTTTCGTTTGGGGGACACAGCCATGACCTCCAGGACCAACCAACTGATTCACAATTTCAACTGTTTCACACCTTCACATTTCACACCTTAATGGGGCATGAAGACACAGAAACACACACAAACACACACACACACACGCACACACATACACACAGTGAAAATACTAAAAGTTCAATCGAACAATGACATAAATAATAGTTTCATTTTATGGTTCCTTGATTTCAAACAGACTTCAAAGACAACAATAACAAAAATAACAACAACAATAACTAAATGATAATGATAAAGAACAAATACCATTTATGATCCAAACAATGATATACTAATAAACAGTATCAATCAAAAAAACAGTAGTAAAATAATAATGATGCTTTCCACATGGGTGTGTGTGCACCGGAATGTCTGTCAATGTCTGTCACATCTGGGCTTTCTATTTGCTTTGGTCTCCCTCTTTTGTCTGCACCAACATGCCCGTTGAAGTCTGCGCAAATTACCGCTCCCTCATCTCTGGGGATATTCTGCATCACTTTATCTAGCTCTTTCCAGAACTTCTCCTTCTCGTCAAACTAATATCCCACCTGTTGGCCATAGCCACTAACAACATTGAGCATCACACCTTCAATTTCCAGTTTCAGTATCATAAGTCTATCTGACATTCTTTTCACATCAAGAACATTCCTAACAAACACCTCCTTCAAGATCACTCCCACTCCATTTCTCTTCTTGTCAGTACAATGATAGTACAACCTGCCTGCTCCTAAGCTTCTATCCTTATTACCTTTCCACTTTGTCTCTCTGCATCATGTTGACCAACTCTCTACCTTTTCATGTCATCGTCCCAATATTCAAAATCCCGACTCGCAGTCCCATACTCTTGCCTTTCCTCTTGTTTCTCTGCTTCCAAACATGCCTTCCTCCTCTCCTTCTTTGACCTACAGTAGCCCAGTTTCCATTGGTTCCCTGTAGGTCATCGATACCAATGGCAATTGTTGTTTACCCGAGCCTCGACCTATCCAGTATGATCTGGTTATTATGTTCGATTCACATGTTTTGTTTTGGCAAAAGTTTTACGTCGGATGCCCCTTTCTGACGCAACCCTCTGCATTTATCCGAGCTTGGGACGAGCTCAGGGAGACACTGAGACAACCTGAGGCAGCATTGCATTCACAACTCTGTAAGGCGGCTAAATATACATTGCATGTGAGTGTGTGTGTCAGACGTTGATGCTTGTGGCTAGTGCTCCCATGCTATCCCGGGTTGCTGTCAATCATGCCATGTCAAGGGTTTATCAACAGGAAGTGGACTCGTCTTCTCCGCTAAGCGTCCCAGATGGACTTTCAGGAGGAGAAGTTGATTGGCCGGATGGAGATGATGGACCGTATGGACACCGACGTTTCATCTTGAGCAGCGGTCAGGAAGCTATGGCTCTTCAGGTGATGGCATATGGCTCCCAGACAATTTTGAGTTGAAAAAAAAAACAGTTTGGAACTAATTTAAAATACTTGTGACATTTCTTCATAATACTGTGTCATTTTAAAGTAAACAGAAATTAGTTCTGAAGATAGATTTCACGGGTCACCCACTGGTCGGGTCAGGAACCGATGGCTTCCAAGCATGTCCGGGTCATTGTAAAGGTGAATAAATCAATTTTATCAGATAGCCAACTAGTTTATCCGCTTCAACCCTTGTAACGGAAAATATGCAGAAAAGAAAAAAAGACAATGATTATGTGCATTCCAGACTGCTTGAACAGAGGAATTAGCATTTGTGGAGAGAGCAGGATCTGCAGTATGTCTAATATGCAATGATAAAATTGCATCGATGATACTGTCAAATTTAAAACGGCATTTCGAACAAATCCATGCAGCACCAGAGGTCACATTAAAAGCAAGACATTTAATTTATTATATGTTAAAAATACTATATGGTTCTCAATTAAATATATTTAGAAATATTTGGCTTTTATGGCACTCCCTGTCAAAAAAGTTCCTGATCCCTGATCTAGAGGGTCTCAACCTGAAGATCTACGGTTCGTTTACACCATCCCACTACTTCCTTGACTGATCTCCTCCAGTGAGGAGATAAGTTATCTCCATTTCTCCAATGGGTTTCGTTTGGAAGACACAGCCATGACCTCCACGACCAATCAACTCATTCACAATTTCAACTGTTTCACATCTTCACTTTTCACATCTTCATGGGGCATGAAGATACACACACACACAGTGAAAATGCTAAAAGTTCAATCAAACAATGAAAAAAACTAAAATAACAACAACAATAACAAATAATAATGATAAAGAACAAATAACATTTATGATCCAAACAATAATATACTAATAAACAATAAAAACAACAGTAGTAAAATAATAATGATGCTTTCCACATGGGTCTGTACTTGGGAATGACTGTTAATGTCTGTCACATCTGGGCTTTCAATTTGCTTTAATCTCAATGGAAACCATGGCAACCGGTCAGGAACCTGATGGGTAGGCACACACTCACACACACACACACACACACAAACACAAACACAAACACAAACACACACTCACACAATAGTCAGTCGGTAATTGGCTCTTCTTCGCCTCCATGTGGCGGATGTGTTGAAGTGATTGGACTTCGATTTGAAAGAAGAAAATCAGTAAGAAACACTGATCTGAATGGCTCTTCATTACATGAGTCATTCTGAGGCACAGACCCTTTCAGAACAAGGTAATTACCCTTCAGAATATGGCACAGACACATCAGAACAATGCCCACACCCTTAAGAACAAAGTATAGACCCTTCAGGGTAAGGTACAAACCCTTAAGAACAAGGCACACACCCCTCAGAACAAGGCACCTCCCACTTGTCCCAGGAGCAAGAGGTCCCTCAGCAGGTTCTATGCCCAAGAGGACGGTACAAGAACAACCTTTGAACCTCGTGTCATGTCAATTCTGTAGTGTCACAGCCACAGATGAAGACCTTGACTTCATACACAGCTTCTGGAGGTTCTCAAGAAATAGCACTTGTTTGTAGAGCCACATGTCCTCAGACAAGGACGTGATTTTGCGAAGGAAAATCAGGAGGTTGTCTCTTCTTCTGACTTGATCGTCTCCCCTTGTTTGATAGGTTGACCTTCTCTTGGTCCTGGCCTCCTGCTGACCCCATGGTGACCTCAGGCTCCATCTTCAGCCCACGGGTGTGAGGAAGATCTCCTCCTCCTCGTTAAACCCATTTCGACTGAAACAACTCCATTAGATGTTTCCCATGAAACTTCTCCACTTCCTGCCCCCAAAAAACACACAGATATACTTCCTGTCATCACAAGGCTGAAATTAATACAGGCTGTCAGTGCGGACCCCCCAACACAGACACTGACACTGACACACACACACACGCACACACACACACACACACACACACACACACACACCATATCTGTGAGAAAATGTCCCAAACCTCACACGCTGTGTGTTTGTGTGTGTGTGTGCGCGCACTCACAAATCTGTCTTCTTCTTCTTCTCCTTTTGGCTTTTCCCCTCAGGGGTCACTACAGCGAATCAGCCTTCTCCATCTAACCCTATTCTCTGTATCCTCCTCTCCCACACCAACTACCTTCATATCCTCTCTCTACGTCTATAAATCTTCTCTTTGGTCTTCCTCAAGATCTCCTGCCTGGCAGCTCCAATTCCAGCATTCATCTACCACTATATTCACTATTCCTCCTTTGTGCATGACCAAACCATCTCAGTTCGGCTGCTCTGACCTTCTCTCCAAAACACTTAACATTTGCTGTTTTTCTGATAGACTCATTCCTGATCCTATCCATCCTGGTCATTCCCAAAGAGAACCTTAGCATCTGAATCTCTGTGACCTCTAGCTCTGTCTCCCGTCTTTTCGTCATTGTAACTGTTGGCCATACAGCATCAGTGGTTTCACCACTGTCTTGTACATCTTTCCTTTCATTCTGGCTGATGGTCTTCTATGGCATAGTACCCTTGACACTTTTCTCCACCCATTCCAACCTGCTTGAACCCGTCTCTTCACCTCTTTTCCACACTCTCCATTGGACTGTTGACCCTAAGTACCTGAAGTCCTCCAGCTTCTTGATCTCCACTCCCTGTAGCCTCACCGTTCCACCCGAGTTCCCCTCATTCACACACATATATTCTGTCTTGCTGCGACTAACTTTCATTCCTCTCCTTTCCAAAGCATACCTCCACCTCTCTAGATTTTCCTCTACCTGTTGTCTGCTCTCACTACAGATCATAATGTCATCCGCAAACATCATGGTCCATGAGGATTCCTGTCTAACCTCATCTGTCAGCCTATCCATCACCATTGCGAACAAGAAGGGGCTCAGAGCTGATCCCTGATGGAGTCCCACCTCCACCTTGAACTTCTCTGTTGCCCCTACAGCACACCGTACCAGTGTCTCACTGCGAGCATACATGTCCTGCACCAGTCTAACATACTTCTCTGCCACTCCAGACTTCCTCATACAATACCAGAGCTCCTCTCTTGGCACCCTGTCATATGCCTTTTCTAGGTCTACAAAAACACAATGCGGCTCCCTCTGGCCTTCTCTGTACTTTTCTATTAGCATTATCTCTTTTCCACACTCTCCATTGCTCTGAACTGTTGACCTCAAATACCTGAAATCCTCCAACCTCTTGATCTCCAGTCCCTGTAGCCTCATTGTTCCACCTGAGTTCCTCTCATTCACACACATATACTCTGTCTCGCTGCGACTAACTTTCATTCCGCTCCTTTCCAGCGCATACCTCCACCTCTCTAGATTTTCCTCAGCCTGTTCCCTGCTCTCACTACAGATCACAATGTCTTCTACAAACATCATGGTCCACGGAGATTCCTAATCAGTGGCCCAGCACCGGCACCGGCCATGCCACGCTGAGGCTGCATTGCATTCACAGCTTTGTAAGGCGGCTAAATATACATTGCTTGTGTGTGTGTGTGTGTGTGTATGTGTGTGTGTGTGTGTGTGTGTGTGCGTGTGTGTCAGCCGTTGATGCTTGTGGCTAGTGCTCCAATGCTATCCCGAGTTGCTGTCACACATGGCATGTCAAGGGTTTATCAATAGGAAGTGGATTTGGACCTCCAGGAGGAGAAGCTGATTGGCTGGATGGAGATGATGGACGCATGGACACCTGTTCATCTAGAGCAGGGGTGCTCAATACGTCGATCATGATCTATCAGTCGATCTTAAAGGTAATACTGGTAGATCGCATGACATTAAAGAAAATAGACGCCAGCCTATCATCCATCCCGTCACTTGATTGATACACTGGGTAGCCAGTCAGATGACATCTGATTTTTTCTGACACTAGAAAAAATAGAATGAGTCACTGCACATGCACAAACAATGGCACGAAGTGCAGCAAAAAGTTACCTCCAAAAAAGGGTAATGTGGAACGGCATTTTCGGACCGTTCATGGAAAATAGGACATGGACATCCCACCGAAAAGCGAGCTGAGAAATAGAAAGGTGAAGGAACTAAAATCCCAGTTGTACGGACAGCAGGCATTTTTCACTCAACATACTTCAAAAGCGAGAGCCGCAACCGAAGCATCATTCTGGGTGAGTTGAGTCATTGTTAATAAGGCCGGCTGTAAGCAGCTACTGTCCGGACTATGCATCCCTGGCTGATTCAATTCAGTGCAAGTCATCAGAATCAACTAGGGCAATGACAAAAAATGTACATATTTATTTTGTGTTGTGCAACATTGGGTCATGCGGTTATGCAAGGTACATCACCATACATTGCACATATAAAGAACAGTGGTGGCCGTCAGGGACTGCAAGGCCTTCTCTGCTGGCCTAAAAAAATATCTGAATCACAAATGTTAATTAAAATTTGTCCATGAATATTTATTAAGAAATTCCAAATGGTCTGTTCCCTTCCTTTCATAGCTTTTCTCCTAGTTGTGCTGCTTCCAGACATGCATTTTCATACTAAAGCATTTAACCAATCACATTCCAGCCATAATCTGTTGCCAGGCAGGGTCAAAGTCAAAGGAGTCTGCCTGTGGAAGGTGGGGGGGGGGGGGGGGGGGGGGGGGGGGGGGGGGGGCACAATCAGTTCTGCAAGCCCTTTACGCAAAAAATAAGTGTTAATGACGCTGTTGCTCTAACCAATCAGATTATGAGTTGGCGACATCAAAGCCCTCTAGCAGGCTTCAGCAACATCAGCGTATTCACACCCTCTGATGGCATAGTCAGAGAGTGGACAAGTGTATTAAGGAGGAGAAGCGTACAAGCGAGCTGCGAACAGAAATATAGTTATGTTTGATTAATATCGTTTTTTTCAACCCACAATGGCTGCAGGAGAAGAAATGGATTTAGTTACTAATATATTGTTAAGAAGGGTCGGGCAACTCCTAAGCTAGCGAACCTGTCACAACCAGGAAAAGGATTTGTCCGACATTTTCAAGCCACGAACGACGACCGGTACCCCTGGCTCACAGGCGCCGAGGCTAATTTTATTGCTGGCAGTGCTTGGAGCCGAAGCACACGGATAATCTGTACGACAGAATAATTGAACTCTGTTTGAAAAAGAAAGGAGGATGGATTTTGTCTACAAATGATCAGAATTTTGGTGAGTAGAATGCTGCTATTTTCCTAAATAATACTGCAAGTTTATCAGGTTATTATTTGTGCTTTGTATGTGTCGCAGCTGTTTGCTATCAAGGCATTTATTGTGGCTACTGTCTGTGAGACGCGTCCAGCGGATGTGCAGGTGAGGAGGTTCTGGCCCCAAACTGAGAAGGCACGGTTATTTTATACCATCACCTCAACGGTCGTGTTTATTTCCTAATAAGGACTTGTTTTACACACTCTTGGAATTGTGGCACTTAGGGTGCAGGGCCAATTTTAACACTACACGGGTTATCCATCTGCGATGCACCTCTCTTTATACTGCATTTCTGCATAATATGATGTTTTTTTTATAGCCATAAACTAATTATTGGGGGGGTGGATTGATTCGAAGCACCAATGAAGGCCTAGGTATAAAATGCACGGCTCGCCACTGATAAAGACTGTTTTGCATTTTTGTTGTGGGTAGATAATTTTGACTTGGTCATTTTATAAGTAGCTCACATGCTGAAAAAGTGGGAGCACCCCTGATCTAGACTAGCTGTTGGGAACCTATGGCTCATGAGCCATATATGGCTCTTCCGGTGACGGCATATGGCTCCAAGGCAATTTTAAGTTGAAAAAAAAAACAGTTTGGAACTGATTTTAAAATACCGTATTTTCACGACCATAAGGCGCACCGCACTAAAAGGCTCAGTCTCAGTTATGTATGGCATTACTGTAGTTGACACTAACATAAGGCACATCTGATTATAGGGCGCGGGTTTCATATACAATCCACGCCCACACTTCCCGCTTTACGTTCTCATGGTGTCCTCTACTACGTTCGCCTTACAACAAGCGGGAGCAAAACTGAGTTTAGTTTTCACGTTTTTTTTACCGGTAATCGTCATCAATGAAACCCATCGAAGTCCTCATCCTCTGTTTTTGATCAGCTGGGCTAAATCTCCATCAAACATGCCTTTCGTCACTGTCCGTCACATTCCGTGCCGTGCGGCTCCTCGGAAATGATGCCGGCTTTTGCGAAAGCTCAAACAAAAGTGCCAGCAGACACGTTAGCCCAAGCATCTAAAATCCATTCGCAAATTGTGGCGAAACTCGCCCGGCGCTGCCTTCCACTCTTAGGGAAACTGTGGTCTCCAAAAATCTTTTCGTACCCCGTTGTGAGTATCGTTACTGTGCTGGTCTTCTTCTTCTTCACAGTGTGACTCACTGGGGTCTCGTCCATGTTGGTGATTTGGCTGGGCTGGATGTGTTTGTCGGCAATGTTTTCAAGGTTGTTAAAACAACGATGTCCTGCATAACGCACATACCTGTTCTTTTATATACAATCAACGCCCACACTTCCCCCTTTAACGTTCACTTGGTGTTCTCGACTACGACCGCCTTACAACAATAACACACACAGGGCGCACTGAACTATAGGGCGCGCTGTACATTTTGAAGAAAATCTAAGACTTTTATGTGCGCCTTATAGTCGTGAAAATATGGTACTTGTGATATTTCTTCATAATACAGTGTCATTTTAAAGTAAACAGAAATTAGTTCTGAAGATAAATTTCATGGGTCACCTGTTGGTCGGGTCGGAAACCAATTCCAGGCTGCGTGAACAGAGGAGTTTGCATTTGTGGAGAGAGCAGGATCTGCGGTACGTCTAATATGCGATGATAAAATTGCATTGATGAAATGGTCAAATATTAAGCGGCACTTCAAACAAATCCATGCAGCACCAATGGTCGCATTAAAAGCAAGACATTTTAATTTTTTATACGTCAAAAATACTATATGGTTCTCAATGAAATACATTTAGAAATATTTGGCTTTTATGGCTTTCCCAGTCAAAAAGGTTCCTGATCCCTGATCTAGATGGTTTCAACCTGAAGATCCTTGGCTCGTTAACACCGTCCCACTACTTCCTTGACTGACCTCCTCTAGTGTGGAGATAAGTTATCTCCATTTCTCAATGGGTTTTTGGTTTGGAGGCACGCCATGACCTCCAGGAGCAACCAACTAATTCACAATTTCTACTGTTGCACACCTTCATGGGGCATGAACACACACACACATAGTGAATACACTAAAAGTACAATCAAACAATGATAATAATAATAGTTTCATTTTGCAGGTCTCTGGTTTCAAACAGCCTTCAAAGACAACAATAACAAAAATAACAACAACAATAACTAAATAATAATGATAAAGAATCCGAACAATGATATACTAATAAACAGCATCAATCAAAAAAACAGTAGTAAAATAATAATGATGCTTTCCACATGGGTCTGTGTGCACCCGAAGATCTGTCAGTCTGTCACATCTCGGCTTTCTATTCGCTTTGGTCTCAATGGATACCGTGGCAACCGGTCAGGGACCTGATGGGCAGGCAGGCGCGCACACACACACAAACACAAGCACACAACACACACACAACACAATAGTCAGTCAGTACTTTGCTCTTTGTCGCTCCCATGTGGCGGATGTGTTGAAGTGCTTGGATTTCAGTTTGAAAGAAGAATAGCTGTAAGAAACACTGATGTGAATAATCCTTCATTACTTGAATCATCAACCCTTTTAGAACAATGTACAAACCCTTCAGAATATGGTACAGGCACATCAGAGCAATGTACAGACCCTTCAGAACAAGGCATAGACCTTAGAACAGTTCCATCCAAAGATGCCACTGACCTCTGGATTTCAGTGGCAAGAGAATCTCCTCAACTCTCCAGGGTGCAACGGAAGATGTGATGCATGTACCTTAGAATGAGGCACAGACTCCTGTGACTGAGACACAGACACAGAGAATAAGGTATGTACCTTAGAATGAGGAACAAACACCTGAGAATGAGACACAAACACAGAATTAGACACCTTAGAACAGGGGTGTCAAACTCATTTCTCATCGCGGGCCACATACGGCCTAGGTAGATGTCAAGTGGGCCGGGCCATTAAAATGATAGTATTGTGGTGTTTCAGGCGATGACTGATGGCGGAGGCGTCATTGAAACACCAACAAATAACACTGAAACTTGAACATCCGGGACCGTCTATATATACCTGGCTTAACCACGCCCCACGACCCTTAGTCTCGTGGGGTGAGAGACCACACCCCTTTGTGTCCGCCACACAACCCCCCCCCGAACACCCAGAAGGGACTCAGGAAACATCACTAGCCCCGTAGGGGAGTTCTGATGAGTCTGCCGAAACGGCTCCGACATCCCTCGGGTACGACAACAAGAGGGGCCGGACGCTGGGTTTGCATGGGCGGCACCGCAGGCTTGGACGGCGGGGTACCTGGAAAGGGGACACATCTTCACCTGGCACTCTGTGTGCCGGTTTCGACCTATCCAGCGTGATGCGCTCCCTACGCCCGCCCATGTCTAAACAAAACTCTTGGTGCCTGCCTCCAGCACCAGGAACGGCCCATCATACGGGGGTTGCAGTGGTGAGCGGTGAGCGTCATGCCTAACGAACACGAAACAAGCAGACATGAGCTCCACAGGCACAAAAGACCGTGGTGGGCCGGGTCCAGAAAACGCGAACCCAGGAGTGCAAACGGCCGGACAGGTGGAGCAGACCTCTAAGGCAAAAACTCCCCTGGCACACGCAGTGGTTGACCAAGCACCAGCTCAGCGGGGGAGGCATCAAGGTCATCCTTAGGAGCGGAGTGTAACCCCAGCAAGACCCAGGGTAAACGGTCCACCCAATTGTCGCCGGAGAGCGCAGCCCGCAACGCCACCTTCTTGAACCGGTGAAACCGTTTGCACAAGCACATTAGCCTGAGGGTGGTACGCCATCGTACAGTGCACCGTCGTCCCCAAAGACCCAGCCAACGCCGACCAGAGCGACGACACGAACTGTGGACCCCTGTCCGAAGTAATATCTGATGGGGTATCAAAACGGGCAACCCAAGAAGACAGAAATGCTCGAGCCACGTCCGTGGCAGCCGTGGAGGACAACGGGACCACCTCAGGCCACCTAGTAGTCCTATCCACGATGGTGAGTAGGTGGGTAAAACCCTGCGAAGGGGGTAGACGGCCCACCAGGTTGACATGGACATGGTCAAAATGCCTGGCCGGAACCGGGAACGGTGCAAGGGGTGCTCTTACGTGCCGATGAACCTTGGCACGTTGGCATGCCACACACGCGGCAGCCCACTCCTTCACATCCCTACGAATGCCGAGACAGACAAACTTGGCGCACACAAGTTTCACCGATGCGCGGACTCCCGGGTGTGAGGGCGAGTGCACAGAGTCGAAAACCCGGCGCCGCCAAACCTAGGGGACCACTGGTCGGGGCCGGCCAGTGAAGACATCGCAGAGAAGTGCAGGGCTACCGTCCTGAATAGCCACATCCTCCAGCACGAGACCCGTACTTGACGACTGCAGTGCAAGGACATCTGTGTCACCGGGCTGGTCCGCGGCCATAGCCGCAAAATCGATCCCGACATGCACAGGACAGACGAGAACCCACGACAAGCAATCAGCTACAGGGTTGCACTTCCTCGCCACATCCCTAATGTCCGTAGTGAACTCTGAAACAGCTGCAAGGTGTCGCTGCTGGCGGGCAGACCACGGCTTGGCAACCCTCGCCATGGCGAAAGTCAACGGCTTGTGATCCACATACGCCGTGAACGAACGACCCTCCAGAAGAAAACGGAAGTGCCGCGTAGCCAGATGCAGGGCCAACAACTCCCTGTCGAAAACACCGTATTTCCGTTCGCTGTCCCTCAGTTTGTGGTTAAAGAAGGCAAGCGGCTGCCAGGTATCCGCCACCCACTGTTCGACCACAGCCCCCACTGCCACATCAAACGCATCAGTCGTCAATGCTATCGGCGCCATGGGTGCAGGATGGGCGAGGAGGGACGCCTTCGCCAGGGCGCGCTTAGCCCCGTCAAAAGCCTGAACCCGTTCCGGAGTCCAGTCAACCCCATCTTTGCGTGCACCAGAGGGGCGCAAAGCTTCGTACAGCGGCCGAAGGAGGTGAGCAGCATGAGGGAGGAAACAGTTGTAAAAATTGACCATGCCTAAGGACTCCTGCAGCGCTTTGACCGACCCCGGGCGCAGGAAATCAGTCACTGCCTGCACCTTCGATGGCAACAGATCTGCGCCTTGCGGTGAAATGCGGTGCCCTAAGAAATCAATAGCCGAAAGACCAAACTGACACTTAGCCGGGTTGATAATGAGGCCATGCTCGGCTAGGCGACGGAAAACCTGAGTTAGGTGCTCCAAGTGCGCATCGGCCGATGGACTGGCCACCAGAATGTCGTCGAGGTAAACGAAAACGAACGGGAGGTCACGCAGCACCAAGTCCATGAGCCGCTGAAAGGTCCGGGCGGCCCCCTTCAACCCGAAAGGCATACGAAGAAATTCGAACAGACCAAAGGGGGTGATCACCGCGGTCTTGGGCACATCCTCCGCGTGAACGGGTACCTGGTGATAACCACGCACCAGGTCGACCTTGGAAAAGATGGTAGCGCCTGACAGTCGCACGGAGAAGTCCTGGATGTGGGGAATGTGGCGATAGTCGCCACACGGGCGCCAAGATCCGTCGGCCTTGGGCACCATGTGAAGTGGGGAGGCCCACAGACTGTTAGACCGCCTCACGATCCCCAAACGCTCCATGGTAGCGAACTCCTCCCGAGCAGTCGCTTGTTTGGCAGCGTCCAGGCGCCTTGCCCTCGCAAAAACCGGCGGCCCTGCTGTGGGGATAAAATGCTCCACTCCGCGTCTCAATGAACCGGTGGAAAATGTGGGCGTCATCAGCGACGGAAAATCCGCCAACAACCGATGATAAACATCCCCTGAAACCAAAAAAATTGGCGTGTGAATTTAGCCCAAACCCCTCTGTCTCACAGCGATAGGTGGCAAAAGACACTGCATCGATAAGACGGCGGTTTGCGACGTTTACCAACAGGCCGTTGGTGCACAGAAAGTCTGTGCCGATAATTGAGGTCGTAATGGCGGCGATCACAAACTCCCACTCAACTGGCGGCCATCGAAGCAAACGGACAACGACCGTGAACCGAAGGTGTCAATGGCGGACCCGTTCGCCGCGCTCAACAGTGGTCCGCTGCCTCCGGCCCGCATGTCCTCCCTTGTCGGTGGAAGCAGGCTCTTCTGCGATCCAGAGTCAACCAGGAACCTGAGCCCGGACCTCGAGTCCTTGACGAACAACAGCTATGTGCCACTGCCAGTGCCCACAGCTGCTACTGAGCGCTGGCCCCGCCATTTCCCGGCCTGGCGAACAAGCAGGTCGGAACACACCACTGTGCCCTGTTACCAAATCGCTGGTGGAAAAAACAGAGGCCCGTCCTACGTGTCCTCGGCGCGGAAACTTCAGCTACGACGTCTGCGTCCTTGTCATCCAGCGCAGTCCTCAGGGCTCCGGAGTCGCACTCTGGACAACGAGTGCTCTGGAAGTTAGCAAGATCCGGTCAGCCTCCTCCGCCAAGCCACGGTAGTCGCCGGACGCTAAACATCGGGAGTTTGCCAGGATCGCGCGCACAGGAGCCGGCAGTTGACGCAGAAAAACATGTGGAAAAAGCAACCCGTCTTCGGATCCCAGCAGCGACAACAAGTTCTCCATAAGATCCACGGCAGACCCGTCTCCCAAGCCGGGCATGGAAAGTAGCCTGTCCGCCCGTTCCGTAGCGGACAGCCCGTACCTCCGAAGCAGGAACACCTTTAACGCAGCATACCTGCCAGGTCGCACAACAGCTCCATGGCCCGATTCATGGTCTGCTGGTCCAGCGCCGCGACAACCAAAAAATATCTGGCATCCCCTGACAAAATTCCACGCAGTTCAAAAATCTCCTCTGCGTGTTGGAACCAAGCGGCCGGGGCGCTCTGCCAAAACTCCGGCAGCCGGATGACCGTGATGGTCCGACTGAGCAGGATGGGGCGCCGGAGATGATACAGCATCGCGTGCTTCATCCGAGTCCGACATGTCCAGTTCGGGGTCACCAATGTGGTGTTTCAGGCAATGAATGATGGCGGAGGCGTTAGAGGAGTTTGAATCTTTATTGAAACACCAACAAATAACACTGAAACTTGAACATCCGGGACCGTCTATATATACCTGGCTTAACCACGCCCCTCGACCCTCAGTCCCGTGGGGGTGAGAGACCACACCCCTTTGTGTCCGCCACAGCATACTCCACAATAAATAACCAAAATATCATGTCTTTCCTCTATTTTGGTGTAAAGAAATAACAGGACATTAGGAAAATCTTGGAATTTAATGAAGAATACTTCTATAAAACATTTCATGAAACACCTCATATTTCCTTTTCCTTCCATTTACACATGTGCATACGAAATCTAAATTGAATCCCTTCCTACACCTTACAAATTAAAGAGAGTGCTATTAAATGTGTAAGGAAGAAAGTATTAACCTGTCCTGTAAATGTGTCAACTTCATACATGAAACATGCATACACATACAATACATACTGGAAATGTAAGTTGCATGAACAGTAGAAATCCACCATACTCTTTTGTAGTGAAGCTGGTGACTAACATTAAATTGCACATTGTCACTAGCAATTAGGTAGCTGGCTTTTACTGCTGCTTCATTGATTTCTGGGCTAGCAGTGAAAGTGGACTGTTTTTTCCTCAGACCCGCCAGCAATTCGTTGTTCTTATCCCTTCTCAGTTGTCCTTGCAAGCAGTCATGTTTTTCGCTGTGATGAGTCTCGTCGTGGCGCCGAATATTATATTCCTTAAATACCGAAACTTGTTGCAAACAAACCAAGCACAAAGGTTTCCCGTGCTTCTCCGTCAATAAATAGGACATAGTCCATTTTTCTTTGAAAATTTTACACTCTTTATCTACTTATCTCCTTTTGATAACGACATTTTGGCTAATGAGGGAGTAGCGGGGAGGTAGAGAACAGGGTAGAAACAACATCGTAACAAGCAGCGGTGGCGCATTGATAACGTCTACTGATTGCTCTGTCTCAGTGATGCAGCTTGTCTTCTACTCTAACCAAAATAGTGCACCCCTAGCGGAAAATTCTTGAATTGCATTTAATTAGAAAAAAAAATCCTTGTCTTTTATGGCCGGTTCTGGCCCGCAGGCCGTATGTTTGACACCCCTGCCTTAGAATAAGGAACAGACACCTAAGAATAGGGCACATTCCTCATTCTAAGTTTTTGAAAAAGAACTGAAGGACAGAACGTTCCCAGAATGACCATACCTGGTAGTACTTGACCTGTTCTTAGAAGGAGGAGGAGCAAACAGTCCAGGTCCTTGGCAGCCGGGTCTGGGGAGACACTCCAGATCTCTAGATCCAGTGGCCCCAGATCATGGAGAGGACTCGCACACAAAGGGGTTACTCTGTCATGCATCTTCCACTGCATGGTCATAGTTGGGGGCAGGATGGAGAAGGTCACCAACTTCATATTTCTCAGGGGTGCAGATGTCTGGAGACATCTCCTGGTCAGTGAACACCTCAGTGGTCAAACAAGGCCCAGCAGCAGCTGCACTTCAGAGTGTGCTCTGAAGGTTTAGTCTGAATCAGCAACTGTTGATCTTTTATCTGTGGACCATGGAGAGCATACTGGGGAACAACATCTCCACGTGGCTCAGCGGCTCCTCTGCAGAGAGTGATCAGGACAGCAGAGAAGGAAAGTGACTGCACTCTTGCCTCCCTGAGGGAACATTTCAAGCTCACAGAAGCTTCAAGACGGACATAATAACAACATCAAGGCCACTGGCTGATCCTTCTCTTACCATCTGGAAGGAGATACTGCACTCCAAAAACAGATTAAAAAGGTATAAAAAAGAGCTTCTACCCATGAGTGCTCAGATTTTCTACCCCTGGGCCATCAGGTGAGGAGCCAGAGGTGGACCATGTCTGGTCTAGGATCCTCCTCACCTGAGAAGCTCCCTCCCTGATCTACAGACACCATGGTGATTGTGATCATTTTGATAAAGAGTTCACTTCTGAAGAAAGGGGGAAACGGTGAATGGAAGGATCACTAACACATATCACCACATCTCTCTTTCTTTAGAGAGGCCTGTCAATGTCAAGCATATCAGGAAGAAGAGTTACCTGAAGATTGTATGAAGACATTAAATGGCTGACTGTGCCAGACCCAGGTTTTCTGAATATTTTATTGAAAACATAGCATGGCACCAGGAGTGGACCAGCAACAGGAGTCATGTAAGGTAAGCAGACCAAAAATGTTGACTATGAGACTTTTAACGAGCCTTACAAGAATGAGATTTTAGAACAGTATGTGTTCAACAGCCTACAAAGAGCATTGATACTTCTGTTACGGACTTAAAGCTAAAAGTCAGGACACGCAACTTTGGATGCTTCTGGATTTGATGATTCCTGATCAAGCAGTGGGAAGGTTGCTTGGAGAGACTGAGCTAACTTTGCTTTCAGGTAGGGCAACATGGAGCTCCGTATTGCTGCCAGAAATGAATTAAAGGGTGCCAACAGAGGGCCAAAATCTGCTTTCAGGACGAATATCGAAGGATACTTCAATAAAAGAGACCCCCAGCGCATCTGGGAAGGCAACCAACACCTCACGAGTTACAAGGGCAACCAGGACCCGGCAGCCAGGACCTGGCCCCCACTGGTGGCAGCAGCCACTCACTGGCTACGGAGCTCATCACTTTTATGCCCGCTTTGAGGTAGCTGACCCTGCATCTTCACGATTGCACTACCATCTACAACTGACAAACCAGCATTTTCTGTGAATGTTAAGGATGTCAAGGGCGTCCTCTGGGGAGTCAACGGATAACATCCCTGGAAGAGTGCTCCAAGACTGTGCACATCAGCTGACTGACATATTCACAAACATTTTCAACCCATCTGTGGCAAGATGCACTGTACCAAAATGTCGAAAATCACCACTGTCGTACCCGTACCAAAGACAACACACATCAGTAGCCTACATGACTACAGACCAGTAGCACTTACATCAACTGTAATGAAGTGTTTTGTGAGGCTGGTTTTATTACATGTTCAAGCAGCACTCCCACATTCCCTTGACCAACACCAATAAGTACATCAAGCCAAAAGGTCAACAGAGGATGCCATTAAGACCAAACTTTACTCAGTATTGACACATCTGGAACATCCATGCTCCTGTTCAAGGATTCTGTTTGTAGACTTCAGCTCTGCATTTAATACAATCATGACTACCAGACTAGTAAACAAGCTACTGGAACTAGGAAATGCTGAAGAAGAATCAGAAGGACTTCTTAACAGACCACCTCCAGACTGTCAGGCTGATTCCCAGCACTGGAGACCCCCAGGGGTGAATGCTGTCTCCAGTCCTGCACACACTCTACACTTTTGACAGCACACCAACATGCGACACTAACAACATAATCAAGTTTGCGGATGATACAATAGCAGTGAGACTGCTCCATGACTGAGTCAGCATACCAGAACGAAGTCCACGATCTCACACTTTGGTGCTCTAAAAACAACCTGGCACTGAGCACAACAAATCAAAAGAACTGATAGTGGATTTCATGAGGGGGCGCATGGTTCCCCGTCATCTGTATATCAAAAGAGTGGCGGTTGACAAGGTAAAGGAACTGAGGTTTCTGGGCAGACTCATCTCCCAGGACTTCTCATGAACCTCAAACACCATCGCCCTCATAAAGAAGGAACACCAGGAGCTCAATTTCCTGCATTCACTAAGGAAAGTCAACCTCTCCCAGAGCTGCTGCTGTCTTTCTCCAGATACTCTGTAGGAGACATCCTCTGCCACGGCATCCCGGTGTGGTTTGTGACCTGCCCGAAGGCAGAGCAGAGGCCATTACTAAGTCACCAACACACATCTCCCCTCTCTTGAAGACATCTACAGGTCCCAATCTGCAATATGCAACGTGCCAACAACATAATAAAACCCTCATCGCACCCAGGGAAGACCACTTCACCCTTCTGCCCTCTGGAACATGGTGCGGCTAATTCTGATTCTAACTTTAGCTGTTGACATGCTTGTGAATAAGCTCTGCAGAAGGCTAATACATTTGGTGAAGCATCAAGGGACGCAGCAGTAGACGTGATTACTACCTGGACAAAGAGACCATGAACAGCGTATACTAAATGGCATAAAAGCACAGAGATGTTGGTTTGTAAAAGGTGTGGCACCAGACATGCACCAAAACAGTGCCAAGTGTATAGAAAAGTCTGCAACAAGTGCAGAGGACAGCATCTTTTTGCAAAACACTGCCTCTCTAAAGGTAAAATGGGCCTACGTGAACACACACAGACAGTCGAAGAAACTCACAGTGATTCATTCTTTGCGGGCTTGGTGATACAGGAGCACTCCTTGTCTACAAGGATGGAGAAGTCAAGCAGAAAAAGTTTGTGGACTGGACCAATGGATAGAGCCACTACACGTGAAGGGCACTGTCATTATGCTCAAACTGGACACAGGCGCGAAGGCTGACATAGTGAATAAGCTTGACATCCAGGCTATGAAGGTACAACCACATGCTCAGCCAAACAATACATTGCTCAAAGCCTACAATGGACAGCCCATTCACACCACAGGCATATGCAGACTTCAGGAAAAAGTCAAAGGTAAAGCACACAGCCTCATGTTTGTTGTCATACCAATGGGACACAAGTTGCTGCTTGGTGACAAAGCACATATGAGACTAGATCTCGTGAAATAGTGCACCAAATCCGCAGGTATGAACCAAACAGTGTGGGGTTGATTGTGAGCGAGTACCCAGACATCTTTAAAGGCCTTGCTGCTTTACCATTCACCTACAAGATACGGCCTTAAGAGGATGCAATAGCCTGTTGTTCATGCATCCTGGCGCGTTCCAAGCACCACTGAGTGACAAGTCAAGACAGGAACTCAACTGCATGACGTCACTGGGAGTTAACAAGAAAGTGGAGGAGCCCACGGAATGGGTCAAAAAACATACCGATGATCTGAGCTTGTGAATGGATCCCAAAGATCTCGAAGCCAACGTGAAAAGAAAGCATTACCAGATTCCCACAAGAGGTGAAATCGTATGTGAAATGAAAGGTAAACAGCTCTTCGGTCAGCTTGATGCATCCTAAGGAGTTTGTCAGATAAAGCTGCATGAGAACAGCATCAGATACCGTACATTCAACACACTTTTTGGCTGTCACCTTTCAGGTGATGCCCTTCAGTATCTCCCTTGCTCCCAAGATTTTCCACAGGACCCATCTTAGCTCCACAGAGCTAGAAAAGGGTGTTTTCACTGTTTCCAATATGGAAAAGAGGAAGTGAAGCAGTAATAAATGGACAAAGCGTAAGAATAATTCAGACAGGGTGGGGGGGCTCTGCTTTGTCTGGCAAGGCCTTCAAAACACCATCCAAAAAGCAGTAAAGCAGTAGTCAGGCATCACTCCCTAATGACTCAACTCCTTCTACACCGGATTTGAGGACACCACCACCCAGCTAGAAGGGATCAAGACCCCACTCCTACCTGGTGACTCCACAATCACCACCAACACAGATGACGTGGTGTGAAACCAGAGCAAGAGTTCTCGGGGCCCAGATAACATTAGTGGTTGTGTCCCTGACACAGTGCTGAGCAGCTGGAGTTGTATGTCAGATCCTGTTCCAGAGATATACAGACGGCAGAATAATTTCCCAGCTGAGGAGACACTCCATAGTGATCCCCCGGCATCCCCAAGAGGAGCACAGCGAAACCAACATCTTCTCTGACCCCCGTCGCATCTCCACCAGCTCTCCTCAGGGTGATGAGAGGTTTGCAGGGTTAATTGAGGAGTTAGACAGCGCTGGGGATAAGGGTTGCCCTTCTCCTCTGGGTTTTGCAGGCGGGGCGGTGGAGTCTGAGGGCAGCAAGGAGGGGCATCGAGAAACACTGTACAACACTACACACGCACACATGTATGATGATAGACACACACACACACACACATACATACATACATGATAGACATATGCACAAACCTGATGACACATACACACATAATGATAGACATATACATATATGCACACACACATACTTGATGACAGACGCATACACACATATACATGATGATAGACACACACACACGCATACATACATACATACATTACATACACTCCGACAAAACACACATACTCACACACGCACGCACAGTAAGATGAACCAAGCCCCGAAACGGAACCCGGTCTACATTAATCACATCTGAAGCTTCGGGTTGTATTTCCGATTTTCTTCAACTCTAGGAAATTTTAACTACTTTCTCAGTCTGAGATTTCAACGAACCACCGATCATCGGTCCGGTCCCGGGCCGTGGGAGCCCTGCGGAGCCGGTCGTTGCGTCACGGCGCGCGTACCCGCGCAGCGCGCTCCCGTCACACTTCCTTGTTCGTGAGTAGCAGAAAAAGTTAGTCTTCGACACGGCGATCCGTCACAGCCCGCCGGTTCCGCCTTCCCCGGTCCTGCTCTCGGTGCCGGCCCCGCGAGCTGACCCGGACGCGTCACCCCGAACCCGCCGGATCATGTCGGACCCCCGAGGAGAACCGGAGCCGGACGGAGAGCAGCAGCCGCGGGGCGCCGAGGGAGGGGACGGTAGGTCGGGCCGCGGCCGGCCGGCGGCCCACTCTCGAAAAGCGAGGCTCCGGCTCTAGGGGTCCGGGTCCGGGTCCGGGTCCGGAGTTGTTGCGCGCTCCGGGTCCAGATCCGGGGAGGTGCGTTGACGGAAACAGCGTACGAACTTTTCGATTCGGTTCACTCAGCGCGAACCAGAGCTGGCGGGAATTTCTGGCACAACACTGAGTGACCCCCGCGGGTCCGGCGGATGCGTCACTTCCGGGGACAGGGGTCGGAAGTTCGTTCCTGTGGGAGACTCGAAAAAAGAAGGCGGTGTGACGCCATCGGTGTGGCCTCACACCGGATGTGACGTCCACCGGCCCTCTGACTTTTGTTTTGGTTTTATTTCGTGTCACTTCCTGCTTGCACCTAATTGGCTGTTGGGGCCGGTCCCACAGACATGGTTGGGGGTGCACATGGGACATGGAGCTAAGACCCTTTGGTCCTCCTCCTCTCATTGCCCGGAGACCCTCGGGTCCTTAATTACACCTTAATGGTTCTCCTAGACCACATCGTCCACATCGTCTGACGTCTCTGTTCTCCTTCCAGATGTGGTAGATGACCCCATCCTGGAGCAGGGTGCCGTGGTTCTCAGAGGGTGAGTCCAGACATTCACATGGTGGACGGCCGTGGAACTGCTGTGGGTTCCTGAGAGACAGCTGCATTGTTCCCGTCCGATCCGGTGAAGATGAAGGTCCGGAGCCATTGTTCCACGGCCACGTTCCTCCTGGTCCATGCCTGAGGATCCATCAGTTTCCGTGGAGGCTCTTTCCCCTCTGACGCAGGTGCGTGTGCTGCAGGTATGTGATTGAGAGGATCAATGCAGAAGATCCCAACGTCCACGTCTCCACGGAGGACCTGGGGGGCCAGAGGAACGAGCAGCAGGACCCCCAGGTGAAAGAGGTGGTGGAGCAGCTGCTGAAGATTGCCGAGGAGCTCAACAGGAATGCAGAGCTGCAGAGGTATGTTTGTGGGTTTATCTACAGTGTGTGTATGTATGTTTGTATTTATGTGCAGTGTGTGTGTGTGTATTTACACATATATTCGTGTGTGTCTGTTTATGTATGTATTTATGTATGTATATGTGTGTGTTAGCTTTTATGTACAGTATTAGTGTGGATTTTTTAATTGTGATTTGTGTGTTAATTTATGAAGGTATATCTGAATGTATGTCAGACCGAGAAAAAGCATATGACAGGGTGCCAAGATAGGAGCTCTGGTATTGTATGAGGAAGTCTGGAGTGGCAGAGAAGTATTTTAAACTGGTGCAGGACATGTATGCTAGCTGTGAGACATTGGTACGGTGCGCTGTGGGGGTAACAGAGAAGTTCAAGGTGGAGGTGGGACTCCATCAGGGATCAGCTCTGAGCCCTTTCTTGTTCGCAATGGTGATGGACAGGCTGACAGATGAGGTTAGACAGGAATCCTCATGGACCATGATGTTTGCACATGACATTGTGATCTGTAGTGAGAGCAGAAAACAGGTAGAGGAAAATCTAGAGAGGTGGAGGTATGCTCTGGAAAGGAGAGGAATGAAAGTTAGTCGCAGCAAGACAGAATATATGTGTGTGAATGAGAGGAACTCGGGTGGAACGGTGAGGCTTCAGGGAGTGGAGATCAAGAAGCTAAAGGATTTCAGGTACTTGGGGTCAATAGTCCAGAGCAACGGAGATTGTGGAAAAAAGGTGAAGAGACGGGTCCAAGCAGGTTGGAATGGGTGAAGAAAAGTGTCAGGGGTACTATGTGATAGAAGACTATCGGCCAGACTGAAAGGAAAGGTGGTGAGACCAGCGATGCTGTATGGACTAGAAACTGTTACAATGACCAAAAGACAGCAGGCAGAACTAGAGGTTGCAGAGATGAAGATGTTGAGGTTCTCTTTGGGAGTGACCAGGATGTATAGGATCAGGAATGAGTCTATCAGAGGAACAGCACATGTTAGATGTTTTGGAGAGAAGGTCTCCGTGTTGTTTTATGTGTGTGTCACCCTGTCCTGTGTACCTGTGACCGTTTATGTCAAGTATGTGTGTGTATTTTTTAATTGAAGCGTGTGTCAATGTATGAAGGTATGTACAGTATGTGTATATGTGTACGTCTTTACATATCTGCATCTGTGTGCATTTTTGTCTGACTCCATGGTGTGTTAATTTGTGTGTGTTCATGAATGTATGTGTGTTTGTGTGTGTTTATGTAAAAAATAGTGTGTTTGATTTTTTTTTTTACAGTTTGTCCTTCCGGTTTATGTCCAGTATGTATGTGCTTTTAATTGACATGTATGTGTTAATGTATGATGGTGTGTGTGTGTGTGTGTGTGTGTGTGTGTGTGTGTGTGTGTGTGTGTGTGTGTGTGTGTGTGTGTGTGTGTGTGTTCTGTATGTGAATGTGTTAACGTGTGTGTCTTCATATATATATATATATATATATATATATATATATGGTGTGTGTCTGTCTGTCTGTTTATGTATATGTTAATGTGCATTTGTGTGTTTATTTAAAGTTTTTGAAGTATAGTTTTGAAGTAAAGTTTTTGTGTATAGTGTGTACAGTTTGATACACTGTTGATTTTTCAGATTTTCCCACTTGGAAAGCATGTAGAGGTCTGTAATTTTTTTTCATAGGTACTCTTCAACTGTGAGTGACAGAAACTAAAACAAAAATCCATAGAAACACATTGTATAATTTTTAAGTAATTAATTAGCATTTGATTGAATGACATAAGTATTTGATCACCCGCCAACCAGTAAGAATCACGGCTCTCACTATTAGTTCTTCTTTTTGAAGCCCCCCTCTTCTCCACTCTTTACCTGTATTAACTGCACCACTTTTAACTTGGTAACTGTATAAAAGACACCTGTCCACAGACTCAATCAAACAAACTCCAACCTCTCCAAAATGGCCAAGACCAGAGAACTTCAGGGATAAAATTGTACACTCGCACGATGATGGGATGGGCTACATGAAGGTAACAACTGTCGGCACAATTATTAGAAAATGGAAGAAGTTCAAGATGATGGTCAGTCTCCCTTGGCCTGGGGCTCCATGCAAGATCTCACGTTGCAGGGCATCAATGATCATGAGGAAGGTGAGTGATTAGCCCAGAACTACATGGCTGGACCTGGTCAATGATCTGAAGCGAGCTGGGATCACAGTCTCAAAGAAAACTATTAGTAACACTATGCTGTCATGGATTAAAATCCTGTACCGCACACAAAGTCCCCCTGCTCAAGCAAGCACATGTCCAGGCCCGTCTGAAGTTTGCCAATGACCATTGGATGATCCAGAGGAGGAATGGAAGAAGATCATATGGCCTGATGAGACAAAAATAGAGCTTTTTGGTCTAAACTTTTTTTTTTTTTTTTTGGGGCAAGATGGCGGGCGGGAGGACACTGGCGCGTTTGGCTGCCGTTTCCCGCTCTCCAACCAATCAACCAAACCAAAGACAAAGGCTCACCTGGACAATCTCCAGCAGGCTACCAACCTAGCTTGCCGACCTGAGCAGGCTGGCTTGCTGGCTAGCAAGCCGGCTAGCCTCTCGAAACTCCGGATCCCGATGGCGCCTAGCAAGACGGCATTTCCATCGTCCGAAATCTTCTTGCTCCTCCTGCTCCGCCATCTCTCCCTCCACCAAAAATCCATCTCCGACATCCAGCTCCAACACTTGCCTCCAGCTTGTCCCTGGACTGGCGCTCATCGCCACACTCTGCAATCATGGACTTCTTCCCAATAATTCTGTGTATGTTCTGTTCCTTCTGTTTTTTACTTGTGAAGCGTCTTTGAGTGTCATGAAAAGCGCTATAAAAATCCCATGTATTATTATTATTATTAAACTCCACTCGCCGTGTTCGGAGGAAGAAGAAGGATAATTACAACCCCAAGAACCCCATCCCAACCGTGTAGCATGGAGGTAGAAACATCATTCTTTGGGAATGCTTTTCTGCAACGGGGACAGGACGACTGCACCCTATTGAAGGGAGGATGTACGGGGCCATGTATTAGAAAATCTTAGCTAACAACCTCCTTCTCTCGGTAAGCCTTGATGATGGGCCGTGGCTGAATCTTCCAGCATGACAGCGACCTGAAACACATAGCCAGGGCAACTAAGGAGCATTTCAAGGTGCTGGAGTGGCATAGCCAGTCTCAAGACCTGAACCCAATAGAAAATCTTTGGAGGGAGCTGAAAGTCCGTATTGCCCAGCGACTTCCCCGAAACCTGAAGGTCTGGAGAAGATCTGTATGGAGGAATGGGACAAAAATTCCTGCTGCAGTGTGTGCTAACCGGGTCAATAACTACAGGAAACATCTGATCTCTCTAATTGCCAACCAAGTTAGGTTCTGTTTTTCTGATCTATCAAATACTTATGTCATGCAATAAAAAGCAAATTAATTGCTTAAAAATCAATGCAATGTGGTTTCTGGATTTTTTTTTTTGAGATTCCGTCACTCACAGTTGAAGAGTACCGATGATAAAAAATTACAGACCTCTACATACTTTGCAAGTAGGAAAAGCTGAAAAATATGCACTTCATATACTTCTCACTGTATGTGTGTGTTTATGCCCACCACGTGTGTGAGTATTTCTTCACATGTACGTCTGTCTCCATGTTGCGTGTGTGTGTGTGTGGTTGTCCACGTCCCCCTTCAAGCATACAAACATGCAGATGTTTCCCAACCGCCCTAATCGACCAGGTCTGCTGTCAGCAAGGGGTTGCAACACAGACACACAAACACAGACACAGACACACACACTCAGTGTAGAAGCTTCTCAGATAGGTGTTAGGGGTGTAGAGAGGGAGGGTGTGTTCAGGGGCAGCCTGAGAGTGTGGGAATCCTGGGTCTCCCCTGAAGTCCTTTCCTCTGACAGGCTCATCAGCCAGGTCCAGGGGAACTGTGCCCAGGACATCTTCATGAAGGTGGCCAGGAGCATCTTTGTGGATGGTATCAACTGGGGACGTGTGGTGGCCCTCTTCCACTTGGCCTACAAGCTCATACACAAGGTGACACACACACACACACACACACACACACACACACACACACACACAGATATCTTCATGAATGTATGAATGTCTCCCTGTGGAAAGGCTCTGACCAGCAACCATCTGGAGAACGTCCGGATCATCACCGGCTGGTTTCTGCAGGTCATCCGGGAACAACTGCACACCTGGCTGGTCCAACAAGGGGGCTGGGTGCGTCTGAAGGTTCCTGCCTTGTTCCACCTGGTTCCTTTGGGTTCTTCGCTCTCATCTTGACTTTCTGTCCTTGTAGGAGGGTGTGATCCAAGGAATCTCCCGCTGGAGAACCGTTGCTCTGCTGGCGTCCATGGCTTTTGTGGTGGCCGTGGTGTTCTACCGGAGAACCCGGTAGAACCTCCCCATTTCTCCTCCGTTGGAACCTCCTTTTCTCCTTTTTTTTTTTTTTTTTTTTTTTTAATTTGCTCCTTGGAATCCGTACTCTGGACCGGAACATCTCAGAAATTTCTCGGGTGTCTAAGTATGATGTTCTTCTGGCACTCCAACCTCCTCCCAGCTCTCTTCCAGACCCTTGAGCTGACGTGGAGGTACGAGGAAGGTTCTGCTTAGTATTTCCTCCTCGGCCACACGTGAGGACCATAGTTCTCCAGGTC
The DNA here is from genome assembly GCF_037954325.1 of Fistularia commersonii. Classification (NCBI taxonomy): domain Eukaryota; kingdom Metazoa; phylum Chordata; class Actinopteri; order Syngnathiformes; family Fistulariidae; genus Fistularia; species Fistularia commersonii. The sequence goes on along the minus strand of NC_141292.1, from coordinate 18,460,719 downwards.
CCTCCTTTGAAGGTCCAGACATGGAAAGGTTCTGCATGAACCTTCTTCTATGTGTGAGAACAAACTCTAAGAACTCATATGGGAACCTCAACGTGGCTCCTCCCTCAGGGACCCAGAACATGCTTTCAGCTGATCCTCCTGTTCCTTGGTTTTCCAGGGTCTCCTGGGTTCTTGCTCTCGGTTCCACTTCCTCAAACACTATAGCTTTGTGTGTGTGTGTGTGGGTGTGTGTGTGTGATCAACACCAGCAATGAGAATTGACAACAATGTCATGGAAGACCAAAAGTTCCCAGATGTTACTCAGACCCAGATCAGAACCTTCAGAAGGGTTCCTCCTTAGGCCTCCTGGTTCTCCTCCAAGATTTCAAAGAGAACCATCACGCAGGATCACATCCCCACAAGTCCATCCTTGAACAAGAAGGAGTACACACACATATACCAACAGAACGATAGAACACACACATAGAGACACACACATAAACAGACACGCAATCATAAACACACAGATACTAACACAATGGTAGAACATATACATATTAGGTGAACACACACACGGTCATAAACACACAAGTGTGGACTGGAGATGGTTGAATCTGCAGTGTGTGTCTCCTTCTTGCACTGGAGAACCTTCTGGGTTGTGGACTTTCTGGGTTCTGACCTGAGAACCCCCCCCCTTGCTGCCCCTGTCACCATGGAAATGCAGCATCAGTGGGCAGCTCTGGGTTCTCCTGGGGTTTTTCTACGACAGCAGGTGTGTGACGCATTTCTTTTGGCGGCATTGCAGTGGAAGCCGTGGCGGTCTTAGGCTCCACCCCCTGCCTAGATCAGCTGACCGCCCAAGAGGCTGTTTGCTCATGGCTTGTTTGCCTTTGGGAAGCAGAGCGAGGTGTTCCGTGTGGGGAGCCCTGATTGGCCCGGGCCCCAGAAGCGGCGCTTGGCGCGCAGCGTCTTGCAAAATGCCAGCGTTATCTACATCCTGTGTGTCAACACGGTTCCACATCTGCAAACATCTGTTTACGTTCTCCTGGTAGCACGTCCAAGAGGTAGGCTAGCTTGGGTTTTTAAGGGGACTATTGGAATCACTGTAAGATGTTGCTGAGGTTCTGGTCTCTGGAGGGACTCGTTCAAGGACCATAGCCTTCTCTCACTCCATTTAGAGGGATCTCTGAAGGGTTGTCTGGTTCTAAGGTGACCTGGGGAGCCACCTGACTGTCATGGATTAAAATTGTATGTACAATTTCACTCTGTCTATGGGTCTGATTTAACCAGGAGCTCCATCCTGGGCTCTTCTGTTCATCATCCTCCTCACATCTCCTCAGGAGGAGCAAGAGGAGATCCTTCCTGAGGAGTTTTAAAGATGTCAGTCAAGACCCCATGTCAACATACTGTGGGAGGAGTGTTTAAGAGGGTACTTCAACAGAGTCTACCTCTAAATCACGGTGCCCACACTTTTTCGCCTTGTGAGCTACTTTTCAAATGACCTTGTTAAAATGATCTACCAATGCTTAAAATGCTTGATGTATAGTTATTGAGATATCTACTGAGCATACTTGAAACAATATGTCTGTGCATCTTGCCAAGCTGCATGCACCCTTCAGGCACACTACAGCAGAGTACATTTTTGGTTGTTACCTCACTCTGATGACTTGCACTACATGGATTCAGCCAGAACAGCAGAGTCTAAACAGTTGGTACTCGCAGACGCTCTCAAGCTTTTAAAACTGGCCCCTGAGAAAAATGCTGTTAGGACAACCGCGTTCCTTCCCACGCTCACCTTCTCAGTTCGCTTTTTGGAGTGAACTGGCCAGTTAATTACAATCGACATATTGGGCACCACTGTTCTAGAGGATATTTTCGTGAAGCCCACCTCCAGGCTCTGGAGGTTACACACAGTAAATTAAGTGGACCTCATCATTCTGGGGGGAACTTCGATGAGGTCCACCTCCTAGTACTGGGGGGTATTTCAACCAAGTACAACCCCAGGCTTTAGAGGGTACTTCAGGAAGGTCCACTTCCAGATTCAGGAAGGTATTTCAATTAAGTTGTCCCACAAATTCTAGAGGATACTTTAGTGACAACATCCACCTCTTATTTAACAAAGTCCGCCTCCAAGTTCTGGAGGGACTTTGACAAAGTCCATCTCCAGGTTCTAGAGGGTACTTAAATAAAGTCCTCTTCAAAGGTTCCAGAGGATACTGTGTTATTGAGTACTTCAATCAGGTCTAAATCCAGGTTCTGGATAGTAATTCAATGGAGTACTCCTCAAGGGACTAGAAGGCACTTCGGCAAGGTCCAACTCCAGGTTCTGGACAGTACTTTAATAATTAAGAGGAAACGACAAAGCTGACCCTCATCACCTGCTAGGACTGTGAAAACCATGGACTTTGGCGAGTCCAAATAAAAGAACATGAAATGTTTCACCTGGAATACTGGAGGTACATATGAGTTGTACCTGATTATCTAAGATGCAGGGAGCTATTGTACAGCTCAACATTATGGCGCTTCAGAAGCAGTTCTCAAAAAAACTTCTGACATGGAACCTCAAACTATTTCTGTGTAAACAGGAGCTGCAAAACCTCTTGCCCTATGGAAGGTGGGGCACAGGCAGCAAACAAGTCCAAACACTAGGTGGTGCTTGAGCTTCATCAGAAAGGTTTAAATTCCCGAAGCAATCCTTAACACCTGCAGCCGATCTACAGGGTTCCTGTTTGGTTCTCTCTTATGTTCTGACCCGTTCAATACAAGAACATCAAGCATCAAGCATTTTTATTTTGTACGCCGCGTTGTGATGATGGACCTGGGAACCAGGACTTGGTTTGTGTAGAAGGCAGAAGTACAAGATGTACAAGCCCCCTGGAGTCGGAAGTCACGGGCCAAAACCCAAGAGAATGGTGAAGTTTTTTTTTCTGAGTCCAATATTTAGTTAAACATGCTTTTAATGGGAATCAAGAAGTGCAAGTACACATCGGATCACAGGAAATACGTCACATAATCGATAATCTAGAGCAGTGTGTCCATGGGGGGCAGGGGACCTCTGGTCTGGGTTCTTGTCCAGACTGGACTTGAGAGTCCCTGAGAAGCGATTTGCTGCCATGTTCTTTCACTCAATTAAGCACAGAACACAGAACCAAGTCACAGAACCGAGCAAGAACTAAGGCTGTGGAGGAGGATTATCAGGATGCCCTACCACCATGATGGTTCCCCTACTCTCTGTGGGTCATCTGGGCTTCAACCTTAGTGGCGCAACATCAGCTGGGTGAAGAACCTACTCTGGTGCTGTTCCTCTGCGACCGAGAACCTAGTGACTTAAGGAGCCTCACAGCCCCGAGGTTCCGGATTCTGATCGAGTGATTGACTGGGTTCTCTAGGTTTTCTCTTCACCTTTTCCTGCCTTTTCTCTGTATGTTCTCTCCATGTTGTCCTGCCTGGGCTCTCTCTATGCATTCTCTCCCGTTTTTACAGCCTGGGTTCTCCCTGTTTGTTGTCTCCGTGTTCTCCTGCCTGGGTTCTCTCCAGGCTCATCGTCAACATCACACAGGTCACCGAAAACTCAAAAATGGTCTGCAGGAGTGAATTAGAGGTTAATGGCTGAATCATCAACAACTGCCTGTCCAATTAAGCCCTGCTTCCTGTGATTAGCTCTGCCCCCCTTGGTACAGATAGTGACTAAGTGAATGAGCTTCGGGGGGCTTTGGTCCAGCTGGACTGAAGGCTCTCCAGCAGGAGCAGCAACAGCCAATGTTCTTGTGAACAGCAAACACTGGCAGGTGGAACTTGGTGAGTCTAGAAGACAAACCAACCAGTCAGCAATTGTTCCTCCAGTGGTGTTTGTTTTGGAACCAACCGAAGAATCCATGGGTTGGGTTCTGGGGTTTGGAAATGGCCCAACACCTTTCTTCCGTAGACAGAACCAATCTTGCCCAAGTGGTGTTACATCTCTGCTTCTGGATCAAAGAGGTCCCAGTTACATAGAGAAGAAGCAGAACTCCCTGTTTGCTGACTGTTGCCTGATGAGGTTCTGTGGGTCGTCCTCTGAGGGACAGATGTTCCCTCGCTGCAACAGAATAGGCTAGCTTCTGGTCTGGACCTGGTGTTCGGACCACCTCTGGACTGGGCCCATCTGGATCCGGCATCGTCTCATCTCTTGTGGAAGCTCGGGCTGTGGATGATCTGCGAGAGCTTCCCGAAGGAGTCCATGTGGTCGGCGGGCTCCTCTGTCTGCACACCGCCGTGGCCTGGCCGGTCCTGGTCCTGGGGGGGCCAGCTCGGGTCGAGGGTGCTGATTCTGGGCAGGAAGCGGGCCAGGGCAGGGACGGCGCGGTCCCGGCCTTGCAGCCGCTGGCGCTGGTTTCCCAGGCTGAGCAGAGCACCGTGGGCCGCTGAAGCATACACACTATAGCCATCGGGGCGGAGGTGCTCCCTGAAGGTGCAGAGGTCTCCTCTGAAGGTCAGCTGGAACACAAGGATCGTCGGTTAACTTCACCTGGACACGAGTGACTGAGAAGCAAGGCCCCCCCCACCCCCTCTGTTTTTCCAACAAAGGAAATGGTCCTCTTCTTCAACAGCTGTTTATCCTGGCAGACCTTATGCAGGAGGCCAAGGCTGGTGGAGCCTCTTCATTCAGCTTTTTGCTGAGCAAACATCCTCTGCTGCCGCGGACAAAGGTTGATGAACTGTGTGAATGGAGGCCTGTGGGGAGATGGGGGTGGGGGGCAAGGGTGGACGGGGGTGGAGGGGCAAGGGCCAGTCCAGGCTCATTCACAACACGACAAAGACCAAACCAGCCTCAGATCCTGCAGGTGGACTGACGTATACCACTCACACCGTGCACCTTTGTTTTTTTAAGGTGGGGGTTCGAAACCTGCCAGTATGCCATGCATAGCTCAACGTACACGGTGCACCTTATAGATTTTGCTATAATACCCCCCCCCCCAACTTGCCCCAGTCAACCTTCAGTTCTCAAATGTCTGACTTCTACAGGTGCAACTGTAGTTTGTCATTAGCTGCTTGTCCTTCTATTCCTTCCTCAAGTCTTGGTGCTACAACTAGAATCCCAACCCCATTGAGACTGTCGGAGGAACTCATTTGATCGTGTCAGAACGTATTGCTTTTTCCTCACTATCATGTAAACTGTAATAACACGGTAATAACATTGTAACAGAGTAGTTATACAGTAACAAAATGCCACGGGGACGTTCTCCCCAAGGACCCTACCGATGAGAAGATCCTCCCGTTCTCCTCCAAGCACAGGAAACGGTCAGTGGCAGCACCTCGGATGACAACACAGCCCCGGTCCACGGGCCGGATCTCCAGCAGGCCTGGGGGTGTTCGAGATTTGGGTTAGTTGCTTTGTAGCGTTGCCGCTGTCTGGCCCCTCCCACCCAGGGCTTACTTACTGTGAGAGGTCTGATCCGCCGAGCCCCCAATCTGCCCGTCCCCCCCAATCAAAAGGTGCAGTCCAGGTCTGACGGCATACAGGTGGCGGAGCCGGACCACCTGGTCCCAGCCCTGCGGCTCTGCCGAGCATACAACTCCCCCTACCAGCAGCAGGGCGATGAGGGACACAGTGGCAGCCGGCAGCGTCATGGTTGCTGCTCTGAAGGGGGGCCTCCTTGCTGTCCGCCTTTTAAACCCCACCTTATCAGCTGCTGATAACCTCCTCTCCCCAGACCACTTCCCAGAAGTGGACCACAACACCTCCCGTGACGTCCGCCCAGCTCTGCTCCCCCCTCCGGCCTACATTCCCCTCCCCAGTTGCCTACCACCGCCAGCAGGGGGGGCCCGTGGGCCTCCATTGGACACGAGAGCCACATCTCCAGGGCCTGGAGAGACGAACTGGTCTTACACCAATCAGTGTTTTCAAGTACTGCTTGTGGTACCTTTGCAGACTAAGAGCTTCCTGAGATGTTCGTGATCAATGAGCCCCTCTGGTCCAAACCTGGTTCTGACCTGCAGCCCTTCAGCAAGGCTCAGGTGGAATATCAGCCAGTACCAGTACATGTACTTATACAATGCATTATTACTACGGCTGCATGTACAGACACGGAGTGTTGTTTCTGTTGTTCTTGTTTCCCTATCCCCTCTTCTTGTCCTCTTGGCTGTTCAATTCACTATCTTTGCTCTTCTGGTTGCAGTTGTTGCTGTCATTGTTATTCTTTTCATTGTTCTCATGTTCTTCTTCCTTTCGTCATTGTTTTTCAAGGTCATTGTGATTGCAGTGATTCTTCTTCTTCTTCTCCTTGTTGTTGTTATTGTAGTCATTGTTCTCCTTCTTCTCTTGTTGTTATTGTTCTGGCTGTGGCTATTGTTGTCATTGTTCTTTTTCCTGTTCTTCTTCTTCTTTTTCACATTGCTCCCATTCTCATTATTGCTGGTCTTCTTTTTCTCATTGCTGTTTTTGTAGTTGTTCTCGTTGTGGTGGTCTAGTTCCTGTCATCATTGCTTCTGTTGTTGGTGTTTTTCTTCCACCTGTTGTCTTCCTATTTGTACTTGTTCTCATTGTTCTTGTAGTTGTTGCCGCAGTGGGCCAATGCTCAGTGCTGATGTTACGGTAGTGAGGTCTTGTTGTTGGAGTTCTGTCTTGTATCATGGTGGTCCTGTTGTTATTGTCATCATTTTGTTGTGTTCTTGTTGATGCTGTTGTCATTGTTGTAGTAGTGGTCTCATTGCTGTTCTTGTTCATGTTGGTGGTGGAATTCTTCCACCTGTTGTTCCTCGTATTTGTTGTAGTGGTCTCGTTGTTGCTCTTCTGGTGGTCCTGTTGTTGTTGTTGCTGTTGAGGTGTTCTCCGCCCCCTGGAGCCTTTCGAGCCCCCCAACTCCCCATTATGTAAGTGTTACATAAAGAACCGGGGTGGTTCCCTGTCCTCTTCAGGCTCAGTGTTTGTGGATGGGGTAAAGTCTGGGCCCGGTGCAGCCCGGCTGTGGGTCCGGGTCACTTCACACACTCCAACACACAAATACACACACACACACACACACACACTCCAACACACTCCCTTCCGCTCTTATCGCCTTCTGGCCACTGCTTCCGATGCTGTCACCTCGGACGTTAAAGTGTAACGGAGAACAAACATGGCCATGCAGCAGAACTTGGGCCTGGGGACTCCTGCTTACCAAAGTTCTCCTGCTGACCTCCACATCTGCAGCAATACATCCACCTCCACTTCCACCTCCACCTTCACCCCCCCTGTCACCAGATGTTGCTGTGGAAGCACCAGAGGGCGCTAGCGCCGCTGTAGGGGTTTGAAGTGACAACAATGGAACCTTCCATCAGCCTGGACCAGAACACCAGGCTCTGGTTCCTATGATGTTGTCATAGGAGTGTGTGTAAGTGTGTGTGTGTGTGTTTAACAGGTGTGGTGAGAACATGTAAATGGTAATTTGAACGTGAACATTCATCAGCAGTGCGCCTGCTTTGGAGCTGTCAGGATGTCTCACACACAGACACACACACACCATCTAAAACAATATTATGAAACCGTGAGCATGTGTGTATACGTGTGTTTGTGAGTTCTGCAGGCTCCTTTTAACACGGCAGTTTTCAGTGGTTCAATGCCCAGTGTCACTGTTTCATCCGGCAGGAGTGTGTAGGTGGAGGTGAGGGAGTCAACGAGATGGGGTGCTAATTTTACTTCACAGGACACCCTTGTGGGCCCTGAGGCTCGAGGACACACTGCAGAAAATAGACATCTCCCATCTTACTTTATCTGGACCAAGGCATACTGCAGCAAATAGACATGTCCCGTCTACATTGACCAGGACTAGGTCACTTTGCAGCAAACAGACACATCGCATGTTTCCTGGTAGGACACTCTTCAGCATGTCATTCTTGTTGAGATCTTTTTGTGGCGACAAGACTTGAATGTTTTTCCCTTGTAGACAATCCATCTCTCAAACATTAACCATGACCTGGATGGCTGAGAACCTCCACAGACATCATCAGCATATAAACACGACACATCTGTGCTTACCAGGACCAGGATTCACTGCAGAAAATAGACACATCCCATTTTTCCTGAGCAGGATCAGGACATACTGAAGGAAATGCACAGGCTCTATCTGTCCTGACCAGGATGTACTTGAGCAAATAGACAGGTCCCATGTTTCCTGAAAAGATTCAGTGCAGCAAATAGACAGGTCCCATCTATTCTCATCAGGACCAGGATTCACTGCAGTAAATAGCAGTGACGTGCGGTGAGGTTCATGGCTGGTGAGGCGCTGACGTCATCACAGTCAGTGAGTGGTAAGAAGGATCCCTGTGATCAGCAGTGCCCCCTACCATGAGGCACCGTCACTGCGTGCCTCACTTAATGTCTTTTCGCAGTCGTTTTATCATTACGAGAAACACGAGAAACACGTTAGAGTTGTTGACGAAAAACATTCAACACATCAGCTAAACTATGGAAATTTAGTTCATATATAAAAGGGCTTTTTTAATAGTGACATCCACAGAGACAGCAATACGGTCTCAGTCCGTAGTATGCCAGCACAGCGAGCAGAATCATTGCGCAATTCACAGTGGGCTCCGCTGGTTGCCGCGTCACCGCATGTCTCTTCTTCATATTTGAACAGTAACTGTGAATTTTTCTTAGCGATTTTGAAAAAAAAACAACCAAAAATGATGAAGCTACGTGGAAAATTTCTTTATAGTACAAATCACCGAATAGATATAACCATTTAATTTAGTTTTTCACTTTGCATTTTTTTCTTCCCATGATGACAGGTGAGGCCCGGCCTCCCCTGCCTTTACTGACTGTACGTCACTGGTAAATAGACATGTCCCATCTTCCCTGAGCAGGAGCAGGACATACTGCAGCAAATAGACCTTATCCCCTTGGTACTGACCAGGAGCATGATGCACTCCAGCAAATAGACAGGTTCAATGCACCGAATGACTCCATTATCTGTCAGTCTGCTGATTGTCCTAACTGGACTCTGTCCTTTTCCACTACTCCATCTTCATGGCTCACCTGAGAAGGATCACTTGAAGTTGATTCCCAGCAGACCAGGTCCACCAGGAACTCCAGCCTCCAAGAGGCTGTGATACCATACGTTCCAGCGTTGCTCCTGCTGGAACTCCCGGTTTTGACACTGTCCGTCCATAACTCAACTGTCCTGGACTCAAGTGGATCGTCTGCTCCCACAGTACACAGGTGGGTCATGAAAGTACATACTAGTACTCCACAGGCTGACTCCAAGCTTACCTGATAAGTTCCAGGTAAGCTTGGGGTTGTCAGTGGTCTCTACCCCCCCCCACACACACACACACACTTCCTGTTTCTCTGCGTTCTACAAAATAATAGCATGAATACCTTTTAAGCCAAATGAAAGACAATAATATATCTTTATTTAAAAAACACAAACATTCACAGTTCAACAAATATAAATACATCAAATACATGGAGTTGAAGTAACTATCTTGTACATTTACTGCAGTACGGGTGGTTCTGTAGTACTACAGTATTGGTACACACTCACAGGAGTGGTTCTGCAACAGAACCCTTGCAGTGTTGACATGAGTACATGGAATATGTGGAGTACAAGGACTGCATGGAGTACATGAAGTACAGGAAGTACATGAAGTACATGAAGCACATGAAGTACACTTTAGAAGTATAGCTGAATTATACTGCATCGATTAGTATAGGAAGTAGCTGGAAATACAGGAAGTGAGACAAGGGCACTACCTGGGTGAGGCCCCCAGAGAACATGTCGGTATGTCTCAATGTGGAACCCTGAGGGCTGTGCACTCCAGTGTGGAACCCTAGCTGAGACTGAAGGTGAGGAACCCTTGTGGTGTCTGTGGAACCCTGAATGTAAGCGTAGAGCTCTGCGGTTCTTGTGTTAGAGTGAAGGCGTGGAACTTTGGGGCTCTGGGCTCATTGGGTTCCACAGTCGGCTTCTGGATCCAATGGATCTGATGGGTTCTCCTTCTGGTGTTCCATGTGTCCAAAGGTGCTTTTGGTTCTGGCAGGGACGTTCTCCAAGAACCCCATCATCCCCCCTTTCAAACAGAATCCGACTGAGCAGAAGAAGAACCGGCCTGCTCCTGACCTAGATCCCTCAGAACCAGGCCAGTACTAGACCTGGATCCTTTTGAACCAGACCAGTGCTGGAGGTGGAACCACCAGAGCATGACCAGGACTGGTCCGGTTCTGGATCTGGAACCACCAGCACCAGACCAGTCGTGGACCTGGTGCCCTCTGTATGGGATCAGGTGATTAGATCGGTTCCAGATCAATGCTGGACCAGTAGTCCACCAGGATCTGCCCCGAGCTGATTCAAAGGAAAGCAAAACCCAGCTGATGGGGACGCGGTCTCCTTGGAGACCCTGGATTGACAAGCGGCGCGTGGACCTGCTAACCCTAACCACATTCCGGCCCCCCACCAGAAAGGAATAGCTACTCCTCGGGTTCCTCAGAGGTTCCACCCACAAAATATCTGGAGGAGATCTCCAATTACACTGCAGGCCGAGGATTCTTCTCCCAGGGTTCTCCTGCTAGAACCTAAAGATAGACTGGATAGGGTTGGGGGCGCGGGGGGGGGGCAGAGATCTTCTTAGGAGGAGGGGAAGATGTCCTGGACAGAGACCTGAGTGGGATTTGTTCTGATGGCAGATATTGTCAAGGGGGAAGAGGGAGGGACAGAACACCGTGGGCCCAGAGAAGTTATGGACAGAGACCCTCAGAGGAGGAGATGTTCTGGACAGAGATGGTCTGACGAGCAGATGCTCTGGACAGAAATATGACAGGAGAACCTCAGAAGAATTCCAACCAAAAGGAGGACAGAAACAGAGACAATGGGCCGATCTGGAGAGAAGCGAGAACCTGCCGGTTCTCCTTTGAATCCAATCCTGGCGAGGACAAGAATCGGTGCAGAACCAGACTGAATCTGAAATTCTTCAAGAATGTGCTTTGAAAAAAACGTATCCACCTAGAGGTTCTTGGATCAGAAACCACCATGGTTATGTGACGTTCTTCAACCAACTGAGAGGAGGTTCCATCATCAAGGGTTAGGAACTAGAACCAGGGAGGTTCTGGTCCTCCGTCTCCTCTTTGCTTTATCTTGGTTGGAGCCAAAGGAACCAGTGGGAACACGGAGAGTCCTGCAGCCCAAGGGCCCGAGGATCCTCAGTTCTTCTGGTCTGGATGTGTCAACATTCTCCTCTGAAGAACGTGATGAAGAGCAGGGTTCTTAAAGAGAGTTCCCAACTTCCATGTTGCAGTTCCGAGCTCCAAGGTTCCGGCTTTTCAGCGGTCTGAAATAACCAGGCGATGATACAGCTCCACACGGAATCTCAAAATTCTGACCCTCCCTCCAGTGGACCCCTGAATGCACCACCTGTGGGATGGAGTCTGCGGGGGTCTGAGGGTGGAGTACAAGGGGTCTGGGTGGGATCTGAGGGGGTGTCGGGGGGTCTATTGGTGGAGGTCTGGGGGGGTTTTGAGGGATCCCTGGATGGTCTGGGGGGCAGGGCAGGGGTCTAAGCAGGGTTTTGGGGGGCAGTGCTTTGACTCAGATTACCAGTGGAAATGATGCCCTCTGCCACCCGCCTGATTGGTGTAGAGCCGCCAGCCCCCCCCCCCCCCCCCCCCTCACATCCTGGGCAGGAAGTGGGCCACCGTCATGGCTGCCGTCACGCGCCCCCCCCTCTTGCTGCGCCCGCCACGACCCAGCCCAATGAACATCTGAGGGTAAGACAATGACTCGTAGGCGTTGTAGTTGTTGGACAGCAACTTCTCCCGAAACTCACACTCTGGGCTGAGGGATGCCTGGGAAGAAGGGAGAGAGAAGAAGGGAGGAGAAGGGGGGGGTGGAGGAGGAGAAGAAGGGCAGGAGGTGAAGAAGAACGAGGGAGGAGGAAGAGAAGGAGGAGGGTGAAGAAGAATAAGGATTTATTGGGAAAAATGTCTGATTGTTCTGACAGCAGGAGCTCAAACAAAGATGGTGTTGCGTCAGCCATTGTTCCCTGGTGGGTATCTGACCATCTACAGGGTCCCAGACGGAGAAGCGGAACTTCAGAACCACAGACAATAATACAGGGACAATTGTGAGGGGATGAATGATGGGAGCAGATCTCTGATCTGGTGACCTACTACTACCAGAGGGCACCAAAAGACCTCAGGACAGACAGAGCCCCAAAGAACCCCGTAGAACCCAAGTGGGCTGGGAGACACCAGCTCTGCCTCACCAACCCCCAGCTCCATGTCACCAACGGAGAACTGGAAAATGGATTGTGTAGAACACCAGCCATCTAGAATGGATCACCTAGATCATGGGTCATTTAGAGCATGTCATCTGGGACTTGCAACTTCTAGAACACTGCTTGTCTAGAACATGGATCATCAAGAACACGGGTCATCTAGAGCAGTGGTCCCCAACCGTTTTATCACGACGGACCGGTCAACGCTTGACAATTTTACCAAGCACCGGGGGATACACGTAGATTGTTTATATTGCGAATATAATAATAAATGTGAATACACTGTGTACTCGTATGCAACTTTATTAGCAGCTTCCTCGTAACATTACGTCAACAACATACAGTAGCATGAGTATAACATCAAAGTCTCTGTTAACTGGTGTTGTCTGTTAAAAGCTTTCTTTTATTTGAAGGTTGTAGATTCTTCTTCTGTGTCTTCACTGGTCCTTTTCCCCTTCGAAAAGAAACTTTCCAAAAAGGTCTGTTTTTTTTGACTAATTTTGCTAGCTTGTGAGTTAAACTTTTGGCGCTCAAGTGATCGAGATGTGATCGATTTTTCAAAAGACTCAGATAATAAATCCAACAGAAAGAATTATTTCTTGGGGGTCCAATTGATCCACGGCCCGGGGTTTGGGGACCACTGATCTGGAGCGTGTGTCATTTAGAACATGGATCATGTAGAACGTGGAACAACTAGAACATTGATTATCAAGCATGCTGTCCATATAGAGAGCTTCATGGTCCTCGTCAATCATGAACATTAAGAATGTCCAACGTCCTGATCTGCTGAACTGTTGCTCCATTCATATATCAACACATTGATCCATTGATACACTGATGTATTCATATATTTGAATATTGATCCATTGATATATTAATATACTGACATATTGATCCATTGATGCACTGATATATTGATGCACCTGTAATGACATACTGATCTGTTGATTTATTGATCCAATGATTTACCGACATATCAATATATTGATCCATTAATATATTGATCCATTGATATATTGACATATTGATAAAAGTACCTTCTGACATATTGATCTTTATTATTGATCCTTTTAATCTGTGAACTCCCATCCAGGCCAGGTGACCTGCAGGAGAAGCTCTGAACAACAGGTCATCAGCTTTGAATATTGGAAGGTATTTTCTCCACCGCCCGAATTATTGAGGAGGTTCTCTGGTAGGGTTGTCCAGCGGGAGCTATAGAACCTGCTCTGACAACCACAAACCACTACAACGCTTTCAATCGGGACCCTAAAAAATGTGAGCCTCTCCTTGGGCCGTGTTCTCTGGCTTCCTTAGGTTCTTTAAGGAGGCACTCACCGATCCATAGAGCTTCCCCTGCCGGTCCATGGCCACAAACAGTCCACTGTGGACGCCGAGCAGGGTCACCACTCCCCGCTCCACCGGGGAGATCTGCAACAGACCTGCACACAGGACCACACACACCTTTACACACAGGGGAAGGGGTTCCACCTGAGAACCTCTCCAGGAGTTCACCATCAAACCCGCTTCCAGCAGCAGTTCTTCCAGACATTCCACACGGAACCAGGTTCAGAAGAACATTCATGTGAGTGTCACTCTTCCGAAAAGTGTGTGTGTTACTGCTATGTGTCTGTTTGTGTTAATATGTGTGTGTAATTGTAAGGTGAACGTGTGTTAATGTATCTGTGTGTGTGTGTGTGTGTGTGTTACTGGAATGTGTGTCTTAATGTGTGTGTGTTACTATTATATGTATGTCTGTGTGTGTGTTAATATGTGTGTGTAACCGTTATAGGTGTGTGTCTGTGTTACTGTTGTGTGTGCTACTGTTAGGTGTGTGTGTTAATGTATGTGTGTGTTAAAGTGTGTGTGGTGTGTGTGTGTGTGTGTGTGTGTGTGTGTGTGTGTGTGTGTGTTACTGGAATGTGTGTCTTAATGTTTGTGTGTTACTATTATATGTATGTCTGTGTGTGTGTTAATATGTGTGTGTAACCGTTATAGGTGTGTGTCTGTGTTACTGTTGTGTGTGCTACTGTTAGGTGTGTGTGTTAATGTATGTGTGTGTTAAAGTGTGTGTGGTGTGTGTGTGTGTGTGTGTGTGTGTGTGTTACTGGAATGTGTGTCTTAATGTTTGTGTGTTACTATTATATGTATGTCTGTGTGTGTGTTAATATGTGTGTGTAACCGTTATAGGTGTGTCTGTGTTACTGTTGTGTGTGCTACTGTTAGGTGTGTGTGTTAATGTATGTGTGTCTTAAAGTGTGTGTGTGTGTGTGTGTGTGTGTGTGTGTGTGTGTGTGTGTGTGTGTTACTGGAATGTGTGTCTTAATGTGTGTGTGTGTTACTATTATATGTATGTCTGTGTGTGTGTTAATATGTGTGTGTAACCGTTATAGGTGTGTGTCTGTGTTACTGTTGTGTGTGCTACTGTTAGGTGTGTGTGTGTTAATGTACGTGTGTGTTAAAGTGTGTGTGGTGTGCGTGTGTGTGTGTGTGTGTTTGATCCATTTTTCCCATTTCCATTTTTTTTACTTTCTCTCATTTCTGTCTTTCTTCTCAGCCTAAATCGACACTTTCCTCTCACCGCTTTACTCTACAGCTGTTCTTCCATCTTGCTTAACAATTTGATTTTCTGGCTACACATGCACCCACCAACACATGCGCACATTCACGACACGCAAACACAACCTGGCAAGCCTTGTATTTAAACACCTCACCTTCGGGGCAGGAGAAACAAAAAAGCTTCAATAGGTCTAAGTTAAGTGCTCCAACTTTCACATGTACCTTTGAAACCCTGTGTAAATGGATCGGTTATTTTTCAAGGCATATGTGACCACTTTAATTCCTCCCTCGCTGTTCAGCAAATTAGTCTTTTTTTTTACTTTCAAACTAACAAATAACATGTTTTTCTGCATGATTGTTACTATGAAAGAGCGAGTGTGTGCGTGCATGTTAATGTATGTGCGTTGGTATGTGTGTGTTACTGTTATGAGTGTGTCTGATATTGCGTGTGTGTTTGTCGGACGGACCGGAACCTCCCGCTGCCAGTTCCAGTCCGCAGGTGCGGCGCGAGTGCGCTGGCGACACTGACCTATTCTGGAGTTCGGTGTGGGAAAAACGGAGAGAAAGTATCCCCGGTTCCGAACCGGAGAACTAGGGCCGGTGGTACTCACTGTGCCGGCTTTCCGCGTGTACGCCGGTGACCGACCCGTCGGGCAGCACCTGGATGTGGAAGCCGATCCCCACGTTGCAGTAAAGCCGCCGCAGCCGCCGGATGCCCCGCAGGAAGCCACCGTCCCGGGGCAACTCCTGAGACCGGGGCAGTACCGGGGACCGGGGCAACACTGAGGTCCGGGGCAGGACCGGGGACCGGGGCAGGACCGGCACCGGGACCAGGACCAGCACCAGTAAAGCCGCCAGCGACCCCATGGCGTCCCCCCGCCCCCCCGCCCCCGCGCCCGACCTCGAAGAGCCCGGGCGTGTGCGTGTGCGCGCGTGTGCGCGCTCGAGAAAAAATAACCCTGGCTGGAGACCCGAGGCGGCGTCTGAGGTGGGAACGGACATGTGGCTATTCTTATACCCCGGGGATGACGTCACCGGGGCAGGAAGAGAGTTGGGGCACTAATAGAGACACCAGGAGGAGACACCTGGAGATACCAGTGGAGACACCTGTAGGAGACACCTGGGAGACACCCAGAGGAGACAGTAGTGGAGACACCAGTGGAGACACCTCTAGCAAATGCACACCAGAAGAGACACCAGGAAGAGACTGTGGCGGAGATACTGGTGGAGAGATCAGTAGAGGCACCATGAGGAGACATCAGGAAGAGACAGTAGTGGAGAAACTGGTGGATACACCAGTAGAGACATCAGTGGAGACACCTGGAGCAGACACCAGGGAGACACTGGTGGAGACACCAGTGGAGACACCAGTAGAGACATCAATGGAGACACCTGGAGCAGACACCAGGGAGACACTGGTGGAGACACGAGTGGAGACACCAGTAGAGACATCAATGGAGACACCTGGAGCAGACACCAGGGAGACACTGGTGGAGACACCAGTGGAGACACCAGTGGAGACACCAGTAGAGACATCAACGGAGACACCTGGAGCAGACACCAGGGAGACACTGGTGGAGACACCAGTGGAGACACCAGTGGAGACATCGATGGAG
Source organism: Fistularia commersonii (assembly GCF_037954325.1). Lineage (NCBI taxonomy): Eukaryota > Metazoa > Chordata > Actinopteri > Syngnathiformes > Fistulariidae > Fistularia > Fistularia commersonii. The sequence goes on along the minus strand of NC_141292.1, from coordinate 18,444,343 downwards.
ACACCTGGAGCAGACACCAGGGAGACACTGGTGGAGACACCAGTAGAGACATCAATGGAGACACCTGGAGCAGACACCAGGGAGACACTGGTGGAGACACAAGTGGAGACACCAGTAGAGACATCAATGGAGACACCTGGAGCAGACACCAGGGAGACACTGGTGGAGACACCAGTGGAGACACCAGTGGAGACACCAGTAGAGACATCAACGGAGACACCTGGAGCAGACACCAGGGAGACACTGGTGGAGACACCAGTGGAGACACCAGTAGAGACATCGATGGAGACACCTGGAGCAGACACCAGGGAGACACTGGTGGAGACACCAGTGGAGACACCAGTAGAGACATCAATGGAGACACCTGGAGCAGACACCAGGGAGACACTGGTGGAGACACCAGTGGAGACACCAGTAGAGACATCAATGGAGACACCTGGAGCAGACACTGGTGGAGACACCAGTAGAGACATCAATGGAGACACCTGGAGCAGACACCAGGGAGACACTGGTGGAGACACCAGTGGAGACACCAGAACAGACACCTGGGAGACACCAGGAAGAGACCGTGACGGAGACACTGGTGCAGACACCAGGGAGTCAAAAGTGGACACACCAGTGGAGACACCAGTAGAGACAGCAGCAGGAGACACCTCGGATACACCAGGAAAAGACCACGGCGGAGACACTGGTAGAGACACCAGGGAGACAACAGTGGACACACCAGTGGAGACACCAGTAGAGACAGCAGCAGGAGACACCTAGGATACACCAGAAAGAGACCACGGCGGAGACACTAGTGGAAACGCCAGTACAGACGCCAGTGACGACACTGGTATAGACACCAAGGAGACGCTGGTGGAGACACCAGAAAGAGACATTAGGAAGAAACAACGGTGGAGAAACTGGTGGAGATACCAGTGGAAACACCAGTAGAGACACCAGGAGGAGACACCTGGGAGACACCAGGAAGAAAATGTGGCAGAGACACTGGTGGAGACACCAGAAGACGCACCAGTGGAGACACAGGTGAAGACGCCCGTAGAGACACTAGGGAGACACAGTGGTGGAGACACCAGTTGAGACACCAGGGAAGACACCTGGAGCAGAAACCAGGGAGACCTGGGAGACAACTGGACGAGACGGTGATGGAGACACTGGTTGAGACACTAGTAGAAACACCAGTGGAGACACTGGTGGAGACACCAGTAGAAACACCAGTGGATACAGTGGTCAAGACACCAGTAGAGGCACCAGGAGAAGACAGTGATGGAGACACTGGTGGAGACACCAGAAGAGACAGCAGTGGAGACACTGGTGGACACACCAGTTGAGACACCTCGAGCAGACACCAGGGAGACACCTGGTGGAGACACCTGGGAGACATCAGGGAGAGACAGTGGCAGAGACACAGGTGGAGACACCAGTAGAGACACCAGGAGGAGACACCTGTGAGACACCAGGTAGAGTCCACCAGTCTCTCAGCTAGTTGGCCGGTCTCCATGGAAACATCTCTGTGGTTACTGACCTGCAAACCTGGAGCAGCACTGATGGGCAATGGAGGGGGAAGTGGTCACGTGACCTCAGCATGATGTCAGACCTCCTTGTGTGTGTGTGTGTGTGTGTGTGTGTGCGTGTGTTGCTCGTGATTTCTTCAGAAGCAAATGGAAATGACCACGGTTGACCTGCACTGATCTCTGGTTCTCTAGCCAGAGATCAGAACTGGAGAAATAGAAGAACATCTCATGTTCTCCAGTTCTCCAGTTCTGTTTTCCCTGGTTCTGTCCTCAACGGTCTTGATCTCCTGGGTGTCCGTCCCCCTCACGAGTCAATCAAGAATGCTTTCTCACCTTCACGTTCCATTGAGTCCAACCATTGTTCCTAGGTCCCAGAGGAACGTCTCCATTTGGGGTTCCTCATTCAGGACCATCCTTCAAACATCAACCCAAAGACAGGCGTGGGGATGAACTCCCACGCTGACTCCAGAACCCATGAAGGAACAACAAAAGAGCAAGGGGATCTGTGAATCCCAAGACCTTCTCGGAGTCCAGGGCGGTCAGCTCACTTGGCCTGGAGACCTTCAGAACCTCTGAGGAGCTCTGCCTGTTGACTGGATGGTCCTTCAGAACCTCAAGAATAAACCCAACCCTCTGGAGCCAGTGTGGGGTCCAGCATGTCCATTGCCAGACCTCCAGGATGGTCATGAGCAAAGGTCTCAAAGCCTTTGAGGAGGACTATTGGGGTCTGGATGTTCAGGTGGGAGCTGAAGATGTTCTTCTGTGTCAGACCAAATGATATGTTCAGATGCTTTGGACATTATGACCAGACGCAGGTTCTGGTTGTCCATCAATCTTCAGCAGATGGAGGAGCTCAACCAATCAGAGGCCACCCAGTGGTCAGAGCCAGAACTGCTCCTGGACCAGTCGTGTAACATCCTGGACCGATGAGGAGCACAGAAGAACCAGGTGGTCATTCACAACTATGATGTTTGCTGATGATCTTTGGTGGAGGAACATCTGGAGGAGCAGGAAGGAGTCCATCATAGGGAAAGTACATTTCAGATGTTCTGGGGATAAAGTCAGATCTAGATGGTGTGGTGGAGGGATGGTGAAAATCTGGGCATAGGATGCTGAAGTTGAATGGAGGAGAAGATTCTCTCAGAGGCCCAAAGGAGAAGCAAACCAACGTAAAGGAGTAAGCAAATGTATGTTTATTTTGAAGATCCTAGTTTTCCTTGAGATGTTTTTATCTACTGTCATTCTTCAAAGAAGCACAGGGTCAACATACAACTACACAAGATGGAGGGATTTGTCTGATCGATGTGATGGAGGTTAAGGGTGATTGGGTGATGGAGATGATGAGGTGATGGAAGTGATAAGGTGATGGAGATGATGGGGTTAAAAGAGGTGATGGAGATGATGGTTGTGATTGATGAGGCTGCAGGAATGATGGAGCAGTCATGTGACTTTGTGACATACTTTGGAGGATCTGAGAACCAGGGGAACCTTCTCAGTGGATTGAACCACCAACCTCCACCACACACACACACACACACACACACACACACACAGTGTCTTCTGCTTCCAGCTGCTGCTCAGGTGAGGTCTTGGATTCAAATCTCTGTCAGTGTGTGTTGTTATTATGGGATGTTTCTCTAAGGCCTGGGCATGCAGGAAGCCCTGGTGGCCTCAAGAGGGTGCTGTCCACCAAGTCACTAAGGAACCTTCTGCTTGTTCACGGGCTTCACAAGGAACCTGTCAAGTCATGGAGGTTTTCAGGGGTGAAATAATCTGGAACCCACCCACCTGCTGACGGACTTCACCCAAGGAGAACCACCCCACTGGATGTGAACCTTCTGCAAAAAGCAAGGTAGCAACCGCAGGACCCAATTAGAAGATTCTCCATGGGGGATTGTGATGATATTCATATGACATTGGAACCATTGTTCTGCTGAGGGTTCCACACACTGAGTGAGAGTGGAGTTTGCGGTTTGTACTGAGGTCCTACAACGTCAAAGACCACATCATTCTTGGTTGGTGGTACAAATTCTATGAATGGTGTTTATTGGTTCATACAAACATGGTTTTCTTTGTTCCCCTGGTTCTGCCCGTCCAGGAGAACCACAATCCCAAGAACTGTCCTGCCTCCAAACACCTCAGGGTTGGATCTGGAGAAGAACATCTGGGATGTGAGGAACCGGCCAGGAATGTGCAGAAACGGTTCCCCTCAAATAACTTAGAACACCATAAATACTCCTTGTCCTTAGAACGTACGGTTCCCCCACGCCAGGCTGGTTCTCTTCTCATCCAGGAGGTGGAGCCCGAGTTCTGTGTGGGATTTCCTGTCCCCGGTTCCGGGTCGGGGCCGGGTTGTGCCTCCAGCTGGTGTAAAACCACAAGACGTTTGTCCGCTGACACCACCTGCAGCAGCCCGCCGTCCCGTAGAATTCTCCTTGTGGAGGTTTCGGAGGGGTTCCAGGAGCCCACCTCACAGTTCCGGTCCAGTTCTGGTTTGTGTGGTTCAGGTTCTGGATGTTGGTTCTGTGAGGTGACAGGAAGTGACATAGGGCCCCTCCCCACAAAAATAAGACTGCTGCAAGTTCAGACCATGGTCTGGGTCCAGCAGTGGGCGGCAATAGGAAGTGACACGTGTCTCCCTCCAAAGTAAAAGGTCTTAGTTTGGACCCCTTACCCCAGACCGGGACCGGTTCTGGGTCCGGTCGGACTGGGTTCTGACACGGATGCGGACAGGAAGTGAGACAATTTCTCCTCCAAAATAAAGTTCCTGGCTTCTGGTTCTGTGTCTTGGACCAGTTCTATAGGGGGCCACCAGTTAGGGGTCCGGTTGTTCTGGGTTCTGAACGGGATCCCGACAAGAAAAGACGTGTCCCCCCTCCAAAATACAACGTCTCAGTCTGGACAGGCTCCTGGTTCTGGGTCCGGTCAGTCCAGGTTCCAACAGAAAGTGCCCCGCCAAAAGAAAGCTGTGGTGTGAGTCCAGACTCCTGGTTCTGGTTGCGGGTTCTTAAGTGGGCTGGTGCAGGAAGTGACATGACTCACCTCCTGTTCTGAATGGGAAGCCGACAGTGAGTGATGTGTCCCCTCCAAAATGCAATTCTTGTCTTAGTCTGGACAGCTCCTGGTTCTGGGTCTGGTTGATCCAGGTTCTGACCCGGATGCTGGCAGGAAGTGACATGCTTCCCACTCCCCCAGGTGCTGCGTGGACAGTCCGGTGCTCCCCAGAGGTGGGTTCAGTGGTCCGGTTGGTGCCGGTGTCGTCGACGGCGCCCCCCCGGGCCCCGCCCTGCCTCCAGACCCCCCCTCAGAGCTCGTAGCAGCAGGTGGTCCCGGTGGCCCAGGACCCGGGGTAGGAAGAGTGAGGCCCGGTCTGTGCTGCGGGTCTTGAACCCGCGGCGGGGCCTTCCCTTCCCGTTGATGGACACGAACCACGGCCGGCGGGCGCTGGCCCCGCCCATTCCTGCCCGGCCCCCTCTGCCACCACCCCTTCCGGCCCCGCCCCCCCGTGGCGTGCAGTGCCTCCGGGAGGAGTAGGTGTTGTAGCCAAGCTCGTGGATCCGCTCCTCAAACTCACTGTCAGCACCAAACACTTCCTGTGGGGACAGGAAATGGACCTCAGGCTGGGGAAGGGGGGGCTACACACACAAACACACATACACACATATTTATACATATATATATATTTATACATATATATATATATATACACACACACGCGCGCACACACACACACACATATATATGTATATATACTGCTCAAAAAAATAAAGGGAACACTTGAACAACACAATGTAACTCCAAGTCAATCACACTTGTGTGAAATCATAATGTCCACTCAGGAAGCAACACAGATTCATTTTGACTTGTTTTAAGGACATTACATCAAAGTTGGATCAGCCTGGAGTTTGTTTTTACACTTTAATTTTGAGTGGGATTCCTAATCCAGACCTCCATGGGTTGATACAATTGATTTCCATTGATCATTTTGGTGTGATTTTGTTGTCAGCACATTCAACTGTGTAAAGAGCAAAGTATTTCATAAGAATATTTCATTCATTTAGATCTAGGATGTGTTTTTTAAGTGTTCCCTTTATTTTTTTGAGCAGTGTATATGTATATATATACACTCACATATACATACATGTATACATATATAGATCAGAGATGAAGATGCTAAGGTTCTCTTTAGGAGTGCCTGGATGGATAGGATCAGGAATGAGTCTATCAGAGGAACAGCACATGGTAGATGTTTTGGAGAGAAGGTCAGAGAAGCCAGACTGAGATGGTTGGGTCATGTACAGAAGAGGGATAATGATAATTGGTAGACAGATACTGGAATTGGAGCTGCCAGGCAGGAGGTCCAGAAGAAGACCAAAGAGAAGATTTATGGACGTAGTGAGGTAAGTTATGAAGGTAGTTGGTGTGAGAGAGGAGGATACAGAGAATAGGGTTAGATGGAGGTTGATTTGCTCTGGCGACCCCTGAAGGGAAAAGCGGAAAGAAGACATGCATATATATATATAGATACACACACACAGGAACATATAAACATCTATATAAAAACCACACACACTCATATATAAATATATACAAGACACCCACATGTACACAAAGTTGTATATTAACACATTACACACTGTATATATGTGTGTGTGTGTTTGTGTTTGTGTATATATATATATACATAACATATGCACACACATAGAGCCACACACCACTCATACAGACAGTAACATAGGGAGAAAGGGACACAGACACAATCACACACACACACACACACACACAGAAAGAAATCGAAACACAAATACTTAGAAACACACACAGACACATATAGAAACATACACGTTGCCATACACACTCGCGGAGACACTCTCACACAGACACATGGATATATACACACGATATACAATAAAAACACACACCTGCATGCAAATGCAACCCCGCAGAAATACACACACAGTTAGATACTCACACATCAACATGCACTCATTCTTACACACACCTACACACAATCATACTCGCAACAAATTCGTTGTCACAGACACATACAAAAATTGAAACTTATGCAGACACACACACAGAAGCACCAACACAGACACATACTCCGAAACAAATGGAGACACAAAAACACAGACACACATAGAAACACACACACACTCACACACACAAACACAGACACGTTCAGAAAGGTACAAAACACACACAAATGGAAACACACGCAAAAAACGAACACAGTCACACACACACACATACAGAGTGACACAAACACAAATACACACATACACTTACAAGGATACACAGGAACTCACACACGAACACACACACACACACGAATAAACACGAACACACACAGGGCCGCACACAGGAACACACACAGATATGCACAAAAACACAGTCACAGACCACAGACACAAAGAAACAATGAAACACAGACACACACGTACTGGAACAAATAGAAACACAGTTGCGCGCGCACACGCGTACACACACACACAGCACCAACCGAGGCATAGAGCCGTCCCTTGTCGTTCATGGCCAGGAACCTTCCAGACACCAGACCCTTGATGGCCACCACGCCCACGTCCACGGCCGTGATCTCCATGATGCCTGACACACACACACACACACACACACACACACACACATGCGCGCGCATACCTGTTAATTTAAACATCCGCATCATTAGAGCCAATCACCGGAACGCGTGGGGGGGGGGGGGGGGGGGGGACCCACGCTCGCGCACACGTACACCGGCACAAACACACGCGTACACGCTTAGCGCAGTGAAACCCTCTACTATGTACAATGTAGTACAGTAGTAATAAAGTAGTAAAGTAAAAGTAATCGTCATGGTACTAATAATGTATAGTAAGAATAATAGTAATAGTAAGTTATAGAAATTATAATTGTAACAGTAATCTTAATAGTCATAGTAATAAATTTAACAGTAATAGTACATTAATATTAATAGTAATAGTAATAGTAACATTAATAGAAATGGTAAGAGTAACAGGCATTTCAATAGTAGCAGAAATTTTACGTAATGGCAATAATAATAATAGTGATAGTATAGTAATAGTAACAGTATTTTTAAGAGGAATAGTAATGGTAATTATGATAATAGTAACAGTATTCTATTATACTCTTATAGTATACTAACATTAATTACAAAAGTAATAGAATTAATATCGTAATAGAAATAGAGGATCTGATCCAAATACTGAATAAGAACATAAGTCCTCTGGTTCCGAGCCAAGACAAACGGCATCAAATCCCGGTTCGGTTCTATTTCCGGGTGGCTCCCCGGGTATGGCTCCACAGATCCGGCCCGCGCCTCCGCTTCCCTCGGTCCAACTTCCCCGCGTCCCCCCCCCGCCCCCCGGTAACGGGTACCCGGTTCCCCGCGTCTGGCTCCCCGGGTCCGGTTTCCCTTCTTACAGTTCCCTGGGTCTGAACCCCCCTTATCCGGTTGGTCCTGACTCACTGTACTGGTTGCCGTCCTCCGGGGACCCGTCCACCGTCCCGTCGGGGTGGATCTGCAGGTGGTACCGGGTGGCGCAGTAGAGCTTCCTCCTCCGCGGGGCCCCCCCGAGGTGCTCGTAGACCCCCCCGCGGCCCCCGGCGTCCCTCCGGCCACGGCTCTGGACGGGCTCCGGCATGCTGAGCGCTAAGAGCACCGGGAGCACCGGCAGCAGCAGCGGGAGCGGCCGCATCCTGTGGCTCCCAAAGTCGGGCAGGCGCTGGGTCGCCCGACCCCGCCCCCTCCCCCCCTCCCCCCCAGCTCCGGGGTCCCGCCGGTCCTCCGCTCCGCTCCACCGCCGGGACCCGCTGCGTCCGGAGGATCCGACCGAGCGGCTCCGAGCGGGGCGTTGAATACGAGAGGGGGGCGGCCCGGGCCAGGATACAAAGGAGGGGGCGTGGGGGCGGGGGTTATCAGCCATGTGTGAAGGGAGAGACCTGGAGAGGATACTATTACACCGACCTGTCTGTCTGCATACAACTGTCTCCCGACAGGGAGTATGTGATGGGGAAGGTTGTTGTGGAACGGGGGAAAATAGGCGTGTGATGGGGGGAGGTGAGTGTGCGTGAGGAGGGAAGCTGTGTGTGTGTGAAGGGGAAGGTCGGTGTGTGTGTGATGTGGAAGATTGGTGTGTGTGTAATGGGGGAAGTTCGGTGGGTGTGATGGGGGAAGCTGTGTGTGTGAAGGGGAAGGTCGGTGTGTGTGATGGGGAATGGTTGGTGTGTGTGATAGATGATTTGGTGTGTGATGAGGGAAGCTGTGTGTGTAATGGGAACAGTTGGTTTGTTTGATGGGGTAACTGTGTGTGTAACAGGGGAAGTTTGGTGTGTAACGGAGGGAAGCTGGGTGTGTGTAACACAGAAAGGTTGGTGTGTGGGAGGTGGGGAGGTTTACTCCTGTACTTCCAGGGAAATGCAGATTTGTCTGGAGTTCTAGAGCAGGTGCTTAGAGGAGGTGGGTTCTCCAGCTAGGGATGGAACCTCTGGGAGAAGGATTGTACCTTCCTGGTCATGGGTTCCTCAGACAGATGTTTCGTTGGGTTCTCCTCCACGTTCCCAGACGTTCCCAGGTTCCCTCAGAGGCCCAGCAGTGGGCGGAAGCCGAGCCGTCTAATTGGCCGCCTCCCTAATTGCTTCCATACCGATGCCATTATGGTTGGCGTTCTGGTAATTAGCGCTGCCATCTCCGGGGTGACCCCCCCCCCCCCCCCCAAGCCCACTGTTATCCCCCCCGAGAACGTTACGCCTCATCATTTGCCCCCCCCCCCCCCATTTCTCCCCTCCGGCCTCCATCACTTGGTTCGTCCTGCTGACGGACACAGGAAGTGCAGTTATTTGCAGCGGCAGTGGCGTCCCTACCCGAGCCGTAGCGTCGCCCTTGATGTGGCGGGAGCTGGGCGGGGGCGGAGCCTCAGATGTGGCGTGCTGCTTCTCCTTGGAACTATTTTAATTATGCTCCCGTTCCATGCCGCCCACCAGGCTCCCAGCCGGAATCCGACCACTGCCTCCTGACGTTGCTTCCGGGCCACGGTGCGAGCTCAGCAGCCATGTTGGAAGGGCGCAACATCCCACAGCCCTGTTATTATCTGGAATAGCATCTGTGTTAGCTTCTGGATTAGCATTGTGACTCTATGAGGACTGGTCGTTACGGAAACATCTGACTGACACCTGGTCCAGCTGTATTGGCTGCTGTGAGTCATCTAAGAGGTGCTGTAGTTTTTCTCCCTAGCGTGGTGTTCAGGTGACGACCACTTTACGAATACCATGTGACCATGTGGCCATGTTGGGGGGTGGGGGGTGGCACAGCGTGTTTAACTCCTGGATTAGCATCTGGATTAGTACCTGGATTAGCATCCAAACCACTACCTGAATTAGTATCCTAACTAGTGTCTCGATTAGCATTCTAACTATTATCTGAATAATCATCTGAATTAGCATCTGGATTAGCATCTGGATTAGTACCTGGATTAGCATCCAAACCACTACTTGAATTAGTATCCTAACTAGTGTCTCGATTAGCATTCTAACTATTATCTGAATAATCATCTGAATTAGCATCTGGATTAGCATCTGGATTAGTACCTGGATTAGCATCCAAACCACTACCTGAATTAGTATCCTAACTAGTGTCTCAATTAGCATTCTAACTATTATCTGAATAACCATCTGAATTAGCATCTGGATTAGCATCCTGTTTGACATCTGGAGTAGCATCCTGTTTAACATCTGGATTAGCATCTAGATAAGCATCTGGATGAGCATGCAGATTTGCCTCTTCATTAGCATCTGGATTAGCATCTGGACACTGCAAGTACCCGTCACCACAAAATCATGTTATTGACACCTGTGTCAGCAGAGACTGGGAACCCTTGAGAACATGACGTTAATGGCTGCCGCAGGTCATGTGACCGATGGTCTGTGACATTCAGGTGACAAACTGATGACGGTTCACTGGCACCACACAGCCACAGCACGCTGCTGTGTGTGTGTGTTCACATTGACATTGTTTCCACATCAATTTGACGTCACAGCACCTCCGCCTCCTCCTCCCACCTGGCGGGGAATGCTCCCCTGTGCCCGCGCTCCGACCCACTAATTGGTCTTTGAATGCATCACGGCGATACACCTACCCCCCCCACCCACCAACTCGCCGAGCCAGACCGAAACCCGGAGCATCGTTGCTTTGTGGCCCTGAATGGGTGCAAGAACTTCAGAGCAGCTTTTTTAATTGACCCCCCCGCAGGAGAACCCCCCCCCCCCCCCACCACCACCAAAGGGTCCCTTTGTGCAGGAACACAAAGGTGACCCCCTAGAGGAGGTCCGGTAATCCACCGCACATCAAAATGACCTTTGAACCCTTTCTGCTGTACTTTTTCTCAGGGCCTGGTTCCCTCGGGGGGGCCTGCCCCCCCCGACAAATGGCCGCAGAGCCCCTTTTGTCCGGAGGACTTTGATCTTACCTGCCTGTCAGGAGCTCCTGGGGGAACCCTGGAGGAACCCAAACCGTTCCACCGCCCACAACAAATTGGACATTCCCTGAGCTGGGTTCGGGCCCGGACTCCCACAGAACCCTCCCCCAACCCCCCGATACCCACACTTCAGGGGGATTTACCTTGAATGGGCTGGGGGGGGGGGGGGGGGCTGTTCTACAGGACATTCTAAGGGCGGATTAAAAAATACAACCTGAAGATACATGAAGAGAACTCACTTGGAGGAGCTGTCAATCATCACACATCAAAAGACCTCCCACCTCTGGGGCCAATCAGACACACACACACACACACACACACACACACACACATATGCACACATGCACATGCAAATACACACACAGCTACACGTATGCACATGCATATACACATGAACATACTCACGTTCACACCCATATGCAGACTTACATAAAAACACACACACACACACACACACACACACGTCTCACAACAGATTGGATGATTGACAGTTGGCACATCCAAGTTAAGCCCCGCCTCTATCCTCCCTGTCAGCTGTGACTGACAGATGGCCCATCTAGGTTAAGCCCCACCTCTCCTTCTCACAGGCAGACGTTTGTGGAGGTGAAACACACACACACACACACACACACATGCGCACTCATGTACACACACTACCGTCAGTCATCTGGGCAGGAGAAAGTGATGGATGAAGCTGCTGAGGAAGAGGATGGTCACCTCAAATGAGCTGTCAATCAGCGGGGCATCAGACGGCGAGGGCAGAGCTTAATGTTCCACTTCCTGTTTGACCAGTGAGTAAACCGGGACGGGCCACCTATAACTTTAACTAACCAACAACTGCCTCCGGAACCTGGACCCTCAGAGCTTCTGGCTATTTCATGGGAGCGAGCTCCCTGCACAAGCGTGTGCATGTGTGTGTCTGTGTGTATTTGAACCTGTGTGTGTGTGTGTGTGTGTTATGGCATAATGGCAGTGATTTGTTTGGGAGACAGAACCCACACATGTTAACGAGATCTACATGCCCGGTGGGCCGCTTAATGGACAGCAGGTGTGTGTGTGTGTGTGTGTGTGTGTGTGTGTGTGTGCTGCATACCTCGCACAGGTGGCGTGACAGTATGAATCTTTTCCCCAATAAAGCGGAGAACCTCCTGTTTGTGGGCGGTGCCTGTGGGGAGCTGGGGGGCGGGGCCTTGAGGCCGCTCGGATGATTGACAGGATCGGGACGACGCTTCGGTTCGACTGATGATGGGCAGGAAGGGGGCGGAGCTTCAGATTTTTCTGATGATTGGCAGGAAAGGGGCGGAGCTCTGATTCCTCTGTGAGATCGACGCTGGGTTCGTCAGTTCGTGATGATGTTTCCTCGTCATCACTTACTGTCTGCAGTGTCTTTGTCCAAACTGGTTGGTCGTCTCCTCGGCTCTTTCTTCATCCTGTCACCTGTCAGCGATATGGGTGGTAACCAGCCATAACCAGCTAATGACCATCTAATGACCAGCTAATGACCAGCTGATGACAATCAGGCAATAACCTACTAATAACCTGTGAATTACAATCTATAACCAGTGAATAACCAGTTAATACCCCTGACTAATCATTTCATGACGTACATCACCAGTTAATTACCAGTTAGAAAACAGTTAATAATGTTATTTGCGGGTAATAATCTGGTTGTATCTGTTAACAGTAGTTAACTGGTAATAACCACTTAATAACAGTTAACAATCGTTATATCCTGGTAAACTGTTGTGAGAGAGGATATGAAAGTAGCTGGTGTGAGAGAGGAGGATACAGAGAATAGTTTTGATGGTGAATGTTGATTTGCCGTGGCGATCCCTGAGGGGAAAAGCCGAAAGGTGAAGAAGAACTTGATAACCAGGAAATAGCATATTCCTACTTAGTCACCAGCTACTGTGCTAAGTTTCGGTCGGTTTGTGTTAGTACTGCACCTACTGTCCACCAGGAACATCAGGCTATACTTCCTGTGTGTGTGTGTGTGTGTGTGTGTGTGTCTTTCCCCAGGTAACCCTACCCATCTCAGGGGGGTGTCGGAGCGCCGCCGCTGCCATTAGCATCCGAGGCGCTCCACCGCCATCGCCATTTGTTGAACCTTTTGTTGTCATGGCGGCGGGAATATCAAAGCAGCAGTGCTCAATGAGATGTCTGAAAGCTGAGAAACATTACACACACACACACACACACACACACACACACACACACACACACACACCTTGTCATTCATTCCCACCCAAGTGGGGGGGCAGAACAAAAGGTGGAGTCAGGAAATCAAAGGCGACCAATGCAGGGAACCAGGTCAAAGGCACCGCCGGGAGTGTGTGTGTGTGTGTGTGTGTGTGTGTGTGTGTATGTGTGGATATGCACATACATCAGGGTCATCCTGCCTACTTGCCTACTTCCTCTACGAGTGATTAGTCTGAGCACACATAGGTCAAACTGCACTGTGTGTGTGGGTGATTAGGCATGTTTGTGTGTGTGAGTTTGTGTGTGTGTGTGTCACCTGAGGCTACTCACAGCAGTGGCGCAGGATGACATTAGTTTAAACTGCAAGCCGTGTGTGTCTGTGTGTGTGTGTGTGTGTTTGCATTACGTTCAGAAACACAGTCACACACACACACACACACACCACACCACACCACACACACTTCCTGGTTGTGGGTGGGTTCTGTTCAGATGAAATAAATCATCTGCAACATGCTGGATGCTGGAGAACAAGGAAGGGACCCGCATGATAGAGAAGCAGAAGAAGAGCAGAATGTCAGGGTGGGCCTCATGGAGACAGATGATTGACAGCTCCCCAACCACCATCACCACAGCACTTCTACAGCACTCCTTCTGGGAACATTCTACACCTCTTTCTCTCGAGAAGAACCCTGGAGAAGGGAGGAAGAAGAAGAGTGCGTGTGTGTGTGTGTGTGGGTGTGTGTGTGCATGTGCTCTGTAGATGCCTCAAGTTCTAAAACCCCAAAGAACTGGTTCCTGAGGATCCACAGAGGAGCAAAGGAGGAACCTGCATCAAAGTCGTGTTCACGATTAATCCTGGCTTTGTGTGTGTGTGTGTGTGTGTGTGTGTGTGTGTGTGTGTGAACCCTGTGATGTGGTTACCACTGCTTTATTAGAAGCCTGCAACATGACCTCCCTCCGCAGCCCTGCACAGCTGTGTATGTGTGGGTGTGTGAGTGTGTGCGTGCTTGCGTGTGTGGGTGTGTGTGTGCGCCTCCTTCCTCTCAACTTCCTGCTGGAAGTCAGGCCACATCAGAGCTACTGTGTTGGGAGTCAGCAAAGACCTGAGGTCTTCCCTCAGCCCAACATCTCCAGAGGATCTCCCCCTCCTACAGTGGAGGCGGGGATAAACCTGGACAGGTCAGTTATCAATCAGAGGGTACAACTTGGCTATATAGACGTGTGTGCGCGTGCGTGCGCACATGTGTGTGTGTGTGTGTGTGTGTGTGTGACAATAATTCTAACATTACATGATGCTAGTGCTGACGGCTAACCTACTTCTCCACCTACACACACATACACTTACATCCAATAGCATATTATAGCAATAGCATAACATCCATTAACATCCTATATTTATCCTTATTCTTATTTTCATCCTTATGGTTGTTTTCATTCCGTGATGACTATATTCCATTGTCACTTGACTTGTTGTTGTTGTTGTTGTCGTTGTTGTTGTTGTTGTTGTTGTTGTTCTTCTTCTTCTTCTTCTTCTTCGCCTACTTTCGGCTATTCCCTTCAGGCGTTCCCACAGTGAATCAACCTTCTCCATCTAACCCTATTGTCTGTATCCTCCTCTCTCACAACAAATAATTTCACATCCTCTCTCACTATACCCATAAATCTTCTCTTTGGTCTTCCTCGAGACCTCCTGCCTGGCAGCTCCAATTCCAGCATCCGTTTACCAATATATTCATTATACCTCTTCTGTACATGACCAAACCATCACAGTCTGGCTTCGCTGACCTTTTCTCCAAAACACCAATAATTCTGGCTGATAGTCTTCTATTGCATAGTACCCCTGACACATTTCTCCACCAATTCCGACCTTCTTGAACCCGTTTCTTCACCTCTTTTCACAATTTCCGTTGCTCTGGACTGTTCATTCCTCTCCTTTCCAGTGCATACCTCCACCGCTCTAGATTTTTCTCAACCTGTACTCTACTCTCACTTCGGATCACAATGTCATCTGCAAGCATCATGGTCCATGGAGATTCCTGTCTCACCTCACCTGTCAGCCTGTCCATCACCTGTGCAAACATGAAAGGGCTCAGAGCTGATCCCCTATGAAGTTCCACCTCCTCCTTGAACTTCTCTGTTACCCCTACAGCACACCGTACCTCTGTCTCACAGCTAGCATACATGTCCTGCACCAGTCTAACATACTTCTCGGCCACTCCAGATTTCCTCATACAATACCAGAGTTCCTCGCTTGGCACCCTCTCATATGCTTTTTCTAGGTCTACAAAAACACAATGCAGCTCCCTCTGGCCTTCTCTGTACTTCTCTATTAGCATTCTCAGAGCAAATACTGCATCTGTAGTACTCTTTCTAGGCATGAAGTCATACTGCTGTTTACAAATGCTAACTTCTGCTCTCAGTCTAGTTTCCACTACTCTTTGCCATTACTTCATTGTATGGCTCATCAACTTTATCCCTCTATAGCTGCCGTAATTTTGCACATAACCCTAATTCTTACAAATGGGCACCATCACACTTCGTCTCCACTCTTCAGGCATCCTCTCTCTCACTAAGATCCTGTTGAATAATCTAGTCAGAAAATCTACCGTTGCCTCTCCTAGACACTTCCACACCTCCACAGGTATTTCATCAGGACCAACTGCCTTTCCACTCTTCATCCTCTTCAAAGCCTTCCTCACTTCACTTTTACTAATCTCTGCGAGTAACCTCTTCTACCCTTGCCTCTCTTTCATTTTCCACATTCATCAGCACCTCAAAGTACTCTTTCCATCTTCCCGTCACTCCTCTAGCATCTGTCAATACATTTCCCACTCCATCCTTGATCCCATGGACCTGTTGTACGTCCTTTCCATCTTTATCTCTCTGTTTTGCCAAACTGTATAGATCATTCTCTCCCTTTTTTCTGTCCAACCGAGCAAACAGGTCATCGTATGCCCTTTTTTTATTTTTTGCCTTTGCTACCTCTATCTTTACCTTACATTGTATCTCCCTGCACTCCTGTCTGTTCTCTTCAGTCCTCTCAGTATCCCACTTCTTCTTGGCTAACCACTTTCTCTGTATATACTCCTGTACTTCCTCATTCAACCACCGAGTCTCCTTATCTACTTTCCTTCCTGATGACACACCAAGTACTCTATTACCTGTCTCCCTGATAACACTAGCTATAGTTGTCCAATCATCTGGAAGCTCACCCTGACCACCCAGAGCCTTTCTCAACTCCTCCCCGAAAACCATACAACACTCCTCCCTTTTCAGCTTCCACCACTTTGTCCTCTGCTCTGCCTTTGTCCTTTTGATCTTCATTGTCACCAGAGTCATCCTACAAACCACCATCCGATGCTGTCTGGCTACACTCTTACCTACAACTACTTTGCATTTTACTTTCACGTTACCTCATCTATACAAGATGTAGTCTTCCTGCGTGCTCCTACCTCCCGTCCTATAAGTTACCCTATGTTCCAATCTTCTCTGGAAAAGATTGTTCATTACAGCATCAACATCCTTTTTGCAAAATCTACCACCATCTGTCCCTCCGCGTTCCTATCCTGTATACCAAATCTGACCATCACTTCTTCACCCCCTCTATTATCTGCACCAACATGCCCTTTGAAGTCTGCACCAATTACCACTCTCTCATCTCTTGGGATATTCTGCATCATTTCATCTAACTCATTCCAGAACTTCTCCTCAAACACACATCCCACCTGCGGGGAATAGCCACTAACAACATTGAGCACACCTTCATTTTCCAGTTTCAGACGCATAAGTCTATCCAACTTTCTTTTCACCTCCAGAACATTCTTAACAAACTCCTCCTTCAAGATAACTCCTGCTCAAATTATCTTCTCATCAGTACCATGATAGTACAACTTAAAGGCTGCTTCTAAGCTTCTAGCCTTACTACCTTTCCACCTGGTCTCGTGGAGACAAAGTATATCCACTTCCCTTCTCTGCATCATGTTGACCAACTCTACCTTTTCCTGTCTTATCTTATCTTATCTTATCTTATCTTATCTTATCTTATCTTATCTTATCTTATCTTATCTTATCTTAATAGCAAACATGTAAAGAAGTAGGTTAGCCTTAGCATAAAAAATTGAGCCGGCGTCATTTAATTAGCTATTGTGTTATTAGAAGAGAATAGAATCAGGGGAACTTTTTGTGTCCAACTTCGTACTTGCAAAGTACGAAGTCTGCCAAGGCCCTGAGGGGGGCGCTTGCCTCAGGTGTGTCTTTGTGTGTGTGTGTGTGTGTGTGTGTGTGTGTGTGTGCTGAGCGGGCGTGGTGTCCGTTTGAAGTGGTCTTGTTTGGTCTGGGCGGTGAGACGTTTAGTGGTGGCGTCTAAACAGCAGGTGCGTCTTTGAGCAGCAGCAGCAGCAGAAGCCCCTCGCTCTTCACCTCCAGATGATTCCTGTTTTGGTGAGAAGAAGAAAGGATGTCCTAGATGTCCTTTCATCTGCTGAGGAGAGACGTCGCCCCTGATGTGTGTGTGATGGTCCACCTCCTTGCCGCCGCGCTTGCCCATCGGCCAATCAGAGCTACCTGCCTGCTGCAAGTCATTACTGTGTGATAACAGCCTGCGGTCTCACACACACAGACACACACACGCACTCAAACTATTCTTCTATCTGGGAATTGAACCATCAACATCAGAGGGAGATATTGTAATGACACATGTTATACTCTTTAACACTGTTTAATTACACCTGTGGGCGGGGCCAGCATGTGGGCGGGGCCAGCATGTGGGCGGGGCTTAGCTGGCTGGGTGAAAGTGCCAGCCATGCTACAGGACAGGATGCTCCTCCGCACATTCCTGTCGGTGTAGATTTTATGAGATGTCGCGTAGATGTTTTACAGAAGCTGTCCAGAGAATGTATAGAAATTATGCAGACATTGTGTAGATGTTCAGTAGATGTGAAGATATTGTGTGGATTTAGTGTAGATGTTGAGTAGATGTTGCACAGATGTTGTTTGGATTTAGTGTAGACATTGTGCAGATTTGGTTTGGAAATTGTATATATATTATCCAGATGTTTTGCAGATATTGTGCAGAATTGTGCAGAGATCGTGTAGATTTTGAGCTAACATTGTGTAGATGTTGTGGTGCAGCAGGTGGCACACCTGCAGGTCCCTCAGAGGTTCACCTGCTGTTGGAAACAAGGAGGCCTGATGCCAAACCACAGGAGAACTTTGATGATGAACACACATACACACACACACACACACAGCCGTTGTCTCCCCGAGGTGTATTTTTAGGCTGAAGCGCAACAAGACCAGGTCCAGGTCCAGGTCCTTGAATTATCCTGGTATTATTTAATGATTATTATCAATGTGTGCGTGTGTGTGTGTGCATGTTTGGATGCATGTGTGTATGTCTGTTTCTGTGTGTATCTGACTGTGTGGAATTCTATGCTCTATGCTTGTGTGTAAGTTTCAGTGTGTCTGTGTGTGTGTGTGTGTTTGTGTGTGTGTGTGTGTCTATCTGTGTGTGTATGTCTGGGTCTGTGTGTGTGTGTGTGTATGTTTTTGTGTGTGTGTGGTCACCGTGCCTCTTGTTCCTCCCTAATTGATCGGGAGAACAAATGATGAATAGCTCGGACACAGTGCCCCCCCTTTGTCAACACACACCGATAACGTGGGAGAGTGAACACATGAACACCACAGAAGAAGAACCTGCTCCTGGCTCCTCGGTGGGGAGGGGATGCTTCTCCATCATGGTGTCTCCAGCCTTTCAGTGTGTCCACACACACACACACACACACACACAGTGGGACCCCTGCCAATTGGAGACCAGTAGTGGCTCCCATGTACATACTGCAACTTCCCCCCAGCTGTTTGAAGGACTTTTCTCCTGGTTGGACCTTCTCCTCTTTAGAAGAAGAAGGTGGGGCAACTAGATCTGCTTCTTCTGCAGAAAACCTTCCCATGTCTGTGTCTGTTCTCCTGAACCATCTCAGACAAGAAGTGAGGGGGTGGTTCTCCTCACTTCTGGAGAACCGTAGCCTGCTCAGGAGAACCTGGAGAACCCCCCAGAAATCCAAATATCTGGAACAAAGTGAAATGGGAGGGTAAAAAACAGCAAGGAGAGCAAGAGGGAGGTTCTGCTTCAGTAACCCCCCACCCAACACACACACACACTGGAGGTTCTCATGGGAAAACTCACACCTCCTCCTTCAGGTCCAATAAAGAGGCGGAACGTTTGATCCACATCCTTCTCTCCTTTCAGCTGGACAGACTAGGAGCCCCCCCATACACTCTCTCTCTCTCACACACACACACACACACACACACACAAACAAGCTGCACCAGAAACACCTGAACTGTTATCCAGTTCATTGACACACAATCGGCAGCTCAGCTGTATGTGTGTGTGTGTGTGTGCGTGCATGTAATCCGAGCTCATCTGTTGTCTGTGATGTTCACATTTGTGCACGCTTGTCTCAAGCAGTGACAGAGGGAGGAAGCCTAACTAGCACTAGTCACCAGGGGACACGTCAGGTCAGTATTAGCTTCTGACTAACAAGCTAATGCTAGTCGCCAGTGCCCTGCTTGTGTTCACGCAACAGGAAGAGCGGGTTCTCAAGGTTTTGCACGGGGGGAACCTGCATCCCAGCAGCATCTTCATGTTTCCATGGAGACTGTCGGAATGGGAACCCCCGAAACCGGAAGGTCCGTCTTCTTGGGCGCTGAAGGCGGTGGGGGGTGTTGGCTGGTCCAGGTTTCCACCAGCCCTCTCAGAGCAGCAGAAGGGTGGATGAAGGTGCAATCATTTGGAGCCATCTGGGTCTGAGAGGACAGGAGAACTCCCAGAACCCTCCCCTGATTAGTTGTGGTTCTGTGAGCATCTGCCCCCCCCCCCCCCCGTGGCCCCCCCTGTACTACCCCTGTCCAAGACCCCCCCCCCCATCCTTTCCCTCCATTGCCCCCCCCACCGTCTTCTTGTTCTCAAGTCACGCATTCCTGTTGCGTTGTCTTTTTGTCACAGCGTCCCTTTGTGCATTTCAAAGAGTGTACTGATGTGTGCCGCCTCGCCGTGTCGGGTCGCCCCACCGTGGCGGATCTCTCCGTCAGGGGTCACAACCCGCCGGGGTTTTGGGCGAGCTGGGACCCGAGCTCACGTCTTGATCTGAGCTTTGGGGGGCAAACGCACACCCCATCCATCATGGCCGCCTTTACACCGTAGCAGCCAACTGTGGCGGCAACAGCACTCTCAGGTGACTGAGGTAGGAGGCAGGGTCACATGACCTCTTGCCACTTTGATCCCCAGGATGTCAAATGTTGAATTAGCAAAGAAAAGTCTACACCAAATTCAAAACTTTTGATGTTGCATACATTTGTGTGGCCATCCATGTTCATTATACTGTTATTACAATGACATTACAGCATTATTACTGTTATCACTATGTAAGAACACCGTTACGACACCATTGCTACGACAGTCACACTTTATTTACCCTGATATAGGTCTGTCATTACACCATTACTACGCTGTTCTTGCACTGTTGTCACGCTGCTATTAGTGTTATTACTCTGTTATGAAGTTGTTATTCGATGTTATCACACTGTTACTCGATCATGACTGTTGTTTCTCTGTTGTCTGATGTAATACTGTTGCTACTCTGTTAACACACTGCTGTTACTTTATTGTGACTGTTGTCAAGACTCTTGTCTGGCCACTGGAGTTGCCAAAACACAATTTAGACAAGAATTCACCATGACCTGGATGACTGAGAACCTCCACAGATTGTTGTTACTCTGTTGTTACTTTGTTTACATACTGATGTTACATTGTTGTGATTGTTGTTACTCTGTTGTTAAGTTGTTGTTACTATGCTAACGCACTGCTGTTACTTTGTTGTGGATGGATCCATCCATCCACTCAGAAGTTCCTGCTGGCCTGCCCCTGGAGGACCCACTCCACCTCCTCCAGCCACGCAAGGTTCCAGTGGCGGAGATGGAGAACCATCGCTCCTCGGAACTTGAGGCCTCATTGACGTCTCCTCCGGCAATCACGGCCGAGGGGCGGGGCTTAACCTGTCACCTGTCAATCAAGCATCAAGCGGGCTCCATCCTGCCGGTCACTGCAGCAATGGAGACATGGGGAGACAGCGGTGCGCCGTCCCGTCTGAGCGCACGCCGGGGTCAGGCCCCGCCCCCTCGCCGCCGCCACCAACAGCCAGGAGGACGATCTAATGAGCGGCTGGGGGACGACCTTTGACCCCCGCAGGCCAACACAGTCTATGTGTGTGTGTGTGTGTGCGTGTGTGTAAATATGGCCTCATATTTGGGGGGGCAGTGGGGTCACAGGAAAGGTGGGGATGGGGATTAAGGGGTAACAATGAGTTAAATACCCCCCCTCCCCCCGCTCAGACCTCATGGAGGCTGGACCCCCCCCCCCCCCCCCCAACTGGCAGTAATTTGTCTGCAGTCAGTAGGGGGGGTCGGAGGGCCTGGGGGGACGGGGGTGCGAGGGCCCTCCAGACCCTTGAGGACCCTCGCTGTCAGCCTGGAATCTGAAGAGACCTCCCAGGAGCCCCCCCACCCTGAGACCCTGCTGCCCCCGGGGGTCACAGCGGGGGGGGGGGTACTACAACCGCAGTACCGCAGGAGTTCTTCCGTAGGAGCACTGTAGCACTGGAGGACAGGAGTACTACGGAATTGCAGTACTGCGGGACAGGAGCACTCCAGTAGTATAGGACAGGTGTATTGTAGGACTGCAGATCTGTAGGTCAGGAGTACTCTGGGACAGGAGGATTGTAGGACAGTAATACCTTAGTAATATAGGACAGGAGTGATGTAGGACTGCAGGACAGGAGTACTGCAAGACTGCAGATCTATTGAACAGAGTACTGTGGGACAGGGGTACCGCAGTACTGCATTGCTGTCGGACCAGAGTACATTTGTACTCACCTTCCATACTGTAGTACTATCTCCAGGTACTTCCAGCTGGACATTGCATTTGCAGACCCCCAAGTCTAGAGTTCTGGAGCAGGGTCTCTGACATTCCTCAGCTGGTCTGAGGACCTGGACGTTCTCCTCAGACGTTGACCAGAAGTTGAGAACCTTCACGTTGGTCTGGAGAATGTCTGCCGTGAACCTTTTCTCCTCCAATCAGGTGCTGCCACCTAGTGTCTGCAGCTCAGACAGTGCTCCTGCTGTCTGACAGGCTGTCACCGTGGTGACCAGGGCTCCTCAGCTGAGTGTTTGATCCTCCAAAGCAAGCGGGTTTGACCTCTAACTCTGATGACATCACCAAGGGTCTCCATCAGGCAGGTGACAGGAAGTGGCAACAATGTCACCGCTTGCCACCCTTCAGAGAGAGCCTGTCTGATCGGTCGAGACAAGAGCCCCCATGTTCTGGAGCCGGGATTGTCTGAGGTTGACTGGACCTCCTGAATCTCCTGTACCCCTGAACCTCCTGACCCTCAAAGACCCCCCCTTGAGCCCCGGTACCTCCTGAACCTCGCAAATACCCTCGTCTCCCTGAATCTCCTAGATCTCCTGAATCTCATAGACCTCCTGTAGCCCCTGGACTCCTTGGTCTCCCCAAATCTCTGGGACCTCCTGCAAGTCCTGGAGCCCTGGACTTTCTTAATATCACAGACCCCCTGGTCTCCCTGGTCTCCCTGGTCTCCCTGGTCTCCCTGTACCCCCTGGAGCTCCTGAAACTCTACAGAGCCCCTGGAGCCCCTGGAGCCCCTGTCTTCTCGAATCTCCTGGACCTCCTAGGCCCCCTAGACCTCCTGAACCTTACAGACCCCCTGGTCTACCTAAATCTTCTGGAGCTCCTGGACTCCCTGGTCTCCCCAAATATACTGGACTTCCTGCACCTCTTGGATCTCCTGTGCCCGCTGGACCTCCTGAACCTCATAGATCTCCTGGAGCCCCTGGACACCCTGGGCTCCCCTAGTCTGGGTCTCCAGAATGTCCTGGTCCTCCTGCCCCCACCTCCCCTGGACTTCCTGGACCTGCAACAGGACCGGGTAGACAAACATCCAGGGAACATCTGCCATTTGCACAGGTGCTTTGCCAGGGTCACTAACGTGCAGGAGGGGGCCGAACACACACACTCACGTGCATCCACACACACACACACACACACACACACACACACACACACACACACACGTGGCAATAATACTAATGATAACTATGTCTTTACAAAGTTCTTTCCATCAAAGTGCTGCAGATACCGTGATGAACGATTGAGGAGACATGTGGAACTCAGATTCACTCGCTCATCTGTTCCACCTGCTCCACCTGTTCCCAGCTGACCCATTTCCTTAACATGTAGACATGACATGGTCAGATCCAGAAGATCTGCTGGTCTGCTGACCATGTCCATGTTGTGGTGCAACTCCTTCCTGAAGAAGGAGGCCCCTAGAGTCAGATGTTCAGGCTGACCTGTTGTAGTCCTGCATCCTAAACCTCCAGCAGGTCCTGGACACTCTCTCCTGTGTGTGTGTGTGCGAGCATGTGCACGTGGATGTGTTTGGCTGCCTCCTGCACCTCTGGGACCCCTGGCTGCTCTCCAGCACAGCAGCTGTGCAAATGGAAGGACGAGTAGCAGTAGTACTAAAAGTAGTACTAGCATTACTGATGACCAGGCAAGGCATTGTTTCTGCCACTATTGACAATAATAATAATAATGTACTATTACAACTCCTATACTGGTGCTACTGTACTATTATTTTATACTACTTTTACCATCACAATTATACTACTACTATAGTCCAGCTACAACTGCTAACCAACTAATAATGATATTGATAATAGTACTACTACTATACTGCTACATGCTACTACTATTAATACCACTTGTAATATACTACAACTACAACCGCTGTAATACTTCTATACTACTACTACTACTACAACTTCTACCACTACTTCTATACTACTACTATGTTACTGCTACAAGTACTTCTACTTCTACTTTGACTAATATTACAAATCCACTATACTGCTGCTGTCACCACTACTAATAAGACAACTGCTACTGTACTTATACAACTTTGAAGTACTTTACGACAACAACTACTACTCCTACGACTATACTATTATTACAAATACTGACACCATTACTACCACTACTATAATATTATGACTATTACTGACACTACTTCTATACTACTACCACTACCACCACCAATGCAACCAACCAATACCACTATACTAGATTACCACATTACTGACTTCTTTGACAGTAGTAGAGTACATGCTAAAGCCTTCATCCTTCAGTGGGGTGAGCACCCTGCTCCTGCTGATGAAGACCTTCAGAGGTCAGAGGTCATCTGGCGTGCAGAGCCTCACCATTGTCCACGGAAGAATGGATGAAGAAACCAGGTGTCCTCACACTGGTGCAGCAGTACTTCAACGTAAATCCGGAGTACACGGACAGATACCCCTGTCTGCTACTGGAGGAGTTCTCCGGTGATGTCACCCAGCAGCTGGTGTTTTCCCACCGAACGTGAGTGGGTGTGTTGTTGTCATCTCCACGTGAGGGGCCACAGTGCCCCCAGAGGGCGGGGTTCGTCCTGTCCTCAACACCGTGTTTGCCCAGCGGCCACGTCTCCGCTGTGTTTCCACAGCTGGCGGGAAGGTTCAGTGACACAGGGTCGCACCTTCCTCAGACCA
This sequence comes from Fistularia commersonii, assembly GCF_037954325.1. NCBI lineage: Eukaryota > Metazoa > Chordata > Actinopteri > Syngnathiformes > Fistulariidae > Fistularia > Fistularia commersonii. Next base: position 18,419,481 of record NC_141292.1, on the reverse strand, counting down.
GGACTTATTGGGAGAAGTCGCCGGCGACCTCTGCTGCCAGAGAGCTACCACTGCAGGGCATCTGGCAGTCCTTGTACTTGAGAGGGGCGCCACTGCAGGACAGTTTGCAGAGCCCTCTGTTGCCAGACAGGTACCACTGCAGGACAATTGGCAGTGCCTACTGCTGCCAGAGGCGCCATCGACCAGGGCCTTCTGCTGAAGAGAGGCACCACTGCAGGAGAACTTGCAGCATCTTCTATTGGCAGAGAGGTGCTGTCTGTGGGGACTCTCATCCAGGTCATGGTGAATTCTTGTCAAAATCTTCTTGTCATGGCAGCTGAACTTGAATTTCTTGGAAATACCAGAAGAAGCAGATTTTGACTACGGTAGATGGTTGGCAGCGCCTTCTCCTGGAGAGAAGGGCCACTGTATAGTTCGCGGAGCCTCTCCTGGAAGGAGGCACCACCACAGGACCACAGGCAGCGCCTTCTGCTGCCAGAGAGGTGCCACTGCAAGACATTTGGTTGCGCCTACTGCTGAAGAGGTGCAACTACAAAAAAGCTTAAAGTGCCTTCTGCAGTCAGAGGCATCACTGCTTGACAGTTTGCAATGCTTTCTGCTGCCAGAGAGGGATCTCTGCAGGACATCTGGCAGCGCCTTTGGCTATAGGGGAGCGTTACTGTGGGACAGTTTGCAGAGCCTTCTGCTGGAGAGAAGCACCACTGCAGGACATCTGGCAGTGCCTACTGCTGCCAGAGAGGTGCCTCTGCAAGACACTGGGCAGTATCTTCTGCTGAAGAGAGACACCATTGCAGGAGAACTTGCAGCATCTTCTTTGGCAAAGAGGTGCTGCTGTAGGACAGTACCCTGCCCCCTCCGTTGCCAGAGGGGTACCACTGCAAGACAGCTTGGAGTATCTCCTGCAGGAAAAAAAAAAATGCAGCTTTTGGGACCATTTGCATCACCCTCTCCTGCAAGAGGTCTTGTTTCTTCCTCTCACTGACGGGATGTGATTTTCTTCTAAAAAAGGAACCAAAAAAATCAGATGTGAGCCACATGGGGTTAGCTTAACATGGACAATCAACTGTCGATAAACACCTACAGACAATTTAAGTGAACTGTGGGAGGATGGAGTCATGGATAGAACCCAGGCAGGAGAACCCAGAGAGAACCCACAGAGAGAAGCCAGGCAAGACACCTTGACTCCTATCTGCTTCACCATGGAGAGCCAAGACCGTCATTGTTTTGGGAAGCGTGTTTTCTTGGAACACCTGGAATCCTTCAGTGAGTCAAAGATGAAGATGAGAATGAAGGAGATGAAGATGAAGATGAAGATGAAGATGAACTTTCTTTTCAAGAAAAATGTTGCTTTTTTTTTTTTTTGTCTGTTTAAATCAGCATCTCAGACATCCTGGTTCTCCCCCTGGTTCTCCCCCTAGTTCTCCCCAGGTTCTTCTCCTGGTTCTCCCCTTGGTTCTCCCCTGGTTCTCCCCAGGTTCTGCTCTTGGTTCTTCCCCCTGGTTCTCCTCTGGTGCTTCTCCTGGTTCTCTTCCAGGGGAAGGTCCAAGTGCCCAGGCAAATCCTCCTGAAGGGCTGGACAACCGGACTCCCCACTGTTCCCAATGGCTGGACACAGAAGTACATGCAGGATTACTCTGAGTACAAAGTACAAATACAGGAACGTGTACTAATACATAATATTCAGGTAGACGTACTTCTGCCTCTCATTAATGTGTTCATTTACTGTCTTTACTAATTTGTTTCGGTTTATCATGATTCATTTTTGTTTCATTTGAGTTTTTGTTTTGTTTTGTTTTAATTTAATCGAGATTTATTTTAATATTATGATGCTTTTATTTTGTTTTATTCCGATTTTGTATTCTTCCTATTTTTCTTCTTATTGATCTTGATTGGTCGTTTTATTATATTTTAGAATGCTTTTACTTATTTTGTTTGTCATATGTTGTCTCATTTCATTTTGTTTTTATTTTGTCCTTTTGTTTAGTTTTCCTGTATGCATTTATTTATTTATCTGTTTGTTTGTTTGTTTGTTTTATCTTTATTTATTCGGGTTTTTGTGTTATTTAATTTCGATTGAATTGTGTTTTATTTTGGTTTTATTTAATCAATTTGAGTTTAATTTTATCTTATTTTGTTTTTTATTTTATCTCTTGCGAGTTATTTTGTTATTATTTTCTTTGATTTGACTTTCATATGAGTGTGATAATGTTTTACTTTGGCTCTTTCGTTTTTATCTGTATTCATTTTGTTTTTATTTATTTATTCAGTTTAATTTTGTTCCATTTGAGTTTTTTTATTTCGGTTGCATTGTGTTTATTTTGTTTTTATTTAATCTATTTGAGTTTTATTTTATCTCGTTTTGTTTTTTTAGTTTTTCTCCTACAAGTTTTATTTTGCTATCTTTTATTTTGTTTGGTTTCTATGTGTTATTACTTTCTTTTATTTGAGCTCATAAGACTTTAGTATTGTTGTTATTTTGTTTTTTTTTATTGAGTTTCAACAGGACTCGTTCATTGTTTATTCATTTTTTTTTATTGAACATAAACAATATAAACAAATATACATATGTAAAAATACATCGCAATGTTGAATTAAATGTCAATGAAGCAACCAGGGATGAGGGAGCAAAGGACATAAGGACATTTGTTCTGTATGTAATCAGAAGTTTAACAGTGTTAAAGGTTTGTGAGAAATGTTTAATGCTAGACATAAAAGAAAGTAAAATAAAATAAAATAAAATAAATAACTAAATAAATAAATAAAATAAAATAAAATAAATAAATAAAACTTGCAAGGGGAATATAACGTGTATTTAACTTGGTGGTTCACAAGAAATCTCAGAAATTAAACTGTATTTTTTTTTTTTTGGTTTGGGGATTTTTCCATAAGTTCTAAGGATCTTTACATAATTCAAAATCGTTTATAAGGAACGAAAATTGGGGGAAGACTTTTGCATTCTGTTTTTGTGAATGAAGAACTTGGCAAGGCCTAAAATAACATTGACACATTGTTCATCTCTTTTGTTGCTTAAAAGTAAACCAAATGTTATGTCATCTCTTGCGAAGGAAACTGGTGACGATGGAAAATTGTCTTTAACCCATTTTTGAGTTTTAGCCCAAAAGCCCTGTACTTTTTCGCATGAGGACTCGTTCGTTTGTTTTTTTTTTTTTATCCGGAAATGCTCCCCTGTGACCTCACTTCCTGTTTTCGATCCCGGCTCCCGCGCCAGGAGAAACTCCGAGCCGAGAAATCGAAGTGTTCCGAGGCGTCGCGGGCGCGGCGCCGGACCCGTTCCCATGGCGCAGATGAGCTTCCTGGGCCTTCTGCTGGGGATCTCGGACAGTCTGAGTCCCGATGATCTGGAACGGATCAAGTATCTGGTCCAAGGCCGGGTCGGAAAGCGCGAGCTGGAGCAGATCCGCTCCGGCCTACAACTCTTCCGGGTTCTCAGTGAGCGCCTGGTCTTCTCGGAGGAGAACCCCGACGAGCTGGTGGAGCTGCTCCGTCAGATTAAAAGACCCGATCTGGCCGAGCGGCTGGACACCTTCCAGAGGGGAGCGGGTGCGGAAGCCGCGGGGAGGCGGCCGGACGAGGCGGAAACAGGTATCGTGCACGCGCGTGTTTCCAGCTTGGTTTAAGTTCGAGAAGAAGTTCCTCCTCTCCCGCCCCCACCCAGCCAAGGAGGAATCCTTGGTCAAGCAGAGAGAGGAACAAGTCGGTGGTTCTAAAGATCTTTTCAGCGTCCAGCGTTTGAAGAACCGCGACTAGTTAGAGCTGAAACCAGTCCAAGGAAGTACCCCAAGGTTCCACGATCTCTAGGGAGCTGTGCCGGTACTGCAGGGGGTCCAGGGGGGTACTTTAGGGGTTCTGTGGAGGTACCACGGGAGCAACAACTCCTAGGGAGCCATGGAGGTACCGCACATTGTCTGAGGAGTTGTAGCATGGGGTCTGAGGAGGTACTACAAGGACGCAGAGGTATTGTAGAGGGTCCTCAGAGTTACAGCAGGTGGTGTTGGAGCTACTGCAGGGGTTTCACTGAGTAAAGCATGGTCCAGTGCAGGTGGTCCAAGACTCCTAGGGATCCATGGAGGTACTCCAGGTGCTCTGACACGTCTAAAAGTCCAGCACTTCTGGGGAGGTAATATAAGGGGTCCACAGAGGAACTTCTAGGTGTCTGCGACCTCCAGGGGTCCACAGTGGTATTGCAGGGGGTCCGTGACCCCCTCGGAGTCTGGAGTACTACAGAGGTTTGTGAAAATTGATTCAGTATGTGTGAATGATGCAGGAATGATGAGTTAGTGCACAGTGGCAGCTCTGAATGAAGACGTGAATGTTTGATCTGAGTAGCATTAAAAGCACAACAACAATAGCCAGGGCTCCTTGTTCCTCCCCTACATCAGTTTGTGTTCCTGGAAAATGGTCAAGGCCCTTGCTATGAAAACAAGATGAGCTTATATTCAGAAAGAAGGTGCAGAACAGGCCATGCCCCCCACAAGTGACCAAGGGCCTTACTGATCGTGGTTCTCTGTGGTTCCGCAGCCAAACTGGACCTGACAGAGGAGTTCATCGCGGAGACGCTAGGCCGATACTGGCGCAAGCTGGGCCGCAAGCTGGGCCTGTCGGAGGTGAAGCTGGACTCTGTGGGGAGGAGGTGGCCCACGGACCTGGAGGAGACGGTGCGGGAGCTGATGAAGGAGTGGAGAAAGAGCCGGGGTCCGGCAGCTCGGGCCGAAGAGGTGGTTCTCGCCCTCCGTGCCTGTGAACTCAACTTGACAGCCGACAAGCTGCGGGAGCGCCTGGAGCAGTCTGGGACCAGATGACCGTTCCTCCAGGTCTAAGACTGAATGTTCTGCTGAAAGCTGGTTCCCTTGTAATAAAATACCTCTCATTCTTCTCCGCTGTTTGGGAGGTTTTCTTGGTCCCAGCGAAGGAGGGGGTGGAGCTCCGTCCTGACTGGGACCCCAGACATCTGCTGGGACTTGTACTTTGTCAGTAGAAGGTTTGCCTTTGGGTCTTCCTCATGTTCTTTCCACAGAATTGGACATTCCAATTCAATCAGTCACGTCGGAAGCTATTTATTTACCGATGAGTCACAGACAATCATTGCTACATTCAGCTTTAGTATTTAGCATGTAACATCTATCCTGGCAACTCTTAATATGTACCTATGCCATGTGTAGTATAGCCTTAGCATATAGTGATAGCATGTAGCATGCATCCCGACTATATACCTATGCCTTATGGAGTGTAATGTTAGCATGTGGTAGGCTAGTTAGGGATGTGTGTTTGCAGTGTGCAAGGTTGCAGTTTGTGGTAACAAGCAGCTTTAGCATGTAGCATCTTGAGGTAAAATGGATTTGTGCAGCTCAAATATGTACCCCTTGCCATTCACAATGTGAATTGTTATAGTGTGTTTGTGTGTGACTCAAACACACGAGCGGATGCTGTTTGCCAAAGGTTTATTTCTGAATTCATAAAAATCCTTTAGAAGCTCCGTCCTGCTGCCGGCGGGGGACAATGTCATCAGGTCAAAGGTCGGGGGCGAGCTCTGCGGGGGATGCGTGATGGAAGAGGTCAGGTGTGTTTGTGTGGTGTGTGTGAGTTTGTCTCGTGTAGTTTAGTGTGTGTATGTTTGTCTCTATGCCTCTGTGTGTGTGTATATCTAGGTGTTTGTGTTTGTCTTTCATTTTGTGTGTCTTAACTGTGTGTGAGTATATATCTGTCTGTAGTGTGTGTGTCTATGTGTAGTTTTGTGGCTGTGTTTTTGTCCAAATATATTGTCTGTGTGTGTGTGTATCTGTCTACATGTGCATTTATATGCATATGTGTATGTTTTTGTGCTTATCTGTGTGTCTCCGTCTTTTTGTGAGTGAGTGTATCAATATGGGTTTTATTGTGTCTCTGCCCGTGTGTTTGTGTGTGTATCTGTATATGTGTCATTGTGTCTATCTGTGTGTGTGTGTGTGTGTGTGTGCGCCTCTGTCATTTTGTGAGTGTGTGTTTATCTTTTCCTGTCTATCTGTGTGTTTTTTGTGTGTATATCTGTCTTAATGTGTATTTGTGTGTGTGTGTGTGTGTGTGAGAGAGAGATACACCCACAGCACTGGTACAGCCTGTTGATCCTGGTGATGTCGTTGCTGCTCATCTGCGTGGCCCGTCCGAAGCTCACATTAGGGTCAGGGTAGGGCATCATGGTGGGACGGTTGTTCTTGGAAAAAGCCCACCTGCGGTCAGGAATGCAGGTTAGGTGGCACCCATCAGTTTTGTATTGGTCAGCATGTGTGGGTGTGAAGTTTGAGGACTACCTGGAGCGGGTGTGTCCAAACTACGGCCTGCGGGCCAACAGCGGCGGATGGTCCATTTTTAATTTGCCCGCAGCAAATTCTAAAAATATCATTTAATATGTCCCACCCATGAAACTTGCGCTTGACGGCATTGCACTTCTTAGTTTCAACACTGGCAGTTCCCCGCCAAGAGAATCCCAGTGGCGGGCTGTGCATTTTACGCCTAGGCCTTCAGTAGTGCTCCGAATCAATCCACCCCCCAATTCTGACTTTGAATAAACTATTCTTGCTTGATCAGTTCCTGACCATTATGACGTTTTTCCCTGAATGAAATCTGAACACACAGAGACAAAGTCCGGTCCCGTGGCGGGAGCCACAAAAACGGACAGAAGACACAATAAATGCCTTTATAGCAAACAGCTGCGACACTTACAAAACACTACGCTTACAACGCAGAGGTTAAACTAAAGGCGACCAGTCATGCAGTAGAACACGGGAATAGAGCAGCAGCGAGAGAATTCAATATTAACGAATCAATGTTAGAGAAAGCAACAAGATGACCTGCATCAAGTAAAGGTGCAGGTCCTCTCTGAGATAACAGCAAGATGGCTACAGTTAAAGGACAAACTTGAACAGTGGGTTGTCGAACAGAGAGCGGCAAGTAGAAGCGTCCCTACAGTCACTATTCGAATGAAGGCAACAGCGCTACCTAGCAACATGAACACCAATCAATTTAGAGACGATCCTTCTTGGTGCTTTCGTTTTATGAAACGCTTTGAAGTGTGACAAATGGAGTTGGTAATACATTGTTTTCAACGAAGGCGGCTCAAATTCTGGTAGGTGGACCTACCGGTAGGTACGGTACTGCATTGTGAATGCACAAACTTTTTTTTTGGGGGTGAACCCAGAAACGTTGGTTTGTATTCTATTTATAATTTCTGACTGACTTATCTGACTGTTTTGTTGACATTCCCTTTACCACAGCTCCATTTAGTGGATGCATAACGCAACCGCAGCCACTACTGTAGCTTCTATTATATGCGCCTTACAATCCAGTGCGCCTTATGGTGCGGAAAATACGGCAACCGTTATTTCACTGCAGATTACATTTCCCCTTTTGGTAACAAAATAAATGAAAATCCATCAATAGAAAGCTGTGATGTATGCTGTTATTTTTACTTTAACCATATTCAATTAAAAAGCATAGTTAACTAACATTTTATTGATTTTGATAATTCTAATACTATGGAAGTGAAGTTATATAGCTGACCACGAGTGAGTGGCCCAGTCCATTTTATATTTTTCTGTATGTGGCCCTCAGTGAAAAAAGTTTGGACACCCCTGACCGGGAGACCACCTGGAAGTTAAGAGATAAGATCATACCTTATTGATCCCCATAGGGGAACTTTGGGCACCTGGATATCAGCCTGAGACTATCTGGAGGTCACTTCAAGTCTACCGAGAGACTACCTGTACGTTACTTGAAGATTAAGCAGAAACTAACTGGAGGTAACCTGAAGACTACCTGTAGATTAGCTGGAAATTACCTGGAGACTAGCTGAGGACTTACTTGAAGCTACCCTAAGGTACCTGGAGATTAATTTATTTAGATTAAAGGGGAGTTTAGGGAAACGGGAAATAAAGCTGTGTGTGTTTGTGTAGATGTACGTACTTCTCATACTGCATCACAGAGTTGTAGTCATAAGGCGTCTCCTGGTTCAGTGTGTCGATCTTGTAGAAGTTGTACTCCATACCTGTGGGGGTGGAAGCGGCATTATGTCACTTCCTGCTCGGTTGGGGTCACTTCCTGTGAGGGATGGGGCCGACCGTCAATGATGTTCTCCCAGTGGACACGGATGTAGTTGTCACGGTCAGAGCGGGTCTGCTCGTGGTTGAAGCCCAGGGCATGGAGAAGCTCATGCTGGACAGTGCCATGGTACAGGCACCCCTGACGGGCCAGTGACACCACCTGGCCTCCACCTTGCCGCCCCACATAGGAGTAGCAACTGGTGAGTGGTGAGGGACATGGTCACATCTCAGGTGGAACCTCTAACCCTACCCCTCAACCCCACCCCCATCAGGCTAATGTGGCTTCCTACCCGTCCCGGGACTCAATGCTGAGCCACTCGTTGTCTCCACTCTGGTAGGGTCTGAACCGGATGCAGGAGAGGGAGGAGAAGGACTCTAGACCTCGAGTGATGATGGCCCTCTCTCTGGAACCTGAGCACCAGATCACAGGATTCTGTTGGAGGAGGAGTTTGCCCCCCCCAGTGATGGAGGAGCTCAACTCCCAGTGGAGCAGCAAGTGGCACTCACTGTAGTGGTTGGCAATGTAGTATGGGATGTAGACCTTTCCGTCACTCCACTTCCTCCACAGGCAGCCTCTGGCTGTGCAGGGGTCGGCGTTCCTGTCGGATCCCTCCCAGACCGCTATGTCGCCCCCAATCAGAGCCGGCTCATCAGGCTCTGGATCTGTAGATGGCAAGCAACAAATCAGAGCGTCTTGGTCCCAGATGGACCGAGACTCATCTTCATGAAGGAGAAAATCCCGAGCACTAATCTGCATATGTCCGGCAGCTTTTTCTTCTGGGCTTTGAATTTCATGTACGTTTTGTGATGGCGGAGCTTGGTAGGAATTGACCCCCCACCCCCAGATCTGGGGCACCATGGTATAAATGACCCAACTTCTTCAAAGGGAAGACCAGAGCTTTGGGTGGGACATGAAATAGGAAGTGACTCACGGCGGTCCCGATTGGCTCGCTCCAGCAGTTCACTGACGGAGAGCTCCCCCGACGGCTCATCATGGGTGGACAATACTGGAATGGACAGAGGAGCATTGGATTACAAGAGGAACTGCCTCGAGAACATGAGGAGGAGGAGGAGTAAGGCTCACCTTCCTGAGGGTGGAGAGCAGGAGCAGGGTGGAGGAGAGGCGAGTATTACAGATGATCCCAGAGGGTAATCCCTTAGAAAAACCCAAGGACTAACCCCTTGGGGTTCTCGATAAATGTATAAATAAATTTTATTGTAGGTAGATCATTTTGACTTGGACATTTTAGAAGTAGCTTGCATGACGAAAAAGTGGACCCCTGTTGTAGAATAACCGCAGAGGTTAATCTAATAATCCTTAGACTAACCCCAGAGATTAAGATGCCATTGTAATATGATTGTTACAGGGGAGACACTTCTACCTTTGTGTGTGTGTGTGTGTGTGTGTGTGTGTGTGTGTGTGTGTGGACCTCAGCCCCCCAGCAGGAAGCCAGCAGCATCAGAACCAAGGCTGCGACCAACATGATGGCAGCACCTTGAGGTCGGGGACAAAAAAAAATTACCTTCAGTCAACCAGCTGCCCTCATGTGACAGTCAGCCATTCACCCGCCTCCATCTAACCACCTCCTTCACATCTGACTTCCTGTCCTCCTTCTCTTCATCCGTAAACTTCTTTTCTGGTCTTCCTCCAGACCTCCTCCAGCCTCAGCTTCCTTCGACCCAGGTTTCTTCCTTCTACCCCATGTCTGAACCATCTCAGTGTGACCTTATCTCCAGAACATCTAACACATGCTTTCCTGATCTTCTCCATCCTCCTCACCGCCAAAGAAGAGCCTCCACATCTTCAGCTCTGCCTCCTGCATTCTCCTCAGTGTCTTGAGACGTTTGCCGTGGCTGCCCTCACCTCAACCCCTTCCTTATCTTTCTCCACCTCCACTTTCTCAGAGCCTCCAAATCAATCAAGTTATAAAGCTACAAAAACTACCAGCAGGAATATTCAGGAATATTCCGTGTGTGTGTGTTCGTGCGTGTGAGTATGTGTGCATACGTCTTTGCGAGTGTTTGTGTGTCAGCGTGAGTGTGAGTTGTCTTTCGGTGTATGTTTGTGTTTGTCAGTTTGTATGTCTGTGTATGTGTTTCTGTCTATCTGACTGTCTATCTGTTGATGTATGTGTGTAATTGTGTGTCTGTTAATTAATGAGTGAGTGCGTGTGTGTATGTGTGTGTAAGTGGGCTTCAGTGTGAGTGTATGTCAGTGTGTGTGTGTGTGTGTGCGTGCATGTGTCCGTTTGTGTCTGTGTAAGTGTTTGTGTATCACACTGTGTGTCGGTGTATGTTTGTCCATCTGTGTGTTTGTAGATCTGTGTGTGTGTGTGTGTGTGTGTGTGTTCCTACCTGAAGTTGTGCAGGTGAAACTAAACAGGTTTTTGTTCTGGGTTTTTAGTTTTTATACGTTTGTGAGGAAAAGATTAACTGGGCCTTTATCTGTGAGATACACACACCTGTGCAAGTGTGTGTTTATGTGTGTGTGTTGGTGCTTGGGTAGGTGTGTGGGAGAGACTGTGTGTGGTTCTGATTTTGCTTGTGTGTGTGTGTGTGTGTGTGTGTGTGTGTGTGTGTGTGGATGGGTGGGTGGGTGGGTGTGTGGGTGTGTGTGTGTGTTTCCAGCCGTGTGTTCATGTCTCACACTGATAACAATTGGCTGACAGATGTTTCCGATGGATGATGGCTGTTTATGTTTGTTACACACACACACACAAGCACACACACATACACACACACACACACACACACACACACACACACACACATACACACAGACACACAAACACAAGCACACACATACACACACACACACGCTCTCTTTCTCTCTCTCTCCCTCACACACACAGACACACACATAGACACACAGATTCAGAAACACATACACATACACACAAACACGAACTCGCACATACACACACACACAGTCACACATAGATACACTAAAACACAGACACAAGCATAGATGCACACACAAAGTCACATACACCCATTTAGGTACGCATACACATATAGACAGACACACAAACACAGGTCCACACTGCCAGACAGAGACACACCCACACACTAACACATACACACACACACACATAAATACATATATACACACCCATCAAGAGACAAACATAAACATGCAGACACACACACACATCAAATAGACACCAACAAACCTGGGACCAGAACCCCTCCACTCATGTGACCTCATGTCATCCCGGAAGGTGTGTGAACACACACACCTGAATGTGTTTACCCTCAGCCTGATAACAAGGGCTGATCATCAATCAATAATCTAGATCAATGATTCATACCAATCAAACTTACGACTTCAAACCGGTGTGTGTCAGTGCGAGTGTGTGTGTCTACCTGTCAACGTGTGGTGTCTTTGTGAATGTGTGTGTGTGTGTGTGTGTGTGTGTGTGTGTGTGTTTGTACGTGTGTCTGTCAGTGTGTATGTGTCTGTCTGCAAGAGTTTGTCTGTGTGTATATGTGTGCATGTATGTTTGTGTGCCTCTCAGTATGTGAGTGTCATTGTGTATATGAGTGTGTGTATGTGTGTGTCTCAGTGTGTGTGTTGGTGTGTCTGCTTGTCAATGTGTGTGTGTGTCTCTCACAGTGTGTGGGTTTGTATGTGTGTCTATTTGTGCATGTATGTCTGTCAGTGTGTGTGTTGATAAGTGTGTCAGTGTGTGTGAATGCGTGTGAGTGTTCGCTTGTGTGTGTGTTTTTTTGTCTCACGGTGTGTGTGTTTCAATGCTTGTATATTTGGGCGTGTATGTTTATGTGTCTGTCAGTGTGTGTTTGTAAGTTTGTGTGTGTGTGTGAATTTATGTATTTGTTTATCTCAGTGTGTGCGTGGCAGTTTGTCTGCTTGTCAATGTGTGTGTGTGTGTCTGTGTGTGTGTTTGTGTGTGTGTGTGTGAATTTATATATTTGTTTATCTCAGTGTGTGCGTGGCAGTTTGTCTGCTTGTCAATGTGTGTGTGTATGTGTGTGTGTGTGTGTTTGTGTGTGTGTATGTTTGTGTTTATGTGTCTGGCAGTGTGTGTGTGTATGTAAGTGTGTGTGTGTCAGTGTGTCTTCTTGTCAACATTTGTGTGTGTATGTGTGTGCATGTATGTTTGTCTTTCAGTGTGTGTGTTGGTAAGTGTGTGTTGGTAAGTGTGTGCATGTGTGTGTTTGTCTGTCAGTGTCAGACACACACGGACACACTTTCACACCATTACGTGCTGCTTGTTGAAATGCTGCCAAACGCACACACACACACACACAAACACACACACACAGACCGTCAGGTGGTTTGTTCATGTTATTTCACCTCAGCAGGCAGTGTTGAAAGAAGGCTGAGGTGACAACATGATGTGTGTGTGTGTGTCTGTGTGTGCATTAGTGTGTGTGCAATTGAAGGGTTGAAGTCTTTGATGCATCCTCTGAAGTATTTAATTGACAGCTGTTCGCTCTTTGATCTAAACCTGACAGAAACTGTTTGATCTCTAAGAAGAAAGAGGTCACTGGGCAGCTGATCGATTCGACAGGATGGAGATGGAGATGATGAAGAATGAGTTTCTATTTGTGTGTGTGTGTGTGTGTGCGTCTGTGTGTGGCAGCATTTTGAGAAGCTGCATGCAATGGTAACTGTCACTGGTAACGGGCAGCTTGAGCAACGAGTATGTGTGTGTGTGTGTGTGTGTGTGTGTCACAAAAAAACGTTTGCGGCAGCAACGACCTGATTGGCCAATCAGTTTCAGTGTGTTCTGATCGTTCCATCATGTCAGAGCTTCCCCTTTCCATTGATTCTCTTGATCAATTGATAGTTACATTAGCTGATCAGCAGTCAATCAGTGCTTCAGACCACAACTCAAACATGAATTGATATGATTCTCTTTGTATCAGCAGGTAAGATGAGATAATATAAGATAAGATGAGATAAGCTAAACTAAGCTAAGATAATACTTAATTATCCCCATTGGAGAAATCGGAGTGCGGTAGCCGCCCAAGGCAAGAGAACAGTAATCAGCAGACATTAAAAGGACAGACATTAAATAAATATTTCATAGGAATAATATAAAACAAAATTAAAATTGGAAACATTTCAAAAATGCTACACAAGACCAGGGCCAAAGTACCAAGTGAGTACAGATGGGATGCCATCAGGTCCATCATGGTTATCACCATATTATTACTGTGATATTACTGTGGTATTATGCTTAAGTACTTGTTAGTCATGTTATTACTCCATTTCTACTGTGTTATTACTGTTGTTACTGCATTTGTGCTGTGGTATTACAATGGGATTAGTGTGTTATAACTGTGGTTTTACATGTTATTACTCCTGTATTATTACTGTGGTTTTTACATGTTAGTTCTGTGGTATTACTGTGGTTGTTACATATCTGTGGTATTACGGCGGCTTTTACATGCTGTTCCTGTGTTATTACTGTGGTAATACTGTGTTTTATAACATGTTATTACTGAGTTTTTACCGAGGTATTACGAGTGCTGTTATACTATGTTATCATGTTATGACTGCGGTTACACAACCCATCGACTTGCAAACCAAGAGTTGTGTCCAAAGGGGGGGTGGAGGGGGGCAAAGACCCAGTAGCTTCCCCTTAGGCTTTCCTTCCCCTTCAGCGTTGTGACAGGGCGCTCCTTATTTGGCAAGAAGCTGTCCATAAAGGCCGGATGACCAGCGGACAGCTACACACCGCCATAATGCTCCAGGTCGCCGTCATCAGCTTCCTGCTCTGCTCAGCTGGGGCTGCCAGCCTGCAGGTGTGCACAGACACACACACACACACACATGCACACACTTAATTGACTGCAAGACACTTGACAGCATGCTTGTTTCCTTTTGCAGGCACCAGAGAAGAGTGAGGAGTCATCAGGTAAGACACCAAACCTGTCAATTACTTCTTAATTACTTGTCAGTTACATGCTAATTACTCGTTGTCCCTCTTATGCCCAGGAAACACAGTGGAGGATGACGAGTTCAGTGTGTCGACGCTGATAGAAAAGGCCAACGCCAATCTGGGTATGTCCAATCAAAGCATCGACCTCACACACACACGCCAGCCTGAGAACCCACTAACCCCCCCCTCCCACAGGGAAGAACCTTGACGACCCCAAGGTGATCTTCGGGGACATTGCCGTGCCAACTGGCCTGCAGAACGCCGACCCGTGCACGGCTCGCGGCTGCCTCTGGCCCAGATACAGTGATGGGAACATCTATGTGCCGTATCGCATATCCCCCGTTTACTGTGAGTCCCTGAATGGACCGCCATTACACAGCAGAGAACATTGACAACACTGTTATATATGTGTGATCACACCATAATGGCAGTATTACACTGTCGTTACATGCTTATTACACTTTACAAGATTATGGTACAGTTATTACACACTTATTACACTTGTAATGTGTAAATGCCAGTGTCTCCAACCGACACAGGATCGCTAGTCTCACCGCTGTCCTGCACACCTTTTCTTTCATGCTGGCTAATATTCTTTTCTCCAACCTTTACAACCTTCTTACACATGTTTCTTCACCTCTTCTCCACACTATCCATCACTCTGGACTCCTGACCCAATGTCAGTAAACTTCTCCACCTTCTTTATCTCCACTCCCTGTACCCTCACTGTTCCACTTGGGTCCCTCTCATTTACACATATGCATTATCTTGCTGCTGTTCACCTTCATTCCTCTCACTACAAATCACAATGGCATCTGCAAACATCATGGTCAACGGAGAGTCCTGTCTTACCTTATCTGTCAGCCTCCACCTTGAACTTCTCTGTTACACAACAATTTCCTTTGGGATAAATAAAGTTGTTCTTATTCTTATCCTTATCCTTATTCTTATTCTTATTCTTATTCTTATTCTTATTCTACACCTATTACACACCACACCACTGTCTCACAGCTAGCATACATGTCCTGCAGCAGTCTAACATACTTCTTTGCCACTCCAGAATTCTGCTCATTCATCAGCTCTTCATACTACTCTTTCCATCTTCCCATAACTCTTGTAGCATCTGCCAATACATTTCTCTCTCTATCCTTAATCACTCAAACTTGCTTTACATGCTTTCCATCTCTATCTCTCTGTTTTGCCAACCAGTATAAATCATTCTCTCGCTCCTTACTGTCCAACTGAGCATACAAGTCCTCATTACCCTTTGTTTGTCCTTTGCTACCTCTACCTTCACCTGTCCTCCTGTCTGTTCTCTTCAGTCCCCTCAGTGTCTCATTTCTTCTTTGCTAACCATTTTCTCTGTATATACCCCTGCATTTCTTCATTCTACCACCAGGTATCCTTATCTACTATCCTTCAAGATGGCTCATGGCGTAACATCCCAATCATATTCACATTATAGAAGACAATGTATACATTACAGCATATACACTGAATACATGCTTCCTGGTCAGATGATTTGGGTTTTATAACGACTCTCTGTGATCAGGATGTCACCAGGTGAAACAGGAAGTGTAATTCTGTGGCTTGTGTGTAATTTCCTGCTTCCAGCGCGCCAGGAGAGGGAGACCATCATCCAGACCCTGGGGTCGTTTGCCGAGTCGACCTGTGTCCGCTTCACCCCCCACAATGGACAGAGGGACTTCGTGAACATTGTTTCTCGCTCCGGGTGAGAACCCCCCCTACACACACACACACACACACACACACGCGTGCACACACACGTAAAGAGTCAGATGGTTGTATGACTGTTGAACAAGGCTAAGCTCCATAAGGCAAGGTCCAGAGGGCTAGCTCCAGAAGACTAGCTCCATAAGGTTAGCTAAGGGCTTCTCAATAATATTCTGTCACGCACGTCCCTTTGGAAGAAGAAAACGTTTCCCGCCCCCCCCCCACTCTCAGCCACAACTATAAATAGTATAATTTGTCCATAACATTTATGTATGTACAACTCTGCATAACATTGCATCCTTATTAATGTTAACGAAAAGAAAAGAGAAAGAATTATAGATCAACTTGCAACAAAGAATAACTTCATGAAGATTATTCTATAGTCTGTAACAGGAAGTATTTTAAGTGCATTAGTTTGCCTGAAATTTAAAAAAATGACATCCGAATTTAAACTAAATATTTTTTATACTGACTGAACCATTTGATACTGAAAAATGAAATTAAACACACCGGTCTTTCCTCGTCTCCCATCGTAGCCATACTGAAGCTAAGCGCTGCATATGCTTCGTCATATTTCCTTGTCTTAGCTTTCAGGTGACTGTCATTTGTTTCATTATCTCCGTCTCTCACCGTCTTTCTTATCATCCCAGATAAATATTTTTCCGTGGCGTCGCTTGAGGGTTTGTTTATTACACTGCATATCTCCTGCTTTGTGCTGTGTGTGCACTCATGCTTGGTGCAAAAAAAAAGCCCTAGAACTGATAGACCATAGAACTGATACTCTGCGCACACTCTGACAATGTGGGCGCCACTACCACCTACTATGGATGTGCTATTACACTTTGTTCTAGTACAGCAAAAAGCACGTTCCACAGGGCCACACATGCCCTCCTGGCATCGCCCCACTATTCAAGAAGCTAAGGGTTAGCTCCTTAAGTCAGGTGCTAAAGGCTAGCTTCATTAGGCTAGTTCCAGAAAACAAGTGGATCTGTGCTCGGAGATGTCATCTTGTCCCTGACCCCCTGGTCCAATGTTCTTTCCTGAGACCCACGTCCTATCAACATCACGCCCCCCAACCCCCTTGCACTGCCTCCAGATGCTACTCCTTTGTTGGTCGCCGCGGCAACGGTCAGACTGTTTCGTTAAGCCGCAATGGCTGCGTGTTCAGAAGTGTGATACAGCACGAGATGCTCCACGCGCTAGGATTCAACCATGAGCAGACGCGCTCCGACCGTGACCAGCACGTCCGCATCCTGCTGCAGAACGTCATCCCAGGTGAGACTTGTCAACGTAATCTAGCTACCAAGCATGATATCATAGCGTCCGGGTTTGACCTCTTCGACCACCACCTCTCCAGGGATGGAGCACAACTTCAGGAAGATCAACACCAGGAACCTGAACACGCCGTACGACTACGCCTCCGTCATGCACTATGGAAGGTAAGGTCATGCTAAGCTAACAAGTTACCTCGTTAGCCTCCCCAACATCAGCTGACTCAATGGCATCCCACAGGTTCGCCTTCTCCAGGAACAGGGAGCCCACCATTGTCCCCATCCCCGACAGCAACGTGAACATCGGACGGGCCAGGGAGATGAGCCCTGTGGACATCCAGAGGGTCAACATACTCTACAGCTGCCGTGAGTCATAGTGACCCATCCTTAACCGGTTAATAAAATGTTAAGGAGTGGTTATTAACATGTTTAAACCGGTAACTGGATCATCTATAAATCGTCCAATTGTCCATAGTTAAGCAGCAAATCGCCTGAAAGCTATCAGTAATGGATCATTAAGAGATGGAACCCTGCTAATGTGTGCTGCCCCCTGCAGGCACGGCAGACCGCCCCCCATCTGGAGTAGAGCAGCTGGAGGACAGAATCGGGGAAATATGAGCAGCATGGATTCCCAATCGTTAATCGATAAAAAGACACATTTCTGAAGGCCACTACTGTGTGTGTGTGTGTGTGTGCGTGTGTGTGTGTCACTGCTGATGTCTCCAGAATCAATGTGATCAACAATCAATAATAAATAAACATATCTTAACCAACATGGCTTCTTGATTGATTGATTCAATTACCCTCTTCTTTCCCTTTGGGCTGCTCATCTGCAAGCATCATGGTCCATGGAGGTTCCTGTCTAACCTCATCTGTCAGCCTGTCCATCACCACTGGAAACCAGAAGGGGCTCAGAGCTGACCCCTGATGTAACCCCACCTCCACTTTGAACTTCTGTCACACCTACAGCACACCTCACCACTGTCTCACAGCTGGCATACATGTCCTGCACCTGTCATACGCTTTATCTAGGTCTACAAAGGTACAATTCAGCTCCCTCTGACCTTCTCTATACTTCTCTACCAGCATTCTCAAAGCAAATACGGCAATTTCAGTACTCTTTCAAAGCAAATACTGCATTTTTAGTATTCTTATTTGGCATGAGGCCATACTGCTGCTCATAAATGCTGACTTCTGCTCTCAGTCTAGTTTCCACCACTCTTTCCCATAACATCCCTCTGTAGTTTCCACAAGTCTGTACATCCCCCTTATTCTTCAAAATGAGCACCATCACACATTTTCTCTCACTCCACCACAGTGTTCCCCAAACTTTTTTGAGCCACAGCACACATTTATGTTGGAAATATCACACGACATCTCATCCAATTACTTTGCCATAACAGTTATTGTGAAATACTGAGAAACTACAGGTTCAATTCACGTACTCAGCGTGGGGATAGTTCTTTAACAGTGCCACAGCTGAACAGTTTTTCTACAAAGACTCAGCAGCCAAGTAGTACTTTTGTCCCTGCCACTGGTGTGTGGCTGTTTGGATTTAGCCATGAGCTGCGCAACTTTGTTGCTGGGTTTCAGAGCTTTCTCACTCGTGGTTCTATTCAGCTGTTTCTCAGTCTGTTTACACAAATGAACAAAATAGTCCATGTTGTTATCTTGAAGTGAAGAGTGTTTAATTTGGAGATGGCATTTAAGTTTGCTTGGAACCAGGTCACTGTTGGACAGCGTCTCCCTACACACAAGGCAGAATGGAGCCGACTCGGTTGGTTCCCCAGTAAAAGGGGGGGGGGCACGGAGCAGTGTATTGTGAGTTAGGTGAAGTAATGCAGAATATTCCCAGAAATGAGAGTGGTAACTGGTGCAGACTTCAATGGACATGTTGGTGAAGGCAATAGAGGGGATGAAGAAGTGATGGGCAGATTAAGTATACAGGATAGGAATGCAGAGGGACAGATGGTGGTAGATTTTGCAAAAAGGATGCAAATGGCTGTAGTGAATACCTTTTTCCAGAAAAAACAGGAACATAGAGTAACAATTAAGAACGGAAGTAGGAGCACGGGTAGACTACATCTTGTATGGAAGAGGTAACCTGAAAGAGATCAGTGACTGCAAAGTAGTTGTAGGTGAGAGTGTAGCCAGACAGCATAGGATGGTGGTTTGTAGGATGACTCTGGTGACAAGGAAGATGAAGAGGACACAGGCAGAGCAGAGGACAAAGTGGTGGAAGTGGAAAAGGGAGGAGTGTTGCATGGTTTTCTGGGAGGAGTTGAGAAAGGATCTGAGTGGTCAGGGTGAGCTTCCAGATGATTGGACAACTACAGCTAGTGTTATCAGGGAGACAGGTAGGGGAGTACTTGGTGTGTCATCTGGAAGGAAAGTAGATAGGGAGACTTGGTGGTGGAATGAGGAAGTGCAGGAGTGTATACAGAGAAAGCGGTTAGCGAAGAAGAACTGGGAAACTGAGAGGACTGAAGAGAACAGACAGGAGTTCAGGGAGATGCTGCGAAAGGTAAAGATAGAAGTAGCAAAGGCAAAACAAAGGGCATACGATGACTTGTATGCTCGGTTGGATAGTAAGGAGGGTGAGAATGATCTATACAGGTTGGCGAAACAGAGATAAAGATGGAAAGGATGTACAACAGGTCCGAGTGATTAAGGACAGAGAGGGAAATGTATTGACAGATGCTAGAAGAGTGATGGGAAGATGGAAAGAGTACTTTGAAGAGCTGATGAATGTGGAAAATGAGAGAGAGGCAAGGGTAGAAGACGTGACTATTGTAGACAACAAAGTAGCACAAATTAGTAAAAGTGAAGTAAGGAAGGCATTGAAGAGGATGAAGAGTGGAAAAGCAGTTGGTCCTGATGATATACCTGTGGAGGTGTGGAAGCGTCTAGGAGAGGCAGCGGTAGATGTTCTGACTAGATTATTCAACAGGATCTTAGAGAGTGAGAAGATGCCTGAAGAATGGAGACCAAGTGTGATGGTGCCTATTTTTAAGAACAAAGGGGATGTGCAGAATTGTGGCGACTATAGAGGAATAAAGTTGATGAGCCATACAATGAAGTTATGGGAAAGAGTAGTGGAAACTAGACTGAGAGCAGAAGTCAGCATTTGTGAACAGCAGTATGGCTTCATGCCCTGGAAGAGTACTACAGATGCAGTGTTTGCGTTGAGAATGCTAATAGAGAAGTACAGAGAAGGCCAGAGGGAGCTGCATTGTGTTTTTGTAGACCTAGAAAAAGCATATGACAGGGTGCCAAGAGAGGAGCTCTGGTATCATATGAGGAAGTCTGGAGTGGCATGTCTGGAGTGGCATGTCTGGAGAAGTATGTTAGACTGGTGCAGGACATGTATGCTAGCTGTGAGACACTGGTGTGCTGTAGTGGTAACAGAGAAGTTGAAGGTGGAGGTGGTACTCCATCCGGGATCAGCTCTGATCCCCTTCTTGTTCGCAACGGTGATGGACAGGCGGACAGATGAGGTTAAACAGGAATTTGCAGATGTCATTGTCATCTGTTCTGAGAGCAGAAAAAAGGTAGAGGAACATCTAGAGAGGTGGAGGTATGCGCTGGAAAGGAGAGGAATAAAAGTTAGTTGCACCAAGACAGAATATATGTGTGTGAATGAGAGGAAGTCGGCCAGAACGGTGAGGCTTCAGGTTGTGGAGATCCAGAAGCTGGAGGATTTCAGGTACTTAGGGTCAACAGTCCAGAGCAACAAAGAGTGTGCAAAAGAGGTGAAGAGACGGGTCCAAGCTGGTTGGAATGGGTGGAGAAAAGTGTCAGGGGTACTATGTGATAGACGACTATCAGCCAGAATGAAAGGAAAGGTGTACAAGACAGTGGTGAGACCAGCAATGTTGTTGGCACGTGAACAAGGGTCGGCAACCCGCGGCTCCGGAGCCGTATGCGGCTCTTTCATCCTTACACTGCGGCTCCGAGTGGCTTGGGAAAATAGATTAATCATATTTAATTATTTGTGTTAGTTACTTTTTTTAATTCTAGATCTAAATTAGAAGATTGTTGTGATCTTGAAATATCAAAATCAAATTATATTTATATATTTTTCTACGCTCAAAATATGCGTCATACTCGCGGAAGCCGGTACACCAGCCAGGACACCGTCAATTTGTCGAGATTTTCAACCACAGGTAGGCAAAATACGAAAAAGCAATATATACAGCGTTACTTATTATTTTAGACGTCAAATAGTAACTGCGGCTCCCAGTATTTTCTTTTCCATGGAAACCGGGTCCAAATGGCTTTTTGGGTGTTGAGGGTTGCCGACCCCTGGCCTAGAAACTGTTACAATGACAAAAAGACAGGAAGCAGAGCTAGAGCTTGCAGAGATTAAGATGTTGAGGTTCTCTTTGGGAGTGACCAGGATGGATAGGATCAGGAATGAGTCTATCAGAGGAACAGCACATGTTAGATGTTTCGGAGAGAAGGTCAGAGAAGCCAGACTGAGAAGATTCGGTCATGTGCAAAGGAGGAATAGTGAATATATTGGTAGACGGATGCCGGCATCAGAGCTGCAAGGCAAGCGGTCTTGAGGACGACCAAAGAGAAGATTTATGGTGTGAGAGAGGAGGATACAGAGAATAGGGTTAGATGAAGACAGTTGATTTGCTGTGGCGACCCCTGAAGGGAAAAGCCGAAAGAAGAAGAAATTTACAGAAAACAACTACATTCATTTTTTTCCCACTGTGCGGTGTTGCCACCAGGTGACTCCATCACTTTTCCTTCTCTGCTCAATGGAGATACGTTGGAGGGTGGACATGGTACAAGGTATGATTACTGAAGATAATTAGATTAAAACATGAGATTGTCAGACAAATATAAAACCGTTATATTCTCTTTAATGTGAAAGTTGGTTTTCAACACATTTGAACAGGAAGTGATTATTTTGTTAAAGGTCACAGTTTCCAGCTCCTCTGTTTCCGGTTGATCCCTTCAAAAGTACTCCATTAGAAATACTACAGTATTCAGCACTTTCAGCCCTATGAAGCACAAAGTACTGCATTCCTCCACTGGTTCACAGTACTGAGACAGATGTCTTGGTTCACCTCCTCCATCTCCATCTCCATCTCCATCTCCATCTCCATCAACTATTGAAGGAGAAAGTGCAATATTTGGAGTCTTTTCACCCCCAGACCCTCCAGGTCCTCCCAGCTGTGCTCTTCCCAGCAGTATCTATGATCCATAGAGGACCGATAAGAACCTGCTGATGGTTCTCCATGTTCCCCTCCATATTTGGGCGTTTCAGCCGACAGAGACCCTTTAAAACCCGGGGCTAGCAGAGCTTCTGCAGCAAAGACCAAGGTAGGTCCAGCTCCTGCTCCTGCTCCTGCCCCTGGTACTCCTGTCTAATCCTGGTTCCTCTCCTGCAGCGTCTCCACCATGACTCGTCTGTTCAGGTTCTCCGCCGTGGTCCTGCTGCTGTGCGCCTCTTGCTGGGCACAACAGGAGGTCAGAACCCAGAGACCTTATGCACCTTTACTCTTTTGGAAGTGGTAGAAGAGTTAGTAGTAGTAGTAGTATGAGTAGCAGAAGAAGGAGCAGTTGCAGCAGTCGCAGTGATTGGAGAAGGACTGCTTGTAGTTGCTGTAGTGGTAGCGGTAGAACAGTGGCAGTAGTTGTAGTAGTTACAGTAGAAGTGGTAGTAGACATAGCAGAAGAAGTCATAGAAATTGTAGACAGACATAGCAGTAGTTTTCGTGGTCGTAGGAGTTTTGTAGTAGTAGCTGTTTTGGTAGTAGCAGAAGTAGGAGAAGAGGAAGTGTAGAAGAAGTAGCATAAGAAATAGTGATAGAGGTACTAGAAGAAAGAGCAGTAGAGGTAGTGGAAGTAGTAGCAGTAGTAGTCGTGGTTCTAGTCAAAGCAGTAGTAGAAGTAGTAATAGAAGCATTAGAAGCATTTTTTTGGGTTACTCTCCAAGGTGAAAGCTTTTACTTCGAAATCCTGCGGCAGGTCATTTCCCGTTTGTAGCTTGGTTGGTTTTAGTGTGTAATCTTTACTTTGTAGTTCTTAGCATGGGGTTTGTAACTTGTATTTCATAGTTTTAAGCTTGTAGCTCATAGTTTGTCATTTGTAGTTGAGGGTTTATTGATGAGTGATTGGCTTTTATTGATCAGCTATTAATATGTGTGTGCGTCTGTGTGTGTGTGTGTGTGTGTGTGTGTGAACATGGTGTCACAGCAGGTGGTAGGTAAGTGTGTGACATCACAGTTCTATCGTCATGTATGTGTATGTGTGTGTGTGACATGCCCCTATCCCCTATGTCCCTATGTGTGTGTGTGTGTGTGTGTGTGTGTGTGTGTGTGTCCTCAGACCAGGATGTCCAGGATGACGACCTCTCTGTGTCGGAACTTCTAGAGAGAGCCAATCGTAACCTACGTGAGTCTCCCCCTCCTCCTCTTCTTCCTCCTCCTCCTGCTTCTCCTCTTCCTCCTCCATGCCAACAAGAAGTGTGTTTTCGCTACAGCTCGCTCCCTGGATGGCCCCACCCTGATGGAGGGGGACATCGCTGTGGAAACTGAGGCGGAGAGGAACGCTGACCCCTGCACCTCGAGGGGCTGCATGTGGGGGAAGTGGACCGACGGGAAGGTCTACATCCCATACTACATCTCCAACAGTTTCTGTGGGTCTTTCTCTCTTTGACACACACACACAGGATATCTAATCACAACAAATCCGATATGAGTGTAACAACACCTGTGTGTGTGTGTGTGTGTGTGTGCTTGTCCAGCATCCCGTGAGAAGTCCATCATCACCAGAGGTTTAGAGTCCTTCTCCTCCATGTCCTGCATCCGTTTCAGGCCCAGCAGGAGCAACGACCGCGACTGGCTGAGCATCGAGTCCCAGGACGGGTAGGAAAAGTTTCCCTGCATCTCACGTCACCTGTTCCCCCTTCCTCCACTTTCCCCTGCTACCCCTGCAACCTTTCTCCTCTGCTTCCCCTTGCTCCCCTTGCCACCTGCTCGACTTTCTCCCCCTACTTCCCCTTCTCTCATTCCCTCCCTTTAACTTGCTACCCCTGCCATATTCTTCCTCTTCCTTCCTTTCACCTGCTCCCCCCGCAACCTTCCTCTGCTGCTCCCCTGCCATCTACTCTCCTTTCTCCACCCTCTTTCCCTTCCTCCACTTTCCCCTGCTCCCCTGCCACCTGTCACCTCACACCCTCAGGTTGTGTACTCCCCCCGTCCAGGTGCTGGTCCTTCGTAGGCCGGCGGGGTGGGAAGCAGGTGGTGTCCCTGTCCCGCAGGGGGTGCCTGTACCACGGCACCGTCCAGCATGAACTCCTCCACGCCTTGGGCTTCAACCATGAGCAAACCCGCTCTGACCGGGACAAACACATCCGGGTTGTCCTGCAGAACGTGCAGTCAGGTGAGGTTCCGGCACTGGGAAGGGGGAGGGGGGCACTGCAGGGCGTTCTCCTGATGGGTTCCCCATCACCTGCAGGCATGGAGCACAATTTCAGGAAGATCGCAACCCTCAACCAGGGGACATCCTACGACTACAACTCTGTCATGCAGTACCACAGGTGTGTGCGTGTTAAAGTGTGTGTGTGTGTGTGTGTTCGTGTTCATCTTTAACCTACTCTGTGTGTGTGTGTGTGTGTGTGTGACAGGTACGCCTTCTCCAAGAACAACCAGCCCACCATGGTTCCCATCCCCAACGCCAATGTGTCCTTCGGCCAGGCCAAGCAGATGAGCCGCAACGACATTACCAGGCTCAACACCCTGTACAAGTGCTGAGGGGGGGGGGACAAGGGGCCCGGTGGGCGGAGCATCGAGGGAAAGGCTGCAGAGCTTCCTCAATAAATGATCTCATCATCCATGATGTCTCCTGGCTCCTCTTTTTGTGGAACCCAGAGCTTTACTCTTGTTTGCTGTGTTTGTTGTCCGTCTATCATCCACACCGCTAATCCTGCCAAGCCATTGTTGGTCGATATGCGTGTTTCACCTGGACTGCACACAGATATACGACCATTCACCGACTCCTAGACCTGTTCTGGATTGTGGATTATAGATTATTACATATCTGGTGAGATCTGTAGCAAAATTACCTTGCTAAAATCGGGGGGGGGCAAACAAGCCAACCGGGGCCCCAGAGCAAACTGGAACCGGCCCTGCGCCCGAACCCTAACAAGTCTGACTGCGGCCAAGAGATGACGCTCTTCTTCTTCTTCTTCCTCTTTCGGCTTTTCCCTTCAGGGGTCGCCACAGCGAGTCAACTTTCTCCATCTAACCCTATTCTCTGTATCCTCCTCTCTCACACCAACCACCTTCACATCCTCTCTCACCACGTCCATAAATCTTCTCTTTGGTCTTCCTCGAGACCTCTTGTCTGGCAGCTCCAATTCCAGCATTCGTCTACCAATATATTCTCTATCCCTCCTCTGTCCATGACCGAACCATCTCAGTCTGGCTTCTCTGACCTTCTCTCCAAAACATCTAACATGTGCCGTCCCTCTGATAGCCTCATTCCTGATCCTATCCATCCTGGTCACTGTCAAAGAGAACCTCAACATCTTCATCCCTGCAACCTCTCGTTCTGCTTGCTGTCTTTTGGTCATTGTAACAGTTTCTAGTCCATACATCATCGCTGGTCTCACCACTGTCTTGTACACCTTTCCTTCTATTCTGGCTGAAAGTCTTCTATCACATAGTACCCCTGACACTTTTCTCCACCCATTCCAACCTGCTTGGACCCGTCTCTTCACCTCTTTTCCACACTCTCCGTTGCTCAGGACTGTTGACCACAAGTACCTGAAATCCTCCAGCTTCTTGATCTCCACTCCCTGTAGCCTCACCGCTCCACCCGAGTTCCTCTCATTCACACACATATATTCTGTCTTGCTGCGACTAACTTTCATTCCTCTCCTTTCCAGAGCATACCTCCACCTCTCTAGATTTTCCTCTACCTGTTGTCTGCTCTCACTACAGATCACAATGTCATCCGCAAACATCATGGTCCATGGGGATTAGTGAATATGTCATCTGCAAATTCCTGTCTAACCTCATCTGTCAGCCTGTCCATCACCATTGCGAACAAGAAGGGGCTCAGAGCTGATCCCTGATGGAGTCCCACCTCCACCTTGAACTTCTCTGTTACCCCTACAGCACACCGTACCAGTGTCTCACAGCTAGCGT
The DNA here is from genome assembly GCF_037954325.1 of Fistularia commersonii. Lineage (NCBI taxonomy): Eukaryota > Metazoa > Chordata > Actinopteri > Syngnathiformes > Fistulariidae > Fistularia > Fistularia commersonii. The sequence continues at coordinate 18,393,301 of NC_141292.1, read as the reverse complement.
ACATGTCCTGCACCAGTCTAACATATACTGCTCAAAAAAATAAAGGGAACACTTGAACAACACAATGTAACTCCAAGTCAATCACACTTCTGTGAAATCATAGTGTCCACTCAGGAAGCAACACAGATTCATTTTGACTTGTTTTAAGGACATTACATCAAAGTTGGATCAGCCTGGAGTTTGTTTATACACTTTAATTTTGAGTGGGATTCTTATCCAGACCTCCATGGCTTGATACAATTGATTTCCATTGATCATTTTTGTGTGATTTTGTTGTCAGCACATTCAACTGTGTAAAGAGCAAAGTATTTCATAAGAATATTTCATTCATTTCGATCTAGGATGTGTTTTTTAAGTGTTCCCTTTATTTTTTTGAGCAGTGTACTTCTCTGCCACTCCAGACTTCCTAATACAATACCAGAGCTCCTCACTTGGCACCCTGTCATATGCTTTTTCTAGGTCTACAAAAACACAATGCAGCTCCCTCTGGCCTTCTCTGTACTTCTCTATTAGCATTCTCAACGCAAACACTGCATCTGTAGTACTCTTCCTGGGCATGAAGCCATACTGCTGTTCACAAATGCTGACTTCTGCTCTCAGTCTAGTTTCCACTACTCTTTCCCATAACTTCATTGTATGGCTCATCAACTTTATTCCTCTATAGTCGCCACAATTCTGCACATCCCCTTTATTCTTAAAAATAGGCACTATCACACTTGGTCTCCATTCTTCAGGTATCTTCTCACTCTCTAAGATCCTGTTGAATAATCTAGTCAGAACATCTACCGCTGCCTCTCCTAGACACTTCCACACCTCCACAGGTATATCATCAGGACCAACTGCTTTTCCACTCTTCATCCTCTTCAATGCCTTCCTTACTTCACTTTTACTAATTTGTGCTACTTTGTGGTCTACAATAGTCACGTCTTCTACCCTTGCCTCTCTCTCATTTTCCACATTCATCAGCTCTTCAAAGTACTCTTTCCATCTTCCCATCACTCTTCTAGCATCTGTCAATACATTTCCCTCTCTGTCCTTAATCACTCGGACCTGTTGTACATCCTTTCCATCTTTATCTCTGTTTCGCCAACCTGTATAGATCATTCTCACCCTCCTTACTATCCAACCGAGCATACAAGTCATCGTATGCCCTTTGTTTTGCCTTTGCTACCTCTATCTTTACCTTTCGCAGCATCTCCCTGAACTCCTGTCTGTTCTCTTCAGTCCTCTCAGTTTCCCAGTTCTTCTTCGCTAACCGCTTTCTCTGTATACACTCCTGCACTTCCTCATTCCACCACCAAGTCTCCCTATCTACTTTCCTTCCAGATGACACACCAAGTACTCCCCTACCTGTCTCCCTGATAACACTAGCTGTAGTTGTCCAATCATCTGGAAGCTCACCCTGACCACCCAGACCCTTTCTCAATTCCTCCCAGAAAACCATGCAACACTCCTCCCTTTTCAGCTTCCACCATTTTGTCCTCTGCTCTGCCTTTGTCCTCTTCATCTTCCTTGTCACCAGAGTCATCCTACAAACCACCATCCTATGCTGTCTGCCTACACTCTCACCTACAACTACTTTGCAGTCACTGATCTCTTTCAGGTTACCTCGTCTATACAAGATGTAGTCTACCTGCGTGCTCCTACTTCCGCTCTTATAAGTTACCCTATTTTCCTGTTTTTTCTGGAAAAAGGTATTCACTACAGCCATTTGCATCCTTTTTGCAAAATCTACCACCATCTGTCCCTCTGCATTCCTATCCTGGATATCAAATCTGCCCATCACTTCTTCATCCCCTCTATTGCCTTCACCAGCATGTCCATTGACGTCTGCACCAATTATCACTCTCTCATTTCTGGGAATATTCTGCATCACTTCATCTAACTCATTCCAGAACTTCTCCTTCTCTTCAGATTCACATCCCACCTGTGGGGCATAGCCACCAACAACATTGAGCATCACACCTTCAATTTCCAGTTTCAGACTCATAAGTCTATCTGACATTCTTTTCACCTCTAGGACGTTCCTAACAAACTCCTCCTTCAAGATAACTCCTACTCCATTTCTCTTCTTGTCAGTACCATAATAGTACAACTTAAAGCCTGCTCCTAAGCTTCTAGCCTTACTACCTTTCCACCTGGTCTCCTGGACACACAGTATATCCACCTTCCTTCTCTGCATCATTTCCACCAACTCTCTACCTTTTCCTGTCATAGTCCCAATATTCAAAGTCCCTACTCTCAGTCCCAGACTCTTTCCTTTCCTCCTCTCTCTCTGCTTCCGAACACGCACTCCTCCTCTTCTTCTTGTTCTTCGACCCACAGTAGCCCAATTTCCATTAGTACCCTGTATGTCATCAGTACCAATGGCGGTCGTTGTTAACCCGGTCCGCGACCGATCCGGTATGGTATAGTTATGGTTGACTCGCATGTTTGGTTTTGGCAAAAGTTTTACGCCGGATGCCCTTCCTGACGCGACCCTCTGCATTTATCCGGGCTTGGGACCGGCACAGGGAGACACTGCTCCGTGCCCTCCCAAGGCAGGCTTGGAGAGAGACAGGCCAGTGCCGCCCTGTGGCTGCATTGCGGCCAAGAGATGACGCTACTTATCTTTTAACGTCGAACGTAGTTTGAAGTGCACCTCCGGACGCCAGATGGCGCTGCAGCTGCGGCCAGACAAAGGCGTCTGGTCGGCACCAAAGAACAACGCCGGGGGACTTCCGGTCTCCGCTGTCTGTAAAAATGGCGGACACGTGTGGGCAGGTGCTGCTGGGCTCCGGGCTCACCGTCCTCTCCCACCCGCTCATGTACATCAAGGTCCTGGTTCAGGTGAGGAGCGGCGGACCCGTCGGGCTCACGCCAGGCGAAGGCGTCCTCCGCCTGTCCCGCACACACCGGAAGCTGCGGCTTAGCCGGTCCGCTGGCAGCGGAGTCCGGTGGCTCGGACTGTCACCAAACTCCCTCTGGAAAACCTTTACTTTTGTGTTGCCTGGCGGTAGAACCGGATGCTCGTGCATGTTAGGACGCGACCTGACAGCCGGTTCGAATCCCTGACGCGGACGCTTCATTACGGCGCGCACGACGTGAATCTCAGCGCCGGCGTTCCGGCGTCAACACGCACGGAGGTTGTCGATTCCGCCGGCGTCCCGGTGACCTTCCTTGGCCGGGACAGTGGAGGCTGCGGCTCCCGACTCCGTTGAAAACCGGACTTTTCCCAGTGCGGTTCCACCCGTGCGCGACCTCGAGATCTGTGTTTAGTTTGTTTGAAGTAAACTTTATTGAGCCGACAGCGAGCAGGTGGGCACGCACTTGACACCCCCCCTGCAAACCGTCGTCTGTGAGCGTGTGCCAGGTCGCGGTGGACCGGGCCGACGTGTCGAAAGGTCACGTCAGCGGGAACCGGCTTTCAACCGCGTCCGCTGCGTCCGGTTGCAGTGGTAGTCCCTTCCGGCTGGATTTGTAGTCCTGCCCGGTTGGATTTGTAGTCCGGTGGGACGGGTGACACCTAGCTTAGGCCACCATGTCTGGCTAACTGGCTAACATCCAAGGGGGTGTCTTCACGTCTTCATTGATTTTTATTTTTATTTTTGCACCATCGAGCATTTTAATTAGCAGGAAGAAATCTGCATCAGAGCACACAAGCTTGCGTGTGTGTGCATGTAATCATTTGCCATGCCCCCCCAGGTGGGTCACGAGCCGCTGCCCCCCACCCTGGGAAGGAACCTGTTCGGCAGGCAGGTGTACCAGCTGCCGGGCCTGTTTGCTTACGGTGAGTCCCAATCAGTATTGATTTCCGAAGGTTATTGATACATTGATAGCCTTGGCAGGGTCCTCAGGGGGGCATGGGAGTTTGCCCAAACAGTTTATATGGGTTTTGTAGACCTGGAGAAGGCATTCGACCGTGTCCTGCGAAAAATCCTCTCGGGGGTTCTCTGGGAGTGTGGGTTACCGAACCTGTGTGATCGGTGTTGGAGCTTGATCCGCATTGTCGGTTGTAAATTCGACCCGTTTGCGGTGAGTGGTGGACTTTGCCAGGGCAGCCCTATGTCACTGATTCTGTTCCTAACTTTTATGGACAGAATTTTTAGATGCAGCCAGGGCGTCGAGGAGATCCGGTTTGGTGGCCGCGGGATCAAGTCTCTGCTTTATGCAGATGATGTGGTTCTGTTGGCTTCATCAGGCTGTTATCTCCAGCTCTCACTGGAATGGTTCGCAGCCAATTGTGAAGTGGGCGGGATGAGGATCGGCACCTCCAAATCCGAGACCAAAGTGCTCAACCGGAAACGGATGGAATGCCCACTCCGGGTTGGGGGAGCGGTTCTTCCCCAAGTGAAGGAGTTCAAGTATTTCAGGGTCTTGTTCATGAGTGAGGGCAGGATGGAGCGGTCGATCAACAATCGGATTGGTGTGGCGTCTGCAGGGATGCGGACTCCGTACTGGTCTGTCGTGGTGAAGAGGGAGCTGAGCCAAAAGGTGTAGCTCTCAATTTGCCGGTCGATCTACATTCTAGCGTAAGAAGATGTTTGGATGATTCAATGTTTGTGCGTGCGTGCGTGCGTGCACCCTTCGCCTCCGAAGTACAGTGTACTTGCAGGTCATGTGACTCACAGGGTTAAAGTCAGGGTGGAGGTTTCAGTTCTGTTGATGATTGATCGATCAATTGACTTATTTATTTTATTTTTAGCAAAACACATCATCAAGATCGACGGGAAGGCGGGTCTGTTTAAGGGCCTCGGACCCCGGCTGTGTGCTGGCACTATCGGCACGGTTGTCCACAGTCGGGTGGCACAGGTGTGTGTGTATGCGTCGCCATAGAAACAGCGATAATGCAATAACAAACAGTAATGTAGTAACGCGATAGTAAGAGCACATTGCTGCAAGGTAGGATGATGCCTGGTTTTATTTTGAAATCCCCTCAGCTTCCTGTCTTTTCATGTCTCTTCCACAGAAATGTCAGGAGCAACATCCACTGAAGGTCAGCTGATCAAAGATGGCCGCCTGTTATGCAGCGGGAGGCCATGGTCAGCTGACAGGGGGGTGTTTGCTGTGTTTCAGGTGCTGGGGGGGCAGGAGAAGACTGCCGAAGGGTCACTACAGTGTGTTATAAATGAGGTAGTGTGTGTGTGTGTGTGAGAAGCTGTTTGCTGTCAATCGCTCTTGATCTGCTGATACATTATTATTGCCAGTTACATCTGTGGGGGGTCATGTAACTGCGACACACACACACACAAACCCTGTTTTAATTGACATACATACTTGATGTTGCCTGTAGTGTGTGTGTGTGTGATCTCTCTTCTTTTGCCCTTGGAAGCCAAACAGGAAGTTTGAGTGTAACCTTTCAGAGTAACAGCTTGGTGTTGTGAACATTCTCGTTGTTCTTGGTGTCTGCAGACAACCAAGGAGATGTTTGCCCGCTCCTGCGCCACCATCGTCACACACCCCTTCCATGGTATGCCCACCGTTTCCACGGCAAAACTTATGTCTGCTTCGCACGCTGTGTCTGGAAAGGGGTGTGCTAACGCGCTAATGTCTTGCTGGGATCACCCTGATATTAGGCTACGTCTAGTGTAGCATTTTGCTAATGTCTAACGGTGATCACTGTGAGGTCATGCTAAAGTTTCGTGAGGCTAACACTGAGGTCATCCAAACGTTGTCTTGCAGTGATCACTGTCAGTTCATGCTTGCATCTGATTGGGATCACCATGAGATCATGCTATCATTTAGTTGAGATCATACTAACATCTAGCGGTCATGGTAACGTTATGCTAACATTGTCTTGCAATGATCACCTTGAAATCCCGCTAACGCTATGCTAATGTTGTGTTGCAGTGATCACCCTGCGTTGTATGGTCCAGTTCATTGGGCGGGAGGTGAAGTACAGGTAGGCTTCCTGCGGGGCTGGTAGCAGACAGGAAGTGATGTCATGAGGCTGACACTGTTTCTTCTGTAGCGGCGTGCTGGACTCCATCCTGACGGTCTACAGAGAAGAAGGCATGCTGGGCTTCTTCGTGTAAGCCTCCTCCTCCTCCTCGCACCTCTGCAAGCTCTTATTGTGAAAGTCCGCTCACCTGTGTGTATGTGCAGGGGTCTGATTCCTCGTCTCCTTGGCGACGTCCTGTCCCTATGGATCTGCAACCTTCTGGCCCACTTCATCAACACATACGCCATCGACGACACGGTACGAGTCGATTGGACAAACGGGTTGAGGGGAGGGGTGAGTCATCCAATCATAGCACTCCATGAGGAAAACACCTGTGTGTGTGTGTGTGTGTGTCTCTCGGTCTCGACAGATGAGTCACACGTCTGAGATTAGGAATTGCTCGCAAGCCGTGACAGGGGTGAGTCCTCATCTCAACCATATTCACCTCCATCATCTTCAGCTGTCCTCACCTTCCTCTTCTTCTCTCCAGTTCTTCGCCAGCATGGTCACCTACCCTTTTGTCCTCGTGTCCAACCTGATGGCCGTCAACAACTGTGGGTGAGTGGCTGTCTGTCAATCAATTCGGGTTAGGGGGCAGGGCTTAGATGGACAGCGTCTCGTGACTTCCTGCGTTCCAGGCTGGCGGGCGGCCTGCCACCATATGCCGCAGTGTACCCCACCTGGGTGGACTGCTGGAGACACCTAAGCAGAGAGGTAAGAGAAAGGAACCCCCCCCCCACAGGAAGTGGCGGCTGCAGGCCCTGCCCCCTTTCTGGCTGACCGTATGTCTTTGGTTTCTAGGGAAACATGAGCCGGGGAAACAGCCTGTTTTTCCGGAAGCTTCCAGCGGGGAAGACGTACGCCATCGAGCAGAAGAGGTTTTTCTAGGAGGTGCCCGTTGATGACCACACCCCCACCCTTTTTTTGTATGCACTTGTTTACTTCTTGACCTTTGACCTCCGGGGTTCGACACATCAGGTTCCTCGTGGATAAAATCAATTTCCATGACAGTCTGAACAAGTGTCGGGTGGGGGGGATCATGTCAGTGCCCCTCCCATCCCCATGTCTGTATATGACCCCCCCGTGACCTTTCAATTCTGACCCTCCAACCCCCCCAGTCTGCATGTGGTGCCGTCTAACTTTACTGACCGAGTGGGACCGTCTGTGTAACTAGTGTTTGCTCGTGCACGAGCGCCAGTGAGCACTTGCACAAGTGCCAGTGTGCACGTGAAGGTGCCCCCCCCCCCTCCCTCCCCGCCCAGACTAGCCACCTGCTTGTAACCGCCCCCTTTTGAACGAATCAATAAAAACTGCTTTGTCTTTTTCGACTGTGCCTCGCTGGTGAGGGTGTGGTTTCTGCCAGGTCACCGTGGAAACGTGACTGGCGCGCGCTCTTGTGTATGTGACGACACCGTCACGGTGTTGGACAAATCCACTCCAGTCACTCGGCTTTCCCTACCTGTAGCTTGTCTAAGAACAGGTGGAGTACCTCAGGGCTCTGTTTGAGGACCATGCCACTTCCCCCAGATGTTTCCTCAGCTGGAAGTGGAGATGGAGGTGACCTGACACCATCTGCCGTCTCTACTTCCGCCGTCATATTTGCCTCTCCATCCCCCTGCTCTACAAACGCCCGGGGTGTGACTTGGAGCCGCCCCAGAGGTGAGAGGCGGGGCTTAACATGGACGGGTCAGCCATCAATCACTCATCCACTTGGGATTGGGTGGTTGAGAACGTGGACCTACAGCAAGTGTCTCCTGCCTTCCCACATTTGTGTGAACAGAGGTCTTCTAAGGTGTAACCTGCAGAGGAGCACGGAGAGAACTGGACACGGCGGTTCCATCGTATGGAGACTTGAGCTTTTATTTGAAGCAGATGCAACATGAGGGGGCAGAGCCTCACGAGGAGGAACCTGGGGCCTTGCCATCCTCAGGGGGTTGTCCGGCGCTATGGTAGGTGGAGATGTGCAGGTTCATGTCCTTGCGGTTGGTGACGGAGTGTCCACACTGCACGCAGCAGTAGCGGCCCTTGGTGTGCTCCCACAGGATCCTCCTGCAGGCTGTCCCTGGGGAGGTCAAAGGTCAGCACGAGATTCCAAGAGACCCCTATGACGGAGGGGAAGCTGCTCACCTTGGTTCTTCCTCCAGATGGCAGCAGACGGCTGGGGGGAGCCGGGGCTGCCAGGGGCCTCGGGGACGTCCTCCTCCGGGGGGCCCGCCTCTGCCACGGGAGGGGGCGCAGACGGCGCCGGGGGGATGAAGCGAGGAGGGGCAATGAGGGGGCGAGGTGCTGCAGGCAGGGGAGGGGCCGCTAGGGGTGCGTCAGAGGTCACCGGTGGAGGGGGCTCCACTTCCTGTTGCGGGGGGGTGAGGGACAGCGGGGGAATCTCCACGGGCTTCACTTTACCCCGGGGCACTTTGGAGCAGGTGTGGAGATGGGTGAGGAGGCCGCGGTAGGACCGCAGCTTGGTGCGGCAGTTCTCACATCTAGATACACAGACACACCTTTAAGGACCTGTACCAGGACCAGAACCTGCAACAGGTGTGAAAGACTCACAGGAAGTAGATGTTAGGTTTGTGGTGGTGTCTCATATGCTCCATCAGCCTCTGCATGTCTGGGAAGGAGCCACTGCAGCCTATGGAGGAACACATTAGGACCTTCCCTGTGGGGGTCAAAGGTCAGTTACCAGCGCAGCTACACACAATTTTGTGTCAGCAGCCGGCGCTCACCAGGGACAGACTGCGCAGGGATGTCGTGGTCCTGGATGTGGCCCTTCAGGGCGGCGGCGTCTGTGTAGACCCTCTTGCAACCGTACAGGGGACACGGTAGCCTCTTGCTCCCTGCTGGGGAGTCAAACTACATAACTATCCCGGGAAAGGGACTACAAACATGGAGGGTTTTCTCTGCTGTCAATCATGATGCATCAAACTGCGATCAGGGGGTCTACCATACAGGATCCAGGGTTCTCCAAGTTCCATTACAACAGGTTGGATCATTTCATGTGTTTAACCAGTTTTACTATTTTTATTTGACTATATAAGAATTGATGTTCGTTATTGGATCTATAGAATCAGGAATGAGTCTATCAGAGGGATGGCTCATGTTTGATGTTTTGGAGAGAAGGTCAGAAAGGCCAGACTGAGGTGGTTGGATCATCTGCAGAGGAGGGATGGTGAATACATTGGTGGACAGACGCTGGAATCTGAGCTGCCACGCAGGAAGTCTTGAGGAAGACCAAGGAGATGATTTATGGACGTAGTGAGAGAGAATATGAAGGTAGTTTGTGTGAGAGAGGAGGATACTGAGAATGGGGTTAGATGGAGAAGGTTGATTCGCTGTGGTGACCCCTGAAGGGAAAGAAGAAATTGGATGTGGCGTCTTTATTTCCTCAGAGGAAGGCATTATTAATAAACCCTTTTAAAATGATCCTGTTTTTTCGGGTGTTAATAAGTACCTGGCTTCATTATGATTAATTCTAAATAATTGAATTAAACCGTTACAGACATATGCTTCTGCCACGCCCTCCAAAATCTTAGCACTGGGAAGGCTAGCGGCAGAGCATGCTAGCCGGCTAACTAGCTTTGCCGCATCACTCATCCAGCGAGCTAGAAGTCGCAGGTTATCCATCTACCTAGCTTAGTCAATGGCCGCCTCAGCTTAACCGGCTAGTTAATTTAGCCGCGAGCTGCCTCACCTTACCCGACTGGCTAGGCCGAAAGGATGAAAGATGCCGGGGTGAAACACGAACCTTCGCTTGTGTTTTCGGGAGCCTGCATCGCGGTGCCAGCGGAAGACATGGCGGCGGGAGTGAAGCTGTCACACACCGCGGACACATATCGACGACGCACCGGCGAACAATACCGGAAGTAACCCGGAAATGACGTTCCGCTTGATATTTACCTCTTAATACCTTTTTAGAGGAGAAATCTAAACTCAATAAAAGTAAAGCTAAATTGAATATATAGCTCCAAAGAGATTTAGCAATATTAGGCCGGATGTACTTGACCAAAATGGAATGTTTATCTAGATGTATATACCCAACGTATTCCAATGCTATTCCAAATCAACTCATAAAATCTATTAACCAAATAAATTTCAACTTTATCTGGAGGAACAGACCACATTATTTAAAAAAAAAATCACATATGGTGGAAGAAACAAGTGAAGGAGGGCTGAAAGTGATTGATTTGGACTGCCTGAATGGGACATTGAAGGTGAACTAGTTGAAATCCTGGATCAAGCATTAGCATTCTTTTTGGTATTGTATTCCAAACTACTTATTCAACAAAGTCGGTGGCATAAGTCTTCTGTTTATCTCTGACTTTGATATCAACAAGATTCCTGTCAAATTTTCAGAGTTCCATAAGCAAATATTATTGTACTGGAAAATGATATATGTACACAATTTGTCACCACATGGTACAATAATATGGAATAATAGATATCTACTGCATCGCAACAAATCTCTACTTTACAAGGAATGGTTTGAGAAAGGTAAATGGTCAATAATTGACTTGATGGATGACAATGGCGGTCTTTTAGACTATGAAGAATTCTGCACCAAAATCAGCATTAACCCTTCCATATTAGAGTTCACAAAGTTAAGTAACGCACTATCTCGGCAATTTTTATTCCTGACCAAAAATATCATGACGCACCAAACCATACAACCACAGTTACTCCCACTATCACTCCAGGAAATCTCTAATCAGGAAAGAAAATTCAGCAACTCCTTTATTAGGAAATGTTTTACCGAAAACTTATTCCCTGGACGTCAAAGAAAAAATAATATTTTGAATAAATTTGATAAGGAATCGATTGTCAAGCTGCAAACTATTTATCTGACTCTACCCATACCCCCCAAGGCAAGACACCCATGATTTATTCATTGTATTTGTTTTTATTTATTTTTATTTATTTTCTTTTTCTTCTACAATTAAACATTTATCATAAAAATGTAATACAGTTAACTCGTACAGTTAAGTGATTGCATACAAAACGCATGCCCGTATGTCCTTATGCTTCCTCATCCCTGTTTGTATCATTGACATTCGATTCTACTTTGCCATGTTTGTTTGCACATATTTTTAAAACTATACATGTTTTCAATTAAAATTTGTATTAAAAAAAAACCTTTTTAGAGGGAAAAAAAAAATCAGCGCCCAAACAGAAGCCACTGCACACAAACAACCCTTCCAAGGTTTAATTAACTAAATATAATAGGTTTATAGCTGGCAAGGGGCACTTTATGAGCAATGTCGTATATTTGAACGCGAACACAGAGCACTATAATCCCATGAGGTGCCATGACTATCCCAAAATCCATTGCAAGATGGCAACACAAAAAGTGGTGCTCTCTATTTATTTTAAATAAACTGGAATTAAAAAGATAACATTGGATGAGAGATTTAATACATGTAAACTTTTAATTGGCATTTGATGTACATTAACATTCAACGTTTAATTTCCCAGGGGCACAAAGAGCCTGGTTGGTTTTGAAGTTTTTACACTGATGCCTCCTTTGTCGCTATGGCAACATGGTCAGTGGCCCAGGGTGGGCAGGATCTGCTGGTAGACCCGCTCCAAGCCCAGGTCCTGGAAAAGTTGGGTCAGCTGTGCTGGAGACTGGTAGCTGCTCAGGTGCAGGCCCTGCAGACTGACAGACACGATGAGCGGCAACCTGGGCATGCGTGTGTGCATGTGTGTGTGTGTGTGTGTGTACCTTTGCTCAGGTGAAGAAGTAACAGGCTCTTCGATCAGCACCTTCATCATCCTCTCTTTGCACTTTCTGCCAGAGGAGTCAATATCCACTTTGGCTGTCTTCAACAGGCGGCGGAACTCCTAAGGAAATGACATAGTCAATGACATCATCATCAGGTCAGTGCCTAGGTCAGATCCTGCATGCACCTTGATGGAGGTCCGTGGTCCCAGCAGGACTAGCAAGATCAAGGGGCCCTGGAGTAGGTGGACCTCCAGGCCCTGCTGCAGCGCCCAGCGCCTCAACAGGCCCTGGTAGCGTGCCGGAGAGCGCATGTGGTCCAGCTGCAGCACCGCCACACACCGCTCCTCCTCCTTCTTGTCCTCCAGAACCCCCTCAGGCTCCTCCAAAGGCTGTTGCTGCACATGTTAGGAAATAAAGGCTGTTTTCAACATGACATCACATTTTAAAAGGTCGTCGTCACCGTGAAAGTGCTCACCTACAGACAAGATTCTTTTAAAGTTTTAAAGTTTTCAGGCGTTTTTAAAGTTTATAGAAGGTTTTGAAAGTTTGTGGACATTTTTGAAATAAGTATTTGAAGTAATTTTAAAGCAATTGTTCACAAACAATTGTTTGCGTGTGTTCACAAACTTTCAACACCTTTTAAAAATGCTAAAAAAAAAAAACGTAAGAACGTTAAAACACGTACCAATGCATTTGAAAAATATTTGAAGGAAATTTCAAAAACTTAAGTTAAAAAAAAATGATTTTTTTGGAAAATGTTTGTGAACTTCAATAAAGAACTTGATAAAAGCGTTCACAAACTTTCAAGAGTTTATGATAAATTTTTCAAGAAAATTCTTGAAACATTTGGGAAGTATTAAAACAATCTTAAACGTTTTTGAACATTTTTAGAGGGTTTTGGAAGTCGGTGAAGGCATCTTAAGGTATTTGAAAGATTTTGAAAATTGGTGAAGGAGCTCAACTGCAGACATCGCCCTTTCGTGAAAGGGCCTCTTCATTTTTAAATGAAATACAGGCCTTAATTTTGAAATTGCACCTTTACAACGGAAGTGTGCTTTTACTGTGAAGGTCTGACCTCCAGCCAGTGCATCAGGCGGAGCAAGCCGGGCTCGTCGGCCTCTGCAGCCTCGGCGGCCAGCTGCTGCAGCCGCTGCCTGATGCCAACGCAACGCGTCCTGGACACACACCCTGAGCGCACACACACCCCCGGGGGTTCCGAGGGGTACGATGGGGGCAGCTGCAGCAGCAGGGTCACCTCAGAGCCCCCGGCCCCCCCAAGCCTGGACAGCACCTCCAGCAGGAGACCCTCCTCTATAACACACAACACACACTTTTGTAGAAGCACATAATCACAGATTACGCACACGCTCACACACACACAGACTCACTTGAGCGGCGGAGGACCTGGAACTCTCCGTCCCTGCAGTAGATGGCCGCCATGGCGGACACTTCCTCCAGGGCGGCCTCCGTCATGACGGCCTCCATCTCCTCATCCTCCTCCGCCGCCGCCGCCGCCATGACAGGCTCTCCATCTGTCCGGCATTGCGGTCCTCCTCCTCCCCGTCCGTGTGGAAACACGAGTGAATGTTTGGTTCCGCCCCCCTCGCGGACGCCTACATACTGGTGGGAGGAGCCTGGAAGGTTGTTTAAGTATTTATATTATATAAAAATCCTTAAAACTTATGGAAAAATACAAAAACCAGAAAAAAAATACAGTTTTATGACTGAACGTCCTTTTGAACCACCGAGTTAAATACATACTATAGTCCCCTTGCCATTTATTTATTTTTAATAATTATTATTTTATTTATTTTTATTTATTTGTTTTATTTTATTTTGTTTTATTTGTTTTTATTTTATTTTTTTCTTATAGAATTAAACATTTCTTACACACCTTTAATCCCGTTAACTCGTATGGTTAAGTGATTGCATACAAAACGAAAGTCCTTTCGTCCTTATAGTTCCTCATTTCCATTTATATCATTCAATTCTATTTTGCTATGTTTGTTTGTACATATGTAAATCTGTTTATACTATTTATGTTCAATGAAAATTTGTAAAGGAAAAAAAAAAAGTCCGGGGGCTGGAAGGTTGTGTAAGTATTTGAAAGTACAATACATATTGTATTCCCCTTGCCATTTTTTATCATTACATTTTTTTTAATTTATCTACATATTTTCTTTTTTTTTATTTTAATTAGATTTATTTATTTATTTTTCTAGAATTAAACATTTCTCACAATCTTTAAATCTTGTTCACTATTTGCAAATACAGTAGTTAATTGCATACAAAATTGAAGTCCTTTTGTTTCCTCATTGTCCGTATCATTGACATTTGATTCTATTAGGCCATGTTTGTTTGTACATATGTATTATCTGTTTATACTATTTGTTTTCAATAAAAATTTGTTTAAAAAAAAGGATTTGAACGTTATCAAAAGTTTGTGAACATATTCCAGTGTTTGAAACCTTATGGAATGGTTTTTGAAAGTTGGTCATGGGAATTAAACAATGTTCACAAACTTTCAACACCTTTTGAAAACTCTAAAAAAAAGGCCTTAAGACGTTAAAATAAAATGTAAAAAATCAAGTATCAAAATAAAAAAAATATTTAGGAAAACATTCGCAAACTTAAAAAAAAAAATCCCAAATCTTTCACAAACTTGTTAAAAACGTTGAAAAGTCTTTGTAAGTATGTGAATGTTTTTTTTAAATCTGTTGAAAAGTGTATACAAGTTTTTGGAAAGTTTTAAAAATGTTTTCAAAGCTCTTTTAAAGTATTCAAAAAGTCAAACAGGCAACCACCTCCACATCCAGGAAACCATCTCCACCTCCAATGGACCACGCCTACCTCCAGGGGACCATCTCCACCTCTAGGGTGGCACCTCTAGGGGGCCATCTCATACTCCAGGATTCCCTCTCCTCCTCCTGGTTTCCACCTCCACCTCCAGTGGACAATCTCCAGGGGACCATCTCCACCTCTAGGGAGTCATCTTCACTTCCAGTGGACCACCTCCAGAGGACATTTTTATCCTCCAAGGGACCACTTCCACCTCCAAGGGACCACTTCCACCTCTAAAGGACTACCGCTACTTCCAGGTTACCACCCCCACCTCTAGAGTGGCACCTCTAGGGGGGCATCTCCTCTCCCAGGGTTCCTTCTCCTCCTGGTTTCCACCTCTACCTCTAGGGTACCACCTCCACATCCAGGGCACGATCTCCAGGGGACCATCTTCACCTCTAGGGAGTCATCTTCACTTCCAGTGGACCACCTCCAGAGGACATTTTTATCCTCCAAGGGACCACTTCCACCTCCAAGGGACCACTTCCACCTCCAAGGGACCACTTCCACCTCTAAAGGACTACCGCTACTTCCAGGTTACCACCCCCACCTCTAGGGTGGCACCTCTAGGGGGGCATCTCCTCTCCCAGGGTTCCTTCTCCTCCTGGTTTCCACCTCTACCTCTAGGGTACCACCTCCACATCTAGGGCACAATCTCCAGGGGACCATCTTCACCTCTAGGGAGTCATCTTCACTTCCAGTGGACCACCTCCAGAGGTCATTTTTATCCTCCAAGGGACCACTTCCACCTCTAAAGGACTACTGCTACTTCCAGGTTACCACCCCCACCTCTAGGGTGGCACCTCTAGGGGGGCATCTCCTCTCCCAGGGTTCCTTCTCCTCCTGGTTTCCACCTCTACCTCCAGGGTACCACCTCCACATCCAATGGACCACTTCAACCTCCAGGGCACCATCTCCATCACCAATGGACCACCTCAACCTCCAGGGGACCATCTCCAACTCTTTCTCCTCCAAGGGACTACTTCCACCTCCAAGGGCCCACCTCCACCTCTAGGTTGTCACCTTCACCTCCAGGAGACCATCTCAACCTCTAGGGGGCCATCTCCCCCACCTGGTTTCCACCTCCAGTGGACCACCCCCACCTCCAGGGGACCATCTCCACCTCTAAGGGGTCACCTCCACTCCCAATGGACCACCTCCAGAGGACATCTTACTCCTCCAAGCGACCACTTCCACCTCTACAGGACCACCTTCAGGTTACCACCTCCCCCTCCAGGGTTGCACATCTGGGAGGATCATCTCCTTTTCCAGGGTTCCTCCTCCTCCTCCTGGTTTCCATCTCCATCTCCAGAGGACCTCCTTCTCTTCCAGACGGGGCGGGCGGAGGCCCCCCGGTCCTCCCCCCGTGCCGCAATGGCCCTGCGCGGGGACCCACGCGTCCTCCTGGGGTCCGACTGAGTCAAAGATGAAGATGAAGATCAATCTCCATCGTCGTGACACGGCGACTGCGCGCCTGCGCAGTCTCCTCCTTGCAGCGCGCCTTCAAACCGGAAACCAAAACTTTTTTCACGTCGAACTTTTTTTTCCACTTCGCTGAAGGCGGAAGCAGAAGGGGGAGGGGGAGGAGGAGGAGGAGGAGGAAGGCCCAGTCTCGGTTCCGTTATACGATAGTTCCGCCTCCGCCCGGTGTCCGCGGACGATCACGGCGGGAACGGAGCGGCTGCCGGTGCTTCATCATGGAAGAGGTGAGCCGTGAGTGTGTGTGCGTGTGTGTGTGTGTGTGTGATGGAAAAAGTAACGGGACAGACACAGAGGGAACCGGGTGCGCCTTCCCCCCTGGAAGTTCCCCCGGTGAACTCCGGTGCGGTGGCGGAGGGTCGCCCGGTGTCGTTTCGGTTCCCGGTACCGGATCCGAGCACCTGTTCACCTGTCTATCAGCAGCATCTACTTGTTGCCGCCTAGGGCTGGTGCTGCGGGCCAGAACCCCTCCCCCGGAAACACCGGAGCCCCCGGTTTCGTTCGGCTCCATCACCGGGCCACATCCTTGCATGTAACGGGTAGACCGTTAAACGTGAGGGCACGGACTTTTCCGGTGTCACTGGGATCATGGGGTCGATGAAAGTCCGTTTCCGGTTATTTCGGTGCCGAACCGGATTCCGTCACAGCACCGAAAGCCCCAGTGGAACCCCGGTGAGGAAGGCCCGATCCGTCTCTGACAGGGCGGCGGGCAAAACCGCCGGTACGTGAACGGGGATCTACGTGAGGCCGCTGAGGGTTCGACTCCGGTGTGACAGCGGGATCACGAACCGGACCCGGAAGTAAAGTTTACGTGTGTGTGTGTGTGTGTGTGTGTGTGTGTGTGTGTGTGTGTGTGTGTGTGTGTGTGTGTGTGTGTGTGAGGGAGAGAGAGAGAGAGAGACGGGCGCTCTTTGAGACAAGAGGAAGTGAGGAGAGGCCCAGCCGCGCCCGCTGACCCCCCCACCCACACAAACAACACAACACACACTGCTACACACACTATGACACACACCCTGACTTCAACTTCGGCACACACTACAACAGGCTCCCTGAAACCCATCTCTCTCTCACACAAACACACACACACACACACCACAACACACCCTGACTACCAGACACACTCATACCAAAACAGACACATACTCTGACTCCTATTCACACACACACACACACACACACACGCACGCACGCGCGCGCAAACACACACACACACACACACACACACAAAACGTCACTGGTGTCCAGGTCAGATGACCCATGACTCATTCAGTCAGAGACCCCAATGTCTGCACTGTGTGTGTGTGTGTGTGTGTGTGTGTGTGTGTGTGTGAGAGAGAGAGAGAGCGAGAGAGAGAGAGATAGACCCTCCAGACCCCTACATTCTACCAGCATCAGAACACAACCGAGCCCTTCATCGTATGCCATCGTCAGTATGTGTGTGTCGTCAGTGTGTGTGCGGGTCCTCATTGTCTTCAGAGAATATCTGTGTGTGTGTGTGTGTGTGTGTGTGTGTGTGTGTGTGAGTGTGTCTTCAATCTGTTTCTGTTCTCAGTGTGTGTGTTTGAGTGTGTGATCACAGGGTGGATTCAAGCTTGTCATCAGAAAATGTGTGTTCTCAAAGTATGTGTGTGTGTGTGTGTGTGTGTGTGTGTGTGGGTTCATCTGTCAATGATGTAGAAAGTCAAAGTCAAATGTCAATCACTGATGCGAACATGTATCTCACAGAAATGCTAAAATGCATTTATGCTTGGCTACTGTCGCTAACATGTTTCTCTTTCACTGATGCTAATAAGTGCATCCGTTATCGATGCTAACATGGGTCTCTCACTGATGCTAACAAGTGCATCTGTCCCTTATGCTAACCTGCATCTCTATCATTGATGCTCATGCGCCTCTTTATTACTGGCTCCCTGAAACCCACTGATGCTAATAAGTGCATCCGTTATTGATGCTAACATGGGTCTCTCACTGATGCTAATAAGTGCATCCGTTATTGATGCTAACATGGGTCTCTCACTGATGCTATCAAGTGCATCTGTCCCTTATGCTAACCTGCATCTCTATCATCGATGCTCATGCGCCTCTTTATTACTGATGCTAACATGCATTTGTACGTGATTCCAGCATATATCTCTATTATTGACGCTCAACACATCTCTATCACAGATGCTATCAAGTGCATATGCCAGTGACGCTAACATGTTTATCACTGATGCTAGTGAGTGCATCTGTGATTGATGCTAACATGGATCTCTAACTGATGCTAACGAGTGCATCTGTCCTTGATGTTAACATGCATCTTGTGTCACTGATGCAAAGAGTGAACCTGTCACTGTCGCTAACATGTTACTCTTTCACTGACGTTAATGTATATCACTTATGCTAATGAGTGCATCCTACGTTGACGTCAGCATGGATCTCTCACTGATGCTAGCAAGTGCATCTGTCCCTGATGCTAACATGCCTTTTTCTTACAACACTGGTGATTTTGTGTGCGTGTGTGTGTTATATCACTGCCTGGACTTTCATGCCTCCCCCTCTTCCTCGGGGGGGGGGGGGTTAGTTTGGCCAGATGTTCATTCCAGATGCAAGGATGAAGGTGTGTCTCCTCATTCCGTCTAAGTCACATATGGCGTTGTCCCAATGTTTTCAGAACATTCCTCCAGCAGGGTACGTTGTCCTGAGGCTCCACACACACATCCTCCATTATTGTAGTTGACCAGATGTCACAGTTGATTGGCCGGTCTGGGCGTGAGACATCATCGTGCATGCCCAGTGACCTCACTGGGGTTCGTGGACGTGACAGTGACTCTCATCAACATGAATTCACTTCTTGTCATTTGAAAGTCCAGACATTTGTGTGTGTGTTTGCGTGTGTGTGTGTGTGTGGGGTGGGGTGGGGGGGGTGGGGGGGGCAGAGAGCTCAGAGGCCAGAGTGTGAAGCAGACCTTCGTGATTAAGAACAGTCATCACCACTTTTCAGTCATAACTTTTGTCTGTGTGTGTGTGTGTGTGTGTGTGTGTGTGTGTGTGTGTGCGGACCGTCAGCTGAGCCCTGACTCATGGAAAGTGCGTCCGTGTCAGTTGGGGGGTGGAGGTTGTTTTCCAGGGTGGGTGGAGTGTGTCCAGCGGCTGCAGCTGCAGGGAAAATGGAATGGCGGAGGATCACAGGGAGAACCTCTGGAGCACCGAGGCCAGAGAACATCTGGAGAACATCTTCAGAGCTTCTATAGAACCTCAATAGAACCTCTAAACAACCTTTAGAGGGCCTCCAGAGGACATTTATAAAACCTCTATATTTCCCATGCAGGACCTCTTATCATGAGATCACTGTGTTTTGGTTTGTCATCATGTCTGTCAATATTTGTCACTGAGTGTTTTAATGCTTGCGTGTGTTTGTGTGTGTGTTAGGGAGTGTGTGTGTGTGTGTGTTTCGGCGTGTGTGTTTGTGTCAGTCTGTGTGTGTGTGTCATGTTGTGTATGTGCTTGTGTGTGTCCCTCAGAGAGCCCCCCCACCCCCTCCCGGAGGTGTGAAGTGGACCTGTGTGAGTCAGGAAGTGAAACACACACATGTAAATGTGCAACAGGAAGTGAGCGCTTGCTGGGGAACAGAAGCAGAAGTGTGTGTATTGTATGATGTCAGAGATCACATGACTCCAGGAGTCAACCACTGCTAGTATAGAGGAAGCAGGCAGACACCCGGAGCTGTCTGTCTCTCTACCTGTCTGTCTGTTTCATTGATTATTGATCCGCCTTCCGTCCGGTTCTCTGGTTGCCGATCGATCTTCTCGGTGCGCTCAATGTTATTGATAAGGTGTCTCCTGCAGGGGAAGGCGGGCTGGGTGAAGAAGGCTCCTGGACGCCTTCTGGCCTCCTACAAGGACAGATACATTCTCCTGGAGAGTACACACCTGCTGCTCTACGACAGCCAGGTAGGGACACACACACTCTCTCTCTCACACACTCTCTCTTTCACTCTATCACTCACTCACAAAGACGCCCGGTGACCCCCCCCCCCCCCGTCCTCCAGGAGCTTAGGACCTGCCTGGAGAAGCTGGATCTAGAGAACTTCGACCGATGCCAGGAGCTCAGGAGCCAGTTCACCAAGAAGCAACGTCTGATTCTGGTCCACTGCCCCAAGGCCAGTCAGAAGGTGAGGGACCCACGGATCAAGGTCCTTTTCTGGAAGGCGCCCGACTGAGCTCAAATGCTGCGGTGTTGCAGGTCCAGGACGTGAAGCTCCAGGTGGGGAGCAGCGAGGAGAAGGAGGCCTGGATCCAGGCCCTGAGCGAGGCCATCAACCGGGCCAAGAACAAAGTCCTGGACCAGGTAAGGAACCTTCTGGCGCCTCAGGCTCTTCCCCGGAAGTACTCGCTGAGCTGGCTGTCTCCCCAGGTGACCGTAGACAGCAGCAGCAACCTGGAGCACATCACCAGGACCCGGCCCAAGGGGAATCGGAACCGCCGGCCACCGACCCGGATCCACATGAAGGAGGTTGGTGTGTGTGTGTGTCCCATTGTCGCCATTTAAACCCGACCCGATCCCCTAATTTCTGTCCTCTCTCTAGGTGGCCAACCTGTCATCCGACGGGATCCTGCGCCTTGACCTGGATTTGGTTGACGCCATGATGCCCAACGGGAGCCGGGAGTACATTAACGTCGAAGTCGCCAGAAACCCCGCAGGAATTCCATACAATGGGCAGAAGCAGCTGCAGCCCGGTGACGAGGAGGGGGGCGCTCCTCAGAAGAAGAAGGTTCTCAAACCCCCTATGCCACCAAACAAGGTCAAACCCATGGCCGTGCCAGAGAAGGCAGTGGAGGTGGAGGACAGAGGAGAGGAGGTCAGTGGGAAAACTTGGACTGCAAAGGTCTTTCTACCCGAGCAGATAATGAAGCAGCAATGTAAGCCGTTACGTGTCTTCTTATGTTCTCCAGGCCCAGAAGCCCCCGGTGGCCGTGTCCGAAGAACCAAAGCTCTCCGTACTTGAGGAATCTACAGGGGACAAACCAGAAAAGAGTCCCGATGTGAGTAAAAAGACTCGTCCGCCCCCAGTGCCCCTGAGCAGACCCGCCACCAGCTCCAGCGGTCACCCTCCCACCCCTCCGTCCAAGGAGAAGAAGCCCACCAGTCCTCCTGCCGAAACCAAGCACCAAGTCCAGGACACCCTGGAGGAGGAGGAGGAGGAGGAGGAGGAGGGGGAGGGGGGGACCTCTGCAGAAGAACACGAAGGTCCACATAGGGGTGATGAAGAAGAAGAAGTAAAGGTGCACAAAGACGCAGATGAAGAACCCTGCCTTCAACCACATGTGCCAGAGCCAGTCAGAAAGAGTCCATGTCCTCTGCGTCCTGAACAGGAGTCTTCAGGAATACCTGAGCCCAAGATGCGGGACATGGAGGAGGACACAACTGAGCACAATGATCCCGGTCCAGACGTTGAGTCCTCCTTGGACGCCCCCCTCAAGGCAGACCAGACCCGACCGGACTGTGACGTTCCGGAGGTGGTGATCTCTCCAGAGGATCCCGACAGTCAGCTGCTGAGCAACCAGCTGGGCGAGGAGAGCACCGGGGTGGAAGAGAAGTCGCTCGACAGCGGCCAGCACTCCGACTCAGACAGCGAAGTGTCGACGGCTGAAGACACGCTGGCGGCATCCACCGCCGCGCTGAGAGGGAGCAACGCCCTGCTGGACGTGCTGGACAACAGCGACGACGACGCTCAGGGCAGCAGAAGGTCAGGAGCAGAAGGTGTCACTGACAGGTCCAAGGCCCAGCGGTTGAGTTTGAATCTCAGACAGTGGACCAAGATCCGGTCGGCCTCCTCTGACAACCTACTATCCAGTTCTTCGCATGGCATTCAGAGGCGCCACACCAGCACCTTGACCAAGGATGTGATGAAGCTGGAGACCGAGGTGTGCCTGGAGATGGAGAAGACCAACTACCTCCTGAGCAGAGCGTCCAGACCTCAGGGCGCAGACGACTCGCCAGAGGACCTGCTAGCTGAGGCCATGGAGAAGCTGAAGAAGGCAGACTGTGTCCTCAGGGAGGTGAAGAAGCTGAGCTTGTTGAAGAACACCACCAGGAACAGCTTGTGAGGGTCTAGCTGGAGTTGGCAGGATTTAGGTCTTGGGCTTATGGCCTCTTACTAACTGTCCATCTTTGGCGGCGTCCGGACAGCAGGATGCTGTGACAAGTAGAAGGTGCATTTTGACCAACAGCAACCCAGGACTTCAAAGAATTTGTCTTGAGGGTCTTCAAGGGTTCCTGTCCAGTGGTTTTCACCGCAGCCTGAAGACCCAGGAAGATCTCACAAGTCTGTCCGTATTTTCTAATCTGTGTTTTGCGGAGATCTTGCCGGGTCTCCTCCTCAGCAACCGTCCCAGACAAGCCCCTCCCTCTGCTGCATCTGTCTCCGCCCCCCAGCGACGAGGACAATTAAGAACAGGTCCTGGTTGCAGGTCCTCCTCCAGCACTTTAGGCCCCACCCCTTAAGCCCCCTTTGGAAAGAACTGCCGCTGAACCCAGAACTGTAGTTACACTGGAGTTTTTCTCAAGGTTCCTGGTAAGTTTCCTGTGGTCGAGAAGTACCCGATACACTTTGGACTCCTCCTGCCGCCAGAGCGAACAAACATATAATTACCCCTTTATTACCCTTTTTGATGTTGCCCTGTATCTTCATAATGATCACCTGGAAGCATCCCTCAGCCACGATGTTCTCCACCCTTCTCCTCTCCTCCTCTGAGGAGTCGCCCAGGAGATGTCACCTAGTTGGTACTCTTTGTATGTTTTGTGTGAGCAAAAAAACCTAGACGGGGTAAAGCGAAGGGTTCTCCAGATGGGAATGAAGAAGGGGGTGGAGGTCCGATGAGTGACAGGAGCTCCCAGATGGAGAACCGACGGTTGAGACGCAGATCTAGAAACAAAGATTCATGAAGGTACCTTTTTGTGTAGACAGAACTGTCCTCCCAAGCAAGCTGGGTTCTCCACTTTGGGACCAAGGTACATGATCCGTTTGACTCCATGATGCCTACGGTGTCTGACGTGCAGAATGTCTGAGGAGAACTGGCTTGACCTGCTCCCAGAGGTCCAGAAGGACAACTCTGCTGTTATGGCTCCCCCATGTAGTTCACAATCTCAGTCAACAAGCCATTGCTATCACACTGTACTTACTCACATAGGTTAGGGAACCCATCAGATGTTCTCCAGGTGAACGTCCAATGGACATTGGAACGTTCAGACCTTCTGTTGGGTTCTATGTTCTGCTATGTTCCTATTCAATGCCAGTAGTGATCTGAGGACCCTAGGAGACCCGGGTGACATGTAGTGCTAAGGTTCCACGCGGTTCCCCACCTCCCCCTCCTCTTCTTCTTCTTCTCCTCAAGGTTTGTCACTGACAGTTGACTACAGTGAATGTTCCCTCTTGCAAGGTTCGCACTTCCATTTATTCCCTGCTTTGCGTATACTGAAGCCAATCGTGACAAGGTTGAGGCTTAACCCGGACAGTCAGCTGTCTATCACCAAAGCATTCACCCTCTCATTAACACCCACGGACTATTTAGTCTCCAATGAACTGCAGGAGGAACAGGGAGACCATGTAGAACACTGGTAGGAGAACCCGGTGGCTTTCAACAAAGACACTGATATTGCCACGTCCCCCTGTAGAAGATCTGGTAGAAAATGAGCTACCTGTGATTGACAGGTAACCAGTCCAGGTTAAACCCTGCTCCTTAACCCAATGACAGCGGGATGAGTCGTGCAGTGAGTAAATGAATGAACAAGTGAACAATGGACAAATGTAAATAAATGGATAGATAGATGAACAAGTTGATGGATGGATGAATGAAAGTGAATAAATGAATGGATGAGTGAACAAGTAAATGATTGAATAAATGGATGGATGGGTGAATGTACAGATGTATCAGTGGATGCTGAGAGTGAGTGAATGAATAGATGGATGGCTGGGTAGATGTATAGATGGATGAATGATGGATGGATGGATGATGGGGAGAATCTTTGGATGAACGAGTGAATGAATGAATCCACACCCAGCAAAGGAAGATCTCTGGGAAGTTATACTTGGGTTATTTTATGATGACAGTGTCAGGTTCTCATCTCCTGGATGAAGGTTTGGAGGTGTGGACGAGGAAGATGGAGTTGTGCGGCTGATGGTGTCCTGTGAGCTTCTGCCTGAATAAAAAGGGAAACTGCTTCTGACGTGGTTCTTCATTGTTAGCCGGTGTTATTCTGAGAGGACCTACAGGAAGTATCAGGACCTTCACACGCTTCCATCGCCCGTCCACGGAGAGACACGAGGGCTGCTGAGTAAGAGGAGGTAGAGAAGAAGAAGAAGAAGGTGCAGATGACTACTTGTGTGAGTATATCACTGGTTTGTGGCGCCCTGAGGAAACCAGGACACCTCTCCACATGCACATTTCACTGGACACATGCACTACACGCGTGTCCACGCACCTGGGCACATGCGTGTTGTACCCGGACATTTGCACGTCACCTCGACATATGCATGGCTCACCTAGACATGTGCACGGCTCACCAAGACACGTGCACTAAACACCTGGACACATCCACAGCTCACCTAGCCACGTACACACCTTGCATGGCTCATCTAGACATATGCACTAAACATCTGGATAAGTGCATGGCTCACCTAGACACATGCAAACCCTACATGGCTCACCTAGACACATACGCTAAATATCTGCACACGTGCACAGCTCACTTAGACATGTGGACTAACAATTGGCTACGTGCACGGGTCACCTAGACAGGTGCACTAAACACCTGGACTCTCGCTCAGCTCACCTAGACACATGACCACCATGTATGGCTCACCTAGACATGTACACTAAACACCTGGACACGTGCACAGCCCCCCTAGACTTGCACGACCTACCTGCACCCCAAAAAAAACATGCACGACACACCTGTTTGTATGCATGTTATACCTGCACATGTGCACGACAAACATGTCCACGTGCATGTGGTCATTGCTGCTGCTTCTGTTTCTAAAAATTACATTAAGTTTATTTTTCCTGCACAGAATCAATAAAACCCTCTTGGGTAACTGGATACACACACACACACACACACACACAAATACACACATTTAACAGTATCATTAATGTGTCTGTCTGGCTGAGTCCGAGCCCGGCCCACTGAGCCTGACCCCAGTGTGTAACTGACTGGTTAGATTTGATTGACAGAAATGTCGTCAGGTGCAGGGAGTGAAGCCCCTCCTCCCAACTGAAGCCCCGCCCCTTTCTACAAAGAGCTCCGCCCTCCTCCACCATGAGCCCTCAGGGGTCTCAGACTCGCAGTCCGCGGACCGATTGCGGCTCTCGGAACAATTTTTTGTGGCCCTCTGCCTGAAATCAAATCTTTGGGTTAGTGCGGCCCGTGCATTTTTTTCTCACATGCATCTGGGGGTGGAAAGAATGAAAAAGTAACTTTGCAATGTATTATTTGCATCAAAATTTGAAAACTAAATGACCTTTTTGATGACATCTATTGGCATTGTTAAAAGGATCTTTTCTTTTCTTAGTTCTATAAAAAACACAAAAATGATCGCAAAAACATGGGCAAAATTAAAAAGATTTATTTAATAACCAGAATAGCCCACCAATAGCCTTGTAAACATTATACCTCCTCTCATACAGTACATGCTACCAATCAATTTTCTAAATCTAGTAGCAATTCTAGTAGCAAATTTTCCCACAGTAACAAGATTTTCTCTTTTAACTCAAAAATAGGGTGTAATTTCATCAATTCTTGTTTAATATTCATTTTTTATGTTAATTCATCATTTATTTTATAGAGGAACAGTTCATTACATATAAAGATTTTTATAATAATCAGTTTACCTCCTTTACACAAAAACAAGGAAAAATTGGGACTTAATGTTGCTTCTAGGTAAGGATTTTACTGGACATTGAAATTAAGACGTATGTGCCCCTCGGACCAAAATGAGTTTGACGCCCCTGCCCTATATTATCCGCAGCCGCTAATCCCAGCCGCAACATACAAAGACAGACGACATTCACTCACTCAATTGGGGCACTTTTTCCCAATTTTTTTTCCAATTAACCTACTGTGGGGGGAAAAACCCAAGCAGACACAGGGAGAACATGCAAACTCCACACAGAAATGTCCCCTTGTCGGAATTAAAATCAAGGTCTCCCGAGCTGTGAGGCCGAAGCGCTAACAACAGCGCCACCATGCAATAACATAACATCTTATCAAATTATATAATATTATCATATTATCTTTTATTATATTGTATTATATTGAATTATATATGATATTACATTTCATGTTATATGTATATAAACATACATGCAGACTTCTATCATCTTAATGTATACACACACACCCATGGTCTGACACACAAACACACACACAAGTAAACGAACAAATGCATGTACTGTGTGCACACGCAGCTACCTTCTTATGGTAGGTTATGAACACACGTAGCCTCGGCCACAAACACACACACTCGCAGGCGCAGACAAACATGTGACTGCTGAGGTTAAAGTTTATTGATCTGATTAAATTTATTTGATTAAATCTGTGATTTATGGATTCATTTTAGCTTCTGAGTGCTTGAGGACACAGACACAAACGCACAAACACACACACACACAGATATAAATAAGACAGACAAACACACCCCATGTCTGTGTGTGTGTGTGTGTGTGTGTGTGCGTGTGTGCGTCCTCTCCGTCATCAGGTTCTCCCCTGAGGGAACGGTTCCTGGAGAACCCTCCCACGGGACCAGCGGCCAGAGACTTTTATTTTTGAAACAGAAACTTCTTCCTGACAGGAAGTGATGTCACAGCGTCTTTTCTCGTCCCTAGTACTCAGAGGGACTCATGCTACGATATGTCGTATTCCTGATCCCCGATCTCGTCAACAGTCCATGGCTCTAATTGGTCCAGACCTTCCTGGTAATCTGACCTCCACCTGTGGTTCCAACCATGACCACCATGGGGAGCATTCACGATCACAGTCACGATAATCTAGATTGAATGTGAGTCATGTCACACTGATGCGTTAACCTGTAATCAGGATCATGTTACCATCATCTG
Source organism: Fistularia commersonii (assembly GCF_037954325.1). Lineage (NCBI taxonomy): Eukaryota > Metazoa > Chordata > Actinopteri > Syngnathiformes > Fistulariidae > Fistularia > Fistularia commersonii. The sequence goes on along the minus strand of NC_141292.1, from coordinate 18,366,246 downwards.
GGCATAATCTGGATATGATATCCCTTTAATCTGGATGATTTATGAGTCTGTATGGGGTCTCCATCACCTGGACAGCGCCACTCTCATCTGTCATTGATGTTGGTGTAATCTGGATTTAATCTGGATGATTTTATGACAATGTTGATGGCGCCACTTTAACCTGGATGACATCCCCTTAATCTGGATTTGATCTGGATGATGTCACATTCATCTACATGATTGAGCTTTTAACCAACTTTAATCTGAAAGATGTCAGCATCATCTGAAAAAATCTAGATAATGCCATGTAGATTTAGATGATTGAATCTTTAATCTGGATGATTTGTCCTTCATCTGCTAAAAGGAGACAGTTCCTTCCTGGTAGAACTTCACAAAGTTCCCTGTGGAACCCTAAACATTGGTGGTTGGAGTCCATCTGTCAGCAGTGGCCAGGTTGGAAGCTCCTGGAGTCACATGACCGCAATAATGGCGCCGAGGCCCGGTCTTTTCCCGACCTCCTGAGCTCCTCCTTCTGCTGCCTTGGACTCCATCGGCTGGGGGAGGGTCCACCTCTGGACACACACACACAGATACACAGACACAGACACACACAACATACAACACACACACACACACACAGCACAGGAAGTAACACAACTATTCATTCGTTCATTCACATCTCGAACAGATACTCAGCCATTCACCCTCACAAACAATTATTATCATTATTACTATAATTATTATTATTACTATTATTATTATTATCATTATAATGTTGTTTATATTATTGATGCTGATGATGATACCACACCCCCGATGAGTGAGTGAATCCATGAATGAGAGGGTGTGCAGCCTGGGGGGGGGTCACAGGCGACGCCGGCCCTTTAAGAGCTGGGTTTGTCTGATTGGCCTGGTGTGTGTGTGTGTGTATGTATATGTGTGTGTGTGTGTGTGTGTGTGAGGGTCTGGACCACCCTCTCCCTCTCTCTCTCTCTCTCTGTCTCTCACACACTCTCTCTCAAACACACACACACGGGCACACACACTCCGTGCAAGGATGAGTGCGGAGGTGGCGGCGGTGGCGGCGGAGGGCAGCAGCCGCTCGGCGGCCAAGAGGCACAAGAGTGTCCGCAAGAACTCCAGGAGAATCTTCTCATCCTTCCAGGACCCCCGGCACAGGTGGGTCACCTGGGGGGGGGGGGGGGGGTCACTGATTCAATCATTGATTGATCACTGATCAATCAATCACTGATTACCAATCAGTGATTGGTAATCAGTCAGTGTTTGATTTACAGCTGGGAAATAATCCGTTGGAGTTTATGTTGAAGTAGAAGGAAGTGTGTTTCTGTGTGTGTGTGTGTGTGTGTGTGTGTGTGTGTGTTAGTGCAGTGCGTGTGAGCATAAGTTGTATGTTTGAGTATAGGGTGTGTGTGTGTGTGTGTGTGGGGCCGCGACACAACACTCACACACACTGCAGTGACACACACCCACATGACATTCACACCGACACACAAACTGCTATGATACACACACAATCCACTCACCACCTATGCTCACACACACTGTACAGACATACACACTTGACACCCACTCACACCTTCAACTGACATAACCTGTACTGAGACAAACCCTACATTGAAACACACACCATGCACTCACACACACCATCCAGTTTCACACACACACCACACATCATCCATCGACACACACCCTACACGCACACATACCGCAATGAAACACATCGTCACAACCTGCACTCACACACCCTATTCTCTCTTTCTCACACACATTCACACACACACCCGACACCGTCACATACACACCATCCACTAACACACTCTGCACTGGCACCACACACACACACACACACGCACACACACACACACACACGCACACACGCGTTTGAGGGGGGTTCTGGAAGGGGCTCCAGGGACCCAGGCACCCCCCCCCCCGAAGACCCCTGTGACGATGTGTGTGTGTGTGTGTGTGTGTGGGATATCACGCAGCAGCTCGGACGATGAGGACAAGGATGAAGAGCGCGTGGACAGTAACGACCCTGAGGAGATGTTCCAGAACATCCAGTATCAGAAGGAGATCATCGCCAACATCCGCACCCGGCCCTGGCCAATGAGACGCAAGCTTAAGGTCCTCAAGTAGGTCCACTTCCTGTCTGGGCTGGGGAGGGAGGTGGGGTGATAATAGCTATGTAATAAGCCCTTAACAAAGCCCAAGTTGAGAAATACTCAGTGTTCTAACTATTTTGGAATAACCTGTTGTAATAACCTGGTAATAAGTACCTGGTAATTATTTCCTAGTGTAATAACTCTGTAATAAGTACTTTACAAATTTCCTCATGAAATGCAATGTTATAAATATGTAGTGTAAAATTAAGTTCAGTAATTATTGTGTGAGTCTAATAATTATAAAATGGATTCTTTACAAATATTATAACCATGTAATAAGCACTTTACATATTATATTCTGGTGTCATAACATTGTAATACGTACTCTTCAAATACCAAGTGTAATAACTACATTATAAGTACTTTACAAATACCTGCTGTGATTATTTCAAATTGAGTCCTTTTCAAATACCTACTGTATAATTAACTGGTGTGATAACAAACTAATAAAAACTTCACAAATACCTTGTGTCATAATTTCAAAATAAGTACTTAAGTATACATGTAAATAAATAAGTATAAATTCCTGGTGTAATAACTATATACAAGGTACTTCACAAATATGTAGTGTATTAAGTATGTAATAAATACCCCTTGTATAATTAGTGCAAATTCCATGTAATAAGTGCATTAAAAATACCTGGTGTAGTTACCATATAATAATACAAATTCTGGCTGATAACCATCCGATAAGTACTATACAAACACATAATTAGTAACAATATAATAATTACATTGATAATTACAAATACCTATTGTAATAACTGTGTAATAAAAACCCAGTGTGTTAAAAACAGTAAGTGTGTAATAAATAGGTTACAAACTCCAAACAGAAAGCCTCTGGTTCTTTTGGGGGTTCAGGAGTTGAGGATCTTCTCTGTGGATTCAGAGAGCTTCCCCTGTCCCTGCAGGCGAGCGAGGGGGCCCGTGTGTGTGTGTGTGTGTGTGTGGGGGGGTTGTTGTAATAACACGGTAATAATGGGTTGCCGGCGAAGATGAAGACGAAGAGGTGGAAGTGCTGAGTCGCGTCTTTACGGCCCGTTTGTTATCGGTGCTCGCGTTTTACTGCCTTCAACAGGCGCGAGATGCAGCTCCACGCTTTACTGCCCTTCATCTGCGCCTAGACTCGCACCATTACCCCCCCACCCCCCCCCCAAAAAGCTCCCCGCCACCCCCCTACCACTGCTGATTAGACACGTGTCATCAGGTGGAGCTCATTAATCAATACCATGCTTCATTTACACCCGCGCCTGTTTCCTCTGCAACTTCCTGTGTTTAAAGTGTGGGATAACTAGGCACCCAATAAGCACCCAATGTAAACATTTACTACGGTAATAACTATGTAATAAGCAACCGGTGTGTACTTCACAAATACCAAGATAATTACCTGTCTTATAATTACCTGGCTTAATAACTGTGTAATAAGCATTTTACAATCACCAAGTGGAATAGCTATGTAATGAGTACTTGCCAAACACCTGGTGTAATAAATGTGTAATAAGTGTGTTATAATCACCGAGTGTAATAACTATGTATTAATCCTGGGGCCCATTTTGAATCCTTTCTTCCTCCTCCACCTTCTCCTCAGCTCCTCCTTATCTGCAGCTCGCTCCTCTCAGGCCCATGTTTCTAGAATATCCCTGATCAGGGTTTATCAGAGATTACCTGTGATTATTGGAGAATTACCTGGGATTTGGGGGTATTATCAGGGATTACCGGGCGTTTTGGGGGGTTTATGGTGGGTAATTTGAAATATTTGGGGTTTATTGGGGTTTTATCAGGGATTATTGATTTTTTGGGGGGAATGATCAGGGATAATTGGATGTTATTGGGGATCATCGGGGATTATCAGGGATTATTGTTCAATTTGGGTTCCTTTGGTATTCCAGCTCCCCTCCCGCCCTTTAACCCTCCTTCCCCCTCCACCCCCGCCTCAGCCCAGCTGGTTTATCTTAATGGGTCCAGTCAGATGTGGTTGGTTTTATGGCAAGGGGGGTCCATAAACCACAGCGACGGCCCTAAAGAGTCTGTGTTTAACACATACACACACCTGACACACACACACACTCACGTCGATCCGTTTAACAGCAACAGAGGAGCTCGTCGTCGTTGTCCTCCTCCTCCTCCTCTATTGATCAGTATTGATTGATGATCGGTCTTTGAATGTGCTCTTTTTATTTCCTCCACATCTTTTATCTCCACCTGCCGGCCCCCCGAGCCTCAGATGTCCCGATGTCCCTGAAGGCACCTTGTGCCACTTCATTACTACATAGTAATAAACGTGTATCAGCTGCCGTGCTACACCACGGCTTTATTTACGGTGTATGTGTGTGTACGTGTGTGTGTGTGTGTGTGTGTGCTTGTCTCCAGGCAGGCACGGGAGATCGTCCTGAAGTACGAAGGCCGACTGACCAGGACCAGGGGCTACCAGACGGCTGGAGCAGACGTGAGTTCATCTGCTCACATGTTCAGATGAGGTGAAGATGAGGATGATGCTGGAGGAGGCGGGCAGATGAAGGATCAGCAACTGGAACGTGGAGCAGATCTCCTTATCTGTGTGTGTGTGTGTGTTTGTGTGTGTGTGTGTGTTGGCCCGGTTTAATTACTGCTTGGTCCCATTAGAATAAATGGAGTGTCAGTGATCAACATGAATTATTAATCTAGCAATAGCCTCAGTCCACGGCTGATATATATGTGTGTGTGTGTGTGTTTTTATGGAAATGGTTGTGGAAGTGTGTATATGTGTGTGAGAGAGAAAAACGTTTAGGTGTGTATCTAAATAGTATGTGTGTACATACTATTCTAGAGAAGAATCTTCTCCCCTTTTTCTTTTGGGAGCAGCTCCAGAACCAAAATGCAGGGAAAACATCCATGGATTCAGTGTGTCACACACACACACACACACACACATTTTTCAGACACGCACACAAATACATCCGCTGTCGGTGGTTGTCAATCTATGTCAATAGTTTTAATCTGTGTGTATGTGTGTGTGTGTCCTGCAGCTGCTGAAGAAGCTGTCTCGCTTGCTCTACAATATGCTGGTGGTCTTCATCCCCTGGGAAGTCCGAATCAAGAAGATCGAGAGTGAGCTGGTCTCTGAAGGTCTGCTAGATCAGTGGGCTAAGGATCTCCTGTCCCTGGATCTCCTCTGATGTTCTCCTGGTCCCCCCCCCCCCGCTCAGACCTCCTTCAGCGGGTGGATCCGGATGAGGAGAACACAGGAGAACCTTCAGCTGTCCCAGGTCACCTGGACAGCTGATCAGTCTGCGATCTAGATGGTTTGATGGCAAAGATGGGAGGAGCTCCAGTCTGATGGTGTATGTGTGTGTGTGTGTGTGTGTGTGTGTGTGTGTACTGAAGGTCACTTCGGGTCAGGTGTGGCCTCCTACTTCATCTTCCTCCGCTGGCTTTTTGGGATCAACATCGTCCTCACCATAATGACAGGGGCCTTCATCGTCCTGCCCGAGGTCCCGGCATCTTCCCATGGCAACCGGCCTCCGCCATTGTGATTTTCTGATTGTGTGCATGTGTGTGTGTGTGTGTGTGCATGTGTGTGTGTGTGTCCAGCTGCTGGCAGGAGCTCCATTCGGGACCACCAGGAGCAAGACCATCCCCAAAGAGCACCTGTCCTCAGCCCAGGACCTGGACACCATCTGGTCTCTGGGGGTGAGGAGGCCCTACACACACACACACACAGATGACGCCATTTTGTGTGTATATGTTTATTTGTGTGTGTATATGTGTGTGTGTGCAGGGCTATCTGCAATACTCAGTGTTGTTCTACGGGTACTATGGTCGGGTCAGGAAGATCGGCAGTGCCGGGTATCGCCTCCCTTTGGCCTACTTCCTGGTCGGGATGGCTGTCTTTGCCTATAGCTTCATCATCCTGCTGCGCAAGTAGGCTCACAACTTCACCTCCTCAACCCTTCACTCGACCCCAGACAGACTAGATCAGGGGTTTCAAACTCATTTTAGTCCAAGGGATACATACAGCCTAATTTGATGTCAAGAGGGCCGGACCAGTAAAATCATTACCTAGAAGTAACACCAAGTCCAAATTTCCCTTGGTTTTAGTGTAAAGGAGGTAAACAGGTATATTATAAAAATCTTTATATGTAATGAACTTTTCCTCAAAAAAATGCATGATGAATTAATATTAAAAATGAACAGTAAAAAAAAAAAAAAAAAATCATGAAATTACACCCTAAAAATATTGTCGAGTTAAAAGAAGAGATCTTGTCACTGTGGGAAAATTTGGCACAGAGAAATTGCACAAGAGGAGATATATTGTTTAAAAGGCTAATGGTGGCTATTCTGGTTATTAAATCAATCTTTTAAATTTTGCAAGTTTTTTTGTTTTTTTTTTTGTGTTTTTTTTAATCAAAATAAGAAAAGAAAAGATAGTTTCAACAATGTCACTTGACATTTTTTCATCAAAAAAATCATTTTGTTTTCAAATTTTGAAGCAAAAAACACATTGCATGTTACCTTGTCATTTTTTCCTTGCAGGTTTTTTTTTCTAAAACCACTGTATAAAACCCCAGATGCATGTGAGAAAAAAATGACCGAACCGCACTAACACAAAGATTTGATTTCAGGCGGGGGGGGGGGCACAAAATACTTTTCCGAAGGTCTGGGACCCCTGGACTACATCGTAGTACACAAGAAATACATGTATAAACCCATGAGTGATACACGATTAAAAGTTGGAGTAATACATGAGTAATACACCCGTTACAAAGAGTAATACACACAGTAATATTTGAGCAACACGAATAATACATGTGAGTAAAAGATGAGTAATACATGAGTAACACATGAGTATTACATAGAATAATATGTAACACGAGTACTATGGGAGAAACAGATAATACATTTATAATAATACACGAGTTATAGATGAGTAACACTTTAGTCATAGAATATTTGAGTAATAGAAAAGTACCGTATGAGTAATAGACGCGTAATCCATGAGTACCAGATGAGGTATAGATAAGTTACACAACGGTAACACAAGAGTAATACATGCACAGAATAGTACATGAGTAATGGATGAGTCATTCATTGAATATCTGAGTAATACATCAGTTTTTCAATGAGTAACAGATGAGTAATAGATGACACTTGAGTAATACATGAGTAATACACGGCATAGCTCATGAGTAATATATGAACAGATGAGCTATAGTAACATGATGAGTAACATGACCTATCAATGAGTAAAAGATGAGTAATAGATGAATTATAGATGATTCATAGACGAATGACAGATGAGTTATAGATCAGTTATAGATGAGTAACAGATGAGCGCTAGATGAGCACTACCCATTGATTGTTGATTCTCAAAGTGACTTCCTGCCAGTTCCTCCTTGGTGTCCCACCATCCAGTGGTGTGGCTGAGGTACTGCAGGGGTGGAACCCGCCAGATTCTGGTCCAGCTGAAGAACGCTTCCGTGTTCCGTCAGAATGGCCAAGAACTCCCGTCTGAGTCTGGCCAGTGCTTCGGACGAGAACTTTACCTTCTGCTGGAGGGTCTTCTGCGCCTGGGACTACCTCATTGGGAACCCCGAGGCCGCCGAGAGCAAGGGAGCCGCCATCGTCAACAACATCCGGGTCAGAAACCGGGGAGGGGGGGGACCTGGACCAGGACCACGCCCATCATTTATGGCTGACCTTTCAGAAAGATCAGCATGTATTTCATACTGAAGATGTGTGTGTGTGTGTGTGTGTGTGTGTGCAGGAGGCCATTGTGGAGGAGCAGGAGAAGAAAAAGGACACCAGTCTGTGAGTCTGTCTTTGCATGTTAATGCGTGCATAACGTGTTAATAACTCGTTAATAACTCAGTTACAACATTAATGATGCTGCAATAATAAGTTAATAGAATGTGTGTGTGTGTGTGTGTGTGTCAGGGCGGTGCTGGTCAGCCTGCGTCTCCTGGCCAACCTCCTGGTCCTCATGTCTCTGGCCGGCAGCATCTACATCATCTACTTCGTGGTTGACCGCTCCCAGAGGCTGGAGCAGGAGAAGCCTGAGCTGACGCTGTGGGAGAAGAACGAGGTTCTCCTCCTCTGGTTCCACCATTCAAGCAGGAGCTGCTCTGAGAACTTAGATCTACCACCTAGAATGTAGATTGGTTGATGCAGTACCTGAGTGCTGCAATACCTGTATGCCACAGAAGCTGGGTGCTGTAGTACCCAGATACTGTAGTACCTGGATGCTGCAGTACCTGGATGCTGCAGTACCTGGGTGTTGTAGTATCCAGATACTATAGTACCTGGATGCTGCAGTACCTTCATGCTGCAGTACTCTGACTGACCCTTGTCTTGCTGCCCCCTGCAGGTGAGCGTGGTGGTGTCACTGATCACGATGATCGCTCCATCAGCCTTCGAGCTCGTGGCTCAGCTGGAGATGTACCACCCCCGCACCTCGCTCAGGTTCCAGCTGGCCAGGTACTGCCTCATAGTACCCCGGAGTACTACCTTGCAGTACACTTGAACTCTGCCTCAATACTTCATATTCCCAAATATATGATGGTGTGTGCTTTTCTGCATGTTTCCCCTTAGGGTTCTGGTTCTGTATCTGGGGAACCTCTACAGCCTCATCATCGCCCTGCTGGACAAAGTCAACAGTATGAGTTCTGCGGTGAGAACAATTTATCCATCGTTCATTTATTAATCATCTATTCGCTCTGTCATTGGGATTTATTAATGATTCATTAATACATTCAACCATTCATAATAGCTTATTAATGGGTATTTAGTCCCTAAGCATACCTTTGGGGCAGGGATTAGATGTACATCCTGGTGACAGGATGAAAGGGGGTTCTTTTCTAGAGGTTCCTCACAGGTTCTCTGAGGAACCCTTGGGTGTCAGAGGTTCTCCAAGAGAAGCCTTGATCCAGGTCCCGGTCCCCGCAGGTTCCATCCAGTCCAGGTAACTGGTCCGAGTCCAGTTCTTTCCTGGCCACCATCTCGCAGCCTGGCGCCGACGGTCCATCCACCCTGGTGTCAGACACCTCTGTATCCCAGCGCAACGTCACCACGGCAACCTTCACCACTGTGCTGGAGCTTGGTGTGAGGGCTGCCTTCAACCAGACGGCGCTGTTTGAGAAGAACACAAGGAACCAGCAGGACCAGTGCTGGGAGACCTACGTGGGCCAGGTTCGATCCACCAGAAACACACTGGAACCTTCTGGGAAGACTGACTGGCCATGGAGCTTCTAATAATCATTGTGTGTGTGTGTGTGTGTGTGTGTGTGTCTCCAGGAGATGCTTAAGCTGTCCATCATAGACATGATCTTCACCGTGGCCAGTATCCTCCTCATTGACTTCATCCGCGGCCTGGTGGTCCGCTACCTCAGCGACTGCTGCTGCTGGGACCTGGAGAGCAAGTTTGTATGTCCCCATGTGAAATCCCAGTTCCCCAGACAACCTTAAAGAACCCACATGATGATAAACAAGCAGATTGTGTGGCCAATTTAGGAACCTCCAACTCCTCCTTCTGACACCCCTTCACTTCTCTTTCTCCTTCAGAGGATCTGGCACTGCAGGAACCTCGTTCTCCTTCTCCTTCTCCTTCTCCTTCAAGGGATGTGATCACTGTTGGAACCTCCCACTCCTTCTTTATTCCACCGTTTCCTTCCCAGGATTTGGGCACTATAGTAACCTCCTAATCCACCTCCTTCTCCTCCTCCTACCTTTTCTCCTTCAGAAGATCTGGCCCTTGTAGGAATCCTCTTCTCCTCCTCCTTCTCCTTCCACGGATTTTGTTACTATAGGAACCTACTTCATCTCCTTCTCCTCCTTCTTCTCATTCAGAGGATCTGGGCACCATAGGAACTTCCAAGTCCTTCTCCATCTCCATCATCCCTCCTTCTCTTTGCCTGGATGTTTTCACTGGAGGAGCCTCCTTCTCCGCTTCCCACACCTCCCTCTTCTTTAGACCTCTTTCATCCCTTCTTCACCTCCATTGGGTTTATTTAAGTGAAGGAAGTTGGGAGTTAACAGGAAATAAAACATTCTACCTCCTCCTCCTTCTCCTGCAGCCTGAATATGGAGAGTTCAAGATAGCAGAGAACGTCCTGCATCTGATCTACAACCAGGGGATGATCTGGTGAGACGCCTCCCTCTTCCACATTTCCTGTAGTTTTCCCCAACACTTCCTGTAGTCCATCTTCATGTCCATGGGTGGAACCATTCTGCTGGGAAGGGGGGGGATACTAATGGGGTTCTCCATTTACAGGGAGGACTGATCGTATTCTATCCTGGTAAAAAAATTCCAATTATTAAAATCAATTATATAAAGTATTGATCATTATTATTATTATTACTACAGCGATTACCTATTAATGTATTATTAATTGATAATTGATTGATGTTTAATGTAACACCTATTGACGCTGTAGCTTGCTCCTGACCGCTGGTTGGATCCAGGAATGTCCTTCTCCATGTGTGTGTGTGTGTGTGTGTGTGTGTGTGTGCGTGCAAATGATTCATAGATAATGGCATGCCAGGCCTCCGTGACCTCTTACCTTGTGGAACATGTAAAAAAAATCCAATTATTAAAATCAATTATATAAAGTATTGATCATTATTATTATTATTACTACAACGATTACCTATTAATGTATTATTAGTTGATAATTGATTGATGTTTAATGTAACACCTATTGACGCTGTAGCTTGCTCCTGACCGCTGGTTGGATCCAGGAATGTCCTTCTCCGCGTGTGTGTCTGTGTGTGTGTGTGTGTGTGTGTGTGTGTGTGTGTGTGTGTGTGTGTGTGTGTGTGTGTGTGTGCGTGCAAATGATTCATAGATAATGGCATGCCAGGCCTCCGTGACCTCTTACCTTGTGGAACATGTAAAAAAAATCCAATTATTAAAATCAATTATATAAAGTATTGATCATTAATATTATTATTACTACAACGATTACCTATTAATGTATTATTAGTTGATAATTGATTGATGTTTAATGTAACACCTATTGACGCTGTAGCTTTCTCCTGACCGCTGGTTGGATCCAGGAATGTCCTTCTCTGCGTGTGTGTCTGTGTGTGTGTGTGTGTGTATGTGCGCGCCAATGATTCATAGATAATGGCATGCCAGGCCTCCGTGACCTCTGACCTTGTGGAACATCTCTGTTCCACCGGAGTCTCAGTCTGCTGCTGCTTCATTTCACCCTGTCACCACGGCAACCAATCACCATCAACCCGAGTGTGTCTGTGTGTGTATCTCTGTGTGTATGTGTCTGCATGTGTGTGTCTTCCCGTGTGTCTATGTGTGTGCGTGTGCCTCGCTGAATGTGTGTATGTATCCATACTTGTGTGTATATGCCTATGCCTATGTGTGTGTTAGGGTTAGGGTTGTGTGTGTGTGTATGTTTCTCTCTGAATGTGTGTGTGTGTGTGTATGTTTCTCTCTGAATGTGTGTCGCCAGGATGGGAGCATTCTTCTCCCCGTGCCTTCCGGCCTTCAACGTGCTGAAGCTCATAGGTCTGATGTACCTGAGGAGCTGGGCAGTGCTCACCTGCAACGTGCCCCACCAGCAGGTCTTCAGGGCTTCCAGGTGGACACACACACACACACACACACACACAGCTGTTCTCCAGAGAGTTTGTGCTGAGATGTTCCTCCTGTTGTCCCTGCAGGTCCAACAACTTCTACCTGGCCATGCTGCTCTTCATGCTCTTCCTCTGCATGCTGCCCACCATCTTTGCCATCGTCAGATACCGGCCCTCGCAGCACTGTGGGCCCTTCAGGTGGGGGAGGGACCTAATCCAGCCTCTCTCATTGGCTGAGGGAGGGAAAGGCATAATCTGGCTCCTCTCATAGGCTCAGAGACCTCTCCATGTCCTCCAATTAAAGACTTACAACTGTGCATGTGTGTGGGTGAGAGGGTAACTGCTGGGATGACTGACATTTTAGCCAAGTCCTGCCCCTCGCCCCACTGTCAGCAGTGCTAGGCTCCGGCCCCTACCCTCTGGAGATGTTTGCTTTGGTGTCCACGGCTGAGGGTCCACTTTGCACTCATCAGTGTGTGTGTGTGTGTGTGTGCGTGTGCTTGCAGTGGCCAGGAGAAGATCTATGACATCATCTCAGAGACGGTGTCCTCCGAGTTCCCGCGCTGGTTCAGCAATGTCATGGGATACATCAGCAGCCCTGTGGTAGTGCTGCCTGCTCTGCTGCTACTTTTGTAAGACACACACACACAGACAGTAGAGAGGGAGAGGGGCACACATCACACACATGTATTACACACCAAAGAGACACACAAACATATGCATATATATAGAGACACACATGCACACATATACACACTGACAAACACACAAACAAACCCCCTGTGTCTATGAATGAGTCACTCACTCCCTTCCCCTTGTGGCTGCAGACAGAAGTGCACATGAACACTGTGTGTGTGTGTGTGTGTGTGTGTGTGTGTGTGTGTGTGTGTGTGTGTGTGTGTGTGTGTGTGTCAGCATGCTGATCTACTACCTGCAGGCTATCGCCCGCTCCCTGAAGTTCACCAACAACCAGCTCAGGATGCAGCTACAAACGGTGGGTCAGCTGACCAGTTAGTTCTCTGATTGGCCGAGAGGGGTGGGACTGGGGCTAAGGAGAGGGTCCACGGGGATCTAGAGGGGATTCATGGGGAGGGGGGGTTGAGGAAGAAAACCTGCTGCAGGACGCTCCTGAGGAGAGAGGGAGGAAAAACTTCACTTCTTTCATTTTCTGTCTATGAAGGAAAGAACAGAAGACAAGAAGAAGGTGATCCAGATGGCAGCAGGTACATCTGTCTATCTGTCCACCTGTCTGTCTGTCTGCCCCCCCTCCCATCCTCATCCTGACCTTTGACCACCTCTCACCCCTGCCAGCGAGGTTGCAGGCCCCTGAGGTGGCAGAGAAGAAGACATTCCACCAGGAGGATGAGGCCACAAGCCAGGAAGCCTCGCTCTGCACCCCATCCCCTCAGAGGAACGGTAGCATTGCTACCTTCCAATCTCTGGCTCGCCGCGGCAACAGCATCCGCACCATCAGCCAATCAGCTTCCAGGGTGGACCTGAGTCGAGGGGGCGGAGCCTCTACCTCTCGGAGCCCCGCCGTGCCCAAACACAGCAGGTCGACATTCTCATTGGCCGCATGACTCTGGTTCTGTTGATGTTCTGCTGATGTTTCAATGTTCTCCACCAGGCCACCGCCTTTCCTTGGGGGTCCCAGCGGGCCGTGCAGGTCCAGGTCTTACCACCATGTGGCGTGCAACCCCCCTGCCCGCCACTTGGACAGCATCCACTCAGACCCGCTGTACAGGAAGACAGTGTGCTCCGTCCACCCGGTGGAGGCGGGGCTCGTCGGCGGGCGCCGTGGACGCCCCGCCCGTTACGTCATTGTCAACGAGCACGAGCAGCACAAGAAGCTGCTGCGCTCAGCCACGCGGGTTCCTCGCCACTTCCTGATGGAGGAGCCCGCCCAGATCCTGGAGCTGTACCCCTGCAACGTCAAGCGCTACGCCGCCACCCGTGGCCCCGCTCATGCCGCCGCCCGCAGCCTGGCCCACACCACCCGCCCGCTTCTCAATGAGGAGGAGGAGAGGAGGTCCTGCCGTAGGACGCCGGCACACCGCCCACACTCGCTGTCTGACCTCCACCGCCCTCCACACTTCTACATCGGCGACCGTGCCGACAAAGACAGCATTCTGGCCCGGGGGCGCTATGGCCCGCCCGAGGAGGACGAGGACGAGGAGGACGAGGAGGAGGACGACGACGACGAAGACGACGAAGAAGACGAGGACGGGGGCAATGGAGTTTGGAAGGAGCCGAAGCCCCATCCCCGCTGGCACGGTGTCGCCAAGTTGCCAGACCAGTTCCTGGTACGGACCAGGCGCCATGCTGGCTCCCCAGGCCGGGGTGGGCCAAAGACCAGGAACAGGGCGGAGCCGCCGCCCACCGAGTCTGACTCTGCCTCACTGGCATCCAGCAGTGACCAGCAGAACAGCAGCACCGACCAGTACATCCAGGTGATCCAGCACAAGGAGCGCTACCTGAAGACCCCGGCCCGACAGACCCGCAGGAAGGCCAGAACCCCCGGGCCCCCAGGGGGAGGTGACCTCTTCTGCTCCAATGTGTGACCTCTGCAGTGATGTCATAAGCAGCTGGTGATGTTATTGGAACTTGTGACATCAGCAGCGCCATGTGACATCATCAGTGCCGTGAGATGTCATACCATATCAGCCCCCCACACTCATACACACACACACTCATGCGCCTTCCTTTTGTTCCTGTGACCCAAGTCCTCATTTAAATAAAATCCCTCCAGCCAGATCCCCCAGTTGCACCATTCCTTCACAATAAAAGCCTTGCATGACACTTTGTTTTCACTGTTCATTCTTTCATGAATTTCCATTTCATAGACTCTCTTCCTTGTATGATGACTTTTAATTTTTCTCATGAATGTCTTGAAGGAAATCCAGCTGATTACAGCTGTATGTAACCATAGGACTGTAAACAAACCAATTATCAGCTGACATACCGGAAGTCCAACGAGCCAATCAGCTTCGAGGGAGGGCGTACGTTTGACTCGGCACTGATTGATCAAAATGTGGGTCGACGTGACGTCATCACAGGGGCGGTGATTGGCGGCGCAAGGAAGCCAATTGGCGCCGCCGGCGGGGACGCCTTCAGAATAAAACCCAAGTGCGGCGGTGGAGAGCGCGCGACATGCCACTACGTGAAGCCGCTGAGTCTGACGCCCCCATCCACGAGCCCCCCGTGCTTCCGGTTCCCACTGTGAAAAGGCTGTCCCCGGAAGTAGCCTCCCCACCGGCTCCTTTGACAGATGCGCCCCGTTTCCCCGGTGTCCCCCCTCCCGCACCGGACAGATGTGTAACGACAGAAGTCGGTTCCCGGTTTCTGGCTGACCGGTGCCCCCCCCCCTACTCCGCTCCTCACCGTCTTGTTAGCTTGTACGACGATGCTTGCAGCCCATTCATTGTACCTAGCCGTTAGCTGCTAGCCGCTAACTCCGCACCTGAGTCCCGGTAAACCCCATCTTCCCGTCCCGGTCCGGTCCGGCCACTACGTCACCACGGACGATGGAGTACGAGCGGCGGGCAGAGGCAGCGGCGGAGCGGATGCAGAGCTACCGGAGGGACGAGTCCGGCTGGAGGGTCTGCAAGAAGTCGGTAAGGCGGAGGTGGGGGTGGAGGGAGAACCGGGAACACGCCGTTCCCCGGGGAACCCCCTCACGCGGGGCCACGGGATCATGTGACGTGGCACAAGTCCGGACGTGATTGCCATAAATCCAATCGATTATCGGGTATTTATTGGGTATAACCGCGTTTACCGTAACTGCTATAAAATAAAACACCACATCGAAAGAGGGGATGGACGAATTTACCGTAACGCTTGTAATACACATGATGGTTTGGAGGGAACTGGATTTACCGTAACTCCTGTAAATCTCGAGTCGAATTGAGAAACTTGACTTTACCATAACTCTTGTAATACACCCGGTAAAATACAGTTACTCTAGAAATACATTGTGTAAAATGGCCTCTTCCATAAGTTGGTGGCGGTGTGGGGCAGGAGGTAGAGCAGTCATCTTCGGAAACGGAACATTCCGGGTTTGGTTCCCAGCTCCTCCTAGTGTGTCGAAGTGTTGCTGAGCAAGACACTGAACCCCTAACTGCTCCCCTGGCGCTGATGGATGGCAGCCTACTGCTCATGGTTCTTCCATGATGGGTTAATTGCAGAGAACGAATATCCCCATGAGGTATTAATTAAAGTATAAGTTATTATATTTTTAGAAGTTACTGTTGTAGAGTATTTACTGTAACTGTGGCAATATATCAGGGTAAAATGAACTCTTCCACAGGTATAGAATATTTACCTAACTTGTAAAAGTGGGTTGTACCAACTAGCAGGTGGATAATGTCATGGCGGATGCTTGTCGTCTCCAGGGGGACGTGGTTGTGTCCTGGCGTCCATCTTCAGAGTTTCCTGGGAACGTGTGAGGAACCGCTGCTGTCTTCTGCTTGCAGTCGCACACACACACACAGATCCCTCAACCAAGAAACACACACTCACACATACGGACACCTAGACTCACTATTCCAGACTGAGACACACTCACACTGATACACACACACACACACACACACTGATACAGACACATACTAAGACAGACATGCACACACACATATTCAGGCTCACACTCATACTTAGACACAGTGTGTATATGTACAGTATTTGTGTGTGTACGTCAGGGTCTCACGTGCTAACCCGTGTGTGTGTGTGTGTGTGTGTGTGTGTGTGTGTTTGTCTCAAACATACTAAGACACACTTATACAGACCCTCATGCACATACACACACCTTCAAACATGTACTAACATGTACTAAGACATATACACACACACTTTGACATGCAAACACCCACTGAAACTCATGCACTTATATACACACACACACACACAAACGGCAGAGATTACCGACCTCTGACAGGGCCGGACCAGGTTGTGTGTGTTTGTGCGGTTCTTGTCCATGTGTGGTCGTCCTTGGTGAGCCCCCGTCCTTTGAGGCCCCGCCCCCTGACTGTGGTTCCGCCCCCTCAGGTACCGTGGTGAGGGCGTGGTGACTGGCAGCCCAGCACGGGTGTGGGAGTGTTTGAGCCCAGTGCCCGACGGCCTAAGGGTCCGGTGGGACAACAACGTCAGGAAGTTCCAGCTGCTGGAGCAGATCACCCAGGTGAGACCGCCTATGCCTCTCCACTGCCACTGGGGGAGGGGCAGAAAACCTCTTCAGTAGGAAGGTTTTTTTTGGGGCCGTCCCAATCGGGTTCTCTCCGTGACATAAACCCTTAAATGAGAACTCTGGCTGGAGAACGTAGACCACGGTCAGTTCTCTATGCAGCAGCTTATGTTTGCCGCACTGAACCATCACCTGAGCAGAAGGTAGCTGCTGAGCAACTTCAGGGGAGCAGCGAGGGGTTCATTGTCTTGCTCAACAACAGGCTTTGGGAGGCCGGGAATCCGACCAGGAATGTTTGGTCCCAAGGACAACCGTTCCGACCCCAGAGCCAAACCAACCCATCTTTTTCTTTTTCCCCTCTCTTTTTTATATTTATGTATTTTCGTTTTTTTTTTTTGTTTGTTTTAGTTAATCTTTAAAACTTTTTTTATTTCTTCTTCCTTTCCTTTTGGGTTTTCCCTTCAGGGGTTGCGCATCAACCTTCTCCATCTAACCCTATTCTCTGTATCCTCCTCTGTCATACCAACAACATCATATCCTCTCTCACTACGCCCATAAATCTTCTTTTTGGTCTTCCTCGAGACCTCCTCCCTGTCAGCTCCAATTGCAGCATCCATCTACCAATATGAACAAACCATCTCAGTCTGGCTTCTCTGACCTTCTCTCCAAAACATCTAACATGTGCTGTTTCCTCTGATAGACTCATTCCTGATCCTATCCATCTTCATCACTCCCGAAGAGAACCTCAACATCTTCATCTCTGCAACCTCTAGCTCTGCCTCGACAAAGTGGTGGAAGCTGAAAAGGGAGGAGTGTTGTATGGTTTTCAAGAGGGAGTTGACAAAGGCTCTGGGTGGTCAGGAACAGCTTCCAGATGATTGGACTACAAAAGCTAATGTTATCAGGGTGACAGGTAGGGGAGTACTTGGTGTATCATCTGGAAGGAAAGTAGATAAGGAGACTTGGTGGTGGAATGAGGAAGTGAATAGAGTTTATACAGAGAAAACGGTTAGCAAAGAAGAAGTGGGATACTGAAAGGACTGAACAGCCAGGAGTACAGGGAGATACAACATAAGGTAAAGATTGAGGTAGCAAAGGCAAAACAAAGGGCGTACGATGACTTGTATGCTCGGTTGGATAGTAAGGAGGGTGAGAATGATCTATACAGGTTGGCGAAACAGAGAGATAAAGATGGACAGGATGTACAACAGGTCCGGGTGATTAAGGACAGAGAGGGAAATGTATTGACAGATGCTAGAAGAGTGATGGGAAGATGGAAAGAGTACTTTGAAGAGCTGATGAATGTGGAAAATGAAAGAGAGGCAAGGGTAGAAGAGGGGACTATTGTAGACCACAAAGTAGCACAAATTAGTAAAAGTGAAGTGAGGAAGGCATTGAAGAGGATGAAGAGTGGAAAAGCAGTTGGTCCTGATGATATACCTGTGGAGGTGTGGAAGTGTCTAGGAGAGGCAGCGGTAGATTTACTGACTAGATTATTCAACAGGATCTTAGAGAGTGAGAAGATGCCTGAAGAATCGAGACAAAGTGTGATGGTGCCTACTTTCAAGAATAAAGGGGATGTGCAGAATTGTGGCGACTATAGAGGAATAAAGTTGATGAGCCATACAATGAAGTTATGGGAAAGAGTAGTGGAAACTAGACTGAGAGCAGAAGTCAGCATTTGTGAACAGCAGTATGGCTTCATGCCTAGGAAGAGTACTACAAATGCAGTATTTGCGTTGAGAATGCTAATAGAAAAGTACAGAGAAGGCCAGAGGGAGCTGCATTGTGTTTTTGTAGACCTAGAAAAAGCATATGACAGGGTGCCAAGAGAGGAGCTCTGGTGTTGTATGAGGAAGTCTGGAGTGGCAGAAAAGTATGTTAGACTGGTGCAGGACATGTATGCTAGCTGTGAGACACTGGTACGGTGTGCTGTAGGGGTAACAGAGAAGTTCAAGGTGGAGGTGGGACTCCATCTGGGATCAGCTCTGAGCCCCTTCTTGTTCACAATGGTGATGGACAAGCTGACAGATGAGGTTAGACAGGAATCCCCATGGACCATGATGTTTGCGGATGACATTGTGATCTGTAGTGAGAGCAGACAACAGGTGGAGGAAAATCTAGAGAGGTGGAGGTATGCTATGGAAAGGAGAGGAATGAAAGTTAGTCTCAGCAAGACAGAATATATGCGTGTGATTGAGGGGAACTCAGGTGGAACGGTGAGGCTACAGGGTGTGGAGCAAGGATTTCAGGTACTTAGGGTCAACAGTCCAGAGCAACGGAGACTGTGGAAAAGAGGTGAAGAGACGGGTCCAAGCAGGTTGGAATGGGTGGAGAAAAGTGTCAGGGGTACTATGTGATAGAGGACTTTCAGCCAGAATAAAAGGAAAGGTGTACAAGACAGTGGTGAGACCAGCGATGATGTATGGACTAGAAACTGTTACAATGACCAAAAGACAGCAGGCAGAACTAGAGGTTGCAGAGATGAAGATGTTGAGGTTCTCTTTGGGAGTGACCAGGATGGAGAGGATCAGGAATGAGTCCATCAGAGGAACAGCACATGTTAGATGTTTTGCAGAGAAGGTAAGAGAAGCCAGACTGAGATGGTTGGTCATGTACAGAGGAGGGATAGGGAATATATTGGTAGACGGATGCTGGAATTGGAGCTGCCAGGCAAGAGGTCTCGAGGAAGGCCAAAGAGAAGATTTATGGACGTAGTGAGAGAGGATATGAAGGTAGTTGGTGTGAGAGAGGAGGATACAGAGAATAGGGTTAGATGGAGAAAGTTGACTCGCGGTGGCGACCCCTGACAGGAAAAGCCGAAAAAAGAAGAAGAAGAAGAAGAAGAAGACGACTCTCAGTCCCATACTCTTGTCTATCCTCTTCTTTCTCTGCTTCCTAACCCACTTTCCTCCTCTCCTTCTTTGACCTACAGGAGCCCAGTTTCCATTGGTACCCTGTAGGTCATCGGTACCAGTCATCAGGGAGACACTAGCCCGTTTCGCCCGGACGCTGCACTTAAAATTTTTTAATTATTTTAATTTTTATTTCTCTGCATGTTCTCTTGCCTGTGTTCTCGAGGGTGTCCGTTCTCCTCCCACAGCCCACCGATGACTCGGTAGCGGTGGATAGTTGGACGATTGACAGCTGTCCTGTCAGATCAACCCCCGCTCCTCAGTGACATCTGGTATGCGCCACCCCCTAGTGTCAGCTGATTGGCTCCTCCCCCTCTGTGAATGGGGTTAGGCTCCACCCCCTCAGTGAGAGCTGGCAGGCTCCGCCCTGAGTGACAGATGATTGGCTCCAAATCCCCAGGGACAACTAATAAGCCACGCCCCCTAACTTACAACTAATAGAGCCACAGCCCCCTCAGTGACAGGCTCAGGTGTACTCTGCCCCCTCTTGGCCTTGTGTGTTTAGGTGTGTGTGTTTGTGTGTGTGTGTTTGTGCGCAAATGCACCCCAGGACGTGTCAGTGTGCAGGACGGTGACCCCGTCTGCAGCCATGGGCATCATCTCACCACGGGACTTCGTGGACGTCATCCTGGTGCAGAGACATGAGGACGGAGCCGTGTCCTCCAATGGTGGGTCTGTGTGTGTGTGTGTGTGTGTGTAGACATGTTATTTCAGAAGTCACCAGTTGTTCAATTGATATAGATTATTGATTAGTGTGTGTCACAGATTAACAGATAGAGAACTGTGTGTGTGTGTATCTGCAGCCACCAACGTGCTCCATCCCTCCTGCCCCCCCCAGCCTGGATATGTGAGGGGTTTCAACCACCCGTGTGGCTGCATCTGCATCCCAGTGGCTGGGTGAGACACACACACACACACACACACACACACAGACACCAGACACATGCTTCCTTCTCACAGGAGAAGTGGAGTCTCCATGTTCTCTTGGTCAGTCCTAACTGTCCAAACTCATGGAGGTTCCCTGGAGACCCTTGGTCATGAATGGTAACTCGCAGGTTAGGGGTTTCTCCATGTTATCTGGGTTCCTCCAACCCTCAGAACCCGTTCTCCTGTCCTCCTGTCCAGGGACCCCAACCGCACCCAGGTGGTGAGCTTCTTCCAGACAGACCTGGGCGGCCTTCTGCCTCGATCGGTGGTGGACTCCTTCTTTCCGTCCAGCATGAGCGACTTCTACGTCAACCTGTCTAAGGCGGTGAGGTCCCTGAAGGACCTCTGACCGGAGGAGATACCTTCCCTCTGGAACTGGCAACCCGGGCCAACCCAACCTCCTCCCTGACTCACGTGCACACCTTCACGTGCACGGCCCCATGCATGTCTTATGTGGATCTCGGTTTGACCTTTGACCCCAGGGTCGGCCAGCCTGGACCTGAAGCCGGAGTAATCTCATTACCGAGTACTCCTGAGTACCCGGGATATCCGGTGTACTCGTATTTTAAGGGAAGCGAGAAGTTTCCAGTCAACCTTCTCACCTCAGTTACTCCAAGAGCGTGGTTAAAGTACCCAGTACTCCTACTTGTACTTGTACTTGGTTACACTTTCCCTCTCTGTGGTTTTGTCTGTCTAGGGCACAGTGGTAACGGTGTACTAACGTTGTAATAACACGGTATTAACATTGTAATTACATGGTAATAATGTTGTAATAACACCCAACCGCACATCGTAGACTAGGCAAATAAAGGAACCGAAGCCCTTTCATCTTTAACCAGTGATGTCATATGTCACTCTCCAGCCTGACTGGACAATGCCTTCACTGTTGGTCCAAATTAGCCTTTGATACAATAACCTTCCATTGGGTGGAGGTGCTCCAGTCAAAGGCCTTTGAATAACCTTGGAACCCCCCCATTGGTCGCTGTGGCTATGCCCTCGTGTCTCATTGGTTGGAACGTGGGACCCGCGAAACGACACAAGGTGATTTCTACTTCGTGTATTGGCAGCAGTCGCTTCCTGTTTCTGCATGGTGACGTTCTTCTGCCTTTGGATGGGACTACGAGGAGGAGAGCGATGAAGATCAACCTCAGTGAGCTATAAAAATATGAAATTTAAAAATAGTATCAAGTCAAAAATACTAGAAATGTTTTTAAATAAAAATTAATTTACTGATATTTAAATCGTTAAAATGTTCAATCAAAAAAATAATCTAAAAATGTAATAAAATTAGGAATAAATCTATTAGATAATAGAAATTAATTTTGCTGAATTAGGTTTGAATAAAAAGTAAATAATTGAATGTAAGAAAGCAACGGATTAAATTGAATATATTTTGAAAATCATTCATTTAAGAGATCAAAGGCTGTCACATTGATTGACTGACAGCTCGACTGTCCAATGTTGAAACAGACGAGCTACGTTCAGGAACCTGAGGTTCGAGAAGATGAAAGACCGTCTAATGACCCCATCCTTTGATATCTTGCTTGATATGGAGGACAAGAACGACCCGGCGTGGACATCAAAGACTTTATTCCTTTCATCTCCAGAGGGTCGGGGCACAGGAAGTTCTAAGGTGTGCCTTCAGAATAAGAGCGTGTCACTCGGGGTTTCCTGGAGGCCGTCGGATCACCATGGCAACGGGTCCCTCAGGCAAAGCTTTGATCAGGTTCCAGGCCTCGAAGCGGCTCCAACCCTGAAGGTTTGAGTCCTGCACCTGGAGGACCTCGTCCCCCCGTTGGAGACCCAACGCAGCTGCAGCCCCACCTGCGACACACACACACACACACACACACACACACACACAGAGGTTCCATCAGGGTTTTTTCAAAGTTCCTCGAAGGGTCTTTCAAAGGTCTGTTAAGGGTTCTCGCCCAGGATGTGGGAAGGTCTCAGGTCTCCACTGAGAGGCCCAGCGCTCTTTGAGGGTTCTTTAATGATTCTCCAAGGTCAAGTTAAGGCTTCTTCCCAGCAGATGTGGAGCCTCCAGGTAGGAACTGATCAGTGCTCAATGATGATCGATGAATGACATCAGCACCCACCTGTGGAGACCCAGCCAATGAGGAGAGGCCGATCTCCATGGGCGGAGCCTCTTCCTCCCTCCAAGCTGAAGCCCACGCCTGAAGGTCCTTTGACCAAAACGACTGAAAGGAGACCCTCCTGCTGGGCTGGGAATGGACACACACATTGTGGAGTTGTGAGGTCAGAGATAATAGAGGCCTGTTTTTTTTCATCATAGGTACACTTGAAACTATGACAGACAGAATGTGTAAAAAATTTTTTTAAAGAATTTAGTTTCCACCGCCGTGCTTCACAGTAGGTATGGTGTTACATGGATGCAACCCAGCATTCTTTCTCCTCCAAACAAGTTGAGTTTTTACCAAAAAGTTCTATCTGGTGTCTAAAGTTCAGGTCTGGTGTCCTTTGACCGCCCGTTGGTCTTGGCCATAGTGGAGTTTGGAGTGTGACTGTTTGAGGTTGTGGACAGGTGTCTTTTATTCTAATAACCAGTTCAAACAGGTGTTATAAACACAGGTAACATCTGGAGGGCTAAGGCGCCTTTTACAAAAGAAGTAACAGGTCTTTGAGAGCCGGAAAAATCTTGCTTGTTTGTAGGTGACCAAATACTTGCTTTCCACCATAATTTGCAAATAAATTCATTAAAAATCAGATAATGTGATTTTCTGGATTTTTTTTTTCATATTCTGTCTCATAGTTGAAGCATCCCTATGATAAAAATTACAGGCCTCTATCATTTTTTTGTAAGTGGGACAACTGGCACAATTGGTTGCTGACAAAATACTTTTTTACCCCACTGTACACTGACATACTTACATTTACAGACACAGAAACACACACTCAGTCAAACACATACACACACACATACATTCACTTGTGTGTGTGTGTCCCCTCCCGTGCCCTCCCCTCCTGAGGAGGATGACAGCGGTCCTGAGGGGACGAGGCCCGCGAAGGGTGGAGGTGGCATCACTGTGGGGAACCTGGAGCAGAGAGCAACCGTTGACAGACAGAATCTCGTCTCCCTTCTGGAGAGTTCCCTCCCGGGACACCAGACCCCCAGGGAACACCCTGTGGACCTGGGGACACACACATTTAAGGTGGAATCACATGTTAGGCGACTGACATGTAAAGGCTCATATTGTCCCGAGATTTAATGTGGATTTACTTTTAAAGGTGGACTGATATTTCAGGGGACTCACAAGGTGGAAGAGAGTTCAAGATGCCTGAGATTTAAGGTGGAATGAGATTTAAGGGCAATGGCATTTAAGATGGATTGAGGTTCAAGTTGTCAGAGGGTTAAGTTGGACTGAGGTCAAATGTGACTGAGGTTTAAGGTGGATTCATGTTTAGGGTGACTAATGTTCGCAGCGTGTTTACTCAAATATAAGTTGGAATGAACTTCAAGCTGTCTAGGATTTAAAGTGGACTGATGTTAAGTGGAATGATGTCAAAAGTGGACTGAGGCTTATGACTGCTGTTTAAGGGGGATGAAGTTGACATAGAATTAAGGCAGACAGAAATTGGACTGAAATTTAGGGTGGGACTGATGTTTAAGGGGACTGAGATTTAAGATGGAATGAAACTGACTTAGAGATTTAAGGTGGAATGTGGTAAGAAGGTGTCCTCAGATTTAGGGTGGACTGATGTTAAAGGTGTACTGAGTTTTAAGGTGGACTGAGGTTTAAGTTGGCTGAAATTTAGGGTGGACTGATGTTTAAGGTGGGTTGAAATTTAAGGTGGACAGAAATGTAAGGTGGGCTAAGGTTTAAAGAGGACTGAAATTTAAGGCGGACTGAAATTTAAGGTGGACTGAAATTTAAGGTGGAGTGAGGTTAGTGGTGTCCTCAGATTTAAGGTGGACTGATGTTAAAGGGGTACTGAGATTTAAGGTGGACTAAGGTTAACTTGACTGAAATTTAAGGTGGACATAAATTTAAGGTGGACTGAGGTTTAAAGAGGACTGAAATATAAGGCGGACTGAAATTTAAGGTGGAGTGAGGTTAATGGTGTCCTCAGATTTAAGGTGGACTGATGTTAAAGGGGTACTGAGATTTAAGGTGGACTAAGGTTAACCTGACTGAAATTTAAGGTGGACTGAGATGTCAGGTGGACTGAGGTTTAAGCTGGGCTGAAATTTAAGGTGGACATAAATTTAAGGAGGACTGAGGTTTAAAGAGGACTGAAATATAAGGCGGACTGAAATATAAGGCGGACTGAAATTTAAGGTGGACTGAAATTTAAGGTGGAGCGAGGTTAATGGTGTCCTCAGATTTAAGGTGGACTGATGTTAAAGGGGTACTGAGATTTAAGGTGGACTAAGGTTAACTTGACTGAAATTTAAGGTGGACAGAAATTTAAGGTGGACTGAAATTTAATGCAGTCTCAGGATTAAGGTGGACTGAGTTAATATGGACCTGCCGGTTTCTGTCATTTTGATCCCTCCACTGATGGAATGGCATGCGGACTCACGGTCAGAACTTTGTTCTCCAGGTCAGAACCCCCGGCGAGGCTGAAGCCCAGACCAGCTCCAGGGTCTTTGTGAAGAACCAGCAGGTGGATGTCTAGCAGGTTCTGCAGGAGAACAGCAGGGTTTAGGGGTTCCCGTTGGACTGTAAGGAACATCGGGAGGTTCTCAAGGTGTTTACAGAAAAAATACAGAGGTGATCAGAAACACGGTGAACCAGAAGACGTCACGGATCGTCATCATCTTCATCATCCTCCTCCTCAGACCTGCCTTGCCCTCCATCACCCTTGAGGTGTCTGTGTGAAGAGGAGGATGAAGATGATGGGGATGATGAAGATGAGGATGACCTCCCAGTCCTGCTTCATGCCAGTGGGGGGAAACAAGAAACACTTTCAGATTAAACCCCTGTGATATTCAAGGGCCAATAATCGATAATCAATATCTGATCAATGACACCTGCCAACCTCAGGGTCAGAGATCCCCAACTTGACTGACAAACAGGAGGAGAAAACATATGGATCCCTGGAAACACACTAGATGATACAAAACACACACACACAATCTTACACACGCACATACACACACATCAGATGCTATAACACACACCCAAACACACACATACACATTCACTCTAAGACTCTAACTAAATGTTGAAACACACACACTAGATGCAACAACATACGTAAAATACACACACGTGCCGAAGCACACAATCTGGACCACACACACATAGTTGAACACAATCTCTAACAGACACACCAAATGCTCCATCACACACAAGGATATGGGTTTATGCAATCATACACACACACACACACACTCACACACACACACATACTGTAACATGCACTTAAAACACACACCAGATGTGACAACACAAACACACACAGATGAAGTCTGGAAGTAATTAGTGACCCTCATCACACGACAAGCCCTTCCATCCGTGAAGGCGGTCGCCGCGGTAACAGACACTGTGGCGACACACCGCCTCACTTCCTGTTGGGTGAAGGAGGTTCCACGTTCTGCAGCTGTTCTCCAATTCGACAGCTCAACAGGCCGGGGGAATGGCTACATGGTTACAGTGTAGTAACAGTGTAATAATAGTGTAGTAAGGTGTGTTTTGTCAATGTGACTGTGTAAGTCAGGGGTGTCAAACATACGGCCCGCAAAGGGGTTCGACCAAGCCCGCAGGATAATTTGAAAGTGAAAAAATGCATAAAAGACAAGGATTTATTTTTTTAAATTAAATGCAATTCAAGAATTTTCCGCTAGGGGGCGCACTATTTTGGTCAGAGTAGAAGACAATCCGCATCTCTGAGACGGACCAATCAGCAGACGTTATCAATGCGCCACCTGCTGCTTGTTATGACATTGATTCCACCCTGTTCTCTACCTCCCTGCTACTCCTTCATTAGCCAAAATGTCGTTATCAAAACAGAGAAAAGTAGATCAAGAGTGTAGAATTTCAAAGGAAAATGGACTACGTCCTATTTAATGTTAGTCAACAGCTTCACTACAAACTAGTATGGCGGAATTCTACTGTTCATGCAACTCCATACATTTCAGTATGTACTCTATGTGTTTGCATGTTTCATGGATGAAGTTTACACATTTACAGGACAGGTAAATACTCTCATCCTTACACATTTCATAGCACTCTCTTTAGTTTGTAAGGTGTAGGGATTCAATTTAGATTTTATATGCACATGTGGAAGTGGTTTAAAAATCCCTTTCTTTATAAGTCTCATTTAATCTTAAAGTGCATTTCTATATTTTTCAATACCAATTACTTGTTAAAGTTTTGTGTCTTTGTACGATCAGTGGGATCGCATGATCACATGATTGCAATGTAAACATGTGAATGATAGAAGTAAACTGCACTTTTGTCTGAGGAAATATGAGGTGTTTCATGAAATGTTTAGTAAAAGGATTGTTCATTAAATTCCAAGATTTTCCTTATGTCCTTGTACTTCTTTACACCAAAACAGAGGAAAGACATGATATTTTGGTTATTTATTGCTGAGTATGCTATTATTTTAATGGTCCAGCCCACTTGACATCTACCTGGGCCGAATGTCGCCCGTCATGAGAAATGAGTTTGACACCCCTGGTGTAAGTACTAATAGTGTAAAAAAGTGTGAGATAATATTGTAATAACTGTGAGTAAACTGTGTAATTAATGTAGTACCGTGTAATACCTTTGTAGAAACAGTGAATAAATTTGTAATAACAGCAACAATTGTTAACAATGGTGTAATAACAGTGTAATAACCGTGTTGTCCCTTGGGCTCATCACCGCCAACCCTGCATGTGGACCAAAAGAACAAGTGCGTGGACCCAAGCAGTTGAGACGAGTTTTCTCCTCAAGGTGACCGGATGGGGTGGATGGAGTGAAAAGCTCAGCCCAGCCATCGGGGAGGGGCTCTGAGTAGGGTCATTGCTCCTCTACGTGGAGACAAGTCAGATGAGGTGCCACCTGGTTAGGATGCCTCCTAAACATCTCCCTGGTAAGATGTTCAGGGCATGTCCAACCAGAGGGAGCCCCCGCAAAGACCAGGACACGCTGGAGGGACTATGTGGGAATGCCTGGGGATCCCCCAGAAGAGCTGGACCAGGTGTCTTTGGAGTGGAAGGTCTGGCTGCTGCCCCCAAGACCCCATCCGGGATAAGAGGTGGACAATGGGTAGATGGATGGATGGATGGATGGATGGATGGACAACTGTGCAACTATCCTTAACAATTGTAATAACTGTGTAATAATAGTGTAATAACAGTGTAATAACTGTGTAATTACACTGTACATTTGTTACATGTGTCCTTTTCATTTGCTTTGATCTTTCAGGTGCCACCAGGTAGAAGAAGAAGACGCAGAAGAAGAAGATACATCTGGTTGTTCTCAGTACCTGAGGACTTTCCTGTTTGAGCGCGCTGACAGCCTGCCTCATCCTGTCCACTTCTTGTGGCGGGACAGCAGCCAGGATGGCCTGGGCCTCCGCCCCCTCCGCACCCCCCTCTCTCAGGCCGGCCAGGCTGCGGGGGAGGAGACAGGAAGGGATGTCATCAGCGACGCATGCGAGACTGGAAGCAGCATGGTTTCCACCAGTAACCAATATTCTGTCATATCCGCGACGACGGATGACCCACCTGACACAGAAGCTTCCCCCTGGGGTTTCGGCGCCGGGGGAGACCTCCTGGGGGGGTGGCAGGTCAGGAGGGGTGGGGTCGCTGTGGCAACCGGACAGGGAGCACATCATTGCCTGAGACACCTGGAGCAAAACAGGTCACAGAAGATGAAGGTCCATGTCAGAAACCAGGTCTTTACCAGAAGGAACCAGGAGAACATCTTGGTCCTTCGCACTCCTTCAGAGCTGAGGAACTGGTTACTAGGTTACCTGGTTGCTGAAGTTCAGGACGGCCAGCAAAGCCTGGTCCTCCAGGGTTCTCCAGGACCCTGGATCTGAGGTTGGTTCTGAACCTGGGGCCGGTCTAGGTACCTCCTCTGCAGGAATGTCCTCTCCGGCCAGCCGGGTTCCAGATGGACCATTAGACCCAACAGAGCTTCTTCTCGCTGGTGTCTCGGGTTCTTCTAGGGGCTGAGCCTCATTTTGAGCCAGAGGTGGACCGACCTGATGGAGCTGGAGGTCCTGGTCATGCTGGACCTCCTGGTGTGGACTGACCTGGTGGGGCTGCAGGTCCTGGTCCTGCTGGACCTTCAGGGGTGGAGGCCTCCTGGACTCCACCAGGGGCAGAGAGGTGCTGGGGGCTGCCGGTCTGCGCCCGTCCCCCTTCTCTGGACCTTCTGGACTGGAGAAGATCTCAAAAGAGTTTATCTTCTGCTTGATGGAGATGTTGGTGGAGGAGGAGGCTGAGCGGGCCAGAGGCCTCCAGGTCTTCTTCTGCTCCTGCTGAATCCTCCTCAGGCTCTGGCGGAACCAGGTGGGCTTAGGAGCCACAGCAGGGCCCTGCTTAGAACCCGTGGGCCCACCTCCACTAGCAGGGTTTATCTGAGGAACCGGAGGAACACGGGAGCACTCGGGATCCGGGACCTTCTGGTCCTGGTCCTTGTCCCGGTCCTGGTCGAGACTCATGGTGGGGTGTGGGCTGCAGGAAGAATCTGACAGGAGATCCGAGGGGTTCACAGGGGTCTGCCTCCTCAGACAGGGCCTCCTCCACAACAGAACACCTGAAAACGGGGACAACATGGAGGAACCAGCTCAAACCCACTTCCTGCTCCGCAACACAGGCAGCCAATCAGAGACAGCGATGAGGACATACACACAAACACACATGACCACCCTAGAGCCACACAGACTCACACATGATCCATACAGACACACACATAAAACTTGCAGACTCTCACACATACACACACACACACACAGAGAAACAGGAAATGGACTCCTGCTGTTCAAACACACTCCCTGTGTGTCTAAGGTAATCGATGTGTGTGTGTGTGTGTGTGCAAGCGCACAACTGTGTCCCAAGGTGTGTCCTACCTGAGTCCTCACAGCTGGACGAGGTCGGGTCGTCTGCGCACCGTGTCGCTTCACCGCCTTCCTGGATGAACAACAGGAAGTAGATTCAATAAGCAGCCACGGCTGCACGGCGCGCTCACAGAGACGCACAACGTGACGCACAACAGGTCGACTACTGAACACAACACCGACACGACGTTCAAACGACGTGTAAACCACGACAACACACCATAGATATGACGTGGACACAAACCAGATACAATGTGGACACAACATTAACACAATTCAGATACAACGTGAGCATAACTTATGAACAACATGAAACAGCATGAAATCAGCACAACATTCAAACAAAGTGAACACAACACAGACACAACATGAAAATATCAGCACATCTTTGATACAAAATGAACGTAATGTGCGAGCAATATGAACACAACATAGACACAATATTAACACAATGTAGATACAACACAAACAACTGGACATTATGCGGAAGTAACGTGAATACAACATAACCTGTGTGAACACAACGTATGAACAAAGTGAACACAACAGGAACACAAGTCCAAGAAACTGATCATGATATGAACACACACAGAATTCAGCACTGAAGCAGGATGCACTGATTGTGCTTTCAAACAGGAAGTTGTGGTGTGTTTGTGAGTTTGCATGTGTGTGTGTCGTGCAAACGTAATTCAACTGCAGTGCAAATGAAGGGCTTCTGTTTCCTTCTCAATTTGGCAGGAAAAGCTGATTTTCAAAATAAAGCACACGCTTCCTGAGGCAAAGCGACTAAAAGCTAAACGCTAACAGATACTAAGGAGCCAAGGAGAACCCTGAGAGCACAGGCGTGGAACCCAAGCAGAACAGGCAGCAGCACCTATGTTCCTGAAGAGGAACCTTGGGATCTTAGACAGGACCTTGTGGATCCTGCTGAAGATCTACGGGGATTAGCATGCTACTGTTAGTAGCTGAGCACAGAGAGCAAAAACCTAGATGCTAACAGTTAGCAGGTAATGGCTAATAGATAAAGGTTAGCAGGTATTGGCTTATAGGTAACATAAGATAGTTGGCAGCTAATGGCTGGTAGTAAAAAATGAGCTGATACTATCCATGGGTAACATATAATGGTGAGCAGATAATGGATAGTACCTAAAGGTTAGCAGACAATCACCGACAGAACACATCTGGCTGCTCGTGGTTATAATCCACTGGCTTGAAGCACAAGCACTAAGAACCCATTAGCCCATAGCCCATTAGCCAATACCTTAGCAGGTATTGGCTACCTTAGCAGGTATTGGCTAACGGGTTACAGATAATGGGTAGAAGCTAATGGCTAGTAGCTAAAAGGTTAGAAATTGTTTGCTAATAGTTAAGAGATAATGGTTAGTAGATAATGGCTGGTAGCATGCGATTAACAGCAAAAGTACAAGCAGCTAACAGCTTGTAGTTAAATGTTAACAGATGTTAGATAAAATGTAATAGGTAATGTTAGGCAGCTAATGGAATTTCGCTAAAGGTTACTAGCTAATGGCTAACAGGTAACAAGTAATGTTTAGGAGCTAATACCTAGTAGCGAACGGTTAGCAGCTGCTGGCTAGCAGGTGACTGATGATTGTCAGCAGATAATTGCTGGTGGCAAGCAGTTAACTGCAAAAGTGCAGCTGGTTAAAAGCTAACAGCTAGTAGCTAAAGGTTACCCTCTTCTCCTTTGGGCTGCTCCCTCCAGGCTTCTCCACAGTTAATCCACCTCCTCCATCTAACCCTCTCCTCTGCATCTTCTTCTGTCAGAGTCACTGCAGTCAAGGATCTCCTTCAGATTACATCGCCTAAACAAGATATGACTCCCTCTCCATTTTTCCTCTGTCAGTACCATGATAGTACAACCTAAGACCTGCTTCTAACCTTGCTACCTTTCCACCTGGTCTCCTGGACCCACAGTATCTCCATGTTCCTTTTCTGCATCATGTCAACCAAATCTTTTCTTGTCATCATCCCAACAGTAAAAGTCCCGCCCTCTCAGTCCCAGACTCTTGCCTTTCCTCTTGTCCATCTGCTTCTAAATACGCCTTCATTCTCTCCTTCCATCCACAGTTGGCCAATTTCCGCAAGTACCCGTTAGGTTACTGGCACCGATGACGTCATCGGTAACCCGGGCATTCATTTATCCTGTATGAAGTTTGTGTGTTCGACAACCATATATGGTTTTGGCAAAAGTTTGACACAAGATGCCCTTCCTGACGCAACTCTCTGCATCTGTCCAGGCTTGGGAGTGGCTCAGAGTTAATGGCTAGCCATTGACAGCAAAAGTGGCGAGCATATGATGGCAAGTAGTAAAAGGTTATTACCAGTGGCATATAGGTAAGAGGAAATAGGTAGTAGCTCTGGACTTACATGAAACAGATAATGTAACAGCTAATGGCTGGTAGCTAGCCAATAACAGCAAAAGTGCTTGCAAATAACGCCTAATAGCTAGGGGTTTGCAGCTATTGGCTTCTAGGCTACATATAATGGCTCATAGTTCTAGGCTAATATGAAACAGATAATGGTTAGTAGCGAATGGCTGGCAGCTAGCCGATAAAAGTAAAAGTGTTCACAGATAACAGCTAGTGGCTAAAAGTTAGCAGCTATTGACTTCTTGGTAACAGGTAAAGGCTAGTAGCTCTGGGCTGACATGAAGCACATAATAGTTGGCAGCTAATGGCTGGTAGCTAGCTGATAACAGCAAAAGTGCTTGTAGATAACGGCTAGTAACGAGAGGTTAGCAGCTATTGGCTTCTAGGTAACAGATAACAGTTAGCAGCTAATGACCATTAGCTGTGGGCTAAAAGGCAACAGATAATGGTTGCGGCTGATGGCTGGTAGTTAAAGACTAGCAGTTGTCAGCTAACAGGAAACAGATAGTAGAGAAAATGAGAAGCCAACAGTAGCTGATCAGAGGCGGGACATGGGAGGAAAGCGTTATCCGACTGGTCCGCAGAGACGCCGTACCCCCTTCGTACCTGGCAGTTGGGTGAGGCGGGGTCCGCGTCCCTGTCCCTCACAGGGGATCCTCTGCTGGAACCGCTGGAGCCCCCATTATAGCCCTCCTCACTGGGGACACCCTCCGGCCAGCGGTACCAGCGAGGAACCACTGACACCCTGGAGGACTGCAAAAACACAACAGGAGTGACCTCCTCCCCCTCAGATGAACTTCAACATTTTTTCTTTAATATTGAAATCTGCAGGGGGGGGGGCGCGTTTGGGTTACCATGGCAACCCTGAGGTGACGATCCCGGGCCTGCTGAGCACAGCAGGGAGGGGCGGGGCAGTTGTAGGGAACATTGTAGTCGTCGTCGGGGTAAACAGGAACGGAGAGCCTGTTTTCGGACCAAGATTCTGTTGGCGCCTGTGGACCGCACGCACACAAACACACACACGCACACACACACACTGGAGATGTGTAATGTTGGAGTCTTTGTGTGTGTGTGTGTGTGTGTGGTGGTGTGATCACCTTGGGCGTGTCCAGGCTGTGTACACGGGAGGGCGGGTGGTGGTGTGTGTTGCTGAGGTTGTGCAGGGTGAGGAAGTGGGCGTGGCCCGGGCGGCCCATGACCCTCGGGCCCGGCAGCGCCGCCACCTTGCTGCCCACACACTCATACCGCCTCAGGGGGTCCAGCCTGTGCCCTGACGCACACACACACACACACACACACACACACAGTAAGAGCATCAGTTACCATGGTGACATGACACAGTACACACAGTACTACCCTGGCAGCAGAGCCATGACCCTCACAGAGTCTACGGTAGCTAATCTGGACCGTCTGTTACCATGGCAATGCCTCACTGTTACAGCCACATCATCAGTTACTATCCACAACATTGGCTACCATGGCAACACATCTTCCCTATCAGTCTCCACGCCAGCATATCCCCCACAAGGTCTGCAGCATAAGTTGTCCATGGCAACACAATACTGTTAGATCCACAGCATCAGTTTCTATGGTAACGTGTAAACGCATGGACCACAGCATCTGTTAGCATGGTGACATTTCCCCCAATCAGTCATCATGCCAGTAGGCCCCTCACTGGGTTACAGCATCAGTTACTATGGTAATGTGTTCCTGGCTTGGCTCACAGCATGTGTCACCCAAGCAACACATTCCCTCTAGATCCACACTATCAGTTACTTTGGTAACATGACTCTGGCATGGTCCATAGCATCAGTTACCATGGAAATACATTCCTGTTAGAGCCACAGCATCAGCTGCTATGACAACGCATCCCTTTTATATCCAGAGCATCAGCGACCATAGTGACATGTCGCCGTTCAGTTGTCATGCCAGCACACACCTCACTGAGTTTACAGAATCAGTTACTATGGAAGCATATCCCTGGCTGGGTCTACAGTATAAATTACCATGGCAACACATCCCTGTTAGATCCATAGTATCTGTTATCCCTGGCATGGTGCCCACTATTAGTTACCACAGTAACGTCCCTTTTTATGGTCCCCGTCATCGGTTACTATGGTATCATGTCCCTTGCATGGCCCACAGCATCATTTGCTATGGCTGCATGAACCTTGCAAGATCCATACCATCAGTTAGTATGGGGACTCATCCCCATTACATAGATAGCATCAATTGCTATAGCACGTTGCTGGCAGGCTCCCTTGCATTGGTTACCCTGGCAATCAACTCCACCCTCTGAGCCCCTACCTGGCGACTCTGTGCGGTGAAGAGGACGCTCGCCGACGAAGCTCCACTGGCTCCTGTCCCTCTTCAGCTTGCTGTTTCCAACAGCTCGGCTGATGGCCTCCTTCAGCTGCTGCTCTGAGACCTGTGAGCCCAGAGGTCAAGTGACTGAGGCCATCCCCCAACGCCACAGTTGCAGGTCGGAGTGTTAGCATGTTAACATTTACTATGTAACTCTGTGTCAGCATGTTAAGTTTTCACTATATAACTGTGTTACAGTCAGTATTTTAACTGTACAGGTGTGCTTGCATGTTGGTATATCCCACTGTCTTATTGTGTTGGCATCTTAATAAGTAACTGTGTTGATGTGTTAGCATGCTAGCATCTTACTACATTACTATTTGTAGCATTTTAACATTTAATTTTCAGTTATTTTCATTCATCTTACTATTTAACTGTTTATGTCTTTTAGCATGGTAGCATCTTACACTATTACTGTGTTTGTTTGTTAGTAACCTGATAAGTTAATGCATTAGCATGTTAGCATTTCACTAGGTAGCTCTATATGTGTGTCAGCGTGTTAAGTTCTAACCATGTAACCATAATACAGTCAGGATGTTAACTGTATTGTGTGCTCACAGGTTAGCATCTAACTGCGTTACCGTGTTAGTATGTTAGCGTCTTATGACACTACTATCAGTAGCATCTTAACATTTCCTTTCCATAAATTTTCATTCATTTTTCTATTTAACAGTTAATGTATGTTTCCATGTTAATGCAGCCTCAGGGCAGCACGGGCCGGTGTCTCCCTGAGCCGGTCCCACGCCCGAATAAATGGAGAGGGCTGCGTCAGGAATGGCATCCATGTAAAATTTTTGTTAGAACCAAACATAAGTATCAAACATAATAATCTAATACCGGATCAGTCGAGGCCTGGGTTAACAACAATCGCCATTGGTGCCAATAACCTGCAGGGTACCAGTAAAAATTGGGCTACTGTTGGTCGAAGAAGGAGAGTTGGAAGGGGTGTTCGGAAGCAGAAAGAGAAGAGGAAAAGCAAGAGTCTGGGACTGAGAGTAGGAACTTTGAAGAGTGGGACTATGACCAGAAAAGGTAAGAGTTGGTCGCCACGATGTAGAGAATGTGGATATACCGAGTGTCAAGGAGACCAGGTGGAAAGGTAACATAGGGTAACCTATTAGAGCGGAGGTAGGAGCTGACAGGCAGAAGGTCTCGGGGAAGACCAAAGAGAAGATTTATGGACGTAGTGAGAGAGGATATGAAGGTAGTTGGTGTGAGAGAGGAGGATACCAAGAATAGGGTTAGATGGAGAAGGTTGATTGAGGGAAAAGCCGAATGGAGAAGAAGAAGAAGATATATGTTTGTAAGGTAGCATCTTACTATGATTCTGTGTTAGTATGTTGGCATTCTGATAAGTGAATGTCTTGATATTTTAGCATGCTAGTATTTTAATACGCACCTGTCTTAGTTTGCCAGCAGGTTAACATCTTAATATTCCGTTTTTATTTATTTCCGTTCATCTTACTATGCAACAGTGTAAGTATTTTAGCATGATTGCCTCTTACAATGTACCTGTCTTAGTGAGTTTGAATGTTAGCATGTCACTCGACTGTAACATGACCGTGTTAACGTGTTAGCAGCTTAATGTTATCTTACTATATCACCATGTTAGTGAACTAGTGTATTAGCATCTTGCTATGAAACTGTCTTAGTGTGTCAGCTTATTAGCATATTGATATTTCCTTTTCAGTTATTTTCATTGATCTAACTATGTAATTGTATTTTAGTGTTAACGTCTTACAATTTCACTGAATTAATGAGTTGGCTTGTTAGCGTCTTAATATGTGACAGTCTGAGAGTGTCGGTATACTATCATCTTAGGACATAACCGTGTGAATGAGTTAGAATGTTAGCATTTTACTATATGACTGTGCTCGTATATTAGCATATTTGCACCTAACTATGTGACTATGTAACTGGTTTATCATGTTAGCATGACAGTATGTTGTTATATGTTATATAGTGTGTCAGCATGTTAGCATCTTACTACATTATACATTTTATATTTACTACATATTAGCGTGTTAGCTCATCACCATGTTGCTCTGTCAATGAATTAATATATTAACATCTTACTCTGTATCAGCATCTTACTATGCACCTATTAGTGTGTTATAATGTTAGCATCTCACAATGCCGCTGTATTAGTGTGATAGCATGTTGAGATCTATCAATTTTAGTTTATTTGCATGTTAGCATCACACTATGTAACTGTGGTAGTATGTTAGCATGTTTTCCAAAGGAGAGAGATCCGAGCTAGGCTCAGGTGCACTTCCATCTTGCAAGCATGTTAGCACATTAGCAAGCTAGCATGTCAGTGACACCAGGGTGGGGGCCAGACCTTGGGATCGGGGTGTCGGCTGACGATGATGTGAACGGGACCAGGAGGACACTGGCTCAGGACGGCGTAGACGTCATTTAGCGTCATGTTGTAGACCACCGTGTCGTTGATCTCCACAATCTCATCTCCACACCTGGCATACACACAGAAGATGTTCCTCTACAGCACCATCCGGAGGAACCTCTTAAAGGTCCGCCCGGAGGTCCTGTGTGGTCTCACCGTAGCCTGCCGTCCATTTGGGCTACAGAGCCAGGAGACAGGGTGTGGATGAAGATCCCAGGAGATCCGTCAGCAGAGGGAATGCAGCAGAGCCCGATGCCCAGGCCCACTCCTAACTCTGGTCAGACACACACACACACACAAACACACACACAGACGTGTGATGACCTAACTCTTGGGACGTCCTCTGCAGGGGAAACTTGCTCACCTTTGAGGAGAACCATCTCTATCATGACCCGGTCCTGGGGCCGGGCAGGGGCTGGGTACCCGTAGTCCCCCAGGTCTGGTTGGGGGGCGCTGATGGCGGCGGAGCTGAGGGAGCGGGACCTACAGAGGGGGGGGGGCGTGGGCGTGAAACCTGGTGTGGAACCCCCACGCAAGATGGTCCGGACCACCAGTGTCAGGAGACCCTTTCGGATTTGCTGCAGACAGGTAGAACGGAGGGGGTCAACAATGTGTTTCTAATGAAGCAGCGGGGTACAAGTTCTAATGGACCAGCAGGGACTGGGTTGCAGTGGACCCACAAAGAATGGATTCTAAAAGAGCCTGCAGAGTAGCGGTGCTAAAGGTCCCACATGAAAGGTGTTCTAAAGGATCAGCAGGGAACAGGCTCTAAACCGGGGTTGTCAAACGTACGGCCCGCGGGCTGGAACCCGCCTGCAAGGAAGTTCGATCAGGCCCGCAGAATAATTTGAAAGTGAAAAAATGTATAAAAGACATTGATTTAATTTTTTTTATTAAATGGAATTCAAAAATTATCCGCTCGGGGCGCACTGTTTTGGTCAGAGTAGAAGACAAGCCGCATCGCTGAGACCGACCAAACAGCAGCTTGTTTGTTACGACGTTGTTTCTACCCTGTTCTCTACCACCCCGCTACAGCCCCATGAGCCAAAATGTCATTATCAAAACCGAAAAAGTGTAGAATTTAAAAAAAAAAAAAATGGACTATTTATTTACCAATTTATTTACAGAGACCAACTGAAAACCTTTGCGCTTGGTGTGTTTGGAACAAGTTTTGGTATTTAAGGAATATAATATTCGGCGCCACCACGAGACTCATTACAATGAAAAATATGACAGCTTCCAAGGACAACTGATTTAGACAGCCAATTGAAACCGAGAGTAGAGTCATTTATTGTATTTTCAATTGCAATTGATAATAGCGCTGATATCACAGACGTGGCTCAATAGCCATATTTATTCGTGGAGTTGATGAGACACTGACTGTTACTGAAGATTTTCTTGACCTATGATAACCTATAAACTATGAGGTGCCTATGATGGACACCACAATGGCCGAGGACATTTTCAGCTGTGTCGTTGCATACATGTGAATGATAAAAGTTAATTGTACGTTTGCCTAAGGAAATATGAGGTGTTTCATGAAATGTTTTGTAAAAGGATTGTTCATTAAGTTTCGAGATTTTCCTAATGTTCTTGTACTTCTTCACACCAAAAGAAAGGAAAGACATGATATTTTGGTTATTTAAAAGCTGCGTGCGCTATCATTTTAATGGTACGGCCCATTTGACATCTACCTCGGCCATATGTAGCCCGCAAAACTTCCAAATGAGTTTGACACCCCTGCTCTGAAGGAACCGCAGGGTAAAGGTGTGGAAGGTCCTGCAAGGTAGTGGTGCTTTAAGGATCCACAAGGAAGGGTTTCTGAATGACCCACAGGGAACTGGTTCTAATGGACCAGCAGGGAAGGGATTCTAAAGGATCTGCAGGGATCAGGGTCATAGAGGACCCGTAGAGCACAGCTTCTAAAGGATCCGCAGGGTATGGGCTATAAAGGACCTAAAGGGAACGGGTTCTATAGGTCCCACGGGGAAGTGGTTTGAAACCCACAGGATGCAGGTTTCCCAGCAGGTCCTTTGGAACCTGTTCTCTGCAGGTCTTTCAGAACAATGGTTTTTGCTTCTTGCGCATTGAGTTTCATAGCAGTCCCCCTAGGTTCTCACAAAGGTTGGGTTCTGCCTCTGCGTTGGCTGCTTTTCCTTTGGGTTCCTGGTTCCAAATCCTTCTCTGATCCCATGACTCTTGATCTCACGTCAGGATCCCTCAATTCAGGTTTGTGGTTCTGAGGGTTTGCCTCTGGTCGTCCTGTTTCCTGTCTCCTGGTTCGTTTGGGGCGAGGGGTTCCATTCTTTGGGTCCAGTTCTGGGTTGGATTCCAGGTCCAGTTTGGCTTCTTGAAGCACCACATTGGTTTCGATTGGGTTCCTCTGGGTTCCTGTGACAGGAATCCACAGTCCCCCCTCATCCCCCACCCCCCATATTGCCATGGCAACCTCACCTTGAACTTGTGCAGGGCCTGGCTGTGGCTTAGGCCATGCAGAGACTCCCCGTTTAGCTCCAGGATCTCGTCTCCTATAGACAACCAGCAGAACCACAACCACGGATCAGCTCAGCGGGACACCCTGCTGGCTGCACCTGGAACTGCAGATGCCGAAAATACTACTACTATTATTCCTGCTCCTACCACTACAACTACAAATAATAATAATTATTATGGTAAAAATAGTAACAATGATGATGATAATGATGTAATAATAATAATATGACTAATAATGATAATGATTATGTTAATAATGCTAATAATAATAACGCTGATGACAATAATAATGATGCTGACGATGATGATGATGATGATAATATAAACAAAAATTAAAAAAACGATGCTCCTGATGAAGATGAAGCCCTCGGACCTTCCTGTAGTCTCCCGTCGGCAGCAGCTGCCCCCCCAGGGAAGATGGTCTTGACGTAGATTCCCATTGGACCGTAAATGCTGTCGCCGCCACCCACAATGCTGAAGCCCAGACCCTGGAGGCAGAGTCGCAGGGAACACGTGAAGGCTAAAGAAAAGTCACGCGAAGCTCACGTGATGGTCACGGGAAGGTCAGGTTAGGAGCCGCACCTTCCCGTGTCCCTTCATGAGGACAATGTTGCAGATGAGGAAGGCCTGGGTGCTACTGCAGGAGCGCAGGAGGTGGGCGGAGCTTAGTGAGCGTGATGGACGCTGCACTGCCTGTATAAACACACACACACACACACACACAACGAACAGAGGTAAGTGCTCCGGCCCCAGGAAAACGGGGCCCCCTGGTGGATCCAGGACCTGCGTGGTGTTGGTCCACTCCAGCTGCTGGGAGAGGGACTTCCTGTTGCCATAGAAACCCCCACTGGAGGGGGGGTGGCCTGCAAACAGGTCGGGTGTCTTCAGGATGATGCTGTCCAAGTCCCCGATCCAGTACGGGTGCACACCTGCACACACAAATACACACGTGTACATAAACACTCAAGAATACAGGTACACATACACATATACAAACATACACACACACACACACATGACATACTTGCATATAAATGATCAGTACATATATAGTATGATATAATATATGTGTATACAACTGTTCTGCACATACATGTAAATGTTCAGTCTACATATAAGTGTTCAGTATATATGTATGTGATGTATGCATATTTATAAATGTTGTGCGGATATATATTAAATCTAAAAATGGTCTCGTTTTGTATTGAAATGTTTTAGACATATATATATATATGTGCACTGTGTTTATCCAGATACACTTCTCAAAAAATAAATAAAGGGAATACTAAAATAACACATCCTAGATCCGTATGAATGAAATATTCTTATTAAATACCTTGTTCTTTACATAGTTGAAAGTGCTGACAACAAAAATTATCAATGGAAATCAAATGTATGAACCCATGGAGGTCTGGATTTGGAGTCACACTCAAAATGAAAGTGGAAAAACACAAGAAGGGCTGATCCAACTTCTATGTAATGTCCTTAAAACAAGTCAAAAGGAATCATCGTTGCTGTCTGAGTGGACAGTTTGATTTCACCGAAGTGTGATTAACTTGGAGTTATGTTGTGTTGTTCAAGTGTTCCCTTTATTTTTTGACCAGGATATAAATGTTCAGTATCTTCTTCCTCTTATTCTTCTTCTCCTTTCGGCTTTTCCCTTCAGGGGTCGCCAGAGCGAATCAACCTTCTCCATCTAACCCTATTCTCTGTATCCTCCTCTCTCACACCAACTACCTTCATATCCTCTCTCACTACGTCCATAAATCTTCTCTTTGGTC
This sequence comes from Fistularia commersonii, assembly GCF_037954325.1. NCBI lineage: Eukaryota > Metazoa > Chordata > Actinopteri > Syngnathiformes > Fistulariidae > Fistularia > Fistularia commersonii. Next base: position 18,325,040 of record NC_141292.1, on the reverse strand, counting down.
TTCCTCGAGACCTCTTGCCTTGCAGCTCCAATTCCAGCATCCATCTACCAATATGTTCAATATCCCTCCTCTGTACATGACCCAACCATCTCCGTCTGGCTTCTCTTACCTTCTCTGCAAAACATCTAACATGTGCTGTTCCTCTGATGGACTCATTCCTGATCCTATCCTTCCAGGTCACTCCCAAAGAACACCTCAACATCTTCATCTCTGCAACCACTAGCTCTGCCTCCTGTCATTTTGTCATTGTAACCGTTTCTAGGCCATAGAGCATCGCTAGTCTCACCACTGTCTTGTACACCTTTCCTTTCATTCTGGCTGACAGTCTTCTATCATATAGTACCCCTGACACTTTTCTCCACCCATTCCAACCTGCTTGGACCCGTCTCTTCACCTCTTTTTCACGCTCTCCGTTGCTCTGAACGGCTGACCCCAAGTACCTGAGATCCTCCAACTTCTTAATCTCCACTCCCTGTAGCCTCACCGTTCCAGTTGAGTTCCTCTTATTTACACACATTTACTCTGTCTTGCTGTGACTAACTTTCATTCCTCATACCTCCATCTCTCTAGATTTTCCTCAACCTGTTGTCTGCTCTCTCTACAGATCACAATGTCATCTGCAAACATCATGGTCCATGGAGATTCCTGTCTAACCTCATCTGTCAGCCTGTCCGTCACCATTGCCAACAAGAAGGGGCTCAGAGCTGATCCCTGGTGGAGTCCCACCTCCACCTTTAACTTCTCTGTTACCCCTACCCCACACTGCAGCCCTGATAACACTAGCTGTTGTTGTCCAATCATCTGGAAGCTCTCCATGACCACCCAGAGCCTTTCTCAACTCCTCTCTGAAAACCATACAACACTCCTCCCTTTTCAGCTTCAAACACTTTGTCTTCTGCTCTGCCTTTGTCCTTCTGATCTTTCTCGTCACCAGAGTAATTCTTCAAACCAGCATCCTATGCTTTCTGGCTACGCTCTCACCGACAACTACTTTGCAGTCACTGATCTCTTTCAGGTTACCTTGTCTATACAAGATGTAGTCTACCTGCGTGCTCCTACCTCCGCTCTTAGTTGTTACCCTATGTTCCTGTCTTTTCTGGAAAAAAGTGTTCACTATAGCCATTATCATCCTTTTTGCAAAGTCTACCACCATCGGTGTCTCTGTGTTCTTGTCCTGTATACCAAATCTGCCCATCACTTCTCCATCCCCTCTATTGTCTGTACCCTTCTAAGTCTGTACCAATTGCCACTCTCTCACCTCTTGGGATATTCTGTATCAATTCATCAAACTCCTTCCAGAACTTCTCCTTCTCCTCAAACTTTTATCCCACCTGTGGGGCATAGCCACTAACAACATTGAGCATCACACCTTCAATTTCCAGTTTCAGACTCATAGTCTATTTGACATTATTTTCACCTCCAGAACATTTCTAACAAACTCCTACTTCAAGATAACTCCTACTCCATTTATCTTCCTGTCAGTACCATGATAGTACAACATAAAGCCTGCTCCTAAGCTTCTAACCTTATTACCTTTCCACCTGGTCTCCTGGACACACAGTATATCCACTTTCCTACTCTGCATCATGTCGACCAACTCTACCTTTTCCTGTCATCGTCCCAATATTCAAAGTCCCTACTCTCAGTCCCGGATCCTTGCCTTTTCTCTTCTCTCTCTGCTTCCGAACATGCCCTCCCCTTCTCCTTCTTTGACCTTCAGTAACCCAGTTTCCATTGGTTCCCTGTCGGTCATCTGTACCAATGGCGGTCATTGTCGACCCGGGCCTTGACCGATCCGGTATGATCGGGGATGGCCCAGGACACGCTGGAGAGACAATCTCCCTAGGCTGGCTTGGGAACGCCTTGGGGTCCCCCCAGATGAGCTGGACCATGTGGCTGGGGAGAGGGAAGTCTGGGCCTCACTGCTTTGGCTGCTGCTTCTGCGACCCGACTCCAGATAAGCAAGAGAAGATGGATGGATGGATGGATGGATGGATGGATGGATGGATGGATGAATATGAGTACATGCAAATTTACATGTAGTATGGAATATATAGTATTTATAAATGTATTAAATAATATATAAATGCTCTGTAAAAATATATATAAATGTCCTCTATGTGTTTATATATAAATGTTGCGTATGTATTTTTGTGTGTACATGTGTCTGTGTGTTTATACACACAGACACACACACACACACACTCACTGGTGGAGTTTGATCTGCTTCTGCTGCAGGACGTTGGGTCGGTCTTCTCTGAGTCCAAACACCCGTCTGTATTTACCTCTGGGACGGGCAGCTACACACACACACACATACACATACACACATATGAAAAGGGAAGTACTGGGAGATTGCAGTTCTGGTAGTACAGTGGGGTAATGAGTAACGCAGTACAGTGTGTACTCGGACCTTGATGTGGTTGTTGTTGGTCAGAAGGTCCTGATCAGGCGGTGCAGCACCAGAGGACCACACACTGTGAGGATGAGGAGGGTCTTCACATGAAGGAACCTGCACCATAAGGAGCCAGAGCTGTGACCTTTGACCTCTGGACGAGGAGGGCTACTGAGCCCTAAAGAACTTACAAGGACCAAGAGAACCCACAGATCAAGTAAGAACCAATAAATACTTCAGGATCTAAGGAAAAGTGCTGTTAAATCTGCTAAATCTGCTAAAAGTGCCTGCAGGACCTGTAGAACCAACCAAACCTTTAGGCTCTACTGAACATATGGGACTGACGGAGCCTGAGAACCACACTTAAGCCACACAGAACATGTTTAGAACCACAGGAAGGTTCTCCTGAAAATCAGATGCTCACAGGTTCATCCAGCCTCATGTGTTAGTGCTTGGTCTGGGTCATATGTAGTCATTTCATCAAGGTGGCCCTGGTCAGGGGTCAGAGGGTAGAGAGACCAAAGGTCAAGGTCTAGAGCAGGGGTCGCCAACATAATGCCTGTGGGCACCAGGTCGTCCATAAGGGCCATGTGAGTTGCCCGCAGGCCTGTTCTAAAATCATTTTAAATAACTGCACTTATCAGTGAGCTGCATCTATTCATTTAATTTTTATTTTTTTTGTCTTGCTTGTTAAAACAAGTGAAAAAAAAAAAAACGCATTTATTAAAAAAAAAAAAAATCGAAAAAAAACTGTCCTTATAGTAGGTCAGAGTTCATTTATAATATATGAACTCTGACCTACAATAGTTCAAAGTTCAGAATTGTGCATATGCTCAAAATGTAGCGTTTATGGAGCAGCAAAAAAACAATGATGGCAAAAAGATGGCAGAAAAAAGACAGAAAACCTATCATTTTTACGATGAATGGGAGGTAGAGTTTTTTTTTTACGACTGTGAAAGGAGCCTGCGTGTGTCATTTGCAGGGCCTCTGTCGCGACGGAAAACGACACAATGTGGAGAGAGATTTTACAACTTGTCACAAATGCTACCATGCTAACTACCCGACATGCTAACTATCTTATTTCATATGACCCATGGAAAGCTCCAAAAAAGCAAGCGAAGGTTCATTAAGAGCTACGCAATTCTTGATTAGGCAAAAGAAAGCATTTTCAGATGGGCCGGTTATCAAAGAAGCAATGATGATAACTGCAAAAACTGTGCTTGAAGATGAGAAGTATGGAACCGATGTTATCTCCACTCCACATTTACAATGGTAAGAATAATGTCGGCCAAGTCGGTGAACTTGGCTGACCAGCTGGAGTCCAGCTGAACCATGTGTGTCCTTCATTTCTAATCCTTTACTGAACGTGGCCGTATCAAACGTGGGTGAGAATTTAAGTGCAACGTTCACTCTTGATGCTGGGCAGATGGAGCTTGAAATTGTAACATTGCAAAATGACCTCCACCTCAAAGCCTACCAGGGTACACAAAGCTTTTGGGCCCTTGTTGACACAGAAAAATACAGTGGTGTGTGCACAGCAGCTCGGAAGGTTGCAAGCCGATTTGGTTCAACCTATCTTTGTGAATCAGCCTTTTCTGACATGAATTCCATCAGGAACGAACACAGAACACGCCTCACTGATGCACATCTGCAAGACTCACTCAGAGTTGCAGTGTCAAGTTACACACCAGAGAACAATACACTGGTGGAGAGCATGCAATGTAAGGCTGCCCACTAACTGACAAAGAAACAGATACCGTATTTGGTGTCCTGTTCAAAATGTGTAATTCGTGATTTGTTAAATGTTTGTAAAATGTAACATTTAATAGCACAACTGTTAAATACATTTTTTCTTAGCCTTGTATAGTGTTATAAATGTTAACAATGCTGCAGAGATACAACATGATTTCCTAGTGCTGTTGTAGAAGTCATTTGAAAATGTTCAATTTGAAAAACACTGAAACATGAAAACATAGAAATAAAGTGTTGCATGTTGATATTAATTTATTTCCTATCTTGTTATCATCATTAATACAGTAAAAGTGAGGTGAGGAAGGCATTGAAGAGGATGAAGAGTGGAAAAGCAGTTGGTCCTAATGATATACTTGTGGAGGTGTGGAAGTGTCTAGGAGACGTAGTGGTAGAGTTCTGACTAAATTGTTCAGCAGGATCTTGGAGAGTAAGAAGATGCCTGAAGAATGGACATAAATTATGATGGTGCCCATTTTTAAGAACAAGGGGGGTTGTGAGGAATTGCAGCAACTATAGAGGGATAAAGTTGATGAGCCATACAATGAAGTTATGGGCAAGAGTAGTGGAAACTAGACTGAGCGCAGAAGTCATTTCTGCATTATGTTTTTTATAGGCATAAAAGAGTTATTGAACGGTGTATTGATAAATGGAGCACTACTGACGGCATAGGTGTGAAATGAACAGCCCGCCACTAATAACCAGATCATACCAGATCAGTCGAGGCCCAGGTGAAGAACGAACAAATAGAGAAGTACTAAGAAAGCCAGAAGAAGCTGCTTTGTGTTTTTGTAGACCTAGAAAAAGCATATGACAGGGTGCCAAGAGAGGAACTCTGGTATTGTATGAGGAAATCTGGAGTGGCCAAGATGTATGTTTGACTGGTGCAGGACATGTAGACTAGCTATGAGACAGTGGTGCGGTGTGCTGTAGGGGTAACAGAGGAGTTCAAGGTGGAGGTGGGACTCCATCAGGGATCAGCTCTGAGCCCCTTTTTGTTTGTAATGGTGATGGACAGGCTGACAGATGAGATTAGACAGGAATCGCCATGGACCATGATGTTTGCACATGACATTGTGATCTGCAGTGAGAGCAGAGAACAGGTTGAGGAAAATCTAGAGAGGTGGAGATATGCACTGGAAAGGAAAGGAATGAAGGTTAGTCGCAGTAAGACAGAGAATATGGGTGTGAATGAGAGGAACTCGGCTGGAACGGTGAGGCTCCAGGGAGTGGAGATTCAGAAGTTGGAGGATTTCAGGTACTTGGGGTCAACCGTCCAGAGAGTGCGGAAAAAAGATGAAGAGACGGGTTCAAGCAGACTGGAATGGGTGGAGAAAAGTGTCAGGGGTACTATGCGATAGAATACTATCAGCCAGAATGAAAGGAAAGGTGTACAAGACAGTGGTGGACTAGCGATGCTGAATGGCTTAGAAACTGTTATAATGACGAAAAGACAGGAGGCAGAACTAGAGGTTGTAGAGATGAAGATGCTACGGTTCTCTTTGGGAGTGACCAGGATGGATAGGATCAGAAATTAGTCTATCAGAGGAACACCACATGTTAGATATTTAGGAGAGAAGGTCAGAGAAGCCAGACTGAGATGGTTCGTTCATGTACAGAGGGATAGTGAATATATTGGTAGACGGATGCTGGAATTGGAGCTGACAGGTAGAAGGTCTCAGGGAAGACCAAAGAGAAGATTTATGGACGTAGTGGGAGAGCATATGAAGATAGCTGGTGTGAGAGAGGAGGATACAAAGAATAGGGTTAGATGGAGAAGGTTGATTCGCTCTGGTGACCCCTGAAGGGAAAAGCTGAAAGAAGAAGTAGAAGAAGAAGAAGAAGAAGAGGAAGAAGAAGAGGAAGAAGAAGAGGAAGAAGAAGAGGAAGAAGAAGAAGAAGAAGAAGAAGATTAGTAATAACATAATAACATATAATTAAAGCTAAATTGAGCAAATTGGCTGTTTGGAAGTGTGTATAAAACCGGTAGCTCTTTGCCTTAATCAGTTCCCAGGAAGTAGCCCTCAGTCTCAAAAAGGTTGATGACCCCTGGTCTAAAGGTTTGGAGTCAGAGCTCAGGTGTCAGATATCAGTGTCCAGAGGTCTGGAGTCAAGCATCAACGGTCATAAACCTTGAGTCAGAGGTCAAGGTCTAGAGGTCAGGGTTGACAGGTCTGGGGTCTGCAGTCAGACAGGACCTGTGATCATGAAGCTGGAACAAGCTGCAGTCACCTGGCCATACAGACTCCGTCTCTCATCCCCCTCCAGCCACACGCCGCTGTTGAAGGAGGTTGTTGATGGTGGCACTGGATGCAGGAAACTGCAGCCTCTGGACAGGAAAATGCAGCAAGACCATCAAAATAAAATCAAGTGAAAACATGCACCACATTTTTATGGTCTGATTGTCTGGAAGGCTCTGGAAGTTCCCTCAAGTTTTAGAGCCCCACATCAGTTGTGAGAGTTAACACATGAGAATGTTAGAATCCAGCCAGACTGCGAACAACAAGGTGGGCTAGCTTGATTTTAGCCGGTGTTACCTAGAGGGGGTACTAGGTTGCTGTTGTACTTTGCTAACAAGAAGATGTGCTGACCTTAAATGAGACGTGCTAACTAGGTGTGCTTTCTTGTTGGAGTCTGCAAATAAGAAGGTGTCATAGCTTGTTTGAATCCCATGCTGACTAGAAAGTGTGCTCGCTTGATGTCAGGGTGTGCTACCAATAGGCTGCACTAGCTTACTGTTGGAGTGTGCTAACAAGAAGGGATGCTGGCCTTCAGTTAGACGTGTAAACTAGAACTTGTGCTAGCTTTCAGTTGGACATGTGCTAACTTGAAGTGTGCTAGCTTGTTGTCACAGTTTGCTACCTAAAGACTGCACTAGCTTATTGTTGGAGTGTGCTAACTCGACGATATGCTGGCCTTCAGTTAGAGATGTGCTAAATAAAGGACCTGCTAGCTAGTTGTTGGAATGTGGTAATTAGACATTAGAAGGTTCACCTGGATTTCTTTTGAAAAAGGCCTGAATATCCGTCAGGATGGTCCAGAACCTTCCAGAAGGTCCGGCATGTCCTGGAGGTTCTACCTGTTGGGGTCAATGCCGGTGTCCTCGTCTGTCTGGACACAGTGGTCGGACATCTGTGGCCCCATCCCCTCATCCACAGGCCCTGTGGTCACACACATCCTCCAGATGCTGCTCTCCTGTTACAACACAGACACACACACACACACACACACACACACACACACACCAGGTTACCAGACATTCACCATAACCAGCAAACTACCAGAGCACAACAAATGTTGTCTCTGCTCTCGGCCTATTGGACCAGGAGCCGGTGGGCCCCGCCCACAACCATCTTAAATCTTCCATCTTTTTCTGCGTGCATGGGAACACTTTGGGTAAAAAGTGGTGGTGCTAGCTGGTGTTAGAGCCCTTCAGCAGGTTTTAGAAACCCAGACTCAAGCCTCTTGAGGTACCTTGTAGTTAAGAGAGTGCTTACTAGAAGGTGAGCTTGGTTGTTGTTTAAGTATGCTTGGTAGAAGATGAGTTAGCTTGTTGTAACGGTGTGCTAACTAGAAGGTGCACTATGTTGTAACAGCATTGTAACTAGAAGTTGATTGTTGTGACAAGAAGGTTCACTGGGTTGTTGTTATGAGTGTGTTAATTAGAAGTGCGTTAATTAGTTTTATGTGTGCAAACTAGAAGATGCGCTTGTTTCAGTGTGCTAACTGGAAGGTACACTTGCTTGTTGTTATTGTGTGCTAACTAGAAGGTACATAACTTGTAGTTAGAGTGCTCACTGAAAGATACACAAGCTTGTTGTTATAGTTTGCTAATTAAAAGGTGCAAAAGTTTGTTGTAAGAGTGTACTAACTAGAAGGGACACATGCTTGTTGTTAGTGTGCCTACTAAAAGGTACACAAGCTTGTTGTTAGTGTGCTAATTAGAAGGTGCAAAAAAAGCTTTTTGTCAGTGTGATAAGGAGAAGGTACACACGCTAGTCCTTAGTGTGCCTACTAAAAGGTACATAAGCTTGACTGACTGAATGAATACTTTATTGATCCCCAAGGGGAAATTCTTGTGTCACAGGAGCAGTTGAGCTGCTGCAACAGGCTGCCCGTCTTCCTGCACCATCTTAGAGGAAATAAAGAAGAACAAAGGGAAAGGAGTAGGAAAACAGACGCTCTTATACTAGGCTCCTACAGGGGGGGACAGTTTTGGATGAGGAAAAAACACCTTAGCCCATAGCAACCTAAATAGGCATCGAATTTGCGCTAGCTTGTAGTTTGAATGTGCTAACTAGTAGATGTGCTATCATTTAGTTTGACATGCGCTATCTAGAAGGTGCACTCGCTTGCTGCTACAGTGTGCTAACTAGAAGCTGCACTGACTTGATGTTATGGTGTGCGAAGGAGAAGGTCCATTAATTTGTTGTCAAAGTGAGCTAACCAGTGGCACAAGTGGCGGCGTGGCGCAAGAGGTAGAGCAATCATCTTCGGAACCGAGCATTCCTGGTCCTCCAAGTGTGTCAAAGTGTTGTTGAGCAAGACACTGAACCCCTAACTGCTCTCCTAGCGCTAATGGTCAGCAGACAAACTGCTCATGGTTCATCCATCATGGGTTAATTGTAGAGAACGAATCCCATGAGGGATCAGTGAAGTATAAATAATTGTAACTTGTTGTTGAAATGCTAACATAAAAGGGTGCAAGCCTTTAGTTAGTCATTTGCTAACTAGTGGTCCACTTTGTTGTTTTGTGTTTGTTGTTGCAGCGTGCTACAGTGTGCTAACTAGAAGGTCTACTAATTTGTTGTTAAGTAGAAGGTGCACTGGCTTGTTGTAAGAGTACTGACTAGAAGGTCTACTGGTTTGTTATTCCAGTGTGTTAACTAGAAAGTGCACTAGCTTGTTGTTGGAGTGCTAACTAGAAGGCGTGCGAGCCTTGTTAGCCTTCAAAGGGTGCCCGGGCATGTTCCGTGTAAAAGCTAACTTGTGCTCTGAACAGAACGTTGGAGAACCAGCTGTGTAACCTCTGAGCAGGAGGCGGTAGGTAGGCGGTGCAACGTTCCTGAGATGTCAACCCCACGGGCTTGCGCTGCAGAACAATCCTGTCCTTGTCTGGGCTTCTGACGTTCCACCCAGCTGGGACCTGCGACGGCCAGCATGTGACGGAACTCTCAGCTAAAGGAGGTTCTATGGTTCAGAGAAGCTCCGTTCAGCCTAGCGCAAGGGCTTCATCTGGGTTCAGGAGATGGTGAACCAGCTTAGAACTGCTTCCCCTTCAGAGGACCACGGGAGGTGGGTGTGAGGAAGGTAACCTGATTAGGACAGATTCACGTGGAGCCTCAACAAGCTTGGAACACCGCCAGTGGAGAACCAAGGAAATCCAATTAAGGTGGACGAAAAACAGACGTGACCAGGAGAAGGTCTCGGCTAAGAAGGCTCTAGAACCTGCAGACCACTTAGGTTCTCCAACCATAGATCCGGGGTCACACTGATGACCTCCGCACGTTCTCATGTCACATTTAGAAATCACTGGTAGAACATCATGGATCAGGACAGAACCTTCACTGATCCAATGTGGTCCACAGTGGCAACTGTAGGTAGGAGGACAGGTTCTGGTTCATATTCAAGCAGCAGCACGGTTCTGAGTTTATTGGGTAAGGTCACAGATTTGGATCCCTGAATGTTCTCCAGATGGAGGCTGGGCCAGAGAACTGAACCAAACCAGGTCTTCTTTGCAAATATGGACTCCAGGACAAGATATCCAGACCGTTCTGACTGTTCTAGAAGCAGGAGAAACCACCCGGAGAGGAATTTCATGGCTCAAAACCGTTCTGGTTCAGCTTTGGGTCAGAAAGACACATTTGACAACTTCACTCTGTTCCGAACCTGCTCCAGACCAGTAGAAGTGGACCAAGGCCCAGATCAGACAGAGCCTCATGAGCGACAGGTGTGAACATTAGTGCTGGACAAGCACCAGGGCTAGAAACAGGACCAGGACAAGGATGTGGAGGCCACAGATGAGAACCCTGGTTCTGACGGTTCCAGAAATGTACCAGGTCTCGAATGAGAACTGATTCTGGATCTGGATCACACCCGGAACTTGCTTTGGATGCGGACCATCACGCCTCACGGTATGCAGCAGCATGCAGGTCCCGGAAGTCCTCACCTTGAGGCTGAAGGTTCTCCTGCTGTTCCTCCCCCTGGCATCCCCAGCCTCTGGCCCCGCCCCCTCCTCCGGACCGGGACAGTCATCGGCAGTCTTCGAGCGGCAGAAGATCAGTGACCTGGTGACATCACAGGTGACATCAGACCTCCTCAGATATTGACTGGGCGAGAAGCTAGGAGGTGGCCCTCAGAGGTTCATCTCAGATGTTCTAAGAGAAGCAGGTTTTATTCTATGAGATAATTAAATGATTTTCAGGGGATTCATTGGAATTAGAGGGTTAATCCAGGTTTAAAAGGAAGATCCAGGACTAGAAGGAAAATCCAAGATAGAAAATTAATATGAGTGTAGAATGTTAATCTGAGTTCAGAAGTTGAATCCAGGATTTAATCCAAGATTAGAAGAAAAACCTCAGATTCAGATGAAAATCCAGGATCAGTAATTTAATTCAGGACAAGAAGGTTATTCCATGATCAGGGAGTTAATCCAGGTTTAGAAGGTAAATCCAGGATCAGACGACCAATCCTGAATCAGAGGGTTAATCCAGGACTAGTCGGAACACTGAAGACTTTAATACAGGATTAGAAGGGAAATCCAGGATCAGACGACCAATCCTGAATCAGAGGGTTAATCCAGGACTAGTCGGAACACTGAAGACTTTAATACAGGATTAGAAGGGAAATCCAGGATCAGATCATTAATCCAGGATGAGAAGGAAAATCCATGTTTTACAAGCATAACCCGGGTGTACAATGTGAAGACAGAATCAGAGGGTTAATCCAGGATTAGAAAGGAAATCCTGGTTTAGAAGCATTATCCTGGAATACAACTTTAACACAGCATGACAAGGCTAAACCAAGATTGGGGGGCTTATCTTCTCTGGTGTTCCTCTCTGGTCATGTGACAGTCAAATGATCCCAGGCTCCAGAGCGATGCTGGTGGGTCACGTAACCCCGAGCGAGCTCCGGCAGTTGATTACATCACGCCGGCATTTTGGTACCTGGAGAGGGTGGATATCTTCCTAGGACGGCGGTCCTGCCGGCCGCCGCTCCTCTGGTCACGGTGTCTCCTCTCCATCCCAGCTCTTCTTCTACGTTGGGAGCAACGGTAGCGGCGGCGGCGGGGCGTGGCGGCGGTAGCGTCTGCCCCCTCCCCACCGGGCCCTGGGCCTAATGGAGGCGTTGGCTCTGGAGGCCAATTAGAAGATCCAGTTAGTCGACGGCGAGCTGATAAAAGCACTCTTCCTCCGTCGCTCCCCCCTCCACCCCACCCTCCCACCTCATGACTGCAGTTAAATCATGCCGTTGTTCAGACGGTGTTCGTGCCGCTGCTCCAGTTCGCCGAAGGTCATCTTAGCCCGCCCCACCACCCGCTGGGCTAATAGCGTTAGCGTGGCCAGCTAAGGCATTACGGGCCGCACAGGGGGAAAACAACTCCCCGAATGATGTCATGGCACCGGGTGTCTCTGCAGCAACACGGCACCTGACCCGCGTCCAACACCAGCGGGACTTGGGAAACTGGTTTCCACGACAACCATGTCCAGGGGTGGAAGGTTGAAGTCCAGCTGCAGCTGCTGGGACAGCCTGAGGGGGGTGCTGACACACCCCCCGGGAAGCTGATGCGCGGACACACACACAGACACAAACATATACACACACACACACAGAGCACTCTATTTTGGGCAGCGGCGATGTGGGCGGGAAGGTGAAAGTGACAGACACACAAAGGGACTCTGTGGAACAACTCCGTGTGTGTGTTTGTGTGTGTCTATGTGTCTGTGTTTATTTGCATCTGTGGGTGTGTGTATTCATGAGTGTATGTGGTTGTGGTCGTGTATGTGTTTCCCTGTGTGTGTGTCTGTGAGTGTGTTTCTATGCATGCATAAGTGGATATTTGTATGTGTCATTTTGCGTTTCTGTGTGTGTATATGAGTCTGTTTATGCATGTGTGTGTGTCTGTATGTGTGTATCTATCCATGTATATGTAAGTATGTGTTGGTAAAGGTTCTGCAGGTTGTCTCTGGTTCTATGGTCACAGAACCTGTGTTTACACACACACACACACACACACACACACAAACTCTACTGCTTCTCCCTCTGACACCAGGGGGCACCCTGGAGCAACAGCCAATCAAAACATCTCATTCATGGCAACAACAACACAGGAAGAGAAACATGATGAAGATAAGAATATGAGAGGAATATACAGATTAAGATGAAGCGGGGGGAGAAGATGGAGAAGAGGACCATGACGAAGATGAACATGAAGAACTTGAAGAGGAGGATGAACATGATGAAGAGCTGAAATCATCCAATGAGGTCTGTCCTGGAGGTTCCCCCCCAGCAGTGATCACTCACCGATCATAAGCTCCTTCAACCGTCAGATCTTCGTCCTCACTGAGATCCACCACGAGGACTTAACCCGAGCTCCTCCTCTTCTTCGCCTCCTTCTTCTCCTCTTCTTCATGGAGGAACACTGGGCTCCAGTAAGGCCTGAAGCTCTGCCCCCTTTCCAGTGGGAGGAGACAGCAGACACACACTCCTCTGTGCTGCTCTTGTGTGTGTGTGTGAATAACCTCACTGTGCCCCCCCCCCCCCCCTCCCCCTGTGTGTGTGTCTGAGGAGAAACATCAGCTCATGGAAGAACAGCAAATAAGGTATGAATGAGTTCTCACACATACACACACACACACACACACACACACACACACAGGAGCTGGACCTGACTTTGAGGGTGCTGCCCCTGGTGGCCATCAGCAGAACTGCAGAATGACCAAGGAGACCAACAGACTGGATGGTGGATGCGTAGAATTGGACCAACAGCCTTTGGGGCAGGTTGAATCTCCTGAGCTGGCGCAAAATATACATCCTATGTTAGAACTTTTAAAGGACACGATCTGCTTTGGATGACCCCTTCAGGTCCTGGAAGATGATGGATCCGAGAAGATTCTACAGTAGTCAGTGAGCTCCTCCTGAAATCCGCCAACATCTCCACACAGTCTGGGGGCAGGACCAGATGTCTTCAGGTGGGACAACACCAGCTGCTCAGATGTCTTCCCAAAGATGGAGGACTTCTTCGGGACAGGATTATTGTGACACAGGAAAGAACTCCATGCAGGTCCTGTGAACTGTTGAAGATCCGTGTGAAGACAGGGGGGGCAGCTAGTCAGACAGGAGGGTGACACCCCATCCTGGTCTGGTGTCTCTTGATATCTAGCAAATGTCTTCCTCCCGGTGGTGAGGTGTCGGCCAGTGGGGGTGGAAGTGCTGAAAGCGATGATCTACTCAAGTCTTGTGGTTTTGTAAAGACCAGGATTCAGATGCTGGTTCCTCAAGAGAACTGTACCCTGGTTCTCCAAGGAACACTAGGCTGGTGGACCCTGGTTCCACAAGGGTCAAAAAGCGACTTAACCCTGGTTCTCCAGGGAGCAGTTTGTCAGAACCAAATATAGCTGAGATTACAACACAGCCTCTGCTCTTCCTCATTTGATTTCTGAGAAAATTTCTGAGTTCCAATCACCAGCTGCCATCTGTGATGACATCAGCGGGGGGAAGCCTCACCCCGCTGGCTGTCACTCAGGGTTACAGAGTAGACAGTTTGGCCTCCAGCTTGTCTTTGTCACCTGAAGTCTCACTCAAGAAGACTGTACAGGTGACTCCTCTGGTGACTTGAGGTGACTCTTCAGGACACCTTTTGAATGACTGAACAGAAGACCCTTCCAGTTACGCCTCAGGAGACCTTCAGTTCTGAAGGACCTTCAGATGACTCCTTAGGACACTCCTCAAGCGACACCTAAGGAGACTCCCCGGTTGACCCTTACAAGACCCTTACGGAAGACTTCTCATGGGAGTCCCCCGGGTAACCCTTCAGGTGAATACATGAGGACCAATCGAAGCCCCAGAACCATCTTGATCTAGAAAATCACACAGCTTTATTGAAAAACAAAGACAAGGCAGATCCATAGTGGGACCTGGTCCCAGAAACCCGGGTCCCATTTCTGACCCCGCACCATTCGGGGCTCCTCCGGGCCCGAGTCCAATCCTAGCCCTGACGGACAAAGTGCTGATTGGTGGTCGGTGGACGGGGGCACGACCCAGCGGGTCATTCGTTCTCAAAAGGTCACATGACTGTCAGGTGACCTTCAAAGCTCCTGCTTCAGGGGTGCTGCCCGGTTCCCTTCCAGGTCAGGCTTCCTGTCCTCCGTCGTCTTCTTCTTCTTTGTCGTCGTCGTCTTCTTCTTCTGGGCCTGCTCCTGGTCCTTGGCGGGGGCGGCCTTCCCGGGGAACACCTGCCCCTCCACGGTTACATCCAGGCAACGCTCCTGGCTCACCAGGAAGTCCTTCACCTCCCAGGCCATGCTGCCGTCCCTCAGCATGAAGATGACCCGGTTGGAGCCCACCACGAACCTGTGGGGGATGGGGCATGGGTTTGATTGACAGCTGACCATCTAACTGACAACTGTTTATGTGATTGACAATTGGCCATCTGATTGGCTGGCCTGAAAGCTGATGGTTTGATCGGTATCTTACCGTCTACATCTGAATAACAGCTGACTAATTGACAACTGACAGTGACTGACAGCTGACCGCCTGATTGACAACCATCTAACTTTTTGAGAGACAGCTGACATTTGGAGTTAAAGCTGATGGTTCGATTGACAGTCTACCATCTGATTGATAAATGACGGTTTGACCGGCAGGTTTTTGATTGACGACTGACCATATAATTGAGAGCTGACGATGAGTGACAGACTATCATTTAGTTGAAAGCTGATGATTTCACGGCTAACCATTTAATTGACAGCTGACAGTGTGACAGCAGACGGCCTATCGTCCAACTGTCGGGTTTTAACCATGCCTTCAAGGATGAGTCAGGTTCTCTTAGCATTCCTGCTCCTTCAGGGTCCCGCTCAGGTAGCCCAGGAGGTCAGGGGTCACAGGATGGTACCTCTGGATGTCATAGTTGGCGTTGAAGAGGCTGCCCTGCCAGAGTCCGGTGATTTCTTCCGTCTCCTTTTCGTCAGGGGACCCCGACACCGTGGCGAACACCATGAGGGTGCGGCCCTTCTTGGACATCTTCAGCAGCTCCTCAGGCCGAGTCGTATCCACTTTGGACATGTCGATGGGCGGGGGAGGGCGCCGGTGCTCGGGGAGGTCACCCTCCTCAATGTCGTCATCCTCCTGCAGGGTGGGGGGGGGTCAAAGGTCAGCATTAAGGTTCTTTCCAGGGTTCTCCTTCACTGCTAATCTACAGGACCTCGTCTTTATATTTGTGCAATCATTTTCTACCAGAAACCTACCGCTCAAATAATAGAAAACAAAAACACTCGGTTTCGGTTGAACTGACAAATGTTTAAAACGCGGATTTCCGGTCATTAAACTTGTGGTTGAACCATTGATGTGGGTAAAGGTAGGTCTAGCGGCGAAGCTAGCAACTAGCAGCTAGCAGCTAGCTAAACACAGCTGTCCGTGGGCCGGAAACGAACCTCCCACTGCTCCAGGAGCCGCGCCATGTCCGCGTCGTTGTAGTCCCGGATATCCTTTTTCTTCTTCTGCGGCTTGTCTTTGCCCTCCGCCGCCGCCGAACGGAGCAGGAGGACGCAGAGGAGTAAAGCCGCACACTTCCAGCCGCTGCCGGGCGCCATCTTCGTAGGTGCCGCGTTCCGATTGGCTGATGACGCCTACCGGTCACGAGATCCAGCGAGACGGAGCGGAAGTGACGCAAGTCGCAAGAGACTTTCGCAAGAAAACTCACGTCGAAGGCGTCTCCTCAGAATTATCTATTATCAAGTGTATGATTTAATGCAGCCTCACGGGCCAGTGTCTCCCTGAGCCGATCCTAAGCACAGATAAACGCAGAGGGTTGCATCAGGAAGGGCATTCAGCGTAAAACAAACATGCGAATCAAACCTAATAACCAGCAGTGGTGGGCCGTCAGGGCCTGCAAGGCCTTCTCTGCTGGCCTAAGAAAATATTTGAATCACAGATGTTAATTATATTTTGTCCATGAATAGTTATTAATTAATTCCAAATGGTCTGTTCACTTCCTTTCATAGCTTTTACCCTGGTTGTGCCGCTTCCAGACATTTTCATATTGAAACATTTAAACCAATCACATTTCAGCCATCATCTGTTGCCAGGCAGGGTCAAAATCAAAGATTTCTGCCTGGGGGGGCTGCACAATCAGTTCTGCTAGCCCTTAACGCAAAAAATTAGTGTTGATGACACTGTTGCTTCAACCAATCAGATTTTGAGTTGGCGACATCCAAAGCCTTCTGGCTGGCTGCAGCAACTTCAGTGTATTCACACCCTCTGATTGGATAGTCAGAGAGTGGAATAGTGTACTAATGAGGAGAAGCGTACTAGCGAGCTGCGAAGAGAAATATAGTTATGTTTGTTCAATATCGGTTTTGTCAACCCACAATGGCTGCAGGAGGAGAAGAAACGGATTTAGTTGCTAATACATTGTTAAAGCTATTTTTTGGATTTCTGTTTTGAAGAAAGTTTTGAAGAAAAGCTGGACATAGTAAAGAAAGGTCAGTTAACTCCTAAACTAGCAAACCTGTCACAACCAGGAAAAGGATCTGTCCTATATTTTCAAGCCACGAACTACGAGCGGTACCCCCGGCTCACAGGCTTCGAGGTACACTGCAAATTGTATTGCTGGGAGTGCTTGTTATTTGCCACTGATCAACATGGTGTTTGGAGCCAAACTGGGTTTAACTTGCCTAACGAAGACAGCAAGGAGACACCAGAGCACCGCCGGACACTTAAAAGCAACGGTGCAATCCAAAACTTTGGGGGAAACCAGAGTGAAACTACAGCTGAGCAAGCAACGCAGCACAGCTCGCGCTGGCCCTGCGTTATGTAACGGGCACAGGTGTCAAGGAGCGGTTTATCGGATCGGAAGATATTACCAGTGGGAAACGAGCCGATGACATTGCAGGTCTTGTTATCCAAATTTTGGTGGAAAATGAACGTCTTGGCAAAGCTGAGGCGGTATTTTGACGGCACAGTGGTCATGTCCTCTGGATTAAACGGAGCGCAAGCTAAAATTAAAGAGACAGCAACTGGACCCATTTGCACTGACCTTCCCCGTCTCCGCTACTTCTGTCAAGCGAACATTTACAGCCCTGAAGCAAATTAAAGCTTATGCCAGAAATACAACAGGGCAGGTTTGACTTTCAGCATTAGCTTTGATGGCGATAGAAAAAGTCTTCTTGATGGAGCTGAAGCGCACGGATAATCTTTACCACAGGGTAATCAAACTCTTTTTGGGGAAAGAAAGGAGGATGGAATTTGTGCACATATAATCCACAATTTTGGTAAGTAAAGTGTTTTTTTTTCTGAAATAATTGTTGCTGGTTTGTGTGTTGCAGTTGTAGCACATGTGCACTCTGGGTTTGTTTCCCTAGCAATTATTGTGGCTACACGAGTTATCTCTGCACTGTAACAGCTCTCTGTACTGCATTTCTGCATTATGTTTTTTATAGGCATAAAAGAGTTATTGAAAGGTGTGTTGATAAATGGAGCACTACTGAAGGCATAGGTGTGATGACCAGATCATACCAGATCAGTCGATGCCCAGGTGAAGAACGAACAAATAGAGAAGTACAGAGAAGGCCAGAGGGAGCTGGTTTTTGTTTCTGTACACCTAGAAAAGGCATGTGACAAGGTGCCAAGAGAGGAACTCTCGTATTGTATGAGGAAATCTGGAGTGGCCGAGAAGTATGTTATACTGGTGCAGGACATGTATGCTAGCTGTAAGACGGTGGTGCGGTGTGCTGGAGGGGTAACAGAGAAGTTCAAGGTGGAGGTGGGACTCCATCAGGAATCAGCACTGAGTCCCCTCTTGTTTGCTGTGGTGATGGACAAGCAGACAGACGAGATTCGACAGGAATCGCCATAGCCCACGTTTGCAGATGACATTGTGATCTGTAATGAGAGCAGAGAAGAGGTTGAGGAAAATCTCGAGAGGTGGAGGTATGCGCTGGAAAGTAAAGGAATGAAGGTTAGTTGCAGTAAGACAGAGTATATGTGTGTAAATGAGAGGAACTCAGCTGGAACGGTGAGGCTACAGGAAGTGGAGATCAAGAAGTTGGAGGATTTCAGGTACTTGGGGTCAACAGTCCAGAGCAATGGAGTGTGGAAAAGAGATGAAGAGACGGGTTCAAGCAGGTTGGAATGTGTGCAGAAAAGTGTCAGGGGTACTAAGTGACAGAAGACTATCAGCCAGAATGAAAGGAAAGGTGGTGAGACCAGCGATGCTGTATGGACTAGAAACTGTTACAATGACGAAATAACAGGAATAAATGGAAATAATGTGAATATACTAAGGTTCTCTTTGGGAGTGACCAGGATGGATAGGATCAGGAATGAGTCTATCAGAGGAACAGCACATGTTAGACAATTTGGAGAGAAGGTCAGAGAAGCCAGACTGAGATGGTTGGGTTATGTACAAAGGAGGGATAGCGAATATATTGGTAGATGGATGCTGGAATTGGAGCTGCCAGGGAGGAAGTCTCGAGGAAGACCAAAAAGAAGATTTATGGAAGTAGTGAGAGAGGACATGAAGGTAGTTTGCGTGAGAGAGGATGATACAGAGAATAGGGTTAGATGGAGGTGGTTGATTTGCTGTAGCGCCCCCTGAAGGGAAAAGCTGAAAAAAAAGAAAAAGAAATTCCCGATACTCCTGGCATCGACAGACAAAACAGAAATTGAGAATAGAAATAACCAAACAATCCAAAAATATTAACTAATAACAGTCTTACTGTACGTTCGACTGTTACCTTGAACTGTTACCACCACCTGATCAGCTTCAGTGGCAGGAAGCACAGCTCAACAGACATCCTGAACCTGTGCCTCAGCGATCAAACCCGTTGAACTGCAGCTCCATCGCACTCAGCTTCTTTTGAAGCTTATCACAAGTGTCCCTCAGAATAACATTTTTTTTTTTCAAGTCGACAAAAGTCTAGAGACGTTTTCAAACTCTCAATCTCCGCTGTGCTCTACTGAACCGCACCGTCCATCTTGTCCACTCTTTCATTTATCTTCCCTTTGACAGCAAAGATGATCATGTTCTGCAGTTCATATAAGGTTGGCTGTTCATCTGTTAGTTCCCGTTAACCTCACTTCGTGTCCTTCTTTGTTGTAGTTGGAGAGGAGCAACATTCCCCCCCAAGCGAGCGTATGAACGCGCCTCCTCAGTTAACGGGGGATGCTGGAGCCTATCCCAGCTGTCATCAGGCGATGACCACTCAACAACATGCATTGAGTCATTGAAAAGAAAAAAAGGTAAGGCATCAGCGTCATTTGAACTGTTTTTTTCTGCTTGGATTCCGATAACGGGAAGTGACGTGTCACCCCCAGGGAATTGGTCTTCCGTTTTTATTAACAAATATGTCGTAGCAGGTCATGGATGTTGATGCTTGTTTTCTGTGTGATTTTGGGGTTGCTGGGAATGGTGTGGGTGTGGTTTGGGGTTCAATGAATTCTGTTTTTTTTTTTTTTAACCTGTAATTGAATTGGAACAGTTAGTTATATTACAGGTTCGTGTAACGTGGCCTGGCTGTGGCCAAAAACAGCTATTGCTCACTTGTTACTAAGACACTTATAGTTTTATCACTGCTTACTAAGACACTTTATAGTTTCACTGAAACACTTTATAGTTTATAGTTTATTTTTATTTCTAATTCTGCCTCTCTTTTATTATTTATTACTGTTATATTTTCTGTAACTCTGGCACTGCAATTTCCTTCGGGATTAATAAAGTTGTTCTTATTCTTATTCTTATTCTTATCATCAACCAAAACACACATCAACTAAAACACTACAATGTGCACAACAAATCTGTTTGAATTAACATATATAGATATATAAACATATATATTTTCCTCTACAGGTGTGTCGGGTTACAGCTCTTATTTTGAAATCCAAAGGAAACAGACGGAATTTGCGTATTTCCGTTTCGAAGCGGAAACGACAAGACGGGGGTAAAGTTTTAAATCCTCGCGTGGTTACACATCCGGTCGTTACGTTGCTGTGATTTTGATTCATTATCTGAGAATGTGCTTTTTTTTTGTCCGTTAAACAAACCTGTAAATTCGATTGAAAAATTTACCAATTTTGTTGTTTTAAAAGTTTAACATACACGAAAATATGTATTTGTATGTAAGTCCGTGTTTGGGTCGGGAGAGAACGCGCGATTGGTTGGTTTTATTGTGAAAGGACCCACATCCGGTTTGCCTCCGGCTCACGTCACGCAACTTGACGCACCGGGGGTCTCATGGCAGCGGCTTCCCGTTCGGAGCGCGAAATCCCGCCGTGAACTTTTCCCGTGACCCGGGACCCCACGCCGCGGACCCCCCCCCCTCCTCAGCCGCCGCTCTTCCTCAACCTCTTCGGTTCTCCGGTTCTCCGAGCGTCTTCCGGCGGCTCGTCTCGCCGCCGTCGGCGGCCACACCCTCCTGGACGAGGCGCCCCGGCCCCCCCTCTCCCTCCGACCCCCCACCGAGATCGCGGGATGCCCCTTCCGGCGTGCACTCGCTGGGTTCCGGCGTCCTGAGACGGCGACCGGAGACCTCCAGCAGCGGCGCGCGCTCGCCGGAAACCGCCGCCGCCGCCGCCGCCACTTCCGGCGGCCTCCACTCGACGTGGAGGGACGGGGGTGGGGGCGATGCCGGCGTTGGGGGGCTGGTCCGCCGTGGCCTCGCGGCGCCACTTCCGGCGACCCATGAACGCACCACCGGCGCAGGACTCTGATTGGATACTGGTATTATAATCCAGACTTTACTAGTGGATTGTTTTTTTTTTTTTTTTTTTTTTGTTTTTTTTTTTTGGTGGATATTTTTTGTCTGTTTCCCCGGAAGGAGCCATGATACCTGACAGGAAGTAAGCACGGAGAAGGTCATGATGGCGAGCGGCGGCTCCGGGAAGTCCGGCGACGGCTCGGGGAGCCCCGGCGGCGGCGGCCTGCAGCAGAGGAAGCGCCTGTCGTCCGTTTGTGACGCCTGCAAGAGCAAGATGCAGCTGGTGGCCGACCTGCTGCTGCTGTCCAGCGAGACGCGGCCCGTCATGGCAGCGGACGGCGGCGGCGCGGCGGTGGCCGACACCTTCGAGCAGTGTCGCGACACGGCCATCGGCCGCACCAAGGAGCTGAACATCCTCACCCATGACATCCAGAGCCAGCTCAATATGGGCCGCTTCGCCGAGGTCGGCGATCGTCTGCAAGAGATGGCGCGTCTGGTGGTGTCCCTCACAGAGTGCTCCGCCCACGCCGCTTACCTGGCGGCCGTCGAGACAGCGGGCTCAGCTCCATGCCAGCCGGGTTTGGTCGACCGCTACAAGGTGACGCGGTGCCGGCACGAGGTGGAGCAGAGCTGCGGCGTGCTGAGGCAGACGCCGCTCGCCGAGCTGACTCCGCCCCTTCTGTTGGAGCTGTCACAGAACATCTCGGCGAGCCTGCGCGCGCTCACCGAGGCGTCGTCGCTCGCAAGCGAGCGTTCACGTGACCGCTTCGCCCGCGAGCAATTCAAGCTGAGCGTGAAGAGCATGAGCACCAGCGGCACGGCGTTTCTCGCGTGCGTCAAGGAGGTGAAAACGGCGCCCAGCGAGCTGACGCGGTCGCGCTGCGTGCTCTTCGGCGCCGCCCTGCTGCAGGCCGTGGCAGCGCTGGTGGGGTTTGCCACCGAGCCACAATTCTTGGGCCGCGCGGCCAGCGTGTCGCCCGAGGGCAAGAGCGTGCAGACGGCGGTGCTGGGCGGCGCCATGAGCGTGGTGTCGGCGTGCGTGCTGCTCACGCAGGGGCTCCGCGATGTGGCGCAGCACCCTGAGGGCGGCGCCAAAATGGCCGACTACCGCGAGCGGCTGCGCAGCTCGGCGTGCGCCGTGTCCGACGGCTGCACGTTGCTCACGCAGGCGCTCCGCCAGCGCTCCTCGCCGCGGACGCTGCCGCCCGTCAACTCGCATCCTGTGAATTAGCCACGCCGTTTTTGGGGGTGGCGGATGGCGGTCGGACACAAAAAGAGAGAGAGGGTGGGATCGATCCGTTGCCACTCCGGGAAGGGGTGTAAGGATTGATCCATCAATTCTGAGGGGTTGAGATCAATCGATCAGTTCTGAGGGGTCGGGATCAATCAGTCACTTCCTAAGGTATTAAAATCAATCAATCGATCCTGAGGGGAGGGGTTGATGTCAATTGGTCATGCCCTGAGGGGTCGGGAGCGATCAATCGCTTCTGAGGGTTCAGATCAATTGGTCGTTACTTGAGGAGAGGGGACGATCGATTACTTCGAGATCGATCGATCGCTTCCCAGGGGGAAGGGGTCCCGACCAATCAAGTGATCGCTTCCTGAACAGACGGGTCGGGATCGCTCAATCGATCCCAAGGGTCAGGGTCCGAATTGATGGATCGCTCCCCTAATGAAAGGTTGGGATCGAGCGTCGTGACCGGGGACGCGAAAATCAATCTCACTCATTGATCGCCCGAATCTCCATTTCCAAATAAAAGCCCTGCTGGAGAATCCATGGCTGATTATTGATCGCGGGAATCCTGCAGGGCTGTCGCGCTGGATGCGACCGCTCAGGTTTACCTCAGCCTCACGCCTCCGTCACGGTGTGTTTGTGGGGGGGCTTATTGTGTATCCAATGTGTGTGTGCGTGTGTGTGCGTGTGTGTGTGTGTGCGCGGCACTCCTATCTAGTGCCTCCATAGTATTTCCATGTTGGACCTGCATGTAAACGCAGTATTTATTACTCCATTAAACGGATGTTTCTCACACACAGCCTGCTTCTTCCCGGGTCCCGCCGTGGAACCCGATGGGAAACGTGACGGGGAATGTCCAAACATTAATAACAGTTTGATTTCAAAAGGATTCCTTTGAGTAATAATTGTGTTATTATGCTGTTATTACACTCCCTTTACACAGTTTATTGCTTCAATTTGTACTTATTAGGATGTAGTAGTAGTGGAGGTAGTACTACTGTACTAGTATACAACCAACAGCTCACAGTACTATGTAGTTTACAGTAGTTAGTGTGTAGTGCGTTGTTCGTTAATGACCTGGGGTGTTGCCTAGCAACAGACTGATCTCACTGACATCCTGATGGGGGGCACCTGGAAACACACACACACACATAGAGGGGGCATTGACAAAACACACACATACATGGGACATGCTCACTAATATACATAGAGGGACACACAACTCGCACAACGCAACACACAAAGACATGAATCCACATCCGCTAACACACACACACACACACACACACACACAGGGGACACGCATAATAAAACACAGGAACGCATACACAAAATTACACACACACACGTACGCAGAGGGGGCATGGACAAAACTCACACAGTGACTTGCTCAATAACACACACACAGAGACACATTAACACACATAGGGACACACACACACTAAAACAGGGACACACAGAGGGAGACAAATACATACGTTCAATTACACACACACGCACAGGGGTCACACGATAACACACAGAGGGACACAGTAACACACACTAAAACACAGGGACACACACACACATACAGTGGGGCACATTCACACACATAGGGACACACACACATACACACAGGTACATGTACACAAAATTCCACACCAAGAAAATCACACATAGCTGACAAACACTGAGGGATATGATGTGTTTGTTGCCATGGTGACCAGGTGTGGCAGTCCTGCTGACCCCGATCAGTTATGTAGTGTGTGTGTGTGTGTGTGTGTGTGTGGGGGGGGGGGGTATCTGCCCCCCAAACAGGAAGTGAGTTTGGCTGCTATCAGGCGTGGCTTCCTGCTGTAGGAGGACCCGCCCACTTCCTGCACGAGGAGATCACGTCTTCATGAGGTCACACTCCTGAGTGTGTGTGTGGGTTTTTGTGTATGTGTATGTGTGTGTGTCTATATGTGTGTGTGTATCTGTGTCTATGTGTGTTTGTCTCTATGTGTGTGTCTATGTACGCGTGCTGCTTTTTATATGTGTGTCTCTGTGTATGTGTGCAAGTGTATTAATGCCTGTATGTATGTGCATGTGTGTGTTTGTATATATGTGCATGTTTGTGTGTGTGTGTTTTTCTGTATGTTTGTATGTGTGTCTGTGTGTGTGTGTTTGCGCTTGCATGCCTGTATATGTGTGTGTGTACTTCTGTCTATCTCTTAATTGTGTGTTTCCGTGTTTGTGTGTCTGTATTTGCGCGTGTGTGTATCTGTGTCTATGTGTTTGTCTCTATGGGTGTGTGTGCTTGTGTGCCTGTATGTGTGTGTGTCTGTCTTTGTTTATAGCTGTGTGTTTGTGTGTCTGTATGTGTTTGCGTGTGTGTGTGTGTGTGTGTGTGTGTGTCTGTAGGTATGTGGGTTTGTGTGTGTGCTTGCATGCCTGCATGTGTGTGTGTCAGTGTGTGTACCTGTTTCTGTATGTGTCTCTTTATGTGTGTGTGTGTGTGTGTGTGTGTTTGTGTGTCTGTATGTGTTTGCGTGTGTGTGTGTGTGTGTGTGTCTGTAGGTATGTGGGTTTGTGTGTGTGTGCTTGCATGCCTGCATGTGTGTGTGTCAGTGTGTGTATGTGTGTACCTGTTTCTGTATGTGTCTCTTTATGTGTGTGTGTGTGTGTGTGTAATGTGATCACTGATAGCTGATCTCCTCTCAATAATTGACAGGATGATCAGGTGATCTTTGATTATTAATCAGGAGTGTGTTTGTTTGTTTCCTCCACTTTAACACTCATCCTTTCATCCATCCATCCGCAGATCTGGTCCAGCTCAGGGTTCTGGAGGGGTTGGAGACCTGACTAACTGGTCACACACACATACACACACACACACACACACACACACACACACACACAAATACAGGCACACAGACGCACACTAGCTCACAAGCATACCCACGTGCAAACAGCAGAAAAACATACATTTATACAGACACACTCATACACACATATACACATAGACCAACACATAGTGTCATGTGCACACACAAACACACACCCTCTGACCCACTCACACACACGTAAACACACATACTGACCTCTGACAACACAGGTTGTCGTTTCCTGCCTCCTCATTGTTCACCTCAGAGGAAACACATCACATCCTGGTCCAGGACACACCCTGAGGGCACACACACACACACACACACACACACACACACACACACACACACACACACACACCCACACACTATGTAAATTCCTAGAGAAACAAAGAGTGAAACAGGAAGTCAGACTGAGTTTCAGAATAAGAGCATCGACAGGGCAGGAGGTGTGCGTGACCTCATCAACATCCCATAATGAGCACTTGGTGTCCCTGCTTCCCCCTCCTGCAAATATAACCCAGACCAAGGCCATGGAGGAGACCCTGCTTCTCCCAAGGGAGACCTGCTTCCCCAGGAGACCCCTACATCCCCCTGGGGACCCCTGCTTCCCCCCAGAGACCCCTTTTTTCCACTCTGGGTACCCTGCTTCCCCCGGAGACCCCTGCTTCCCCCTGGGAAGCCCTACTTCCCCCTGGAGACTCCTGCTTCCCCCTGGAGACCCCTGTTTCCCCCCCGGAGACCCCTGGTTCACCCTGAGGACCCCTGCTTCCCCCCAGAGACCCATGCTTCCCCCCCTAGGGACCCCTGTCTCCCCCTGGAGACCCCTGCTTCCCCCCGGAGACCCCTTTTTTCCACTCTGGGTACCCTGCTTCCCCCGGAGACCCCTGTTTCCCCCTGGGGAGCCCTACTTCCCCCTGGAGACCCCTGCTTCCCCCGGAGACCCCTGTTTCCCCCCGGGGAGCCCTACTTCCCCCTGGAGACCCCTGCTTCCCCCTGGAGACCCATGCTCCCCCCCCTGGGGACCCCTGTCTCCACCTGGAGACCCCTGCTTCCCCCTGGAGACCCCTGCTTTCCCCCTGGGGAGCCCTTCTTCCCCCTCGAGACCCCTGTTTCCCCTTGGGAGCCCTGCTTCCCCCCGGAGACCCCTTTTTTCCACTCTGGGTACCCTGCTTCCCCCGGAGACCCCTGTTTCCCCCCGGGGAGCCCTACTTCCCCCTGGAGACCCCTGCTTCCCCCTGGAGACCCCTGTTTCCCCCCCGGAGACCCCTGGTTTCCCCTGGCTTCCCCCCAGAGACCCCTGCTTCCCCCCCTGGGGACCCCTGTCTCCCCCTGGAGACCCCTGCTTCCCCCTGGAGACCCCCGCTTTCCCCCCCCTGGGGACCCCTGCTTTCCCCCCTGGGGAGCCCTTCTCCCCCCTCGAGACCCCTGTTTCCCCTTGGGAGCCCTGCTTCCCTTCGCTTCCCTTCGAGCCCTCTACTTCCCCCTGGAGTCCTGTACTTTCCTTTAGCCCCGGAGATCCAAACCCATCATTAATCAGTAATCAATCAATAACCAATCAATAATAAGTCGTCAGACAAGAGGCAGATTTCAACACCTTTGTTTATTGATCAGTACAAAAGACATTTTGGGACAGAGGGGAGCAGGGGGGGGGAGTAGATGGAAGGGGGAGCAGGTGGAGGGAAAGCAGGGGGAGTTGGTGCACAGTGATGGAGGAAGGATGGGAAGGAGTGGAGGGGGGGGGGCAGGTTGAGGTGTTGCTGGTGAAGGGGGGAGCAGCGGGGGGAGTAATAACTAAATAAATAGATATAAAATATAAATCTGATCTGCGGGTTGGAACAAACCGCAGCCTCCGAAAAAGGACCAGCTCATTCGGGGGGTAAGTGGGGGGGGGGCAAGAAGAAGGGGTGGGGGGGCGAGGAGGGTCTGATGGAGGTGTTTCTTCTCGACCTGGTTCCCAACTGGGGAACTCCTAGGTTCCCTGCGGGAGCCCCATCCCCATGGCAACCACACCAGGTCGCCACCGGCATCCAATCAGCTGAGGGCAGGAGGGCGATTCCAGGACCCTTGTTTTTGACATTTCACAAGTATATATATATTCGTATTTTTGTATCTTAGCATTTCTCGCATGTTTTGGGTTTGTTGTTTTTGAGCAGCTTCAGGACCACGTGTCCGGGACCCTTGCTCTGGAGATATTTCAAGGTATATGCAATCTGTAAATATAAATGTATATAATTACATACATTTGTGTATATTAGCATTTTTAGCATGTTTCGCAAAAGATTCCCGCTGAAATCCGGGATATTATGGTTTGTAGTTGTCGAGCCCCAAAGGTTCCAGGACCTTTGGCTCGGCCACTGGGTGGTGCCCACAACGTTCTTCACGAGAAGATCTCAAACCCGATAAGAGGATTCCACACACTCGAACATGGTCCTGGAAGCGTGGTCCACAGAATGCTACTCCTGGTTCTGCAGCAACCTGAAGGATCAGATCCTGGAACCGTCCTGTCCCGAAGAAGCAAACAGGTTGTGCATTTTTTTTATCCAGAACATTCTGGTTCTGAGGGTGGAGACCACTTTCAAGGTTCTCATCCAGGACGTTCTGCGGAAGAAACTCCTTGGTCTCCAGGAACTTCCAGGTGAGATGTGATACTGAAGGGGGCATGGTGGGAGTGGGGGGGGTAGATACAGCTCACAGATGGGATGGAAGGGGTGGTTCCCCCTCAAGAACACACTGAAGGTCATAGTCGGTTCTCCTTGCCAAGTCTCAGAGAGAAAAGATGGTGGACCAGAAGCTCAGAGATGCAAAGTCCTGAGGAGGGGGTTCTGTAGGATCCCCCTCCCCACCGGCACTCCAGAACCTATAGCTCCATCTTGTGGATCACAGGGATGGGCAGGACCTGGTGGATGCGGGCCTGCTCCGAGTCCACCTCCAGGCGGATCCAGTCGGGCCGGAAGGAACCCTTGAAGCCCACGAAGGTCACCTTGTCTGAGGGGTTGAACAACACAGACTAGTGTCACACTCCTGGACAGCAGGGGGCACCGCGAGAACACTTGCAGGAACCTCAGAGGCCCCAATGCTAGACCCTGAGGACTCCTCAGTGAGTCCTTTTTAGAAGAGACACTGAGGTCCTGGAGAACCTGAAGGTCCAAGCGGGTCTGCTTGTGGAGGCCAAAGAAGCGCCCATCTGGTTCCTGATTTTTGAAGGACTGTTCAGCAGGTTCTGCGACAAACTTCAAGCAAGGAACCTTTGGGAACTAATTGGTTCCACGAAATGAGAATACCTGGAAGTTCAGGTGGAAAGCAGAGCTGAAAGGTAAACATACTGGTTGATGTTTTTCAGAGAGCACCTGACTTTGCTAAGGAACCAGTAAATCCAAATGTTCTGAATGCAGTCAGTCATTTGGGGACGGTTCTGTCCTAACCCCTATTTAGAAATCGGTACAGGGCCGGATTTGGTTCAATGTTTATCAAAAAACTTATTGAGATGAACTTGTTGTACATATTGACCCTGAAACTAACAAAGCTTTTAAATGATTGCCTATTAAAACAATATCAAACATTAAATAAATTAAAAATCAGTTGCGACAATTTGCAGTATTTCCAGGGTAATTTCTATTGAAAATATTTTTCCACAGTGGAAAAAGGAAATCCAACATGCAAGAAATGTGTAGCAAGAAAGTTTTCTGCTCTCTGACGCTCTCTAGTCTAATCCAGAAACTTGAACTGACAAAGCTTACACGTTCTTGCCTATAAACAATATTAAACTTAAAATACAAGAAAAATCTGTTTCATTTATTTCTTACGGTTCTATAAATAACATTCTCATCCCGAGGTGTCAACTACCTGATGAATGGTCTAGCTTCCCTCAACGTCACATACCATTTTTTGGCATTTTTCAACGGACCTGGAGAAGCGTCTTAATTTTTTCCTGATTTGACAACACATTCCCCATGCGTCACATCCACTTTCTTGTCGGATGTTGCATCAGTGGAGAAATGCGAAGTGTCACCGCTCTCTCCACGAAGACATACTCTGCCTCCCTTGCCTCTTGAAATCCCCTGATTCAGAGTCTACCTTTCATTTAGCCATTTTTGGGAGAGGGGTAGCTGAGTTGACACCAGGTGACTCAGCAAGGCCAGCATTTGCCAGCACTGGATTGATGAGCCACAGCATCAGAGTGCATTATGGGACTTGTGGTATTAATGGTACCTGCAGGCTAGCTCTAATAGTAATCAAATATTATCCCGCAGGCCAAAGATAGTCCTCCCTCGAGGGGTACTAGCTGCAGGAGGGAGGTTGCCCGGCAGTTCCTACCTTTCAGCTTAATGCTCCCGTCTGTTCCCAGAAGCTCTAGGACTTTTGTCCAACCCCCTCTTGTGGGCAGGCGCCCCTTGGACGTCAGCAGGACCACAGACCTGCGGAGAACCCGCTGTCAGACCAGGAAGTGGATCTACTAGCAAACAGGAAGTAATGGTGACCCCACCCGTCTCCGAGGCCGCCCACGTAGCTGCTGATCTGGGTGGGGACGCCCTGCAGGACGGAGCTCCTGAAGCTCTTGGTCTCCAGCAGGCGCCCGTCCTGGCCATCAATTACTGTTAGGTGCACGCCGTCGCTCACCTGGTACGACTTCCTGCCATTCACCTGCAGCCAATCATACAGCAGGAAGGAGATTCTGAGAGTGGCGCCTTCTATTGGCCCCTGTACCTGGTTCTGGAGGACCAGGCTGAGTCTCACTGTGGTCCATCCTCTTATGAGGACAGAGTATACCTGGACTTACACCCTTCAGGTCTCCTTGGACTCAGCGTTGTCCTTGAACTGATTGTCCTTGTATAAGGTCAGGGTATCCTGACAGTGTCCTCATATGAGGACACTGTCACAGGACTGAATGTCCTCTAAAGACACAATGTCTTTGGACTTCAACCCCCCAGATGTCTTGGCCCTGGACAACAACCGGCCCGGTGTCTCTGAACTGCGTGTCCTCCTACGTCGTCTTGAATGTTCTCAAGTGAGAAAACACAGTCCAGTGATTTTCTGTCCCGGCCTCTAATTGTCCTTGGACTCAGAGTACGAAGACACAGCGCCCCTTCACTTACACTCCCCCAAGTGTCCCTGAATTGGATGTCCTCAAATGAGGAACGACTTTCCCTGGCCCTTATGTCCTCAGGTCAGGGCAGCGTCCCTGGACGAGGACCAGACAGGTGTTCCTGGACTAAATGTCCTGGTGTGAAGCCAAGGTGAGTTCAGGTGAGGACAGCACTGACCTCAGTGAAGGCGAAGTCCTCCTTGATGTGGAAGAAGCGGGCATTGTATGACTCCAGGCGAACCTCCAGGAAGTGCTCCGACCAGTGCTGGACCACACACACACACACACACACACACACACACTAATGTAATCCAGGTGAACAATCTGAACGTTACATACAGGAACCTGAGACATCACACACACACACACACACTCAAAGAAATCAGAATAACACACCCATACATATATACATACACACACTTTCTCACACAAACACAGATTCGCTGTCTCTCTCTTTCACACACACACATACACACACACCAGCTGTGCGTCGGGTATCTTGGGGGGCATCGGCACGTGCACGGTGGGTGTGCGTGCGTGGCGCGGGTAGGCGGAGCCTCTGCAGTCGCTGGGGGGGCTCCCGGGGGGGACCAAGGCCGAGATCTTCACCCGCTCACAGCCCTGGAGCGAGCAGAAGGAGAAGGCATCTCTGGGGGTTTGGGCCTGGATCTTCAGGAAGAGGAGGCTGGCACAAACACACACACACACACACACACACACACACACACAAATACATCACATTTTTCCTGGCTGTGGGTATCTGCGCAAGTGTGGGGGTGTTTGATAGAAAGTTGCTGTGTATCTTTATGTGTTAATCTGTGCGTTTGTGTCCACGTGTGTATATATATTTGTGAGTATATCTATGTGTGTGTGTGTGTGTGTGTGTGTGTGTGCGCACGGGCACATCTGAGTGTTTTTATGCTTTTATCTGTGCGTATGTATGTATATTTGTGAGTATATCTGTGTGTGTGTTAGTTTGTATCTGAGTATGTATGTGTTTGTATCTGAGTGTTTGTATGTTTTCATATGTGTGTGTGTGTGTGTGTGTGTGTGTGTGTGTGTGTGTTTTTGTATCTGAGTGTTTGTATGTTTTCATATGTGTGTGTGTGTGTGTGTGTTTTTGTATCTGAGTGTTTGTATGTTTTCATATGTGTGTGTGTGTGTGTGTGTGTGTGTGTGTGTGTGTGTTTTTGTATCTGAGTGTTTGTATGTTTTCATATGTGTGTGTGTGTGTGTGTGTGTGTTTTTGTATCTGAGTGTTTGTAT
This sequence comes from Fistularia commersonii, assembly GCF_037954325.1. Lineage (NCBI taxonomy): Eukaryota > Metazoa > Chordata > Actinopteri > Syngnathiformes > Fistulariidae > Fistularia > Fistularia commersonii. The sequence goes on along the minus strand of NC_141292.1, from coordinate 18,293,551 downwards.
GTTCTTATCTATGTGTGTGTGTGTGTGTGTGTGCCTGTGTATGTGCTTTTAACTGTGTGTGTGTGTGTGTGTGTGGGTGTTTGAATGTTTTTATCAGTGTGTATGTACTGTATATATATTTGTGAGTATATCGTGTGTGTGTGTGCCTGTTTGTATCTACGTGCTTGTTTGTTTTTATCTGTGTGTGTGTGTGTGTGTTTTTGTATCTGAGTGTTTGTATGTTTTCATATGTGTGTGTGTGTGTGTGTGTGTTTCTGTATCTGAGTGTTTGTATGTTCTTATCCATGTGTGTGTGTGTGTGTGTGTGTGTGTGTGTGTGTTTGTGTATGTGCTTTTAACTGTGTGTGTGTGTGTGTGGGTGTTTGAATGTTTTTATCTGTGTGTATGCACTGTATATATATTTGTGAGTATATCGGTGTGTGTGTGTGTGTGCCTGTTTGTATCTACGTGTTTGTTTGTTTTTATCTGTGTGTGTGTGTGTGTGTGTGTGTGTGTGTGTGTGTTTGTGTGTACCCGGTGTCCTCTTCCCAGTAGTAGAACCTCTTGGAGGTCCCCTCCTGCTGCACCTGGTCCTTCTGGAAGGTTCTCATGAAGACCCCAGTCTTGTGCGTCTTCTTGGTCAGACGGTTGTGAACGTCAGAGATGATTGTCAGGGATGTTCCCGAGGGGTAACACAAGCCCACACTGATCCAGTCCCCCCTGCACACACACACACACACACACACACACACACACACACACACACACACACACAGCAGTTTTCTGCATCTGAAACCAACAGATCTGATGGGTTGGATCAATCAGATCGGCTTGCTAATCGAGCCACCTTTGAATTGGGTATGGATTGTGATAAACACTATTATTGATTGTCGATTGATTGATGGTTATTGATCCCCATGGGTGAGCGCTCATGAGGCGACAGTGTAAGTTTGGCCACTAGAGGGCGGTGCAGGGTCATCTGCGGCTACCTGTGCTTGTCATCCATTTGAGCCCTATTTTTCATTTTATTTTAAAAATCAAACCCAATCCAATTCCTGTTTTAAGGTTTCACATGATTCCAGCACAATCAATTAATTAATAAATTGATATTTTGTTCATTAATAAAAACACGGCGCATGTCCGCTCACTGCCTTGAGTATTCGATGCCACTAAATGCTGCTTTATTTTGAAAAATCAAATCTAACATTCTCTGCCCGTCTTGTTAAAATCTATGTATTGGCAACCGGACTTGAACTTCTTCACTTGAACACTTTTCTCATCCGAGAGGCTTCTTCAGTTCTCACAATCCTCAGTGCAAGTCACAGCATCCACCACATTCTCGATCTTGTGTTTTGGCCTTGGTGAGCACCAGTTTTCGCCTCAGGGTGTTGTGGGGTTTGAAATGTACCGGTATATACAAGAAATGTTTTAAAAGGATTCACCATGACCTGGATGACTGACAAAATCAAACATTTTTGTAATTGCCCCCAGGGCGCAATGAAAGTTTTTTGAATTGAAACATAGGGCACATCCACTTCCTGCCACTCAGTTATATTTAATTTTAAAAGTCAAAAGCAGGATATGTCCACTTCCTGTACTTGTGTATTTGATGCCACTTTATTCTACATAATTTTGAAAATCTAGCGTGGTGAACATCCGCTTCCCGCCTTCATATCTCATTCGATTCCACGGTGTTTTATTTTGAAAACCGAACACGCCTACGTCCTGACGTTTGTATATTTGATGCCACTAAATTCTATTCTATTTTGCAAAGCAAACACAGGACAACTTCACTTCCTGCCTTTGTTTTTCATTCAGGGCCACTGTGTTCAATTTTGAGACGGGTATGCCTACTTCCTGTCTTATATCATTCGCTTCCGCTGTTTTCTGTTTCATTCTGAAAATCTGAAAAGCATATGCTGTAATGGGACCCACTTGTTGAAGTTGATGATCCAGATGGTGACCTCTGCAGGTGCAGGCTGGTCCCAGTGGAGGGTGTAGCTCTTGGCGAGGGCCACCACCGGCTGGAACTGCTGGTAGTGCTTCTTTTTGCCCAGGGCGCCCTCCAGGGTGAGGGGCCGATCGGGGTACTCGTCCCGGACTATGTGCAGGGTCAGGTTGGCCGGGTTCCTGATCTGGATGTAGATCTGAGCGGCAGGAGGCAGGTTAGCGGGATAGTAGGTTAGCGACGGAGGGGGGTAGTAGAGCGCGAGGTTCTGCCCACCTGGGCGTAGCGTCCACTGCAGATGGCAGCCCTCCAGTCGGGCACGTCGATGCAGGCGGGGTGGCGCAAGAGCCAGTTGTCCTCCTTGACCAGGAAGCAGCCAGGGTACTGGCTGACGGAACCGTCCACATCGTGGAAGATGGTGGTCTTGTCTCCATCCATCTGCATGCGGCTAAACCAGGGCCCAGGCTCTCCGAAGAACACCCGTGACGTGATCTGGGGACGACCCCGCCCTCCGTCAGGTGAACTCCGGGCCGCACAGCCATTGGAACCAGGTGACTTCCAGGCCCCACCTTCATCAGGGTCAAGGGAACGTCCAAGTCCCACCCCAAGCTGAGTCAGGGACCTCCAAGTACCGCCCCCCTCACTCAGATGACCTCCGAGTCCCACCCTGTCAAGAGTTATGTGACCTCCAAGCCCCCCGCCCGAGTCAGCTGACCTCCAAGTCCAGCCCCCATCAAGAATCAGTTATATAAGAAGACTGCCCGTGGACATGTCGGAGATGATATCTAATCAACCTCCAAACTGGCAATGGAGATCTCGGAGGAGTTGGAAGAGTCCCGCATGGAAAGTGTGGAGGGAGTTATTTCAAAGATAAAAGAAACATCTAAGATTCTTACATACCGCTGGGCTGACAATAGGAGGGAATGTAGTTCTTCTCTGAATTCACCGAAGAAGCAGATGGTTAAAAGAAGCAGAAGCTACGTGACAAAACAGCAAGAGCAGCCGACTCCATATGAGCTGAAGAACACCGTCATCTCCGCTGTCATTGGAAAAATAAATGAAAGAGAGGACGAAACCGACAAAGCAGTTCAAGTATAACATGGCTCAGATGATTGAAGGTCTGAAAAATTCACCGGACTTTTGTCGTCAAGAAGTGATCGAACGTGATCCCGATAGCTGCCGACGCGATCTGCGTGAACTCCGCCTTCCGGAAAAAGATGTTCCCAACACCGAGGCACGAGTTCAGAGTATCTATCGAGCTGCGTTTCCCGTCACGGGTCGTAGCTGCGATCGATACGGCTCACAGAATCGGCAGAACAAGGGTCCGGTATTCATCGGGTTCTTATCTAGAACAGCCAGAGATGTTCTGTGGAAAGGCGCAAAGGCAATGGATGTATCTGAAGAACAACCATCAGAGATGCATCGTGTATTTGCAAGTGTATTTGCAGTCCCTATGTCCTCTATTGTAAGTCGCTTTGGATAAAAGCGTCCGCCAAATGCAATGTAATGTAATGTTATGTAATGTAATGAGTATCGGACCGAGCCACCCGCGATAATACAGGTTTATACAATATGCACTGGAGTGATATGGATTAGTGCAGTAACTCTTGCCAATAAAGGATGCCTAAGACGGTCCAAAGTTCATAGTTAGTGATTAATGTCAATTTCTGTTCTTTCTGTAAATGCCAGGGCAACGTGTAAAACAAAGTGTAGCAGGAATAGACATATCGCTAAGAAAATTTTAAGGGAAAATAATTAAACATGTCTCAGACAAGACTGGTAGATGGATAATTCTTCTCGTGGGAATTCAGTAACATATATGCCTCCAATAATAAACAAAACAACAAAACTGTATTTTCACAAAAAACAAAGTAGTGAGTTAATTAAATAACATCTGTAGTAGAATGGACCTCATCGCTATCTGGAGATATAAAACGCCAAGCCAAAAAATATATAGCTGGTCAAATAGATCTTAGCAATCTTGGTTAGAATTGTGGTTGATCTCCTCAGACATTAACAAAAGAGTAGAATCAGTCCTAATCCAGCCTGTGGTGTTTACAGATCACCAAGATGGTAAGATTAAGCTCAAAATGGTTTTCTCCAATAGAGAATATTGGAAATAAAACAAAATTCTATTACAAAATAAACAACTTCAAAAAGAAACCAAACATATTATTGAGAAATATTGGAGACAAGCTAACCTGACAAACAATTTTGGAAATTGCTAGGAATGAATGGAATTCAAAATTAGGAATTGGCTATAATTTATGGAAAGAGAATATCAAGCAAAGAGAGAAAATGAATCTCAAATAATTCTTAAAAATAATGAGACTATCAGAACATGTATATCCTTCTGACTTGGAATTGGGAGCTTTACAACTCAAATTGGACAAAATATACTGTATAAATAAAAAGCCAGAGGTGCCTTTAAGGTTTTTAAGGAAATTAATTTGAACATGGGGAAAAATGCTCTAAATGTTATTTTCATTTAGAAAAAAGGAACTATAAGTTAACCTCCCTTTGTAAACTTAAACGAATGAACAGATACTCGAAAACCCAGAACTTGTCTCCCAGCACGTGGCTGACTTTTATTTTAGCGTTATATACTGATAGTGATCATGGGGATAATATTGTTATATTTTTGAAAGTGATTGAAAAGGATATTGAAAGTATCGATAGACTTAATTATTTTGCGATCAAAACATTGATTTAGACAAAGTTGAAAAGTGTATAGAAAAGTGTAACGACAGTCTGAAAAATGAATTTTATAAAGCTTTTATGAAGAATTTAAGGGCCACTGGTCGCTGTATTTGAAGAAGCCGTAGGCAAAGAAGATTTACTACCAACCCTTCGTCAAGGCCTTATTAAAGTGATTCCTAAATGAAAGATGAAATGAAAAGATAAATGAAAAATAAATTGAATATTAAGAATTGGCGACCAATTATTCTTAATAAACACTGATGCCAAAATATTTGCTGTGTGCTTCGAACTCAAAGACAAACTTCAACGTTCTCACCCAACTGACAATATAATAATAGGTGGGGATTTCGATCTGGATGAATTATGAACTATCGCGTTATATATCTAGGTATTACATCCAAAACCAAGAAGGAATTCATCAAACAAATACCGGAAATTCAATTCTAACTTGCTGAAGAACGATGAGTATTGTCAAAAAAATTAGATCCTTAATTAAAGCAATTAAGTCATCTGAGGAACTTGCATCTCCGGTCAAAGAATGGGAGTTCCTGAAATTTAAAATTCGACAACACTCTGTTTTCTATAGTGCAAAACTTAAAAAAGGTCTTGACAAGAGAGAATTGGACATTATGACAACAAAACTAGCTTGGATGAGGGTGACAAACAAAAAATAATTCAATTACAATCAAGTCTGGATAACATATTTACTCATAGAGCCCGTGGTGCACTTGTTAGATCCAGAGTAAAATGGATCGAAGAAACAGAGAAAAACTCGGCATATTTATGTTGCTCGGAAAGAAGACAAGAGAAAAAAAACTCATTTAATCAACAACAAGGAAATTACAGATGAGGCTATAATATCCTCTGAAATCTTTAAATTCTATAGCCATCTATACACATCTAAATTCTCAAAAAGTGATTGTGACTCCTTTCTAACAGATATTGCTCAATATATCCCAAAAATAAACAACAACTACAAGCAAACCTGTGATAAGCATCTGACTATTGCTGAACTCGACACTGCAGTAGGTCGACTATCTCCCAACAAAGCCTCACAGGAGACGTCTATAGACACTTCTGGGTGGATATAAGGGAACTTCTCTATCAGGTTTTCTTGGAAATCTTTGAAACTTGGTCGCTTCCGATGACAACGAGACACAGAGTTATCATTTCCATCCCAGAGCCCACGAAAGATCCTCGTCTTATTGAAAACAGAAGACCCATCACTCTCAGAAATTTGGACTGTACTGTAAATTGTTTACCTACATCCTAGTTTCCCGTCTCCAATCAAGAATCTCAGACATTATTGCAGAGACGCAATCTGGCTTTCTGAAAGTAAGGTCAATTCACAATAATATAAGGCTTGTCATGGACATCATAGAATATAGAGACCTCATTCATGCTCTTCTTGGACTTTTATAAAGCCTCTGACTCGGTCGAACATCTATTTAGCAATGCTTAGCAATGCTCGAGCATTTTGGATTTGGTTTAAAATTTAGGAATGTGATCCGTGGGCTCTATGAGAATATTAATTAGCCATTTATTTTAAAAATTGCAACAATATCCAAAAGTTAGACGTGTTGGGTACAGAAATTATTACTTGCCAACTGGCAGATGACACAACTTTATTTTTCAAAAATGAATATCAAGTCCCAAATAAGCGTTGAAAAAATAAAAAAAATTCTCCGAGGCTTCAGGATTATCATTAAACTTAAAGATATGTGAATTTTTTGCACTTCATGACTCGCCACTAAAACAAATCTGCTATGTTCCTTTTAAATCAGAAATAAAAAATACTTGGGTATTTTCCTTTTTAAAGGACTCTAGTCAGAGTCGCTTTTCTCTGACTTTGATATCAACAAGATTCCTGTCAAATTTTCAGAGTTCCATAAACAAATATTATTGTACTGGAAAATGATATATGTAGACAATTTCTCACCACATGGTACAATAATACATAATACATACAATAATATATGTGCTGCATCGCAACAAATCTCTATTTTACAAGGAATCGTTTGAGAAAGGTATACGGTCGATAATTGACTTGATGGATGACAATGGCGGTCTTTTAGACTATGAACAATTCGGCTTTAACCCTCCCGTATTAAAGTTCATAAAGTTACGTAACGCACTACCTCGACAATTTGTATTCCTGACCAAAAATATAAAGACGCACCAAACCATACAACCACAGTTACTCCAGGGAATCTCAATTCTGAATAGAAAATTCAGCAACTCCTTTTCTTAGGAAATGTTTTACAGAAAACTTATTCCCTGGATGTCAAAACAAAAATAATATTTTAGATAAAGTTGATAAGGAATCCATTGCCAGGCTATGAACTATGTATCTGACTCACTTCAAAATTATGAATGACATCGACCCATCTAGGGAATTATTGAGGGTACGCTTTAATTTTGAAGATAATATTTGTACCTTTTGTGAGGACAACATTGAAACCACGGACCATATATTTTTCTCATGCCAAAAAGTACAGGGCTTTTGGGCAAAAACTCAAAAATGGGTTAAAGACAAATTTCCATCATCACCAATTTCCTTCTCAAGAGATGATATAACATTTGGTTTACTATTAAGCAACAAAAGAGAGGAACTCTGTGTCAATGTTATTTTAGACCTGGCCAAGTTCTTCATTCACAAAAATAGAATGCAAAAGTGTTCTCCCTATCTTACGTTCATTATAAACGATTTTGAATTACACAAAAAAAGCCTTAAAACTTATGGAAAAATCCCAAAACCAAAAAATAGTTTGATGTCTGAGATTCCTTGTGAACCACCAAGTTAAATACATATTGTATTCCCCTTGCAATTTATTCATGTTTTTTTTTTTAATTTATTTACCTATTTATTTATTTATTTATCTGTTTTCCTTTATTTTCTTTTTCTTTGAGCAAACATTTCTCACAAACCTTTAATACTGTTAACTTGTACAGTTAAGTGATTACATACAGAACGAATGTCCTTATGTCCTCTGCTTCCTCATCCCCGGTTGATTCATTGACATCCGATTCTACCTTGCCATGTTTGTTTGTACATATGTATATCTGTTTATACTATTTATGTTCAATAAAAATAAATAAATGAAATTAAAAAAAAAGTCGCTCTCTCTCTAGGTGTGAATGACAGGGTGAATGGTTAAATGGTTTAACGTACGTGGCCCTGTGATTGACAGGTGACCCAGACTAGTTAAGCCCCGCCCCTCACCCCAATGTCTGCTGGGATTGGCGACAGCTCCAAAAAAAAAAAAAAAGTCAGGGGACCTCCAGACCCCGCCTCCTTCATTGTCAGGTGACCTCCAAGCCCCGCCTCCATCAAGACTCAGGTGACCCCCCCCCAAGCCCCGCCTTTGTTGGGATCAGCTGACCTACAAGCCCCACCCCATCAGTTAGTTGACCTCCAAGTCCCAGCCTGGCAGAAATCATGTGACCTCCAGGCCCCACCCTACCCCGGTCGGTTAACTTCCAAGCTCCCTGTCAGAGTCAGGTTACCCAGAAGCCCCGGCCACAATCAGGTGACCTCCAGGCCCTGTTCCATTGGTCAACTAACCTCCAGACCCTGCCTCCTTCATTGTCAGGTGACCTCCAAGCCCCGCCTCCACCAAGACTCAGGTGACCCCCCCCCAAGCCCCGCCTTTTGTTGGGATCAGCTGACCTACGAGCCCCACCCCCTCATCAGGTGCCCCCAAGTCCCACTCCTGTCAGAGTCAGGTGACCTCTTAGCCTCACCAGGTGACCTTGGAGGCCCTTCCCCATCAGTTAGTTAACTTCCAAGCTCCCTGTCAGAGTCAGGTTACCCATAAGCCCCGGCCACAATCAGGTGACCTCCAGGCCCTGTTCCATTGGTCAGCTAACCTTCAGGCCCTGTCCCCCTGAGTCAGGTGACCTACAAGTTAGCCCTGCTCTAGTCAGGTGACCCACCCCCAAGGAGTCGCTCCATACTCACGGGTACGCGGTCGAAGGTGACCCCGCTGACGTTGTTGTTGGGGCAGCTCTGCCAGGAGTTGTTGAGGCGGAAGCCGAGGGCACTGCTGTGCCGCCCCCCCAGGGGCGAGAACTTCCGGAACGTGCAGTTGTGGACGTTGATGGGCCCATCATAGATTTGGACCCCCCGGATAGGGAAGTCCCTTGGGGGTCAGGAGGTCAGAAGTAAATCCCAGGCGTCCAAATGACGCTCCTCACCAACTGAACAGAGGCGGGCGGGCTTACACAGCGCGGGGGAGCGTCCTGGCGGCGAGGTCGGCCCCTCCCACCCCCCAGGCCGTGTGGTCAGGGAGGGGCATTCCATGGTTGGAGCTCTCGCCCACGAACAGGGAGTTCTTCACCTGCTGCCGGGAACCGTCGTCGTCGGGGAACGTTCCCCCGCTGGGGAGAACAGCAGGGGTTAAGGTTTCATGGTGTCATCTGAGGAGGTAACGGTGTCATCAGTCAAGAGGTCACAGTGTCATGGGTTAGAAGGTCATGATGTCGTCCATCAGGAAGTCATGGTGTCATCGGTTAGAACCTTATGGTGTCACCTGAGGAGGTCATGGTGTCGTCAGCCAATGATCCAAACGTTACCACAGTGATGTCATCTACTGGACATCACTACACTGATGTGACAGTATGTGAGTGTGTGAGTTTAGTTGTGTGTTACCCAATATGCAAAGTGTGTGTGTGTGTGTGTTACCTGGCCAGTGTGAGTCCAACCCCATTGTCAGCAAACCTGGGTGGGAGGAACAAGATCCATGAGAAGGTTCTCCAAAATCCCGGCACATTCAAATGAAAGGAGCCTTATAGAACAAGTTCTGAAACATCTGCATCTCTCTATACCGATGTGGAGGTGGAGGTCCTGGTCCAGGTTCTGCACCTCAAGATCAGCCTTGGAGACAAGAGAATGTAGGAGAAGAGGTCAACTCACTGGCAGTGGTCCAGCCAGACATCCCCTCCCCTCAGCCAGGCTCCGTGGTCCTGGTTTTTGAAGACCACCAGGTGACGGATCAGGGCTGGGACTCTGGGCTTGAAGGGGTCAGCATCCTGATGGGGGCCGAACCTGCAGGTCACATGACCCATAAGTGTGTGTGTGTGTGTATCTTTCTATGTGCGCATGGGCACAGTGTTCCTCAGAAGATCCCGTGATGTTCTCTCACCTGGCCCCCACCAGGGACAGGAAGGGCCTCTTGTCCTTGTCGTTAGCCGGTGTGGTCTTCACACCATTGTCCAGGATCACCCCTGCCTAACATGTCAGAGAACATCATTCCCTTCCTCCCTCTCTTCACAGAATGTTCGTCATTTGTAGGCAGTCATAATTGGTCTGTCAAGTTAATTAGGGTGTAATTGTTGCGTAACATCAGATTAACTGTAAATTAACTACAGATTAATTGCAGTGTACCGTATTTTCCGGACTATAAGTCGCGTTTTTTTTCATAGTTTAGTGGGGGGTGCGACTTATACTCTGGAGCGACTTACGTGTGAAATTTTTAACACATTATTACCGGTACCGGTGTATCATTTCACATGTTATTTTCACATTGAACCGCAAGAGGGCGCTATAGGCATGTGATAATAATTTCAACATTAGCGAAGAACTTAACAAAAACGGCACCGAAAAGGAAATCGTATTCTGCTGATTAGAAGCTGCAAGTAGTAAAACATGCAGCCGAAAACAGTAATCGAGCTGCAGAGAGAAAGTTTGGAGTTAGCGAGAAGCTTGTAAGAGACTGGCGAAAAGCGGAGGTAACTCTAACTGAAATGAAGACAACAAAAAAAGCTAATCGCAGGCTAAAAGCTAATCGCGGGCTAAAAGCTAATCGCAGGCTAAAAGCTAATCGCAGGCTAAAAGCTAGGTGGCCACAGCTAGAGGAACGAATGCGCCGTGCGACTTTCGCGGAAGTTATTAAATGGATGGAAAAAGCATGGGCTTCGGTGACGACCGAAACCGTTCTGGCGGGATTCAGGAAGGCTGGAATAGTTGGAACCGGAAGTGACGATAGTCTGACGGAAGTGACGTAGAAGAGGAAGCGCCGCATCTTCTACCTCCGGAGTTAGCGGAGTTGATGAGAAGTGACACCGAGGATGAAGATTTCATGGGATTTTAGTTACCGGGTGTTTGGGGTGACACGGATGGTTCTGGTAAACTTCTTATCATGTTGTTTATGCGAGAGTTATCGGAATAACTGTTAGTATGTTATATTAACATACCACGCACTTTCTCAGTTGTGTCATGTAACGTAAGCATATCGTTCAGCCTGTTGTTGCCTCTATTCTATTTTTATTTTAAATTGTTCGTCATTAAAATTTTAAATGACATGTCTGTTCTTGTTGTTGTATTTTATTAAATAAATCCCCCCCCCCCAAAAAAAAAAAAAAAATGCGACTTATACTCCAGTGCGCCTTATGTATGTTTTTTTTCGTTCTTTATTATGCATTTTTGGCTGGTGCGACGTATAATCCGGAGCGACGTGTAGTCCGAAAAATACGGTAGTAGCTGTGTGCGCACCTTGTAGTTGGAGTGGCGTGTGTGTAGATGTTGTACATCACCCTGTAGTTGGAGTGTCAATGTTGTGTAGCAGTTGTGCACCACTCTATATATGGAGTGGAGTGTGTAGATGTTGTGTAGTAGTTGTGCGTTACCCTGTAGTTGGAGTGTGCCCTGTTGTTGACAAAGATCCCCAGAGGAGTGTGTTCTGTCTGTCCGGGAGAGTAAAGACCTTCTGAAGGACCTGTGGGAACGTGGTGGAAAAGGAACCAGAACCCAGTCTCCTGGAGACACACACCCATAGATACACACACACACACACACACACACCCATAGATACACACACACACACACACACATAGATACACAGAGATGTGGAGATAGATAATCACACACACACCGGGTCACATGATTCCATGAAACGACTTCACTTGTAATGTGTGTGTGTGTGTGTGTGTGTGTGTGTTTGACTGACCTCAGACCCTGCAGCTGCACAGTCAATGACATTGTTATTGGGGTTGGCAATCCAGAACGTGGAGGTGGCACTGCAGGAAGAACAGGAGGTGGATGGAGATGAAGACAACCATGCAGATGGGTCGAGGGAAGGAGGATGAAGAAGATGAAGACAATTGGGATGGAGAAGAGGATGAAGAAGAAGATGAGGAGGATGACGACAAGGCGGGGGATGAAGATCATGATGAGGAGAGATAGGATAGTACATTAGATCCAGCATGAAGGTTCTGCAGACCCTTCCAACATGCTCACCTGCAGTCCTGGCGGGGGTTGGCATGGTAACCAGGCCAAGCCCCGGCCGTGATGGCCTCACACATGCGCGTGTCCCTGTCGGAGGGGAGCAGTGTCCCGGCGCGGACCTTCAGCCCCAGGCAGTGCTTGAAGGTGTTCCTCTCCTCCGGGCCATCCTCGGTGAAGAAGCAGTGGCCAACCACGTCGAAGCCCACCACGTCCTGCACCAGCAGCCCGTTGGTGCCGTGCACCGTCACGCAGCGCGAGCGTGAGCCGTGAACCGACAGGCCGCGTAGCCAGGTGGGGGGATGGTAGCCGCCCGCCGCGTCCACGTCTCCGGCCAAGTGGAAATGGACGGGGTAGTGGCCCAACTTCTGCTGGCCCATGTGGAGAAGCTCCACGCCAGACATGTGCACCGAGTGGAAACCACGGCCCACCTGGAGGAGAAGTGTGGGAGGAGGAGAGGGTTGAAGAAGTTGGTCGGAGGAGAAGGTCATGGAGAGTGCTTGGGGTAGTTGACCTCTGACCTTCAGGTGTCCCCCGAAGGTGTCAAAGTCAAAGAACTTGCAGGCCTCGTTGCCGTAGCAACGGGGTTCCATCTCTCCGCGGATGAGGATGTTTCTTGTGAGCAGACCCACCTCCGCCCTCATGTCCACGCCGTCAACATTCTCCCCCACATGGAGGAACCGCACACGCCCTGAAGACACCAGAGAACACCAGCGTGTGTGTGTGTGTGTGTGTGCGTGTGTGTGTGTGTGTGTTCAAGGTGTCGAGGTTGAATGGGCCCTTTGAGAAACCCCTGGTCTAGGATGGAGCCTGAGACTTCCTGCTCCTGCATTTGAGACTGTGCAAACACACACACACACACACAAACACATACACACACTCATACATACACCTGCACACACACGACCCACACACACAGGAACAAACACACACACACACAAGACAAACACACACACACGTATACCCGCTTACACACAGACATACACACATACATATGACCCACACACACAAGACAAACACACACATCTACCTTCTTAATATATACACATACACACAGCTTCTTACAGTGTGCACACAGACACACACATTCTCCCTGTAATACACACACACACACACACACACACAGGATTTAAAGCCCCCTTCAAGCTGAAGATCAGTGTGTTTGAGGAGCCTCTCTGAGGAGCTTTCCTCTGGTTCTCTGAGCTTCTCTTAGGTTCTGCAAGGTTCACAGAGGTTCTCTTATGTTCCTCTGAGATTGTTTGAGATTCTCCAGTTCTCCAGGTTCTCACCTTGGACTTTGACCTGGTGGGTTCCGCAGGCGGGGCAGGGTAGCAGGGTGAGTTCCTCGGCCTGGTTCATGGAGTAGTCAGTGCTGGCCACCACAACGTGGTCCCCGGGCCCCCAGCCCTCAGGGGGGTCAGCCAGGTCCAGGACAGTGGTGTTGGAGAGCAGGCGGACGGTGATCCAGGCCCGGGGGAACACTGGAGGACATGCGGAGAACGTCAAAGCCCGAAGGGAGGTGGCGGAACTCTCGTTGAGGGTGACGGGAGGTACCGCCCTGCCGGAGCAGACGCAGGTCCACATCTGCTCCGGCAGGTGTTCCTCCTGGAGGAACCCACCCAGCTTCCCGCAGCGGAAGCGGACCCTGTAGTTGCAGCAGGTTCCTCTGGGCTGGTCCTGGTTGAGGCACACCAGGCCGAAGCTCCGGTCCAGGCGCCGGATAACATCCCCCGTCTGGCTGGATGGGGTTCCGTCCACCGCCTCTGCCTAAAGTAACAAATAATCAAAATTGAATGATTAATAGCATATAAATTACCCATTAATAACACGTTACTATCTGTTAATCACCCATTGGTTACATGTTAAGTACCCATTAATGGGTCTCATCAATGAACATGTGTCTGCACGTTAATTAAGTTTTAATCGCCCCAGTCGCATCTTCATCGGCCATTAATAGTTAATCACATTTTAATAGCTCATCGATTAATGTTTAGTACCATTCATTTCATGTTAATTATTTAATGGTTCATTAATAACATGTTTATTCACCATTAGTGACATGTAAAAGTCTTTTAATCTAATGTCAATTCCCCATCAATAACTTAATTGCCCAATGATTACATGTTAATCGTGAACTAATAACATGTAATTGCCCATTGGTTTTATATTCATCACTCATTAATTACATGTTAATCACCCATTGATTACCTGTTAATCACCAATTAAAAATATGCAATTGCCAATTGGTTACATGTAAATTGCTAATTAATTTCATGTTAATGTAATTGTCCACAAATTACATGTAGAGTGCTGATTACATCATGTTATTGCCCATTAGTTACATTTTGACAAATATAAAACAAGTGATTGAAATAATAACATATGTATTACCTGTTTATCAAATTTCTATTGTAGTAAGTATAGTAGTATTACATGTAAGGACATATTTACATATTACAACATATTTACTCACGTTTTCATATTTACTAATGGCATGTAATTGCATATTACTTATTCATAAATCCAATGTTGATTTCCTCTAATTATGTTTTAATTATTTGTCAATTAGTTAAATAATTGGCATCTCAAGTGCCCATGAATTAAATTATAATAAACAGTAATTATTTTTTTCTTACTCATCGATTGCATTGAAATGTCATGAGATGATGATGATGAGATGAGAACAACTTTATTATATGTATATTATGTCATGTATATTACACGTCAATTACAGCAACAGAATTAAAGATGGCCGACATCAACCTTTCAAAACGACCTGAGGAGGACCTCAAGGAGGTTCCTGGCCTCCTGGAAGAGATGGAGCTTCAGTCTGGAGGTCCTCGGGGAGGACCTCGCCAAGTTGTCCTGAACATCTGACTTCTACGAGTACTGGCTGGTTCATCATGACCAGCAGGCGGAGACAAAGTCCAAGACCAAGAGGTCCACGTCTCGCTTATCCACAGCCCTCGGCCGTTGATCCACAGCCTGGTTCTGATCGTGTGTGTGTGTGTGTGTGTGTGTGTGTGTGTGTGTGTGTGTGTGTGTGTGTACCTGGATGTCCACAGGGTTGCTACACAGACGATCTGGATAGGCCTTCTGAAGGTCTGAGAGCTTCTCCCAGTCACCCGAACCTCTTTCATCGTCTCTGTTGAACCACTCAGTCCACTCCGACTCTAATTACACACACACACACACACACACACACACACACACACACTAGATTAGTGTAATATAATAACAATCTTTTATTAACCTTCCTCCTGTGTTAGTTTTCTGGTAGCATCCCAGGTGTTAACGGGTCGGTTTCGACCCGCGTCTTAAATCAGCTTTAAAATACACTAAAAATAAAAACTTAAATTCCAATTCTTTTTCTCATCTCTTGGTTACCTTGTTAGGCTTCCTTAGCCATGAAAATATTGAGTTTAAAATTTTTTGTTGTGGTTCTCTGGGCCTTTTTATTGTTATTAGTGTACCTCTCGATTTCAATAAAAAAAAGAAAAATTAACCTCAAGAGATTAATACTCTATATCAATTCAATATTGGTATTATATTTGTATAATATTGATCCAATATTGGTAAAATGTTGATATGATATTAGTATAATATTGTTATAACACTATTATTAATTCTTATTTTTGTTTCATTATTTCTCTTGTGTTGGTTATTTCTATTCTCGATTTCTGTTTTGTCTGTCAATGGAATATCTTCTTCTTTTGTACTTATTACAACTTATTACCAGATAGAAGTACGCGGTTATTACTTGCACACAAAGTGTAATATTTGGTAGATGAAGCCCTGCCTCCCAAGAAAAGGACTATCTTTGATTGACAGCTCACCTGACAGGTGAAGCCCCGCCTCCAGCTCATTCCAGGTGTCGAACCGTCATATCCAATAACAGTGGAGATCAGGAGGAATGTGTGTGTGTGTGTGTGTGTGTGTGTGTGTGTGTGTTACCTTGCACCCATTGGCTGCTGACGGTGACAGTGAGCGTTTCTCCATCGCTGGACTGAAAGGTGCGAGAACTTTGTGCTTCGGAGGAGGCTTTTGTCCCTGGGAACACACACACATACACAAAACACACACACAGTGTCAGAGAGGTTCCTCCACAGGTTGTGTGTGTGAAGGTAAGAATCAAATGTTCCACCTTGGTAGATGGCGTGATCCTCCACCGCAGAAGAAGGGTCTCCTTTAACTGTGATCAACGTCCACGGGTGTCTTAGGGGGCAGGAAAGAAGAGCAAAATATCAGATGGACCATGGGGAACCTTCACACAGAGAACAGAAGTTCTGATCCAGAACTTTGAAGATCCAACAGCCTACAGTGTAGGCTCCGCCCCCTCACACTGTCACCTGAGGCCAAAGTACCCAATGGCTCTGCCCCCTCACCCTCTCACCTGAGGCCAAAGTACCCAATGGCTCCGCCCCCTCACCCTCTCACCTGAGGCCAATGTAGCCAATGGCTCCGCCCCCTCACCCTCTCACCTGAGGCCAATGTAGCCAATGGTTCCACCCCCTCACCCTCTCACCTGAGGCCAAAGTAGCCAATGGCTCCACCCCCTCACCCTCTCACCTGAGGCCAATGTATCCAATGGCTCCGCCCCCTGACACTCTCATCTGAGGCCAAAGTAGCCAATGGCTCCGCCCCCTCACACTGTCACCTGAGGCCAAAGTACCCAATGGCTCCGCCCCCTCACCCTCTCACCTGAGGCCAAAGTAGCCAATGGCTCTGCCCCCTAACACTCTCACCTGAGGCCAAAGTAGCCAATGGCTCCGCCCCCTCACACTGTCACCTGAGGCCAAAGTACCCAATGGCTCCGCCCCCTCACACTCTCACCTGAGGCCAAAGTAGCCAATGGCTCTGCCCCCTCACCCTCTCACCTGAAACCCTGGTAGCCAATGGCTCCGCCCCCTCAACCTCACCTGAAGCCTAGGGTGTTGATGGCCCCGCCCCCCAGCTCCTCCAGCCTGCTCCTGGCGTCCTGCTCCAGGTTGTTGGAGGCCTCGTCGTTGACCATCATTGCCAGGATGAGCCCTGCCTCCACGCCGTCCAGGTAGACCGCTAGGCGCCGGCTCTCCTCTTTGCTGCGGTAGGTGTCAAACCTGAGGGGGCGGAGCCACAGGGAAGTGAGCGCCTATGCCGGGTCGGAGGTTCTTCTGATGTTCCTCGGTGCCCCAGACAAGATGAGATGTGAGGAAGGAATAGGCGAAGGAACCTTCACCCTGAGAGCTGAGGAACTGAGGGGAGCATCTGAGATTCCAAACCACCTGCTCCATCTGGGAAAGATGGTCAGATCCCAGACCCTTTGTGGAAGGAACTGGGCAGAGTCATCTACCGGGACAGAAGCCCTGTTAGATGCCCCTGGACTGGGACATCTCCTAGGATCAAAGGTAAGAACATCTGCTCAGACCAAGGCCCAGGTAGATGGACCTGGGCGGGGACCTCTACAATGACCAAAGCCCTGGTAAGTGCCCATGTATAAGAACATTACATTGAAGCCCTCGATAGGCCTGGACTGGGACCTTTATCATGACCAAAGCCCTGGTAGATGTCTCTTCAAGGATCCATGGACCTGGGTTGGGACATCTAACGTCCACCAGGATGGAAGCCCCCTGTAGATGGACCTGGACCTACCTGTGGTCCTGTAGGACCTGCCCGGTGCGGGGACAGATCAGGTGGACGATGATGCCCCTGCTGCCCCAGCTCCTGCTGAAGTGGTAGCTGCTCTGGTTGTTCTCCCCGGGGACCAGCGTCTTGTTGAGGAACGTCCAGGAGAGCTTCCTGCGCCCATGGACCTCCAGCGTGCCGCCGCTACCCACGCCGATGAACTTCCTGCCGAAGTAGGGGTGATCCTGCTCACCGTCGTCTAGCCTGGAGACACCGAGTCGGCGGGTCAGGACGCCGGGGAAACGGGTGGAGAACCCAGTGGAGGAGCTCCTCCTACCGTCCAAAGAGCGAGATGGTCAAGTTCCCCCTGAAGGGGCAGTCAGGGCTGCCGGCATGGAATTCACCACCTTTGCTGATCAAAAGGTGCCTGGTCCTCAGCAGGATGGAACGTCCACTGTCTGCTACCACCAGCTTCCCTGAACCAGGAGGACATAAGACCTTCACACACCTCACCGTGCTCAGTAGAAACACACCAACACACACACATACATACAGACAGATATACACACAAACACACACACACACATTCACAAACACTGATACATACACTCACACAGGCAGCTACACTCACATATAGATTCACACACACACAGCCCTCAAAACACACACAAACACACTGATATACACTCACACACACACAAACACATTGATGCAAACGCACACACTTATATACAATTACATACATACACAAACGTACTGATGCACACACAAATAGATACACACACACTGGTATAAACACACACACAGATACACAAATACGGATGTACGCACAAACACGCACACATACTGATATACATTCATACACACACACACTTATATATACAGACACGACACACTGTAACACACCGTGTTACACACACACTCAAAAAAACACAGATATACACACAAACACACACACGCACACACATAAACAAACACTGATACATTCACACTCACAGATACACTCACAAATAGATTCACACACACACACATATAACAGTGATACACAGACAGAAACACAAACAATAAACCAAACCCACTATATTTAGTGTATTACGGAAAAAAAACAATTATAGATCAATCAATCAGTTCTTCCCAAGATGTTGGAAAAATCTAGAAAATGTTGTGTCTGGTTGCCCATGGAAACAGGGACGTCACCTCCATTCAAGATGTGGATGGAGTGGACCGTTGCCGATGACGACAGCAGCACCTTCTGGCCACGTCCAATCACCACGCGGTGGTCCTCATGGTGACCTGGCATCCAAGGCCGGAGACCCGCCTCCTGGTCCGGACACACTGACACACACACACACACACACACACACACGGGTCAGACCCAAGGTTCTTTCAGGTTCTCCACACTTCACTTCCTGTCCCTAATTTCGAGATCCTTTTATGGATATACTCCCCAAGTCCTCTGGATTGTCCCGCTAAGGTCCTGGGGGCGTTCTCGCAAAGGGGGCGGGGCTAAGCAACCTTTGATCTGACGGGGTCCAATGGGAAGGAGCCCACCTGCTCGTGCAGAGGGGAGCAGCAGCGCGACCAGCAGCCAGCACGCCGTCATCTCGCAGTTGGGGGGGCGGGGCCTCTTGGCAGGGGTCAGGTGTCAGAGTAGGGGGGCGGGGTCTCTGCGAGGGGGGCGGGGCCTCTCGGCGGGGTGTCCTCCGGAGGCTGGAGGAAGAGAAGCAGAAGAAGAAGACATGTGACCTTTGGGATGAGTGGGAGATAACATGCATGTGCTTCCGCATGCCGGTGTGTGTTTGGATTTGTATGTGTATGTGCGTGCGTGTGTTTGTGTGTGTGTGTGTGTTGAGACCTAAGCAGATAATGATGTTAGTGAGAAACCATTATGTCTCTCATCACCGCAGATCCTAACCTGCTGTGTATTTCTGAGGTTATTACTGTGTTATTACAAAGGAAATGGTGTTTATTACTGTGTAATAGCATAACAATGTGTTATATCACTCCAGTTTTACAAAGTGATGTTGTATTTTTTTTTTGTAATAACACATAATGTTGTATATTAGTGCATTTTTACAAAGTGATGTTGTATTTTCCTGCGTAAAAGACATAGTAAAACTGTGTATTACTGTGTTATCTCAAAGTAATGTTGTCTACTACTGTGTAATTACACCGTAATGCTGTTTATTACTTTGTAATTACATAGTAATGTTGTTATTACCCTGTAATTGCAAAGTAATCTTTTACTGTGCAACATGGTAATGTTTATAACTATGTAATAACATAATATTGTTGCATATTACTGTGTAAAAACAAGTCATGCTGTGTATTACAGTGATATTGCAAAGTAATGTTTAGTCCTGTGTTGTTACAGACCAATGTTGTATTGTATAATAACAATCCAATGCATTTTTACTGCTGTGTTGTTACACAATAATTTTGTTTATTACGCTAATAAGAGAGTATGTTGTGTATTACTGTGTTATTGCGAAGTAACGCTGTTAATTACTGTGTAATTACATGCTATTGTTACATATTACTGAGTAATAGCAGTGTAATGTTGTTTATTACTGTGTTATCGCAATGTAAGGGTTGTTAATTACTGTGTGAGTACATTGTGATGTTACATATTACCGTGTAATAACTGTCTAATGTTGTTTTTTACTGTGTTATCACATACCAATTGGAGTAAAGGGTTATGCCTGTGGGGAACCCGAGAACTTCCCTGTCCTTGTGTATTTTTCAGAGATAAAGAGCCCCCCCGCAGCGTTCTGACGCATTACACCATCTATCATGGTGGACGACCAGGGGTACCAGCTGGGGCTGTCCATGGAGGAAAACACACCCCATCCATCACAGAGCCAAAGGACATTTAGGAAAGTTCCACGGCTCAGTTCTACCAGAACCTGCTCTCCAGTTGCACACAACAAGACCTCCAGAACCTCCTGACCTCGGGTTCTCCGACAGAGAAAAAAAAGCATTTCGCCTTTGAAAAGGCACCGTGTTTGTAGTTCCAATGTTCTCCAGGACTACCAGGGGCAGGTTCTCTCCAAAACAGCCGGTCCTGGAGAATCTGTGTTCCTTTGACCTAGACTCTGAACCAGATGGAGAAACCATCCAACCATCATCATCTCCGGAGATGAAGATGATGGAGATGAAGATCAAGGTTCTGCCATCCAAGCACATTTCCAGGAGCAGACATGGTGACGGAGCTGGGACACGACAAGCCAATGAACCCCAGGAACCTCCAACCCCTGGTTGACTCTAAGTGTTATCAGGAAATTGATGGAAACCAGGATCAATGACATTGTTTACTGGTCTGAATGAATCACAGGATGTCTCAGTGTGTGTGTGTGTGTGTGTGTGTTCCTGAAGAGTCTGGATCTGGTTGCAGGAATCAGAACATGCCGTCCTTCATCTGAACCAGGCTTCCAGCCACCGAGACGCTGTCACCCAGGAATGCATGCACACACACACGCACGCACGCATGCATGCATGCAGACACACACACACGCCTGGGGGTGTCAGGCAGGAATGTGTGTGTGTATGTGTGTATGTGTGTTTGTGTCTCCTGGTGATTTATTTTGACATAATTACATTTAAGAAAACATCTCCTGATTGGACCTGTGTGTGTGTGTGTGTGTGTGTGTGTGTGTGTGTGATGACTGACGCTTTGACTGCAGGGATTAGAACCCCCACCCTCTGGATTCCTCCATAACGATGCAGGACACCTGGGATTATTGATGAGTACGGGGAGGCGGGGCTTCACAGCTGTCAATCATCCAGACATTCACACCTACAGTCTTTGATGGACTGATGGATGAAGAACCCAGACAGGAGAATGTGAAGAACGTGGAGAACATGGAGAGAACGCAGGCAGGAGAACCATGGAGAACCATGGAGAGAAGTGGATGGATGGAGAATGGAACCCCTGGGTTCTTCCTGAGAACCCAGTTGAGGGAAGGATCTGCTGGGGGGTGTGATGAAACACCATGTTTGACACGATGGAAGAAGAAGCAGAGTCCAGAAGAAGGCTAAAGTCAGCCTGAGACCTGTTATTACTACACTGTTGACCTGTTATTACATTGTTACTAAAGTGTTACTACACTGTTTTTTACACAATCACGACACTATTACGACATTGTTACTACACTGTTGTTACATCATTACTAGACTCTTAACACGTTGTTGCTACACATTTTGCATACTGTTTACACAGCTACACATTTGTTACTATAATGTTACAATGCTGTTATTACACTGCTATTACACGTTTACCATACTGGTGTTACACTAGCTATTACACTTCACTGTTGTTACATTGTTACATTTTTGTTGCTACACTGATGCTACGAAGTTTACTACATTGTTCCTACAGTTTCTATATTGTGTTCACACTCATAGACGTTTGTTACACTATTACTACACTGTTGTTCCACCTTTACTACATTATTTCTACACATTTTGCATTCTGTTGTTACACAACTCCACAAGTTACTACACTATTATGACGTTGTTAAGCTGTTCTTACACTGTTACTGCACTGTTACCATACTGTTGTTACACTATTACTGCACTGTTGTCACATTTTTGTTACTACAGTGATGCTACGTTTACTAAAGTGTTGCACAGTTACACTGTTTCTATACCGTAAATACACGATAACACTTTTGTTTGTTTGTTACTAGACTGTTGAGGTGTCACTCCACTGCTACTGCATGGTACTGAAGTATTGTTACATTGTTGTTACACTGTTATCAACAGTGCATTAAGTGTAATACACTCCAAATACAATATTCAGCACATGGCTCACATACACAAACAAACACTCCACG
Source organism: Fistularia commersonii (assembly GCF_037954325.1). NCBI lineage: Eukaryota > Metazoa > Chordata > Actinopteri > Syngnathiformes > Fistulariidae > Fistularia > Fistularia commersonii. Next base: position 18,271,263 of record NC_141292.1, on the reverse strand, counting down.
CCGCTTACAATAGTGTTATTTCACAGCTTTAAGATCACAGACATGTTGATTCAGTTGTGTTTGGATTCTCTGCGATTCTGTATGTGTGTGTGTGTGTGTGTGTGTGTGTCAGCAGCTGCAGGGCGGTTCACAGGACTTTTATAGAAACACCAGCCGTAAAAAGCAGCATGTCTTTACCTTTACAGACATGTACCGCAGAGGTGTGTGTGTGTGTGTGTGTGTGTTCATGCGTGGGTCATGCAGACGTGTTCAGACTCCACTCGTCTGCTGCCGTAAATCGCTGTGATAAAATCAGGAACGACAAGGATCTTTATGAAGCCTTCACTCTGTCAGCGCTCACTCATCATCCTGCCATTAACGTCACGTATGTGTGTGTTGTGTGTGTGTGTGCGTGTGCGTGTGTGTGTGTTATTGGAACATGAAGGTTGTCTGACCCGCCAGCAGATAAGATCAAACCCTGAAGTGAGAAAACCTTTTTCGTCTGTGTATGTTTTAGTGCGCAGACACACACACACACACACACACACACACACACATACACACACACACAAAAGGCATCTCAGATATCAATTTAATTGAATATAAAAACCAAAAATGATAAAAGTGCTCCAGTCAAATTTTTGTATCAAGTATTAGAATAAGTAACCAATCATTTAAATCAGTTAATTGATTAAAGTTGTGATTAACTCTTTTATATTATATTGTGTTGTGTTGTGTTATATTATATTATAAGTCTACCACCTTCCTACACCTTCCTAGGCTTCAGCTCCGTCGCCGTCCAAACTCGCGGCTTCTACCTCCGACTCGACTCCCGGTTACGTAATTGTGCGCATGCGCGGCCACGGTCGGTCCGTCGATCCCACCCTTGCCACGTCCAGTGTCCCGTTGCCATGGCAACGCGGGTAAGGGGGGGGGGCGGTTCTGTGGAAGGCGACTAGACCTGTGTGCACCCACACACACAGACACACACACACGCACACGCGCGCGGATGCACACACCACAGGTTTGGAGCGGAAAATTCGGAATATTGATGATGGATTACAAATTACAGATTCGATATCATATTGACCAAAGATGACATACTAAATTTTTCAGGTTCAAAATTGTAAATAAAATGATTGCAGATTATTGATTGATAGGTTTACAGATCCTGGATTAGATGGATTATAGATTATAGATAAAGATTAGTCACGGATTGTAAATTATATGGATTACTGATTATCCAGATCATTAAAAACAGATCATAGATTACATAGAATATTAAATTGAGATTATAGATGGAAAATAATAGTTGCATATTATGTATGATAGATTCACAGATTATGGATTCCAGATTATATGGTATAGAATAATGAAGATTATGGGCTATAGATTATATATTATATTTAGATTACATATCTTTATTGTTGATTATAGATTACTGGTTTTGGATGACAGAATATAGATCATTGATTATATATTACAAATTGTAGATTAAAGATTATAAATTATACATAGCACATTATATAAGATACATTTCATATTGCAGATTACGGATAATAGAATATCAGTGATAGATTACAGATAATGCATTATCTGTAATCTGTAATCTTATATGTAATTACATTATAGATGACTGAAAATGGAAATATGAAAGATAGATTATAGTTTACAGAGCATAAACTCTGACAGAGGAGAAACCTGAGACTGAAGATCCAGACTCTCCAGAAAAGAAAAGTAGCCTGCACCTCCACATGAAGGAGGAACCTCGAAGGGCTGAAGGACGAGGACCAGCCAATCAGAGGGCAGCATTGTGTGTATGTGTGTGTGTGTGTGTGTGTGTGTGTGTGTGTGAGAGACTCACCTGGATTCCTGATGTTCCACCGTCCGGCGGCTGGAGGCACAGGAAGTTGTCTTCAGCTTTCAAGCAGAACCTGGAAGAAACAGTGAGAACATTGAGGAGGAAATATGGACCCGGGGAGAACATCCATCTGGAGAACCCGAGGATGAATCACATGGTTGCTAAGCGATGGGCAGCTCAGCACCAGAGGGGGTCTGAGCCAAGGGAACCAATCCACCTCCATGTTTGAGGGGGAACAACAACAGCCTGGATGTCCAACAGTACCTGAATGAAACCTTCGTCTTCAAGCAGCTCAGAGCTCTGATGGAGTCACATGGACATCATCAGCCAATGAGGGGCAAAGAAATATGGCAAGTGGTTCAGGCACACACACACACACACACACGCTGATGACACGCTCATTTCCTTTTTTTCAAATTCAGCAATGAGCCATTAAATACCAGCGCATAGATGATGTCAGGTGTGTGTGTGTGTGTGTGTGTGTGTGTGTGTGTGTGTGTGTGTGTGCGTGAGAGCGTGTGTGTGTGTTTTCCCTGCTCTCACTGACCCACATAAAATCCTGGAGAGGAAAACAAACCGCCCTCATTAGGTGAAGCTCCGCTCTGATTTATGTTCGCTGTCACTCCAGGAGGTCTCACACACACACACACACACACACACACACGCACACGGGTTCCCGCCCAAGAACCTGAAACAGGCCCTTGAAGGTGTCTAGGGGCTGAAGGTGGCAGTGGATAATCCCTGGAGGCTCAACAGGTGTTACATGTTCTAAGAGAAGGTGGAACCTGGACCAGGAGGTTCCTGAAGACCAGGAGAACAAACTGTGAGAACGTCACCCCCATCAAGAACATGATACTTCAAGGTTCAGGTTCCCGTTCCTCCAGTGAGAGAACCCTCCTGAGAACCTGTCAGGAAAACCTGCCTGGAAGCTCTGATACAATGAGGAACCAGAGGTTTCAGGACGATGGACAACAGTGGAAGCTGATGGTTCCTCCTGAGCACCTCCACGGAGAATGCCCTGCAGGCCTGGTATCTTCAGAGCCAAAGGTCTGATGGAGAACCACAGGCCAGGGGGGAGATAATGGACCAGGAGGAACATCTGCTGATCTACATCCACACAGAACAACCTGGTCCTGGAAGACCTGGAGGGAGCAATCACAGCTGCACAGCAAACACCTGGAGCTTCTCCTAGACCCCCCCCCCCCCCCCACACACACACACACACACAGACAAAGACAGTAAAACATACAAACATACACAAGCACACAGACACACACAGAGATACAGTAAAACATACTAGTACACACACACACACACACAGATAGTAAAACATACAAGCACACGCACACAAATGCACATACACAAATACACACATAGAAAAACATATAGGAAGAACACTCACACTCAAATGCACAAACATAAAGACACATTCAAACAAACACACACACACACACACACAAATGCACAAACACACAATCGCCCCTCCCCCGGCACGCATGTTCCTGTCCAGACTTGCAGTGGGCGGAGCCTAACCCGGCTAGAGAAGATGACTGACAGGTGTCTGCAGCTGGAGGGGGCGGGGCTTAATTCTGATTGACAGGGGATGGGAGGGGCGGGTCTATCCCTCATTGCTGATGTGATAATGATTCTCTGACACCTGATCGATCACATCAGCCAATCGCAGTAAAGATCAGAGGATGTAATAATCCCCCCCCCCCCACTGTGCAACACACGGCATGCACACACACACACACACACACACACACACACACACACACACACACACACACACACACACACACATAGACATCCAAGTAGTTGAGATTTCAAATCAAAGGCTGACCTGTCCTTTGGATCAAAGGGTTTCGGCTGTTCTCCTCCGACAATTGATCAGCGATCACCTGATCGATCACCTGATCAATCACCTATCGATCACCTGCGAGGGGTAAACCTCACTGTGATGACAGCAGATGAACTCTGAGGAGAAAGCTGGCACTTCTGGATATCTTCAGGTGTCTGTCTGTGTGTGCGTGTGTGTGTGTGTGTGTGTGTGTGTGTGTGTGTGTGTGTGTGTGTGCGCACACACACAGCTGCTCTCCATCTGCAGCCCCAAATAGCCTCCTGAGCTCCACCCTGCTGCAGCTTCTCATTACATCCAGTGTCTCCTCTTCCTGTCTGCTACTGGGAGCTCCTCACCTCTTCTTGGTCTTTTTCTTCTCCCCCTTCTTCTTCTCCTCTTCCTTTTCCTCCTCCTTCTTCTTCTCCTTCTTCTACTTCTTCTCCACACATCCTCCTCCTCCTCTCAAAAAGGTCTCTAAATAGCTACAGTGTCCAAGGCCTGTAATTACAGTGGAACTCCAGGCTGATGACCTGGAGGTTCCTTCTCTGCTCTGGAATCTCCTTGTAGCCTGGTTTCTGTTCAACGTGGGTTCTGAGGGAACATCTGCTCCCAGCTGAGGGACACTTGAGAAGGAACGCTTGACTGCAAATTCTGATAGGACATTTACTCAATGTTCGCTTGAACGTTCTTCCGGAACGTTCGGTTGGGCGTTCTGCGGGAACCCCATCACAGAACATTCCCATTTCAGACCTCGATTTCTTCAAGGCGCCATCGTGTCCTTCTCCACCGGTGTGTGTGTGTGTGTGTGGACTTGATTCATTTGATTGTTTCTTCAAAGAAACAGAAAGCCTCTGATGTCTGAGGAGATTCCAGCAGGGGTTTGATGCAAATACCTGGGAAGCTCTCTGATGTCCACGCAGGTGTGTGTGATATCAAGATGTACGATGTCCATCTATGGTGTCCGTGCAGGTGTTCGATCTCCTGATGTTTAATGTCCAACCAGATCTTTCATGCCTGGGTCTCTGATGTCCATCCAGGTGTTCAAGGTCCATCCAGGTGTTTCATGTCCTGGTACTTGATGTCCATCCAGGTGTTGGATGTCCATCTGGATCTATGACGTCCATCCAAATGTTTGATGCCTATCCAGATGTTTGACGTCCATCGAGGTGTTTGATGTTCACCCAGGTGTAGGATGTCCATCTGGGTCTATGCCGTCCATCCAGATGTTTGATTTTCACCCAGGTGTTGGATGTCCATCCAGGTGTTGGATGTCCATCCAGGTCTATGACGTCCATTCAGATGTTTGATATCTATCCAGATGTTTGATGTACACCCAGGTGTTAGATGTCCAACCAGATGTTTGATGTCCAACCAGATGTTTGATGTCCATCCAGGTGTTTGATGTGCAGGTATTTGATGTCCATCCAGGTGTTTCATCTCCAGGTGGGGTCTGGCTCAGTTATGCTGATAGGGCGTATCGATCAGCGATCAGATGCATGTGGTCATGTGATTGCTTCAGGAGAACCAACACACCGTTACCACCATTGATTGGACATCACAGTGAATTATGGGATGGTTGGGGTTGAGCGCTCCAGGCCTGGGGGGTGGGTGGTCCAACATGGTGGCAAGATGATCAAGGGGATTCAACAGGAAGGTTACTGCAGGCTAACAGAGGCCAACATGATGGAAGCTCACAGAAGCTCAAGGGAGGCTAACACAGGCTAATAGAAGCTCATAAATGCTAACACGGGCTAATGAAGGCTAAAACAGCTAACAGAGGCTAATGACAGGGCTACACAGGCTACCATGGACCAAAACAGTCTCATAGAGGCTAATTACATTACATTACATTACATTACAGTCATTTGGCAGACGCTTGTATCCAAAGGGACTTACAAAAAGTGCAATTCAGTCATTGAAGATCCGAAGTACCAGTAGTCGAAAATCAGAAGTGACCACTTCCAAATAGCCATCTCAATACCATATACATACATACATTCCTTTCTTCTACGGTTTTTTTTTTTGTTGTTTTTTTCTCTTCGGGGGGGACTGGGGGCTAAATGCGATTAGTGGGGTAGTGCTTGGCGAAGAGGTATGGTTTCGGCTCACAGCGAAAAATGGGCAGCGACGCCACTGTTCTGATGTTTTTCGGGAGTTTGCCACTGAGGAGCCAATACCGAGAAGAGCTAAGACCGGTTCGATCGGCAGCCGGGGGCACTGAGTTGATGGGGTGGACGGTCGCCGAGAGGTGGTAGATAGGAGGGGATGGGTAGGGACATGTGGCTTGACCATATCCTGGAGATAAGTTCCATTCACTGCCCGGTAGGTGAGCACCAGGGTCTCGAACTTGATGGCGGCGGCTACCGGGAGCCCGAGTAGGGACATAAGAAGGGGGGTTGTGTGGGAGAATTTGGGACGGTTGACCACCAGGCGGGCTGCTGCTTTCTGAATAAGCTCCATAGGCTAACATAGGCTAATAGAAGCTCATAGAGGCTGATAGAAGCTAATAAAGGCTAACAGAGCCTAAACAGGGAGCGTGTGCTACAAGAGGCCAAAACAGTCTCAGAGAAGCTAATGAAGGCTAAAAGAGGGGGATGGAGGCTAATACAGGCATTTTTTTTTTATAAAAAAAACGCTCATAAAGGCTAACACTAGCTAATGAAGGCTAACACAGGCAACCAGAGGCCAAAATTATCTCAGCGAGGCTAAAGAAGATAAAGGAGACTAGCACAGGCTGATAGAAGTTCATAAAGGCTAACACAGGCTAACCGATGCTAACGAAGGCTAACAGGGGATCATAAAGGAGAATAGATGCTAACAGAGGCTAACATGTTTCATTTGATTCCTGTTTCATCTTTCAAAACAATGTCTGCACACACACCCACACACACACACACTTTTCCCCCTTGGTTCCCATCGCCATGGATATGTACAGAGCAGGAAACCAGAAAAGGCCTCTGGGCTTTTACTTTGATTCTCCAGGAACCAAGAGGAAGGTCAGGAGGATGGGCAGGAAGTGGCACCTCCCCCTCCAAAATAAGAGCCGGAGACAGAAGAGCAGCTCCTTCCACCCGATCTGGAAAAACATCTGACTCCTCAGTCCGGAATGTTCCTCACCAGAACCCACAGATTCCAGAACCATGAGAGGAAGGGGAGAAGGTCCAAGAGGGGGGAGGAGGAACCACAACAACTGGAAACCTGGACATCAACGTCCAGGAAGCCAGAAGTCAACAAGAATAATATACATGCACAAAATACACACACAAACTGTAATAACACACAGCCACGTAGAGAAACACACACAGAAAGAAACACATGCACACATCGCCACACATGCAAAGAGGAAAACACATACATTTAAACTAACACAGACACACACACATAGGCAAAAGCTGAAAAAACACACTAATGCACACACAGATACAGTGACTCACACACAGAGATATATGCAGACACACATATACACACACAAAAACTGTAATTGTGTAGCCACACACACACAGTCACACATGCACAAAATAAAACACACACACTCATAAAATGTACATAAAATGCACACAGGCATACATATACACATGCACATACTAATAGACAAACATACACACACATAGACACAGTAACACACAGGAAAAACAGACACATAGGCAAAAGCACACATACAGACACACTCATTTATAATAACACAGACACATAGACACACACACACACACACACACACATACACACAGAAGCAGAGCCTCCATCGACCAGGGTTTGACCCCGATCCCAGGCCAGGAAGGGGCGTGGTCAACACGATGGGTGGGCGGAGTCAGCGTGGTGAGTGGGCGGGGCCAAAGCGCCCAAATACAGATGTCAGAATGGCATCGGAAAAGGAACCGAGTTCAAATTACCGTAAACAGGAAAGAAAATGAGCACATGCTTAAAATGTTACCGTAAGTATCAAAAAAAAAAGAAACTTTTTAAAATCACCGTAAATATGAGAAAAGACTGGCCCATTTTTGACAAAAATCACCGTAAGTGTCACTAAATATGGCAACCGTTAAAAAATGTATCATTAATGTTTGAAAGTGAGCAACCTGAAAAGACTAAGACGGCAATATTTCAAAATAATTCCGTAACTATCGAGACGTAATCACAAAAAATACAGAAAAAAGCAAAGATTAGATAACGAATCAAAAAACGAGCGATCTTTAAAAAAACAGCATAAATCTTTGTTACCGACTTATAAAAATGATTGTAAATATTATCAAAAAATGAGCAACCCCAAGAAAATTAACTTAACTTTGAGAAAAAAACTGTAAACTTCCCAAAAAAATAAGCAACCTTCAAAAAATTACATCGAATGTAAAAAAGAGCAACCTTTCAAAAGACACCACAAATATTTAAAAAATACCACAAATATAATAATGAGCCATTTTAAAAATATATATTGTAAATATCATAAATATATTGTAAAGATCAGAAAAATGACCCACATATTCACAGATTACCATATGTATCAGAAAAAATGAGCATTTAGGAAACATTTAGGAAATTACTGTAAATATTTTAAAAAAATTCCAGTTATTTAAAAAAATAAATACTGTAAATATCAGGAAAAACTACCTTGAATATAAACAAATTGCAAACCTTTAGAAATTAACAATAAATATCAAAAAAACAAAAGGAAATGATGAATACATTTGTGAAGTTCAGGAACCCTGAGGTTCTTCAAAGTGAAAGTGAAAGTGGTCAAATTTGAATCTGTGTGTGTGTGTGTGTGTCTTTTCTATGTCTGTGTGTGTGCATGTGTGCATCAGTGTCTTTGAGTGTGTATCTGTTCATGTGTCTGTCTGTGCATATATTTTGTGCATGTATCTGTGTGTGTGTATTAATGTGAATCTGTGGGTGAGTGTATATCTGTTTCTGTGCATGTGTGTATCTGTTTATGTGTATGCATGGATGTGTGTCCATATTTGTGTGTACACATGGACGTGTGCATCAGTGTGTGAATGCATATCTGTGTATGTGTGTTTATATATATGTGTGTGTGTTTGTGTGTGTGTGTGTGTCTGTCTGTCTGTCTGCCTGTTTCTGTCTGCATGTGTGTGTATCAGTGTCTGTGGATGTGTGTATGTGTATGTGCATGAATGTGTGTGTGTGTGTGTGTGTGTGTGTGTGTGTGTGTGTCTGTTGATGCCTGAAGAAGTGACGTGACTGCGTGACTGGATGAAAGTTTTGGTGAGCTGCAAAACACACACACATACACACACCGGATCATCTTATTAATCCTATTGAACGTAACCTGAGGCACCAGTATCCCCGACTATCACACGCACGCACGCAAACGCGCACGCACACAAACACACCGTCTGGATCGGCCGCGTGCCCTCTCGTGGCCGAACTTAGAATGACATCCAGGTGAATAACATCGGTTCGAACCGGAGGAATCATCTGTGTTAGTGTGTACGTGTGTGTGTGTGTGTGTGTAAATCCGTGGGCGCGCGCGTGCGTGTGCGTGTGTGTTTGTGTTCCACAGGTTCCGAGAGACTCTCCAGCCGAAGTCCCCGGTTTCGTCCCCCATAGGAGCCTCCATCCACCCGCCGGCGTTTACCGGAGCAACTTCCGGTCCCCCTCCGGTGTCTGGAAACTTTCCCCGTCCGGACCGTTTGTGACGTCACAAACAGTTCCCGGTGCGCCACCGGTTCTCCCCTCTGCAGACGCGCGTCCCCCAACCCCAGCCGCCGGGACCGGCGGCGCCTCTCGCCGGTGCCCCGGTTCCCGGCGCGCGTCCATGGCTCCCGGCGCACCTGCGGCTCCCGGCGGACGCCGTGCACACACGCACACGCACATGCACATGCGCCGGATGAGGAGCGGACCTACCGGGCAGCGACGGCGGGCGGCTCCGTGAGTGTCGGCCGGTACCGGAGAGCAGACCGGATGCCATCCTGGCGTCCGGGGCGCGCGCCGCCTCTATTTACTCCCGCCGCGCGCAGGACACGCCCACAGAGGCGTGCGTGCGTGGCTCTGCGTGCGCGTGTTCGTCTGTATGTCTCCGTGTTCGTGTGTGTGTCTGCGCGTCAGTTCCACCAGGTCCGCGTTTGCGTGTCTTTATCTATGCGTGCCTGTCCGTGCGTGCGTCACTCTAGCGTTTGCTAGTGTCCGTGTCCGTGTGTGTGTGTGCGTGTGCGCCTTTATGTCTCAACGTATTTGTATCTGTTCGTGTTCGTGTGTGTGTGTGTGTCTGCGCGTTCGTCTCTTAGTGTGTGTTTGTATCCATATTAATGTGTATCCTCTATTCGTGTTTGTGTGTGTATCAGTTTGTGTGTGTGTCTTTATCAAGTGTGTCTAACTGTCCGTGCGTGTCTCTACATCTGTGTGTGTGTGTGTGCTTCTTTATCTATGTATGTCACTGTGTGTGTGTGTGTCTTTGTGTCTCAATTCATTTTTATATCCGACTGTTTTCATATGTGTTTGCATGTTTGTGTGTCCATGATTGTGCGTCTTTTTACGTGTCATTCCGTGTGTCTTTGTGTGTGTATCCCCGTGCCTTTGTTTCTTTCTATGTATGTGTGTGTGTATCTATATGTGTGTGTCTTTTGTGTCTGTCTCATTGTGTGTGTATCTGTACATTCTGTCTTTGTGTATGTGCTTGTGTTTATGTCTTACTATGCGTGTATTGTTTGTGTGTGTGTGTGTGTGTGTGTGTGTGTGTGTGTGTGTGTGCATCCCTGCCTCCTCCTCAGTGTGGACCACCTGTAATCCAGTAACCAGTAGTCTGATTACTCCAGACAGGACGTGTCATGTCTCCCTTTCACAATAACAGCATCACTTTTTCAAGGCTGCTTCTTCATTCTTCAGGTTCCATTTCCTGTTCGTGAGGTCCCTCAAAAGGACCTCTAGATGTTCCCCGTCAAAATAAAAGCCTGAGATGTGGACCAGGATCCTTCACTAAACCCTCTGTATCTCCACAGGAACACACTGATCCTTCACACACTCACACAGAGCTTTTGCATGTTCTAATATTGAGTCTCTCATCAATATAGAAACTGCTCAAAAAAATAAAGGGAACACTTGAACAACACAATGTAACTCCAAGTTAATCACACTTGTGTGAAATCATAGTGTCCACTCAGGAAGCAACACAGATTCATTTTGACTTGTTTTAAGGACATTACATCAAAGTTGGATCAGCCTGGAGTTTGTTTTTACACTTTAATTTGGAGTGTGATTCCTAATCCAGACCTCCATGGGTTGATACAATTGATTTCCATTGATCATTTTGGTGTGATTTTGTTGTCAGCACATTCAACTGTGTAAAGAGCAAAGTATTTCATAAGAATATTTCATTCATTTCGGTCTAGGATGTGTTTTTTAAGTGTTCCCTTTATTTTTTTGAGCAGTGTGTATATATATATATATATATATATACATATAGTGGTCGCTCACAACAACCAGCTAACTGATTATCCCCATCCGTTCCCCAAGATGTCACCTGGGATGTGGGGTCAGTGAGGACGACGGTCTGGGGTTTTCATGCAGTCTTTATTCCATCAGAGTTAAAAACATCTACAAACACCTTGGGCTTCTCCTGAGGTTCCTCCAGTGGTTCTTCAGTGGTTCCAGTGTTCAGTCGTAGGTGGGTGGGGGCAAACGGCTTCAAGTTGAAAACAGTAGAAAAGTTGGTATAAAAAAAAAAAAAAAAAAAAAAGTTTTTTTTTAAAAGAGGCCACGCCCCCTCTCCAGAAGCCCCGCCCCCATTCCGTGGCTCATCTTTGCAAATGTTCGGGCCGCCGGGCCAACGGCGTCGTCCGCATATGGGGTCGCCGTGACAGCGGGGTGGCGGCTCGCCCCTTCGGAGAGGCTCACAGTAGCAACAGCAGCGATCAGCCCTTTGGCCGTAGGGCTTCGTTCGGGGGTTGGGCGATGGGGGCGGAGCCTGACAAAGAAGCCCCACCCACCCATTACAGTAAGTAAAGTCATGGGGGTCAGAGTTCACATGACCCCTGGAGGGGTGGGGTCTAGAAAATACAGAAAACAGTACAGAGTACTGCATACTGAGTAGTGAGTACAGCATACAAGTGAGCACTGCGTACAGCATACTCGTGAGCACTGCATACTAGTGAGTACTGCATACTGAGTACTTAATACTGAGTACTCCAGAGTACCAGAGGTCCCCTTCAGAAACAGAATGGGTTCGCCGCTCGAGCCGCCATTTGATCAGACCCTAGGTAGACGGTGGTGCTGACCAATGGGGGTCAAGGCTAAAGGGGGGTGGAATGTCCAAACAAGGAACCAAGATGACCGCCGAGGCGGTATGTAAACGCGGGGGGAGGGGGCGGGACAGGATGTGAGGTCACGGCTGTCCCTCAGGACGAGGGCAGCTCGTAGGAGATGAAGTGCTTGAGGCGCTCCAGGTACTGGGCGTAGAGCTCGATGTCGTTGTGGCCGGCACCCTCCACCCACAGCGGCTCCACAGGCCGCGGGCAGCGCTCGTACATAGCCAAGCCGTGGGAAAAGTCGATGACCTCATCCTCCGTGCCGTGGATTACCAGCACCGGGGACGCCACCTTGGACACCTTGTCAATGCTGCATACAGGAAGTGGGGATGATCAGTAAAGTACAGTCAGAACACACCTGAAGAAGTACACCTGCACTATGTGAACCATTGGACAACTACTGTAAGTACACTTAGTGGAGAGTCAGACCCAACCAGGAAGTAGAGGACAGGAAGTAGACTGTCAGATGACAGGAAGCAGACAAACTACAATAGAAATACACGGTCAGAACACCGTGGGAAAGTCATGACAGTCAGACTACAACAGGAAGTAGATGATAGGACACAGAAACAGTCGACCACCAAAGGAAGTACATGACAAGCGGTAGATGACAGGAGATGGATAAAGACGACAACAGGAAGTAGACAGTCGCTTCTCCAGATTTAACCCCAGATTAATCCCGAAGTTAATCTGGGATTAACTCCCCTCGTCCACAATTCGCTAAAGTTCACATTTCTTCAGAAATTCCGGGAAAATAATTGCATCTGGAGTCGATAAGTCTGTCGCACACACACACACACACACACACACACATACAACCACCCACACACACACAGATTTCATTAAAGCCCTGGATCTACAATATCGTCACATTAATTTCCTCCAGTGTTCAGCTGCCTGTTGACATACACACAAACACACATGCACCCACGCGCGCGCACACACACACACACACACACACACGCACACACACACACACGCCGACTGACTGCGACCACAGATAAACACTGAGGCGCTGACTAATCTCATAACTCTCCCTCAGTCTCACTCTCACACCTCCTCTGGGTTCAGGTCAGGTAATTTCCTTCAACTCCATTTATCACCAATTGATTACTAATCGTACGGGTGTTTGCTACGCGATGCTTTTCCACCGACAGCAACAATCAATGAGGAGAGTATTGATTAAGTATTTGCCGATCGGTACGTGTATTCCGGAGCCACTGGTCAGTGCGGTCACTACATCGTCATGATAGTGTAATACCAATGTAATAAGCAAGCTCGGGTCATCGGGGCAACCATGGTCAGAGGGGCGGGACCTCACCTGGGGAAGGCATCGAAGCAGTAGGTCTTGCGGGTGTCGGGGAACGCCACCCGCAGGCCGGACATGAGCGGTGAATGCAGGATGACGGCGGCCACCTCGTAGCGGGAGGCCAGGTCCACGGTGGGGACGGTGCCGATGCTCTGGCCGTACAGGATCACGCTCTCCGGGCCCACGCCGTACCTGGAGGACACCAGGGGGTCAGGGGGACCGACAAGGGGCCATTGGGTGGGGGTGTGGGGTCTTCAAAGGAGGCCAAGGTCCACCCAGGAGACAAGGGTCCGCCAAGGTAACCAGGATCTTCCAAGGAGACCAGGGTCAACCTGGGTAGACCATGATCTCCTGGATAGATCCCAATGTCCTGGGTGGATTGCAATTTGTTGGGTAGACTATGATCAGATCATAGTCTATCACCCAGATGATCAGGATCCTCCAAGGAGACCTGGATCCATCCGGACGACTGGGATCTATCTAGGAGACCAGGATCAACTCCAGATTCTCAACGGCTATTTTTTTGCACAATATCACCACCATTTACTGAAAGTGGAGGACAGGTGAGATGGGGGGGGCAGATATGAACCAGCAGGAGGAGGATGAGGAGGATAAAATTACAGAGGAAGACCAAAATGAGGAGGATGAAGGTGAGGAGGAGGATGAGTCAGCCGGAGAGCCATTAGCTCTAATGGCTTCTTTCAGGCGGGATGACATTTAATCGAGAGGATGGAGGTGGAGGATGAAGATGATAGATTGACCTTTGACGAGAAGACAGCCAAGTAGAGGAAGAGGAGATCCAGGAGAGGAGAAGCAGCACCAAGACGGAACAGAAGATGGAGGTTCTCCCCCAATCATGAGAACATGACCATCATTGTGCCCCCCCTCCCCCCAGGAGGCCCAACCCCTTCCAGACTCCGCCAACCCCTCTCTGAACACTGGTCCTTTATGGGGCGCCGACCGGCTGACAGTCACGGCCACCGTCTGCTGACAACCATGGTAACCACGGCGGCCTCCTCCAATCAGGCCCACATAGCAGCTCTCGGTTCTAAAGGGAACAACTGGTAGAACCCTGAGCAGTACCATGATGACCTGTGTGCTTTTTAACAAGTACTTGTACACAGGTGCAGTACTGAGTTTAGTTAGGATTCTATTGGGGATTAATGGATTAATGGGTACTTCCCCTTTTTGGAGCCCCCCCCTCCCACTTACTTCATATAGGCTCCCAATGCCCCCTCTACTTCCGGTAGGCCTCCCCGCCACTCCTTTCACTTCCGGGAAGCACTTCCCCTGCTACTTCCGGTAGGCTGTTCCCGGCGGCCCCCACCGGAGCTACACCCGTGTTTGTATGTGTGGGGGCGCTCACCTGCTCCTTAGCGCCTGCCAGGCGGCATCGATGTCAGCGTAGAGGTTCTTCTCGGAGGGCCGACCGGAGCTCACGCCGTAACCGGAGTAGTCGTAGGAGAAAACGTTGCAGTTGACGCGGGAGCCGAGGCCGATGTAGAAGCTGCACATCTGGCCGAGGTCCACGGCGTTGCCGTGGGAGAAGAGCAGCGTGTAGCGGCCACCGGGGGCGCAGCGGACGAACATGCAGCCCACTCGATTGCCGCGGCGACTCCGGGTGCTGAACACCTCCACGGCGTCCAGCTCCCGCTGCGAGTACTGCCAATCGGCCCGCTCGCTTAGCTGCAGCCGGCCGCGGCCGCTGGCGTCGGTGCGGACCGAGTAGGTGGGCTCCGGCGGGAGGAAGGCTAGCTTCGCAGCGATGCGGCCTGGGCATGGCGGGCAGCAAAAGAGCCAGCACAGCTCGCCCAGGGAGAAGCCGTTCATCCTCGGGCCCGACTCGGGCATCGGCCCAGCTCCGCTCGCTGGTTCCCCTCGGTGTGTCTGCGTGGAGCCCCTACCGGCGGCCCATGGAGAGAAGGCGGCGGCGGCAGGTGTCCCGGCTGCTGGCTCACTAGCAAGCCTGCTAACAAGCAAGTAGCCGGCAAAACGAATGGCCGGCTAACGAGCTAACAAGTACCCGCGAAGTAATGCCCGGCTAAAGATATGGCTAACGAGTGGCCGGCTAGCGAATGGCTAACAACCAGACGCCAATCGAACCGGGACCCGCGGAGGCTCCGGGCGGACACGCAGCCGCTCCCCGCGTCGTTACAGCGGTGTCGCGGTGAAGGAACCCCGGGCTCAGAACGTGAGACTCCCGGCCCGGAAGGTTCGCTGCTAGCGGAGCCGAGCGGGCACGCAGGGAGCCATTTCTCCATCCGGGAAATCAACCGAGCTTCCGGTCAGACCGGATATCCGGTTTGTCTTCGGTCAAGTACTGTGCAGGGGGTTTCAAATGTAATATGATTATGGATTCTTGAACGTGGACAGGGCAGGAGGAAGGACGGAGAAAAGTGGACAGCAGAGGAGGAGACGGTGAAAGCGAAAAAAAAAATCTCATTCTTTCTTTTATGCACCCATTCATTCATCAGTCAGTTTATTCAGTCATCCATCTATGTGTATCAGATATCTCCTGCAGACTCATGGACCTTCTCCCAGAGCCTGAAGGACAGAACCTGATCTGCAGCTCTTATTTTGTCGGGGCTCATCTCCACTCCTCCTCCTCTTTTTCTTCTGAAGGCTGCGGGTTAAACGCACAGCGGCAGGTGTGACGTGGATCCTCGACGACCTGCCAGAACCTTCCATGGAGATATCACACATGCACACGCACACGCCGCATTCCTCCACTGACTCGACACGTCGCAAGAGACGCGGGAACATCGCGTTCCTCGTCGGCTGATGCGCACGCGTGTGCATGTGTGCGTGCGTGTGTGTGTGTGTGTGTCTCCTGAGCCTCGCCCCGGGCCCTGAACGCATCACGGAGACCCGCCGTCACGCTCTCCGTGTATTAAGAGCGTGTGCGCTTCAGATAGCGCGCAATTTGCATAAGCCGCGGGGTTGGCGTGCGTGTTTGGGTGCGTACGTGTGCGCGTTGATGCGTGCTTATCTCCACTCAGCGCGCGCATGTGTGTGTGTGTGTGTGGCGCTGACAGGTCTGATCTTAAATCACGCCGCTTCAAAACACTACCGACTGAGCCCGTCCAGCGTGCACGCACACGCGTCCGCGCGCACGGTTGTGATACCCGCCGCCACATCCCATCATGCAGGTGCGAGTTTCTCCTCGCTCGTGTCAACGGCAAACGTGCAGTTGGAAGGACCGGGACACACACGCACACTCCCACACGCACACGGACATTCTGAAACACGCACAGCACACAAAGGCACACACTCGCACTTTCACACAAACACATATATACACACTCGGACACAAACAGACACACACAAACTGTCAAACACACCATACACAACATAGACACAGACACACACACATGCATACATGTATGAGTGTGTGAGTGTGGCATACACACACTGGCACAGACTCACACATATATTGTCACCCACTCACACCAAGACACACACTTTCACATATACACACACTGTCACACAGACTCATACACACACAAACACTCCCTCACGCACATACCAGACTCACAACTCTACACACTATCAAAGACACACACACTTTCACATATACACGTGCTGTAACATACACACACCACAGACGTACTTACCGTCACAAACACACACACACACACAGACACACACTCACAGGGGGCTCCAGAGGGTCAGATTTTGGTCCATCTTTCAGCACCAGTCCCTGGTGTCCACATCTCAGGAGCTTCACCCTCCTCTTGCTGATGGTCCAGGCTCCTCAGCTGGAGATCCAAGCCGCTCTCTTTTCTCCTCCAGATGTTTGCCATCTTCTGCGCAGCCTCACACCAGCACATGGAGAGAACATTGCCCTCCTGGAACTTCCGGAGCACCATTCTGGTCTGGATCTATGTTCTTCGGTACGTTCCATCCTCCACTTCAGTGGAGAAGCTGGTGTCAACAATGAAACTACTAATATGGTGGTTGAACATTCTCCAAGGTTCCAAATTTTGATGCCTCCCACCAGCTTCTCCAGGTGCTTTGGGAAGACCTTTGGCTCCATTGGCTGTGTACCTCTGACTGCGGGGGGTAGAAGGTCCATCCAGGCCTTCTTCTGCAGACTACCAGGAAATTCAAGCGTTCATTCATTCATTCTCTATCCTGCAGAATATTCCAGCTGTGATTGGCCGAGAGGCATGGATCACCCTGTACCAATCACCACGTTTAGAGACATACAAGCATTCACCCTCTCATCCAAACATCACATTCACCCTGACAGTCCAGGTGGAGCAGGTGGCTGGTATCGTCCTTCCTCCTTCCAGTGGTCCTCTCCAGCTCCTAAGGGTACCTCTCACAGGAGGCACTCCATCATTACACCCGAGTCCCCAAAGGACTTTGGGCCCATCGCGCTCACCTTCATCTCGGGTACAACCCAAAGTAGCTTGGACCCAGTCCTTCTTGCCAGCAGAGAAGCAGAAGGTGCCTGTCATGCATTCAACACCCGATTTCCTTGGTTCTGGGGCACCTTGAGGTAGTGCTCAAATCCAGTAATTCTGGCAAATCCAATTTGAACTACTTGTTGTCAACAGTCCGGAGGTGCGAAGAGGGTGGAGCAGAGGTGGAGGAATGGGTTCAAGCAGGTTGGAATGGCTGGAGAAGTGTCAGGGTGATAAAAGAGTATCAAGGTGTACAAGTCAGTGACTTGTACACCTGACTTGTATGTTGTGTATGGGGTCATGTAAAGAGAGGGGGATAGTGAATTAGTGAACATATTGGTAGAGGGATACGAGGGGTTGGAGCTGCCAGGTGAGGGTGTAGAGGAAAACCAGAGATTAATGGATGTAGAGAAAGAGGACATGTAGTTGGTGTATGAGGAGAGTATATAGAGGGTTAGATGGAGGAGGTGGGCTTGCTGAGGAGCCCCTGGAGGGAACAGCCAAAAGGAGATTTTAGCACATTTAACCAGGGTCTTGAGCACTGGCTAGTGGGCATCGACTAATAGACCAGAACATTTTTTGAGCCACGGCACATATTTCACATGAGAAAAAATCACACGGCACACCACTAAATAAATCTCAAAAATGAAATAGAATGAAACTGTAGTTTGAATTTACTTACTTACTGACATTCTTACAGGAACGGAGGAAACACAATATAACTTTTATGGTATTGTCTTGAGCTCATCTTCTTTACTTTCTTCTGACCACTACTCATACGTGGGTCTTCATCTGGGTCAGAATGTTCTTCAGGACCAGAGGGTCCCGATTGAGTACTCACTTTTTAAATATTTATCCATCATGTATCCTGCCGGCATCTCACTAGAAGCATCGCTAATTACTCTGCTGTTTGAGCAACAGCGGGTAGTTACACAGGTTAATTCGCTAACTTTTGCCATCTGCCTGTCAATGCATACCGACCACATAGATAGATGTACAAAAACAAATTAAAAGTTTTCATAAATAATAAATCATTTTGGACCAACCAGGTGAAAGTGGGCATTTCTCCACAGCACACTTGATGATCTCTCATGGCAAATAAATAAAAAGGGAAAATAGGGTTTCAGGTGTGCCTCTACCTTCCAGGCAAATGATCAAGTTTACAGATGACTGTGACTGCGTTGGGAAAGAACTTTACGCACTGGAAACTAACATTTAGAAAAGAAAGGAAATGATTATTTATTGTAGGAGAACACCATCCATGGCCAGGTCGAAGAAACTGTCCTGCAACAGATACCTACAGCTTAACTGTTATACTTCTTGGATAGACCTCTTGTTTCTAAAATCCCTCATGCTGTCACACTGGTGAGCACATTAGCGTTGGCTAGCTGCTAACACTAATAACACCATCGTGAGCAACTGACACTGGAGTGGAAAAAAAGTAGCTTAGCCGTTGCAACCCTTGAATGAAGGGGTAAATGCTTGCGTTCTAGCAAGCAGGCGGAAGCCAGGGTGACGAAGGAGTGAGCCGAGGCGCTTCGACCAGTAGGAGTTTATTGTCACGAGCACAGTCTGTTACACAAAAATAAAGCGTCACGTTGTTCACAATCCTAGAGCCGGAGGCTAACAGTTAGCACACGTCGCACGACACCGCTAGGACCTACACAAGAACACGTACCGTGTCAGGTTGGGGTGGGGGGGGGGTGGGGAGGGGGTAGAACACTGGTCCACAGAGAACATCAGTATGTACAGAACAAACCCAGGATTAGCAAAAGCCCCCCAACCCCACCCCTGTCACCCCACCCAAAAAGATGGGGAGTGAAGGGGTGAATGGTCACAAGGCGAGAGCAACGCGGCGTTTGTCGGACGGAGCGGCGGCGCCTTCCCTTTATGAGAGCAGGCCGGCACGTTAGCCGTTAGCCCATTAGCTCGGTCAAGTGCACTTTTGCGTAGCTTTAGCGACCGCGCTAATTTTCACGCAGAGAGGCCTTATCCTGATAGGGTTGCTCTGCTGCGCCCGCGGGGGAGGGTCGTTCGGAAAAAACGTCGTAATAGATCCGATATCGTGAACGTCAACTGCTGACGTGCTCTTGTTTTGAAAATCCTGCTCAACACTAAGTATTTTTTTATTTTTATTTTTTGTTTTTTTTAAACAAATTCACTTTATTTTGAAAATCATGAGAACATCACGAGGAAATTAATAATTTATCCCTTTTTTATCTTCTTTTTTTTAATTAGCTCAAGAGACAAAAACAAAACAATGAAAAAAAAAAAAAATCAAAGAAAAAGCTAGAAATTAAAAAGGAATAAAAGTCCAGGAAGTAGGGCGGCTGACCAGGAAACGGGGAACAGGAAGTGGGCGGCGGCAAGGTGAAGGGGACGCTGCTGATTGGCTTCCAGAACAAACATTTAAATACTTAAATAAAAAGTGTAATTACACTGTTATAGAGTGTAATAGCGCATTAGCGACCCGCCCAATCGGCGGCCGATATATTGATCGGCCTTCGTCGAAATCCACCTTCGCGCCTGTCCGTCCTGTCACCGTGGCGACAGACAACCTCCATCCAACCTCCCTGGGATGAGGTATGAGTGTGTGAGTGTGTGTGTGTGTGTGTTCAACCAGACATTCAGTTTGAGCTGCAGGAGATGATGAGATGATGCCGGTCAACCTCCTCCTCCAGGGTTCTACTCGGAGAACGGCGGGAACATGCCCAGGTCGGCAAAGTCCTCGATGTTGTAGTTGGCCGTCCCCTGGGTGGGATCTCCACCCATGGGAAGCATGTCCTGGGGAACAGAGGTCATTCAGAGGTCACAAAGATCATAACGAGGTCACACAGTTCATATATGGGTCATAATGAGGTCATATTCAGGTCACCAAGTTCACACAGAGGTCACACATGGGTTGAAATGGGGTCATAGGGGTCATATTGAGGTCATACAGAGGTCACATAGAGGTCATAATGAAATCACAGAGGTCATAATGAGGTCACACAGGTTATGGTGATGTCACCTGGTCAGTCATGTTCAGCAGGCTAGTGGTTGAGTCACAGATGTGTGTGTGTGTGCGTGTTTACCTGGAAGACCTCGCTCTGGCCCGGGTTGGGGTGTGTGTGCTGCTCCCCCCCCTGCTGGGAGTGGTGCTGGTTCTGCCACTGGGTCCACACCTCTCCTGGCCGGCCCTGGAACTGGGCGCCACTCTGGCCGCTGTCCGTGGAAACATCTGGACACGGAGGTTGAACACAGGCAGGAAAACATGGAGAACCGTACAGGAGAACATGGAGGGAACTCAAGGGAGAACATGGAGAACCAGACAGGAGAACATGGAGAACATATGCAGTAGACCATGGAGGGAACACACATGGAGAACCAAGCAGGAGAACCGTGTAGGAGAACATGGATAAGTGTTCAGCAGATGCAGGGTCACTGACCGAAGGCTGCGCTGCGATTGGCCAGTCCAGAGTAGGCGTTGCTAGGAGACGAGGTGGCAGGCGAGGCCAGCGGGCTGTAGGACGGAGGATCGTTCTGGTAGCTGTGACCGCTTCCGATGGAGAACGGGCTGGACTGGGCTTTGCTGGGCTGGAGAAGGGAGAACATCTGCTCAGAAACTCGATTCTACCAGGACACACACACACACACACACACACACACACACACACACAGGCAAACAGGGGGATGGGTCCTGGAGAACCCCTTCTCCTTGGGTTCCACATCCACCATTTCTGCTGGTGGAATCAGAGACAGATGAGCCTGCTACAAAACACATGGTCCACACACACACACACACACACACACACACACACACATCTCCCTGACCTCACCTTCACCTTCACCATCCTCACCAGGACATCTAATCACTACATGATGAGTCCTCATTGTGGACTCTGTAAATGCATTTCTGCCCAACAACAGGAACAACAATAAAACACACACACACACACACACACACACACACACACGGCAACCACACGCCATCTGTTAGCAGAAAACATTGAGGAGACACTGGGAACAAAAGAAACCACTGAGACTGAGTGTGTGTGTGATAGCTGCAGTTAGTGTATGTAGGTGACTTTTTTGTGCGTTTGTGTGTATTTGTGTAGGAATATATGAGTGTATGTTTGGGTATTTGTGTCTGCTAGTGTGTGTGTGTTTGGAATTGCATGTGTGTGTGCGTCACCTGTCCAGAGAAGGGGGGGCGTGTCCCGGTCCAGCCCACCTGTCCCGGGTTGATCTGCCTAGAGATCTGAGCCAGGTTCTGATTGGACGAGTTAGAGGGCTGGATGTCGTTCACACTGGGCACGTGGATCACTGAGGAGCTGGGGACACACACACACACACACACACACACACACACAGGAGGTTGGTTGTGGTCCTCCAGAGAGCAGAGTGAAGATAAGGAGGCTCCTTCACCTGAAGGTCTTCCCGGAGTGTCCCTGCTGGAAGGGGGAGCTCTGGGAATAGAGCTGCTGCCCCCCAGAGGTGGAGGAAGGAACCATCATCTTCTTTTCGCCCGCTAAACACACACACACACACACACACACACACACACACACACACACACACACACACACACAGACAAGCTGCTGCTTCCTCCTCCCTTACAATTTTTTTCAATTATTAATGTGTTGGTGTGTGTGTTTCTGTCTGAGTGTGTATGCGTGTGTGTATGTCTGTGTGAGTGTGTGTGCGTTTTCTCTGTATATGGATGTGTGTGTCTCTGTGTTTGTTTCTATTTCGTATGTGTGGGTGTTTTCTCTATATATGTATGTATGTATGTGTGTGTGTGGGCATATATTTTCCACAAATGTGCGTACGTCTCTGTATATGTGTACTCTATGTGTGTGTGTGTTTCTCTGCTTGTGTATGACTGTGTGTGTGTGTGTGCCATACATCCGGAGATGTTGGTGTACATCTCAGCGAAGCGAGGGTCTCTCTCCTGGGAAAACAGGGCCTCGTTCTTGTCGATGTTCTTGGAGGCCTCGTGGACTCCACCCCCGCTGACGCTGGCCACGGGGACCTAGGGGTCAGAGGTCAGGGGTCAGAGATGGTTCGGAGGCCCAATGGGTTCCACCAGGTTCCTTGTGGTTCTACCTGGGAAAGGTCATAGGCGGTGAGTCCGTCCCTCTGGTGCACCTCCAGCTCGGCCTGCTGCTGCTGCTGCAGCTGCCTGGAACAGAGAGTGTACGTTTGAATATATGTGCAATATACTGCGCTGTCCCACCAGGAAACCTTCACTCCACAGGAAGACTAGCTCTTTGTCTTTAACTGATCCGTCCGTCACGACGACAAAACATCTAAAACATCAGGTGACAACGATAAAACGCCCGTCTATCGGCTGAGGACTACAAAACACCTGACCATCAGCTTGAAGACTATAAAACCCCTGACTACCTGGCAATATCTACACAACACCCAACTAACATCTTGGGTCTTTAGGACCATAAGGTGACATCAACCAACACCAGCTCATTTCAGTCTTCATTCGGACACCAGACTGGTCCCTGCGACCTCGCCAGGCAGAATCCTCCCCCTGGAACGAGGTCAAACCGTCAAGACGGCGCCGGTTCCTAACAGGTTCCCCCTCAGGTGGAACACCAGTCCAGTAACATGCTGGCCCGAGAAGGTCATTCTTCTGAAACTGAGGAAACAACAAAAGATCCGAACAAACGATGAGGCTGGTGCCCCCTGCAAGGAGGCGGGGCATCTCTCGCTGGTAGCCAATCGCAGCTCAAATGACAGGACCTTTACTTAAAGAGTTAGGACCTCTGGGGTCCTTGCTCCGGATGAAGAAACAAACACCAGACGGAGAACATTCCTGAGCACAGCTGTGCTTTTTAGATGCAAGACAGCCAAATAACCATTGCTAAAGGTGTTATTAAGCGCGTTCCATCCAGGTTCCTCCTGGAACTCCTCACCAAGTCAACACTCACTGGGTTTCTGACTTGTACATCATTTCTGCCTGATCTGCTTGCTTGCTAGCAAGTAATGCTAATTTAGCTATTTGCTGTTGCCACAGTTTTTAATCCAGAACATGCACTTCCTCCCTTGGAGTTTGACCTCCTCATCAGTCTTCACATATGCTAGCATTTATTTTGGCTTGCACAATCCAAATGCTGGCTGATTCACTGTTAGCATTAGCTGCGGGCCTACCATCTTCTACGCACACCCCGGTTGGAACCTACTTGACGTTGGTGTTGGTGCAGATGATGTACTCGATCTCATCGGAGTAAGGGTTCTGGAAGGTAAAGCTGCTGGTTCTGATCAGCATCCACTCGCGGTTTTTCATGCGAAAGCGGTACATAACAGAGAGGACCTGCCCCTTCAACTTCACCACCTGCAGACACACAGACAGGGTAGGGCCTTCAAACA
This sequence comes from Fistularia commersonii, assembly GCF_037954325.1. Classification (NCBI taxonomy): domain Eukaryota; kingdom Metazoa; phylum Chordata; class Actinopteri; order Syngnathiformes; family Fistulariidae; genus Fistularia; species Fistularia commersonii. The sequence continues at coordinate 18,247,241 of NC_141292.1, read as the reverse complement.
TCACATCCCAAGGTGGTTCCTCAGGAGGGGAAGAGAGCAGTTCCTTCTCAGGGTCTTTGCTGACTTTCCAAGTATTCTGAGGGACCCTCTCCTGGGGCTGAACTTCCTGGTGTCTCCCCTTGCTTTGGTTCGAGATGTTCGTGCTCCCGTTCTAAAGGGAAGAGGTGCTCTGAGCCTCACCTGCTGGAAGCTCTCCCTCAGGTGGCTCTGGTCCTCAGGGTGGCAGAACTCCAGGATGTCCTTCCCCAGAAGGTCCTACAGGACACAACCCAGACAGGAAGGAAGGCTGAGACAAGCAGAAAGTTCCAAAATAAAAGTGTCTGGAGAACAGACAGCGCCGAAGCTCCACCCACTCATTCAGAAAAGATGTTGGCAGCTTGGTGGGGTGTTTATGTTGATCTTTTTCCCCAAACCTGAACCATTAGTTGCTAATCTGGGATGATCTAATCTATCTTTATTTTTATGGACATTTGAATGGTCTAAGTCTGATCTGATGTTGAGAAGAAAGGTCTATCCTGGCCTTCTGATGATGATGAAGAGGAACTTGAAGAAGACAATCTTTTTCCCCAAACCCTAATCTATTTGATAATCTGGGATTACCTCATCCGGGTTAACATGTGAATATTTGAATGTGTTAAAGTGCAGCGGTTGGAGGAGTTTAATTAGAGTACCGTGTCTAATCTAACCATCGATCCCTGCTGTGGCAGGATGACACCTCCCCACACACATACACAAATTCTTTCATAATGGTCCGGCCATGTGACCCTGACTGGAGTCTGTCCACCATCTGATGAGAACCAGCCGCTGGACGTCAAGAGCTCGGAATCTGTCCTCGGGGGGTCGGAGTATGTGTGTGAGCGTGTGTGTGAAGAGGGAGGAGGGTCCTCAGGGATTGAAAGGCTATCTAAGAAACTCTAGAACTTACAGGAATCTGGAGACCTCCCATGTTTGGTATACGGTAAGAACAAGTTATCACATAAACAGAGGGGACTACAGTGGTGGAACACTGGTAGGGAATGTGGGGTTAGCGCACCTGGGGCTGGTAGCCAATGACGTTGATGCAGCGTGGATCCACGAAGGTCACCACGCCATCGGAGTTGTGGCGCGACAGGAACTCGGTGGGGACGGACAGGCCGTTCATGTCCATGGACACGGGGGAGCTGGTCACCTGAGGGGGGAGTACTTCAGTACTTCAGTCAGGGTACTCGTTACTCGGAGTACTCCAACTCCAGTGCTTTCACAACTAAGGAGGGTTGAGTGTACATGTTTGGGGGGCCTCCTGGACTCAGGATCTGCTGTTATTAAACATTAATAAAATCTCAGCCAAACACGCAAGCAGACACACACACACACACACACACACACACACACACACACACACACACACAGAACAAACCCGAGAAGTTCAGATAAAGTTTATTTCTCGGTAGAATTTGGCGGTGGTTCCATCAACTCCACCTGATTCCAAGGTATCCGACACCCAGTTACCTACTTATATCCTTATATCCCCCTCATATCTTCCCTAATTGAGGACCTCCAGACCACAGGTGCCTTGATTGGTTGAATATTTCCAGGATTTTGCTCCGCCTGGAACCCTCAGACAGAACCCTCCAAAGGAAATGTGGTTCTGGTCTATGTAAAACCCTCAGGCACTACCTTCCTAAGAAGGTGTACTTCTGGTCCACCTGGAACTCTCAGAGAAGGGGTGGGGTTCTGGTACCTGCAGGCGTCCGATGGCCACCAGGCAGTACTTCCCGGTCTGCCCTGCCTCAGAGTCTTCATCAGGGACGGTCATTCCTGAGGACAGAAGAAAAATGGGGTGACGCTAGGATCACCACGGTGGAGCCAGAACTCCTCTACAGGGGGTCTGGTTATAATGCTAGGGTTCTTCAGTTTTTGTTCCTGTCCAAGGATGACCTGTCCTCGGACTCCTGGTCTTTGGTCCTTGATGAAGGGCAGGTCACTTCAGGGCGTCTGCGTGTGTGTGTGTGTGTGTTTGTGTGTGTGTGTAGGTGTCTGTACCTGCAGGAGGCCAGGCCTTGATGTATCCGGTGCAGTGGACCACAGAGTATTGGGCCTCGCCTTCTTTGGATGGTCCCAGTCCATTCCTGTCACACACACACACACACACGCACACACACACACACTGATGAGCAGTGGTGTGTTTGTAGAGCAGGGTGACGAGATGTTCCACAGATGTACCTGTATCTCTTCCTCATGTTGGACAGACGGTTCAGGGAGATGTGATCCAGAGGTGCACTGCCACACCTGGACACACACACACACACACACACACACACACACACACAAACATAGTGGTCAGAATGTGTGGGCCTCAGGTTCTGGCAGGGTTCCTGGTGGGCGGGTTCCTTGGGTTCTGAGGCGTGGAAGGACTCCAGATGGCGGGTTCTCCTGCTGGGTCTCTGTTTTCCCAGACGTTCCTTTCATGTTCTTCCCGGGAGCCGAACAGGCTCAGGCTTTGTTTGGGTTCTCCTGGACGCCGAATCTCCGGGTTTGTTCTTGAGGGTTCAGCAGAGGATCAGAACACAGGGTTCAGTCTCCGGCTGGGTTCTTTGGGAGAACAGCCCAGAGCAGGTCCACCAAACATGTGTTCCTTTGGAATGGGCCGGAACCAGAGGAAGATTTGACCAGAATGCAGGGAAGAACCTCAGGACTCCATGCCCAGGAACCAAACTTTGCCAGAACAGGAGCACTAGAACATGTGTGGTAACTTCAATCCCATTAATGATCTCAGGTCAATAAATATAGATCAATATCTATTCCTAATGGTCTGGTCAGTTTCCCTTTGGATTGATCACTGGAGACTTCCTGAGGCTAGTTAGCACACCTGAAGCTGGATAGCACAGTTGAGGCTCGATATCACACTTGAGCCTTATTGACACACCAGTAGTAAGTTGGAACTCATGCAGCTAGTTAGCATACCGGTGACAAGTCAGCACTTTAAAAGCTAGGTAGCACACTTGAGGCTAGTTTACACAACTGATGCTAGTTAGCACAAAAGAGACAAGTCAGCAATTTAAAAGCTAGTTCGCACACCTGCTGCTAGTTAGAAAACCAGAGACAAGTCACCACTTTTGACCACTTTTCGCTAACTCGCCTCAGATATGCAAATTACCCTCAAGTCTGATTAGTTATCAGAATTTGCATATCTGAGGCTAGTTAGCGAACGAGCACATTTGAAGTAAATTGGCACAATTGAGGCTAGTTTGCAAAGCTAAGGCCAGTAAGCACACTTGAAGCTTGTTTGTACACTTGAACCAGGTTAGAACATCTGTGGCTAGTTAGCACACCAACGGCTACTTTGCATTTTTTGAGTCGAGCTACCACAGCTATGGCTAGTTGGCACATGTGTAGTAAGATAGCACATATAAGACTAGTTTGCACATCTGAAACCCATTTGCACACCAATGGCTGGTTTGCTCATCGGTGGCTAGTTACCATACCTGAGCCCAATTAGCACACCCGAGGGTGGATACCACACTTCAGGCTAGTTTGCACACCCGAGGACAGTTTGTGCACCAGTGGCAAATTGGGACATCTAAGGCTAGTTAGCACACCAGGGAAGAAATAGCACATTTGAAGGTAGTTGGCACACTAAAAGTTCTCTGATAAATATGTTTGGAGAACCACGTACCCGAGGTTCTGCTGCAGAAGGAGCCGCTAACACGTCATCTGCACATACCCTCATTTATCTTGTCACGTGTGCTTCCTGCGTCGACAGGAAGTTATCTCACCTCATGCGGCAAATGAAGGAGCGGCGGGAGCCCATGCACATCCTCATTGACGACTGCTGGCCCTCCTTCTTCACAGTCCCTGTTTTCAGGTCCAGGATCCGGCCTGGGACACAACCACAACAGCTCAGTAAGGGGGTAATAACAGTGTAATAACACTGTAACAACACTGTTATAAAATTTACAGCATGTAATGACATGTATCAACACTGATAATGTGTTATTACAGTGTAATAGCACTGTCACGGTACTAGTGACAATGTGATAACACTGTAATAAGACACCTCAGTGTTTAATGACGCATTTGATTTTGATGTGATAACGTTAACACCTGTGTGATAACACTTTAGTAAGACTGTAAGAGTACTGTGTCAACACTAATAGGAGAAGCAGTGTTTAATGAGTATAATAACACTGTAATAATGTAGTAACAGTGGAATAACACAGTAGTAATGTGTAACAACAATGTAATGACACAGTGGTGGTGTGAAATAATTGCGTATACATGTAGTAATAGCATAACAACGGTGTACGTACACATTAATAATAAAAATGTACACTTTATCAATCCCTTGTGGGGGAATTTGTTATTACTAGTGTGTAACAAGTGTAATAATGCAGTATTCATGTTTAATAATACTGTAATAACACACTACAAGTGTGTATGAATAGTGTAGGCATGTCGTAATAGTGTAACAACGGTGCAATAACACAGAACTAATGTGCACTATTAGAGCAATAAAACAATACTAGCATGTAATAATAGTGTAATAACACAGTAGAAGTGTGAACTAGTGCCATATACATGTAGGAACAGTGTAGAAACAGTGTAATAACAGTGCAGTAATGAGGCCTACACCTGAAGTTTTGAAGTAGAAAGGTCTAAACTGACCTTCTTCCAATGGGGAGGAACTTCTCTCCCCCATCGGGTTGCTAATCTGGGATTACCTAATCCAGGCTAACTCCTGTGTCAAGTTTGAAAGGGCTGCAGTCCGAGGAGGAAGAAAGATTTGGTCGCAGGCAGTCAGAGAGGACGAATGGACCGGCACCAAAGTAAAGGGCGGATGAACCGGAGCTCGGGAGTAGAATAATACAGAAGGAGAACATCAGAGGAACCCCCATCGCTTCTTGGTGACCTTCAACTCCATCAGCGGGGAGAGGAGAAAGAACAACTTCATGCGGAACCAAAGTAAACCTTCTGCTGGAGTTCATACAGGTTCCGTTCCTCCGGTTGGACACGAGGTCGGCGCCGCCTGGTGGCCAGTGAGCGAACCCGCCGAGGTTCTCCGATGGGACAGTGAGGAGCAGAATATGCCTGACAACAAACTACTGCTGAGCCACGGAACCTTCGGTTCTCCTCCCATGTTCTCCCTCTCACTGCTCTGCAGGTGTGTGTGTGTGTGTGTGCGGTGCGTTCAATGACCTGCCATCACTTCAGGTGCTCCAATGTGATCATTGGTTTCCAGTCTGTTCAGAACCTTCAAGGAAGTCACGAGGCCTTCACACAAACACTCCCACACACACACACACACACACCGACCCTCTGTGTGTGTGTGTGTGTGTGTGTGTGTGTCTCAGCAGGCAGCTCATGAAAACACACTGATTCTATCCAGATGCAGCAGGAATGTCGAGCATCTCCACACACACACACACACACACACACACTCTCTGACCTCAACATCTGAATTCCCCACACACACACACACACACACACACACACACACACACAGACTGGCATAAACAACAGAGATACAAGCCATGAAGCACATGGGTACAGGCACACACACACTGGTAAAAACAATTCACTTTATCCCCCTAACACACACTCTGATTTCACGCAAACAACACGAATCCTCACACACACTCATGCACATAGACAGGCATAAACACACATAGATAACCCTTCTCACACATACATAAAACCCACATTGATACTCAAACACACTCATATATATCCATAATCACAGACACATAAACACGCACACACACATATACGCATACTCACACATACACAAACAAGACACTCGCTGAGTGACTGCCCCCTAGTGGCTGCTGCAGGAACTGCGGCTTCCCGGCGCTCCTCACCTGTCATGGAGTTCTCGGAGGTGCTGAGCTGCTCCCGCAGCTTGTCCACATCATCGGGGTGCACCTGCTCATACAGCGTGCTGCCGAACCACTCGGCCTGCGGCTGGTTGAGCACCGGCGTTACAGAGTCCGACACGTAGATGACCCGGCCCGACTCGGCCGCCACCACGAACAGAAAGCCGTCCGCCGCCTCCAGGATCAGGTGCTTCAGCTCCTGCGCGGTAAGAGAGGGGCGAGGTAATGAGGGGGCGGGGCTTTGAGGGGGGCGGCGTCGGACGGGCGGCCGCACGCACCTGCTCGGTAAGGAAGGAGGGTTTATAGGCCCCGTCGGTGGAGGTGTTTCCCGTCCCCCTCATGGACTTCATGTGGGACACGGCCATGCGCAGGATGGTCAGCTTGTCGGGTTTGCGCGCCAGGGCGCTGCAGGTGGGCACCATATCTGACAGCTCCGTGATATACTGCGTCATCTTGTTGCGCCGTCGGCGCTCGATCTCGCTGTGGTTCTCTCTGGACGCCGCACACGACAACAGGAAGCGTTAGGCCCCGGCCCCCTGCCCCGGCTGGAGGCGTTACTACAGTGACGCCCGAGACGGGGGGGATGAAACATTGGCCAATAATTCGTTCTATTCTGGTCGCTTTCACGACAAACAACGCTGCATTGTGAGCAGATAACGGTAATAACTGTGTAATTACACTGTTATAAATGTGTAATTACAGTAATTAATGTAATAGCACTGGAGTAACATTGCTCTGAAGTAATAGGGTGATTATGTAATAACGCTGTAATTACAATGACATTAATGTAATAACACTGTAATGAATGCAATCGTGTGATACACTAACAAATGTGATAACAAAATACGTACGCTGTTTATGTACTGTTTGATTCATGTAATAACAATGTCAATACACTGTTATAACAGTGTAATAACCTGATAATGTTAATAGTATAATTACACCACTAAGACTACTAATGGTGTAATTACACTGTTATTACATTATTAAGTGTAACGTAACAACCATCACATTAATAACAATGTAACTACAAAAATATGTATATACATGAATATAATAGTGTAATTACACTGTCATGTATTAAGTGTATGTATGATAGTGTAATTACACTGATATGCATATATGTATGTGAATGAGCACAGCAATGTAATTACAGCGACATGTATATATAGATACACAGAGAACCCTCACTTTTCGCGGGGGTTACGTTCCAAGACCACACAAAAAGTGAATTTCTGCAAACATAGAAGTGATCATTTTGGTGGTTTATGCCAATATACTAACCTGACCGAACCTCACTCAACCTTTTACAAATCTCCCCGCTGGCGATTTTTTCTTCAGAAACATCATGATAGGCAGTTGCTGCCTGTTTTTTTGCTGGTTGAAAATAGTTTTTCAAAATCTCATGTCCCCGTGATCAAGTTACAAAAGTGGACCAACTAAACCATAGTGTTGTTCCAATCTTGCGACATGAAGGAGAAGCCGTCTCCTCAGTGAATGCGGTGCCAGCAAATGAGATCTCGAAAATTATTTATTTTATAAAATTAATTTAGTTTAATTATACAAATTTTTTTTCTTAGGCTAGAATATGGCTATTTCATTGAGGAAAAAAACTCAAATACTGCAAAAAAACGCGAAAGAACGACAACGCTGACTACCAAAAAAATCTGAGAAGTAAGCGAGGGTCCACTGCATATATTTTTGTGTTTGTGTGTGTGTGTGTTTGCCTAAAATAACAGTGCCATACATTGATATGTGTTTATAAATGTATATAATGAGTGTAATTGCAATATGTGTATTTAAATATGAATGTATACAATAAGTGTAATTACAACAATATACATATACACACACACACATACATATATATGTATAAAATAACAGATAAATATGTACTAACAGTGTAAAAGTACTGATTTGTACATTGATGTATATAATAGTGTAATCACAGTGTAATTAATGTGACAGTAATGCTTTGAAATTGAATCTGAGCATGCGCCAAGCCTCCCCCAGATTATAATCCATGAGGACGGTCTGGATTAGAGGGCCAACCCTCCTGGTCTTCAGCGGCAGCGGGGGGCCAGGAGACTCCGCCTACCTGGCATATCTCTCCTTATCTCCACCAGGGGTCTGATCATCATCATACCTGCACACACAGGAAGCAGCAGTGAGTTTCACACACACACATACACACACGGAGAGGTGAGATGGCGTGTGATGGACAAGATGGTGGAAAACTGATGGCGTGGGCGGGGGTACCCAGGGTGGTGAACGTCCAGCATCCACATCGGGCAGCAACTCCTGGGGAACCCTGCCGAATCCCCCTCCCAACCTGCTCCCTATGCTAGCGCACAGATCCCTGTTCCCACCACTAACCTAGAACCCGCCCCCCTCCTGACATGAATGCGGGGGGGGGGGGGGGGGGGGGGGGGGTTCTACCTACAGGTAGAACTCCTACCCAGGATCCTCAGAGCAGTACTCTGAGCCCAGGGTGGTACTACACCGCTGGGAGTACTGTTTGAGCCCAGGGTAGTACCCCTCTGGCGGGAGTACAACTCTGAGCCCAGAGTGGATCTACCTACAGGTAGAACCCCTACCCAGGATCCTGACAGACAGAACCCAAAGAACCGCGTGGTCTCTTCTTCTGTGGTGGAACCTATGTCTGCGTGGACTCCACCTGGAATCACCACGTCACACCACAGGCAGGGGTATCCAGAGTATTGCAAGTACTCCAGACAGAGGAGTACTACCCTAGACTCAGAGATCCACTCTGGGCTCAGAGTTGTACTCCCGCCAGAGGGGTACTATCCTAGGCTCAAACAGTACTCCCAGCGGTGTAGTACCACCCTGGGCTCAGAGTACTGCTGGGCTCAGAATAGTGCTCCCAGCAGACGAGTACTGCCCTGGACTCAGAGTACTACTGTGGGCTCAGAGCAGTATCCAAGCAGACAAGTACTACCCTGGACTCAGTATCCCAGCAGACGAGTACTACCCCCTGGGCTCAGAGTACACAGGAGGTGGAGGAGCAGCAGGTGGTGGAGGCGTTGGTGCTGGAGATGCAGCTCCTCCTGCAGCCAGCAGGAGGCAGCAGTTCGTCGAGGTGGAGGAGGAGGAGGGCTGTCAGATGCAGTGATGAAGAGTCGGATGGAGAATAGAAGTGAGCATGGAATGGCCCCCTTGACGGTACCCTTTACAGCCACCCTTCAAGGCCCTGGGCTCCCTCAGGTTCTCACCTTGAGAACTTGCTTGGTCCCTCGCCGTCCTCATCGTCAAAGTCCATTCTGGAGGGGGACCATGGGAGAGAGGAGAACGTAAGCGGCACTGTTAGCGTGAGGGCTAGGGGAACCCGGAGGGGGGGGGTTCTCCAAGGGAGGAGGGGAACCAGTGATCGGCCAGTCGGGGTTCTCGAAGGAAGAACACAAGCCGAGCAGTACAATGTCTAAACTGACTTGGATTTGAAGTCGAACGTCGATTTAACGTCTCAGTTAAGTTGGACTTTGATTTAAAGTTGGATGGCCAGTAAATGTTAGTGGTCAGTTAAACGTCAAGTGCGTCAAGTAGACGTCGACATATTGTCAGATGCCAACATAATGTCGGATGCTAAGTTAGAGTTGGACTTTGATTTAAAAATCAAAGACCAACATCAGACTAACATTAAAGGTTTAACACCGATCTGAAATCAGTTGTCGCTTGAACGTTGGACAATTTAAATGGACTAAACGGACATGGACTAAACATGGAATTAAAGTCGGATGCGATTAAACGTCAAACAGACGCCGGATGTGCTTTTAGTGATTTAAACCGAAGTGTGACGTTAAAATCCGTATCTGACGTTGGTTCCCAGCCTCTTTAGAACGTAGAATTGACACAGAGGTTCTTGGGTTCTACAACTGGAGGATACACATAAACAAGGAAGCCTCCAGCAGGAACAATGCAGGCCCTCAATGGGCAGCAAAATGAGATCTGGAGGTCTGAATGTCTGGTCCAGGACCTTCCCACCAGACAGCATCAGGCAAACTTCGGACCTCCGACCGAAGGGGAGGCGGTATTTTCAGAATGAAAGCCCGGACAAACACCGGATGGAACTTTGACCTTGAGATCCAGCAGGAGATCCTGCAGGACCTACTGAGGGTGATGTTGGACCCACTCACCCTCCGGACCGCCTCTTGCCGCCGCGGCCCTGGACAGTCCCTCCCATCCTGACAGGGCCGGGGCCCACGGCCCCCGCCATCGCCACCGTCCCCGGGAGCTCGCTGCCCATCTCTGGAAGACAAAAGGGTCCGAGGTTAACCTCCTGGTTAAGACTGGGAACATTTGCACCTCGGGTGGAGCAGACCCCACTGAGCCCCTGACGGGTTCAGGAGCTGCTGTCTAGACCAAAAGAGGCGGTGATGAAGTGTCTTCTTTTAAAGATAGAGGTCTAGGGGTCCACTAACAGGCTTGTTAGTGGTCTTTTAAAGATAGAGGTCTAGGGGTCCACTAACAGGCTTGTTAGTGGTCTTTTAAAGATAGAGGTCTAGGGGTCCACTAACAGGCTTGTTAGTGGACCACCAGGTCAGCAGAAGTAACCAGACCAGATGGTGATCAGCAAGGCCCGCATGGAGACCTTCAGGCCTGCAGGTGGTCCCTGCAGACCTTTAAACAAGATGGTGGACCTCCAAACCTTAAGCCCTGCTGGTGGACCACCAGGCCAGCAAATGGACCTTCAGACCTCCAGGCTTGAAGATGGACCTTCAGACCAGCAGGTGGACCTGCAGACTTCTATGCCACCTAGTGGTCCACCAGGCCTGAAAGTGGACCTGCAGACCTTTAGACTAACTAGGGGACATGTAGACCTTCGGCCCTATTGGTGGACCCTCAGACAAGCAGGTGGACCTGCAGACCTCCAGTTCAGGCCTTAGCCCGTTGCATGTTCCTCCACCCTCTCTCTGATGGAGCTGCAGCAGGATGGAGGACATGTTTCCTTCGTAATGAGCTCAATGAAGCCCCTGTTCTCTTCCATTATCGCCTCCTCTATACACACACACTCTCACACACACCATCATTCATTGATGAGGTGAGGATGAGACGACCATCTAGCAATCAGTGCAGTCATTCATTCTGACACACACATGCACACACACGTGCTGCACAGTAAATGAATAATGTAGTCCACAACGCGGCTCTCCGTGGATCGGTGACATCCCTATACCCGATCACTGATCAATACATTGCCGATCAATCACTTCTCATTGGTTCCGATTGGTTCCGTCTTCCGTGTTGGTTTCCGAGGCGACAGCCCAAGTCCGTCCGACGTTAAAGACGCCAGGACACCCGCTTCTTGGTCACGTGGTGTCACACTTGTGCAAATGCACACACACACACGGAAACCTCCAGCATTAAAGATTCATCCCCTCATTGGATTCCAGAATGAGGTCTGGAGGTCCGAAGGTGTGGTCCAGGACGTTCTCACTAGACACACACACACACACACACACGCACGCACGTACGGACGGACGCACACATGCACACACACATGAAAATGCAGAGCCCCGTTTCCTGTTTCTACACCGGGATGTGGACAATTTCCGGGTTTCCTGCCGCGTGGAGAACCCATGGAGAACACATTGCGGACCTGAGGGAGGTTCCCGTGGTCCTCGGAAAAAGAGCGTGGCCATAACTCATCACAGGAAAGAAATGGATACAAATATTTAATCAGTATTTGAATATAATTTACGATAAAACATATGGAATGGACTGACTACATGAGATAACTAATGCGTAATACATGAATAAAAATGTCACAAAATAAAATGAATTAAGAAAAACATTGTAAACAAATACAAATGTAACGACTATGTAACAAACTGATTAAAGGTAATTTTCCAATTGAATGCAGTTAACGATAATAAATGTAATAAATGTAAAACACTAATGATAAACTAATTAAACGTAACACACGTTATAGACTTATTTCATGTAATTAACAAATACGTGATGAAACATCTCATGAAGTGTAATAATCAATAAATAATGCAACAATAAAACTAACTAACTACAATAAATATGAAATACATGGATGTAATGTTAGCAAAACGGTAATAAATGTGTAATAAATTATATTCAACTGTAATAAGCGGAAATGAAATGTCATAAACTGCAACTAAGAAGAGATAAGAAATTAAGCAAATTGTAAAAAAAAACAGTGACGAAACCAAGTTGATGTAATAAACATGCAATAAAATAATTATGGTCAACTAATTAACTACTTAAATGTAATAAACTAAGAAATTAATTCAGGTCATATAAACTAAGTGTAATTCACATGTAATAAACTTAAGGTCAAAAAACTAATAAACATTTTAAAGTGATACATGTAATAATAACTTAAATGTAATAAACATGTTATGAACCAATTAATGTAATGCACATGTAAGGAACCTATCACAGTAAATGTATAAACTACTTAAATGTAATAAGCTAAGAAATGAATGGAAGTAATAAACATGTAATACTGCTTCCATGTAATAAACATGTAATGAACTGGTTACATGTCATAACTAGCTGAATGTGATAAAAGTGGGATAACCCGTTCCACTGTGAAGGAACTGATATCACCTTAAAAATGCTGCAGGAGGTGATCAGCACACACCTGGAATGGAACAGCTGCCAAATGTATTGCTGGTGAGCAGGCGGGTGGAAGGCGGAGGTGTTTGGGACCCTGCCGGCATCCATCCAGGACCTCCGGCCCGGGGACATTTTCCAGCGGGCAGCGGAGCGTGAGGTGAGGCCCGCCGCCGCCGGCGCCGCCGGACCGTGACATCACAGCGGTGGTGGTGGGGGCTAATTATGCCGCCTTTTCAGAGGGAGAACAAACTCCAAAAAAACCTTCTCCCCCTAAGGGGGGGGAGGGTTGAGGTCACGTGGGCCTGACAGGTTTGTGTGTCACAACACGAAACCCTCATCAGATCATTCACACGTCATGTCTCAACCTCTTACACCAATTGGATCTGGATCTGGATCTGGGTGCCGGCCAGCTGGACTTAATCCTGTGGGGGGGGGGGGGGTCAGCTGACCCGCCTGAACTCTCACCAGGAGTCATGAGCTGATGGAGGAGCTGCACGTAGCTCATGGGTCGCACCACCCTGTTAAGGGACTACAACTACCGAGAGCGCCGAGGACTTCAATTGGTAGCAGGACTGCGACGACCACCAGTGTCCGGACAACAACTGGTACCACCTGAGCTGCAAATGGTTCTAGGACTACAACTACTACCAGTATCAGAGCATCCACTGATGCCAGGACTACAATTGGTACCTGGACTCCAATTACCTACACTACCGAGACTACCACAAGTACCAAAACTACAACTGATACCGCTGTGACTGGAGCTGATATCACAAGTATTACAACTACCACCGGTTCGAGGGCTACAGCTGTTACCACTAGTACCACGACTATAACTGGTATCAAAACTACTAACACTGCCAAAACAGTACCAAAACTAAGACTGAAACCAGCAGCAATTACCACAATACCAGAACAATAACTGTTACTAGTAGTACTGCAACTAGGGTTAATACCAGCAGGACAAGTACTGGTAGTACCACAAGTACTACAACTATCACAAGTACAAGTACCATAATCAGTAGAATGTTACTGATTACCAATAGAATCTCCACTTCTACCAGTCTGATGTGATAAATACCCCCAGTCCAACCATTATCGTCATGGGATATATATATTTATCTGTAAAGTGCCTCCAGATGACTGCAGTCCCTCTGAAATACTAGCATTAAAGAACCACCAGAGCTCCTAGAATTATAGGTACTCCCATCCTTTGCTTTGTCGTAGAAGTACACAAAATGAGTTTCCAATGAGGCTACATGTTGAAACCAAAACCCGATCGATCGGCATAGACGGAGATCAATACTGATCGATGATTCGCCGCGTTGATTAGACACTTCCTGAGGATCATCTATTCATTCATTTTCCGGTTCACTGGGACAAGAGAGGCGGAGCAAAACACAACCAAGGGGCGGGGCTTAACCTGCATGCGTCAGCTGTCAAACCGTGCACCCTCTCATTCAATGGTCAATGAACTCGATGCGTATTTTGGGACTGTAGATGGAGAACCCTGACAGGAGAACCCAGGGAGAACCCCAACAGGAGACCCTAGCGCCCTCGATGGAGGACGTTCTCGCAGGGTGATGTCTCTCCTCCGTCCCGCCCTCTGATTGGACATTCCCCTCTGGTTAGCTAATTGTTATTCAGAGTGGCGTTCCATCCTGCACGCAGTCAGGGCGCTAATAGAACCCTCTGGTTCCACGGTTGTTGCCCCTTTTGATTAACACAGCAATGACCGGCCTCCATCCACTTCCTGTTCTGCCTCCACCCACTTCCTGTCGCAATGATAAAAGTCTGATCGATCGGCAGCAGCAAGGAGTCTGCCCATCAATATTCATATGTTGGGTTCCACAGGTGAGGATGTCCACCTCAGAAGAACCCAAAAACCTCAGTCTCCTCAGGGTTCTCTCAGAGTGTCCACCACACCAGAGGAGAGTCCTCCACCAGGGCTCCACTCATACCAGACTCCCTCGAGAATTGTCACGGTTCTGGGTTAGAGTCCCTTCTTGTCCGGGGAGTTGACCAGGAGCTTCTCAGCAGGTCCTGGTCCATATTCTCACCCGAGCCCGACACATCGGCGCAGGGAATGGACACCGGCGACCCCCTCCAGCCCATTCATCCTAACTTTTGTCGTCGCTCCACGGCGTCTCCGGGTTGGACCCCGGCAAGAAGAGTTTCGGATGTTTTTTTGTTATTTAATGAGGAAAAGCCGTCGTCGACCGGGTTTCCAATTGTCGAACCGCAGAGGGACTCCGGACGGCCCGGGATATGCGCAGAAAAACCGCTTAACCCGTGTTTTTTTGAAATTTTATTGTATTTTAACCTGGAGGTTAGCAAAATCCCGCTCTTTTTCAACGGGCTTCGGTAGCGCACCCCCTCCCCCAGCAGGACATCCAGGTGTCTCCGGTTCCACAGAAGCGGGTGTCCGCGGCGCTGCGCCCCGCCCGAGTGGGGACGCATCCCGGCACGGTGGCCCCAGTCAACCGCAGAGAATCTCCGGAGCCTTTGTACGGTCTCGATGGGGGATGGGGGGACGCGGACGCGGGTTAAGCTAGCAGCGTGAGCTAGCCCTCTGGCTAGCCCGTAACGGGGCCCGTTAGCCACCGGGGTCCGGGGCTCGAACACGGATGAGCCGCGGCGCGGAGGCCGGCGGGGACCGGCGGGGACCGGCGGGGGGAAGGGGCCGGATCTCTGGCCTGGCGGTGCCTCTTCGACCCCCTTTTCCTTTCATACTCTCGGGGTGAAAAAAAACCCTAACCCCCCCCCGCCCCCTCCGTCCAGCATCCGCCATCGCAGCGGCCGCGGAGCACTTACCGGACGGGTTGACCGCGGCGGGAGTCGCCATGTCGCTTCCTCGGCGGGCAGGACAACAAAAACAGCGGCGGCGGTGACGCACAAGGCGGCCGGAGCAGCGAGCGAACACCGCGGGGGCTCCGGGGGGGGGAGGACGGGGGTCGCCGCCTCACGGCCACGGGGGCCAAACAGCGCTGGGGGTCCGGCGGGGGGGGGAGGAGGAGGACGGCACTGCCGCCCGTGTCGGTTGTTTACACAGGAGGGAGGAAGAACGGCCCCCGTTAGACGGCGGACCTCGGAGCCAAGATGTCCGAACGGAAGCACCGCGAGACTTCCCGGCGCTCGAATACATTAACGGGACCGGGGGCGGGGGGCGGGGGGGGCGAGACTGGCGGTTCGGATCTTCGAATCCACGAATCTTCGGTTCCTCTGAACGGGACCGTTATGGGGAGGAACGGCTGGTGCGAGCCGGGAGGGGGCGGGGCTTCGACCGCACCGACCATCGGGGGAACCCGGGGGAACCCGGCAGAACGTGAGGAGAACCCAGGACAAAGTGGGGAGGACATGGGGGGAACATGGAGAGAATCCAGGAGAACGTGGAGGGAACATGGGGGGAAGCTGGGAGAACGTGGGGAGAACGTGGAGGGAATCTGGGAGAACATGGGGAGAACCTGGGAGAACGTGGGGAGAACATGGAGGGAATCCAGGCAGGAGAATGTGGAGGGGACACAGCTCCTCCTTGAGGTTTTGTGTATCCAGAGCCTAAACCTGGACCATCTGTTCATCCTAAACACAAAGGAGGTCCAGAACATCTACTACCTGTTGACAGGTGGCAGGTTGGATACGGAGGAGGTCAGCAGGCTGACTGACCTTTGACCTTTGAGAGTATCCATGGAGGGCAGGTCACGTGACATGGAGGTCCTGCCTGATGTTCCTGGTTCTCCATCCTCTCATCCCGGCAGATGAATGGGAGGAAATGACAGGAACGCCAGAGGACCTCTTTTATTCTTCCTCCTTTCCACTATTATCTATTACTGTTATGTTTTTACTTGAAACTCTGGCACAACAATTTCCTTTCGGGATTAATAAAGTTGTTCTCATCTCATCTCATCTCAAAACAAGTGCTTAAAAAGTGAGCTTTTATTTTGAAAGAACTTTTGGCTAATAGTTGTTTTGATTCGGTTCTTTTATTTTGAAAAGCGTTTAATGGGAAATGAAAATCAAATTTTGATCGTAATTGGCTCTTTTATTTTGGAAGGACCTGGATGAGCATGATTGCAAATATTAAAATGTAATTAGTGCTTTTATTTTGAAAATACACGATATTGTAGTAAAATGATCAAAAAAGCTATGGGTAACTGGGTCTTTTATTTTGAAAAGCTTTTTGGGGAAAGCTCTCAATTTTTGTGTGATATTTTTTGTGAAAGGGCTTTGAATGGAAGTGATCACAAGTGTTAATTATGCTTTTTTTATTTTGAAAAGCGTTTAAAGGAAATTGATCTCAAATATTTAGTGTAATTGTTGCTTTTCTTTTGAAAAAACTGGCGCGGGCAAACAACACATCGCCACCATGCCGGACTCCAACGGAGAGTCGCGCTGCTAACTCTTGCAGTTGCTCTGTGGGTATTAGCATTCCTGCTTAGAACTACCTACAGTTAGCTTAGCATTGTGGGGTTCTCCAGTAGAGTCCGAGCAGCTGGATGGACAACCGAGATGTTCTCCTTTGAGAAGACTTCACCTGCTTTGAGGACCATCGATTGAGAGGCAACCACTTCCTGCCTTTCTGCCTGCACAGAGACAGAGCAGTTCCTCCCAGATAGCAATGCTAGTTTAGCATCTGGCTTCTTCTGCCTGGGTTCCCCCCATATTCTGCATCTCCTCCCACATTTCTCTGGTGTCTAATGGTCTGCAGGAGCTGGGAGCAGCTGATTGGTTGGTCTGGGCCAAGGACGCCATGAAGGTCGATGAAACATTAGCGTTCTATGCTAATAAGGTTCTACGGCAGGAGAATGCCAAGCAGGGCATTCCTTCTCCCCGATGGTGTGGAGGTTCCTCCACAAGGAACCTTCACGGACAGGAGAACCACAGTTGCAGGCTCAGGACCTCAGCCTTGGGACCCACAAGCAGGTTTCACTCATTCATTTGTTTATTAATTAGTTTATTTGTTTGTTCATTCAGTCATTCATTGTGTTTATGAGTTCACTTGCATATTCATTCAATGTTGTTTTTTTCATTCATTAATTGGCTTATTCATGAATCTAATTTATTTATTCATTCCATCATTCATTTAGTCATGTAATTTGTTTATTCATTCATTTTGTTCATTGATTCATTTTGTCCCTTCATTCATTCATTTATTCATTCATTAACTCAATTGGTTACGTCATTCATTGTTTATTCATGTAATTTGTTTATTGATTTATTCACTCAATTGTTACATCATCCATCCATCCATCCATCTTCCCTCGCCTATCCGGAGTCATGTCGCAGGGGCAGCAGCTGGAGCAGTGAGGCCCAGACCTCCCTCTTCCCCGCCACATGGTCCAGCTCCTCTGGGGGGACCTCGAGGCGTTCCCACGCGATGTGTCCGGCCACCCTGCGGAGGAAAATCATTTCGGCCTCTTGTATCCGCGATCTCGTTCTTTTGGTCACTACGCACAGCTCGTGACCATAGGCATTGGCTTAGCTCCCTCTTCACCACGACAGACCGGCACAGAGTCCGCATCGTTGCGGACATTGCACCGATCTGCCTGTCGATTTCCCGCTCCATCCTTCCCTCACTCGTGAACAAGACCCTGAGATACTTGAACTCCTTCACTGGGGAGGAACTTCTTCCCGGACCTTACCAGGGAGGCTGAGGAGTGTGATCCCCCCTGTAATAGGAGCACACCCTCCGATCCCCTTAATTAAAAAGGGGGATCACCCGTCCAGCGGCACTGTCCCTGATATCCACGCAATGCAGAAGAGGCTTGTCAGCCAGGAAGCATCCAGAGCCTTGAGGAACCCAGGGTGGATATCATCCACCTCTGGGGCCCCGCTATTGAAGGGGTTTTTGACTGCTTCAGCAACTTCAGCCCCAGAAGTAGGTTTGTCCACTCCAGAGTTCCCCAGCTCTGCTTCCTCATTGGATGGCGCTTCAACAGACCACTGTTTCCCCATCCTGAGTTACTGCATGGTGGACCGGAATCTCATCGACCCCGACCGGAAGTCGTTCTCCATGGTGTCCCCGAACTCCTTCCTTTGCCTGAGTTTTTGCCTCAGCAACCACCAAAGCCTCATATGCCGCTCGGCCTGCTGGTACCTGTCAACTGCCTCCGGAGCTCAACAGGCCGGAAAGCTCCCGATAGGACTCCTTCAGTTTGACGGCATCCCTCACCGCTTGAGTCCCCCAGTGGATTCGAGGGTTGCCACCCCAACGGGCGCCAACCGCCTTACGGCCGCATCTCCAGTCTACCTCCTCAACAACGGAAGCACGGAACATGGCCCATTTGCAGTCAATGTCCTCCGCCTCCCTCGGGACGTGGTTGTAGTGCAGCCATAGGTGGGAGTTGAAACTCCTTCTGACAAGCGACTCTGCCGGATGTTCTCATCAGACTCTCACATTACGTTTGGGTCTGCCAGGTCTGAATGGCATCGTCCCCAACCTTCGGAGCCAGCTCACCACCAGGTGATGATCGCTTGACAGCTCCGCCCCTCTCTTCACCCCTGTGTCCAGGACATGTGACCGCAAGTCCGAGAATACGACCACGAGGTCGATCAAAGAACTGTGGCCCATGGTGTGCTGGTGGCAAGCGCAAAGACGGACACCTTAATGCCTGAACATAGTGTGTCTTATGGACAATCCGTGACAAACACAGAAGTCCAATAGAAAACACTGCTCTGGTTCAGATCAGGGGGGCCATTCCTACCAATCACATCCTTATAAGTAGCACTGTCATTGCCCACGTGAGGGTTGAAGTCTCCCATTAGAATGAGGGAGTCTCCGGTAGGAGCGCCCTCTAGCAGCCCCTCTAGGGACCCCAAGAAGGGTGGGTAAAATGAACTGTTGTTGGGTACATAGCCACAAACAACAGTCACAACCTGTCCCCCAACCTGAAGGCGGAGGGAGGCTACCTTCACATCCACCAGTTTGAACCCAAATGTGCAGGTGCCAAGATAGGGGCAATCAATATACCCACACCTGCCAAGCGCCTGTCAGCGGTGACAACTCCAGAATAAAAAGAGTCCAGCCCCTCATGAGAGGCCTGGTTCCAGACCCCACACTTTGTCTCGAGGTGAGTCCAACTACATCTAGTCAGAATCTTGCACCAGTCGCGCCAGCTTTTCCCCGCCAGAGAGGTGACATTCCATGTTCCAAGAGCCAACTTCTGCAGCTGAGGATCGGTCTATCAAGGTCCCATGCTCCGACTACCGCCCGTCCCACACTACAGCTGACCCCCTTGGCCCTTCCTGTGGGCAGTGAGCCCAGGGGAAGAGGGACCCATGTTGTTCCTTTGGGCTGTGCCCGGCCAAGCCTCAGAGGTGAAGGCCTGGACACCCGGTGTTTGCCATTGAGCCATGTCCCTGGCACTTTGTGTGTCCATCCATCAATCCATTCATCCCTCTCCACCTCTTATCTTGCTGATGGCTGAGGAGCCCATCACGGGACAGGTGGCAGGACTTTTTTTTTTTTTTTTGGGGGGAGGAAACCAGAGAATCTGGAGAACATAGAGAAGGTTCCACACCTCTAGAAGAACCACACCAGGGAACTCCAGGATTGAAAAGGTCTGCTTTTACTGGGACACACACACACACACACACACACACAGGGTTCTGTGGTTCTGTCAGGTTGGTTCCTGGGTCCTTCAAGGCTGCAGGGCAGGGATGATGGTTCCACAGCAGCTTCCAAATCCAACACGGATGCCGTCGCGCTCGCAGTGACCTGACACACACACACACACACACACACACAGTGTCTGTCACGTTCCACCCAAGATTTTCCATCAGCAGGCGGTGGGCTCCATCTCACCGGTGATGGTCACCTCGTCGCCGTCCTCCAGGAAGGTCCTGGATTCTCCGTTCCCCAGCTGGATTCTGCGGGCTCCTCTCCAGGAGAGCTCCAGCATGGAACCGAAGCTTTCCTGCTCCTGGAGGGGGACAAAGAAGGTCAGCAAGGAACCCGGAAAACCTCAAATGGGGAACGTGGGCGGGACCCACGGGACCGCTGATGGTTCCGGAAGCCAGAAGGTCTCCTGGTCTGAGGTTGCAGCCGTTGACGGTGTGATGGGCCACCTGCTGCTTCATGGTCCAGTACATGTGCTTCACACACACACACATACACACATGGTCAGGTTCATCTGAAGGAGAAGGTTCTAGGCTGCAGGAAAAGCCAGGGTACCTTGAAGTTGGACCTGCAGATGGTTGTGGGTGCCGCCATCCCGGCTCCTGAGAAGAACACAGGAGGAAGATTCAGCCCACGTGAAGAAGGTGATTGACTGAAGGTTAGATGGAGATGATTGTGGGTTAGATGCAGATGCCTGGCTGAAGGTTAGATGGAGATGATTGTGGGTTAGATGCAGATGATTGGCTGAAGGTTAGATGGAGATGATTGCGGGTTAGATGAAGGCAGATGATTGGCTGTGGAGCCTCCAAAAGCAAGCAGTCCAGGGTAGGAGAAGATGTCCAGATGTTTGGGACCTCTCAGGGACACCAGCAGCTGGAGGTCGAAGGTAAAGGGGTCTGGGTGCCTCAGGTAGGGGAGGGGCTCCGGGTCCTGCAGGGACAAGACACTGGAGTCAAGGTGGGGGGGAACCTAAGAGACACCGGTCCACCAGGAGGTCCCTGAAGGAGACAGTGGTCCTCGAGGAGGTTCCTGAGGGCTCTGACCTGCAGCGGGTTGGGCAGGGCAAAGGGCAGCAGGGCCTCCAGAGGAACCACCCAAGGGGAGATGCTGGTCCCGAAGCTCTTCCCCAGGAACGGGCCCAGAGGAATATACTCCCACGACTGGATGTCCCGGGCTGGAGAGCATACACACACAAAGACACACACATAAGCATGCATCCACGCACGCACACACACACACACACATGCATGCACACACACACACACACACACATATATAAATACGCACGCATAAACATAGACCAGACACATATATGCACACACAAATACATGCAGATTCACACACCCAGGCATGCACATGCATACACAAGTACACACACGTGCACACTTGCATGCGTGCACATACACACACACACACATGCTTGCACACACACACACATATACACATTCACTCACACACATATCTACACGCATCCAGACAAACATATATACATACGTGCACACACACACACGCATGCACATGTACATGCACACACACACACACACACACACACACACATATATAAATACGCACACATAGACATAGACCGGACACAGGCATGCACACACAAATACATACACATTCACACACCCAGGCATGCACATGCATACACAAGTACACAAAAACGCACACTTGCATGCATGCACATACACACACACACATGCTTGCACACACACACGTATACACATTCACTCACACACATATCTACATGCATCCAGACAAACATATATACATACGTGCGCGCGCACACACACACACACACACACACACACACACACACACATATAAATACGCACGCATAAACATAGACCAGACACATATATGCACACACAAATACATACACATTCACACACCCAGGCATGCACATGCATACACAAGTACACACACACGCACACTTGCATGCATGCACATACACACACACACATGCTTGCACACACACATATATACACATTCACTCACACACGTATCTACACGCGTCCAGACAAACATATATACATACGTGCACACACACACACGCACGCACATGTACATGCACACACACACACACACACACACACACACACACACACACATATATAAATACACACGCATAGACATAGACCAGACACATGCATGCACACACAAATACATACACATTCACACACCCAGGCATGCACATGCATACACAAGTACACACACACGCACACTTGCGTGCGTGCACATACACACACACACATGCTTGCACACACACACGTATACACATTCACTCACACACATATCTACATGCATCCAGACAAACATATATACATACGTGCACACACACACACACACACACATGCATACACATGTACATGCACATGGACACAAAAGTACACACACACACAAACACACTGTTACCACAGCAACCACCCAGGCCAGCACGCACCGCAGAACTCTACAATCAATGAGCCACTCAAAGGCATCTGTCTGACAAAAAAAGCCAACCCTTCAACCCAGCAGCTGCTCCTAATGCCTTGCTCACAGGCTTGCTGCTCTTCATCATGGGGTTTGCACTCAGGACTCGATGAGACATCTCCATTTAAAAGGGACCTCCTCCACCATCTCCATCCCCATCCATAATTCATCCAGGGATTAAAGAACAAGTGATTCCTAAGTGACCTGTCACAGCAGATTACCAATGAGGCAGATTAACGTGGGGGATTAAGCTCCGCTCCCCGGTGGGACACGCCGCTGCTTCTGAGTGACAGGCAGGAAGATCTGGGAGCTACTCCCAGATGCAGATGTTAAAGGAATAGTTAAAAGCCCCCCCCCCCCGCCAGAGGAAGTGGTTTGGCCCACTCTCACCGCTCCAATCGTTCATCAGGACCAGGCCAAAGATGTGCTGGTGGGCCTTGTGGATGGGGATGGGATCCCCGAGTGCATTCCCCCCTCCTACGAAGAACGCCTGCCAAGGAAGACGGTACCAGTCAGTGGACCAATCGGGGGGGGCGAACAGGAAGTGGTATTACTCACCATCTCCAGCTCAATGTCCAACTGCGTGGACGGGCCAAACACCGGCGGCTTGGCTGTGGGACGAGATTTAGCGTTGTGAGCTAACAGACTTGTGATGGATCATGCTGACAAGCACCTCAGTCTTACTCTGGTCAGGTCTCTTCTGGCCTGAAGGGCGCCGGATGGGGGTCCCCGAGACCACGATGGAGGAGGCACGGCCATGGTACCCCACAGGAAGTCTGAGCCTGGAAGAAGGGCGGGAGAAACACTGCAAAATGCCAAATACTAACTGCGTGAGGCTAAAATAGAGGCGGAAGACCTGACTTCAGTTTTCACAGAGCTAAGTTGCTAATGTATGTGGCACTGCCTGGTGGCCACAGGTAGATGACTTCTAGTTGCTAACCAGATGAGGCTAAAAGAAAGATGGAAGAACAGATGTTAGCATCTTAAAGGCTAGGATGCAAATGTATGTGGTGCTGCCTGGTGGCAACAGGTGGATGAATTGCTAATTACTAACATACTAAGGTTAAAAAGTGGTTGAAGAACTGATTTTAGCTTCCAAAGTGCAAACATGCTAATGTATGTGGCGCTGCCTCACGGGCACAGGTAGAGGAATTGCGAATTGCTAACCAGATTAAGCTAAAATAGAGGTGGAAGAACTGATTGTAGCTTCCAATGTGCTAACATGCTAATGTATGGGCACGGGTGGAGGAACTGCTAATTGCGAACCAGATGGAGCTAAAATGGAGGGGGAAGAACTGATTTTAGCTTCCGTTGCACTAACATGCTAATGCATGTGGTTCTGGCTGGTATTCCACAGGTGGAAAAATTCATAATTGCCAACCAGATGAGGCTAAAACAAAGGTGGAAGTTGTTAGCTTTGAAAGTGCAAACATGCTAATGCATGTGGTGCTCATGATCGGCCATATATGGATGATTGCTAACATTATGAGGGAAAAAGGGGGGAAAACTGTTGTTAGCTTCTAATTGCTAACCAGATGAGTCTAAAACAAAGGTGGAAGAACTGATATTAGCTTCTAATGCTTAAACATGCGAATGCATGTGGTGCTTGTTGGTAGCCACACGTGGATGAATTGCCAATTGTTAACATGATAAGGCTAAAATAGAGCTGGAAAAACTGATTTCAGTTTCCAATTCACTAACATGCTAATGTATGTGGTGCTGCCTGGTGATCATAAGTGGCTAAGTTGCTAATTGCTAACCAGATGAGGCTAAAACAAAGGTGGAAGAATTGATGTTAGCTTTGAAAGCACTGACATGCTAAACTATGTGGTGCTACCTGGTGGCCACAGGTGGATGAATTGGTAAATGCTACCAAAATGAGGCTAAAACAAAGCTAGAAGAACTGATTTTAAGCTTCCAAAGCACTTACACGCTAATGTATGTGGCGCTACCTGGTGACCATAGGTGGATAAATTGCAAAGTGCTTACCAAATGAGGCTAAAACAAAGGCGGAAGAACTGATGTTGGCTTCAAAAGCGTGAACATGCTTATACATGTGGCGCTGCTTGGTGGCCACAGGTGAATGAATTGATAATTATTAGCCAGATGAGGCTAAAAGGCTGAAGAACTGATATTTGCTTATACTTGCCAAGATGCTAGCATAGCTGGTGCTCCCTGGTTGCCAGTGGTGGGAGAATCCATTTTAGCTTCAATAGCTGTCTTCTGGCCCCGGGTGGAGACTCACATCTAGTTCATGACACAGCTAACACAGCTAGGCTACTTGGTGGCCCAAGGTGGAAGAGCCTGTTTAGCTTCTGGAGCCCTAAGATGCTAATGTAGGTGTCACTGCCTTATGGAATCAGCGTTAGTGTCTCAAGCTACACGGTGCCTTCAGAACCCTCTAGAACCTTCAGGCATCCGCCGGCTAAAAACTCACCAGTTGGGCATGAGGGCGTTCTCCTTCCCGCGGAACATGATGCCCACGTTGGTGGCGTGGTCCTTAGACGAGTAGAAGTCCGTATAGTCTCCTGAGGGACGCCAGAATGTTCCATCATTGGTCAGTGAAGCTAACACTAGCAGGGCTAGCAGTCAGTTCCTCCATATTTTCAGACGGCGATCTTACCGATGTCTGCTGGGAGGTGCATGGAGGCGGAGCTCTGGTCCACGAAGGCCCTGGAGACAAACGTACTTTGGAAGACGACAAGGGGAACCAGAAAGTGGTACCTGTTTGGATGATAGCTCACCTGGCACGGAGGGTGTTGTCATCCCTCAGCCTGCTGTTATTGGCCGACAGCAGCTCCTGCAGCGTGGACCTGGTTTCCTTCCAGGCCTCGTAACCCAGGGCCATCAGGGCGTTCAGGGTGGGCTGGGGACGGAGCGATTTCATCGGCATTTTCATCACAACCTTCAGCGTCATCTTCAACATTGTCAGCAATACTTTCATTGTTAAAAATCATCACTACAATCATCATCATCATCTTCATCTTCATGATCAGCCCCATCACTAACGTTGTTATTATCGTCATAATCTTCTTCAACACCAGTTTCATTATTATCGTCATCATCATCTTCTTCATCATCAGTTTCATCATCATCATCATCGTCGTCTTCATCATCTTCATTGTCATTACCATCACCTTCATCAGCACTACCGTCACCATCCTCATCATCACTACTTCACTATCATCTTCATCAATTCCAATCACGATCATCTTCATTATCACAGCTACCATCTTCACCACCTTCATCATGGTCTTCATCTTCCGCACCCTCTGGCTCTGGTGGCCATGCTGTCTAACTGCAGCATGGTTGTGCATGTGTGAGTGTGTTTGTGTGTGTGTGTGTGTATACCTTCTGGAGGACGTCCTGGTGCTGGGCCATCAGCGGCCCCTGGAACAGGAAGGAGACCACGCTCAGGTCCAGGATCTGGTCTCCGATGGCGACGCCGATCCGATGTTGGGGCTGCGGAGACACGACCGGGTCACGTGACTTGGTCTGAGCCAATATGAGCGATTCAGGAAGTGACCTCCAAGACAACATCAGGGGGTCCAAGACCAGGAGAGACTCCCAGGAACAAAACGAGCTTCCCAAACATCTCCGAGGAAGTGGGGAAAATGTCAATAAGAAACTACCAGGAAGTAGATAGCCTTTTAAAATAAATATCAGGAAGTAGAGAAAACGTCAATATAAACTACCAGGAAGTAGATAGCCTTTTAAAATAAATATCAGGAAGTAGAGAAAACGTCAATATAAACTACCAGGAAGTAGATAGCCTTTTAAAATAAATATCAGGAAGTTGAGGAAACATCAATATAAACTACCAGGAAGTAGATAGCCTTTTAAAATAAATATCAGGAAGTAGAGAAAACGTCAATATAAACTACCAGGAAGTAGATAGCCTTTTAAAATAAATATCAGGAAGTTGAGAAAACGTCAATATAAACTACCAGGAAGTAGATAGCCTTTCTAAATGAAGAATCAGGAAGTAGATAACCTTTCCAAGTAAACTACCAGGCAGAGGATAATCTTTCAAGGTAAATACCATTTCAAATAAACTACCACAAACACAGTACCTTTAAAAACTCCCAGGAAGTATTCAGCCTTTCAAAATAAAATAACAGGATGCGGAGAACATTTCAAATTTCAGGAGATAACCTTTCAAAATAAAAGGACCAGGATATAGAGAAGATTTCCAAACAATATGGAAGTCGATAACCTTTCAAAATAAAGTACCGGGAAGTCTTCACTCTAAACACAAACTCCCAGGAAATGGAGAACTTTTCAAGTCGGAATTTCAAAATAAAAGTACAACTTTGAATTATCGGCAGCTCTGCAGCAACCAGAAAGGTCTGCATGCACGTACGTTCTCGGCGGTGGAGAAGATCCCATAAGGCAGGTTCTGGAAGGAGAAGTCCGACTGCGGCTGAACGCGGATGAAAGACATGTTGAATGTGATGGAGGAGAAGGACGAGAAGGTCCGTCCCGCGGCAGGGACTTTGTACCGGAGTGCCTGGCCCCGCCCCCTCAGCCAAGCGGCCAATCACGACGCAGGACGCTCAGCCAATCAGACGCCGCCCCTCGTGTCCTCCCTCGCGCCCCTAATCGGAACCAGCCGGCGGCGTGACTCAGCGCAAGCGTGCGCTGGGGGCCCCCGACCTACTTCCGGGTGGACAACTCGCAGTAAATGGGAGTACTTCGCAGTACTTTTGAGTACTTCCGATACTTTTTCGGTGAAGCTTGATGTTTTGAGCGTCCTGTTATCAAGTCCCATTCTGCTTTGAACAGTTTCCTGTTCGTCCTCGAGACAATACTAAAAAGTACTATTTTCTGGCCAGGGGGCGGGGCCAGAAATGAGTACTTTTTAGCACTTCGCAGTATCTTTACAGCACTGCTTTAACAGTACATTTCATACTTTTGCACTTTTCAGAATTTTCTCAGTACTTTTCTGTACATTCCCAGTACCCTTGTAGTACTTTTCACTACTTTGCATTACTTTTGCAGTACTTTTCATACTTTTGCAGTTCTTTGGGGTACTTTTCAGTACATTCCCAGTACTTTGTGGTACTTCCAGTTACCGTGTAGTACTTTTCACTACCTTGCATTGCTTTTACAGACTTACAGTTCTTTACACCACGTTTGCTGGACATCCAGTACTTTTGTAGTACTGTTCAATATTTTCCAGTAATTTGCAATACTTTCAGTACTCTACAGTATCTTGACAGTATTTTCAACTTCTTTAACAGTACATTTCATACTTTTTCAGTACTTTTCACAACTTTCTCAGTAGTTGTCAGTTCATTCACAGTACTTTGCAGTACTCTTTAGGACTTTAAACTACTTTTGCAGTATCTTCAAGTATTTTGCAGTTCTTTACACTATTTTGCAGTACTTTTCCAGCACTTTCCAGTACTTTCACAGTACTTACAGTAGTACTTAAAATACTTTTGCAGCATTCTTACAATTCTCTTTATTTTCGCAGTACTTTTGATACTTTTTCAGTCATCTTTGCGTTCTGTGGCCCCGCCCCTTCCCTTTGAACTACTTCCTGTTTCCTAACCGATGGACTCATTCGCCAATTTATTGAAAACAAATCAATCAATCAGTGATAGGTTATCGATCGTCTGCCAGCCCGGGGTGTCGACCGCTTTTTCCGACGCCGTGACCCCGTGGCGTCGCCCGGCGGCCAACCGTCGCCGCCGGGTTCTCTTTGGCAACTGCAGGCCCACTCTGTGGTCCGGTTCTCCGCACCACCCCGGGTTCTAGATCTTGTGGATCTTCTCCCCGGCCACCACCGGGTTCTCCCTGCGTATCCGCTCGGCGCCGGCCGCGCGATAGTCGAAGGTGCAGTCATGGGCGTCCGAGTAGCGGTGGGTCGAGCAGAAGATGTTTCCACACCTGCAGTCGAAGCCTGGAAGAACCCGGAGAACATTAATTAGAAGCCTTATTAGTCTTATTTACTGTCTGTACGTACCTTTGCGTGTGTGCGCTTGTGTCCCTTGGATACTTGTCTGTGTGTTTGTGTGTACGCGTGTGTGCTTGCGTGTGTCTTTGTCAATGTTCGTGTTGTGTGTTTTTGCATGTCTGTGTGTGCATTCATGCATGTGTGTGTTTGTCTGAGTGTATTGATGAGTTTGTTTGTCCCTTCGTGTGCTTTTGTGTCTGCGTGTGCGTACGCTCATGCTTCTATGCGTGTTTGTAAATGTGTGAGCCCATTCTTATGTATTTGCCCTTGTGTATATGTGTATGTGTGTTTTAATGGGTGTGTCTCTAAGTACAGTATGTGTGTGTTTGTCCGTGTTTGGTACCTGTCCGTTTTGTCCCTGTGTGTGTGTTTAACCTATGTAGATGTTTCCTTGTGTTTCCCCGTGAATGTGTTTGTGTGGTTTTGTCCCTGTGTGTTTGTCCCTATGTGTGTGTCCATGTTTGTGCTTGTGTGCCTGTGTGTATATGTGTTTGTGTTTTTATCCCCGTGTGTGTGTTTGTCCCTATGTGCTTGCATGTTTATGTGTGTGTATGTGTTTTTATCCATGTGTGTGTATATATATGTGTGTGTGTTTTTGTCCGTTTGTTTTTGTCTGCACATGTATTGTTTGTGTTTCCCTGTTTGTCCGTGTGCTTGTGTATGTTCGTGCTTGTATGTTTTTGTCTGTGTGTGTGTGTGTGTGTTACCTGTAAGTCCAACCCTCTTGCGGCAGGTGTAGCACCTGGTCCTCTTAGGTTTGGGTTTCTCCTCCACGTCGGCTCCGGCCTCCTCTGGTTCCTGCGCTGTCACCGCCGTTTCAGCAATGGCGGCGTCCCGTGGCTCCGCCTTCTGCTTCCTCTTCTTGCCCCGGCGTGAGCGCCCAGCCTCGGTGGCCTCGGCAGACCCACGGTGCTCTGGGGGGGAACCTGGGGGCCCCAACAACCGGCTCATCAGAACCAATCGATCGATCGATCAATCTTTGCGCCACTGCTAAAACATACTTTGGGTGCCATCGGGAACTTGAGCGCCTCCCGCCGCCGAGGATGAGGCCGGCTCGCTGGAACACAGGGAACAGCAAAGAACGTTAGGGGCGTGGTCAACGAACATGAGCCCTCTGATTGGCTGGCATCGCCGGCACCTGATCGTGCCGGAGACCCTGAATGCAGCACCAGCTCCACCTGGAGTGGAGGTCTATGTCTCTATGTTGAGTATGTGTTTGTGTCTATGTATGGGTTGTTCTTTGTTTATAAGTGTGTAAGCATCTGATTATTTGTCTTTGAGTGTGTCTGTGGGTGTTTTCATGACTGTGTATTTGTGTGCAATGTCTGTGTGTTGTATGTGTGTGTCAATCAATACTTTCATTTAAAAAACAGATAAGCTATCTTGTGTGTTGAGTGTGCGATCTGTGGTATATGACTCATCTGGAAGTGTGTGCAAAATGTAGGGTGTGTGTATGTAGATATGTGTATACATGTGTATAAATTTGTGTGTGAATGTATTAGTTTTACTGTTTGCATGTGTATCTATCTGTCTTAGTGTGTGTATGCATGTCTGTGTGTGGATAAGTATGAATATGTATGTGTCTGTGTATTTGTGTGCCCTGAATGTGTATACATGTTTATGTGCATGTGTGTATGTGTGTTTCTGTGTTTGCATGTACAGTATGTCTTAGTGTGAGTGTATGCATGCAGTGTGTGGATATGTACGTGAATGTTTATGTGTATGTGTGTGCATGTATGTGTATACATACATATGTTTGTATGTGTATGTATGCATGTGTCTATGTATGTTTATTTATGTATGTACGTACATGTATGTGTTTGCGCGTATATGCGTGTGTGTGTATACCTGCGGTCTTCCCTCTCCTGTGTGTGTGATGAAGGTCTGGTTTCATTCGAGGGTCCTAGAGGAGAGAGTAAGGTGAGTGCAGCGTTAAGCTCCCCCCCCCCCGGTAGAAGGTGGAGAAGGTCTACGTTGGAGCAGACCTGCGGGAGGGGCGTGTCTTTGCAGGAGGTCCCGGTAGCACACCGAGCACATGCCGTTGTTCCTGGGGTTTCCATAGTAACCGCAGCCCGTGGAGCACAGCAGAGGGGCGGGGCACTCCGTCTCCTGGGAAACGGTCCTCCTGCGAGGGGGCGGGGTTTATTCCTTTGTTTACACGTGTCTCACAGGGGCAGGGCTTATCCCGGACAGGTCACTTTGTCAATCATCCTACCCTTTGCGCTCGTCCGTCATGGTGTCCTCTTGGGATGGTTGCGGGTCAAAGGTCGGGTGAGATGGGGGGCAGGGACTCCGGACGGCGTGACCGAGCTCGCTGCCGCCACCCGCCCCCACTTATGCACATCAGCATCGCTACTTATCACAGCGGCATCCTCTTCCTTGCCACCTGTGACCTTATATGGAGCATCACAGATGTGGCGTGGTGACATCACAGCTTCTGGGTCTTCTTCTTCTGCTGTGAGGCTGGAGGACCTCCTGTGTGTGTGTGTGTGTGTGTGTGTGTGTGTGTGTATGTGGCGTCTGATGACAGTGACATCACAGGGTGGCATGCTTCCCTCCCGCCATGGCGCTGCTTGGCCCTGTCATCCCCAGCATCACAGAGCTGTGATTGACAGCCGGGGTGAAATCCCGCCCCCGGGGAAGGCTGGGATTGGTTCCGCCCACCCGCATCCTGAGGGCTCATCGGATTGGCTTACATTTGTTTCACAATAACATGAAATAAAATAACAGAATTAAAGTGAATTGAGATTGAAACGAAAAAGTGACTTTAGAGTAAAAAGGGATTAAATTCTTTATTTGTGTACAATTAAATTTAAGTCATTATCCTCCATTATCCATTATCCTAAAAACAAACAATGAAATGTAAAAAATGGAGATTTGAAAAGAATGATTTTAAATAATGATCTGACTATGCGTATTTCTCAAGAATACATTTCAGTAATTTGGATTTTGTTTCGTAATATCAAAATAACAATGAAATCTAAAACAATGGAGATTTGAAAAAAGGTTGATAAGAAAAAGGGATTTCACTCTGAGTGTAATTTGTATATTTTAAAAATACATGTATACAATTAAACCCCTGTATTTCTTTTTAATTAGTTTCACAATATTAACTATAATAACAATAACATCTCAAAAAAGACATTTAAAAAAAAGTTGATGTATTGAAAAGTTTTAGAATGAAATGTGATTTCAGTGCATAACTTTTATTTATTTATTTGTTCAATTTAATAATAAACTCAAGTAATGATTGTCAGTTATTATGCAGTTCCCATTCCCCACACCAGATGGCGATGTTGCGGTGCGGCGCTGTTCGCCTGCCGCCTGTGTGCGCGGCGAAGAAGAAGAAGACGGAAGTACCGTGCCGTTTGCTACACGGTCCACTCGCGCCTTTGTTTTGGTGGATCAACCTTGAAATTGTGAGTGGAAATGGACCGTCCGTTCCACCCGGGGCCCCCGGAGGCGCCCCGGCTTCCGGGATACACCGGCGGCTACCAGCAGACACCGTACCCTGCGGACCCCGCTGTCCCCCGGTGGACGCCACCACCGTCTCCAGGGTACGACGGACACTCGTTGGGCTTCAGGAGCGGCTTCCCGTTGCCAGTTCCCGCCGCTGGAGGCTTCGGCGGCCCGCGGTTACCTCCCCCGTTCGCCTTCGACCCTTCCGTTCCGCCGCCGCCGTTTGGGTGCCCGCCGCCAGCTCACTTCCCCGGAGCGTTCCAGCCCTTCGCCCCGGGTGAGCCTGACGTGGACCGGGGTCCGCGGCCGCCCGACGCCGAGACCGACGTCCAGAGGAAGCAGGACGAAGTCTGGGTGCGGAGCTTCGCCCAGACCCGAGTGAAGGGCACCCCCGACCCGGCGGCACAGGAGCCGCGGCGGCTGTCGGTACCGGAGCTCCGGGAGCGGCTCTACGGCGCCGCCGCGCTAGCTAGCCGGCTAGCGGAGGCATGCCGCGGCCTGCGCACTCAACTCGAGGACCCCGGTGCCTGGAGCTGCGCCTACCCGGCGGCGCTGCGTTTGAGAGCGGAGCTGGAGGGGCGCTTGTCGCGGCTCGGCACATGCGCAGAGAGCGCGGTCGCCAACTTAGCGCGGCTGCGGCGGCGGCGGCAACGACTGCGCAGGCGCAGCGAGGCTCGCGACGCCGAGTGGCGTGAGCGCGAGGAAAGGCGGGACGCGCGCGAGGCCGCCATCGACGCCTGGAGGGGCAAGCAGGTGCAGCGCGTGGAGGAGAAGAAGAAGGTTTGGATAATGAATGAAGAAGTTTATTTGTAATTTCATTTTTTAAGTCAAATTTCTGTCACAATGTGACCTACACTCACCGGCCACTTTATTAGGTACACCTGTCCAACTGCTCGTTAACACTTAATTTCTAATCAGCCAATCACATGGCGGCAACTCAGTGCATTTAGGCATGTAGACGTGGAGTTCCTGCAGTTCAAACCGAGCATCAGTCTGGGGAAGAAAGGTGATTTGAGTGACTTTGAACGTGGCATGCTTGTTGGTGCCACAAGGGCTGGTCTGAGTATTTCAGAAACTGCTGATCTACTGGGATTTTCACGCACAACCATCTCTAGGGTTTACAGAGAATGGTCCGAAAAAGAAAAGATATCCAGTGAGCGGCAGTTCTGCGGGCGGAACTGCCTTGTTGATGCCAGAGGTCAGAGGAGAACGGCCAGACTGGTTCCAGCTGATAGAAAGGCAACGGTGACTCAAATAACCTCCCGTTACAACCAAGGTAGGCAGAAGAGCATCTCTGAACGCACAGGACGTCCAACTTTGAGGCAGATGGGCTACAGCAGCAGAAGACCACGCCGGGTGCCGCTCCTTTCAGCCAAGAACAGGAAACTGAGGCTACAATTTGCACAAGCTCATCGAAATTGGACAATAGAAGATCGGAAAAACGTCGCCTGGTCTGATGAGTCTCGATTTCTGCCGCGACATTCGGACGGTCGGGTCAGAATTTGGCGTCAACAACATGAAACCATGGATCCATCCTGCCTTGTATCAACGGTTCAGGCTGGCGGTGGTGGTGTAACGGTGTGGGGAATATTTTCCTGGCACTCTTTGGGCCCCTTGGTACCAATTGAGCATCGTTGCGACGCCACAGCCTACCTGAGTATTGTTGCTGACCACGTCCATCCCTTTATGACCACAATGTACCCAACTTCTGATGGCTACTTTCAGCAGGATAATACACCATGTCATAAAGCTGGAATCATCTCAGACCGGTTTCTTGAACATGACAATGAGTTCACTGGACTCAAATGGCCTCCGCAGTCACCAGATCTCAATCCAATAGAGCATCTTTGGGATGTGGCGGAACGGGAGATTCGCATCGTGGATGTGCAGCCGACAAATCTGAGCCAACCGTGTGATGCCATCATGTCAATATGGACCAAACTCTCTGAGGAACGCTTCCAGCACCTTGTTGAATCTACGCCACGAAGAATTGAGTCAGTTCTGAAGGCAAAAGGGGGTCCAACCCGTTTCTAGCATGGTGTACCTAATAAAGTGGCCGGCGAGTGTATAATCCTGATAAACTTGCTGTGAA
The DNA here is from genome assembly GCF_037954325.1 of Fistularia commersonii. Taxonomy (NCBI): domain Eukaryota; kingdom Metazoa; phylum Chordata; class Actinopteri; order Syngnathiformes; family Fistulariidae; genus Fistularia; species Fistularia commersonii. The sequence continues at coordinate 18,213,183 of NC_141292.1, read as the reverse complement.
ATTGCCAAATTTTCACAAGCTGGCGCCGCTGGCATGGAAGATGTTGCACAACCATCAGTTTTCACCCGAGAATTGCTATCTTTGGAATAACAGAAGTATTCACTACTAAAAGATATCATTGTATTATAAAAGCTGGGTCGACAACAATATCATTTTGATTGCACAACTTTTAAAGGTTAATGGTCAGTTATTACTATATGAAGGATTTATTACCATTTTTTTGCTGTTCCACCAAAGGAATATGACTTAATCAGTAAGGCTATCCCAAAAAGTGTTTTGCAACTGCATTTTGGGTCCATGGCAGGGCGTACTGGTCAATTCTGAACAAAGTCTTTCTGGGAAGGGTGGATGTTACAAAGGTCAAATGTCCAAATAAATATATTCGCTAGGTAAAACTGTTCCTACAGCAACAGTTTTTCGGTCTTCTTTGTATAAGGATTTAAATTGGAATAAAACATGACCGACCAGTAATAAATTCTGTCTAAATTCTGTAAAGGAGGTATCTTATAAAATTGCACACAACATATACCCAGCAAAAACAATGTTGCAAAGATTTAGGATTGATATTGGTGACTTCGGTGATATTTGTGGTATACATGTAGAATGTACTTTACATTTATTTTACTATTGCTTGTATTCACAACTATTTTGGTTAGATGAACAAGCCTTTATTGAGAGGAGGACTGGATTCTCACTGCAACTGCAGAATGAGGACATTTTTCTTTCCTATGAAGACTGCATCAAGGAAAAGGACTTTGTTTCCTTTGTACAACTTGTGTTGCTCTTGGGGAAATTTCCTAGTCACAAAAGGAAATGGATGAAGAGCAGACCAAACTTCAGTCTTTCTTCAGGAAGTGGGTCACTACGGCACCACTATTATTGGCCTTCTGAATCGGAAGGCAGTATGAACGAATTTTATTTGGGAAAAATTTGTTGAATATTTGGGTGTATGTATCAGCGTAGATAGTATTTTAGTATAAAAAAAAAGCAAGAGGTTTGGTCACTCCCCCATCCCAACTCTGAGCCCTCTCTCTGACATCACTTCTGCTTCCCCCGCAGGAGGCGGAGCTTCGGCGTACAGCCGACGCAGTGCTGTGCGAGGTACGCCGGAAGCAGGCGGACGTCAAGCGCATGCTGGACCTCCTGCGATCCCTGGAGAAGTTGCGCAGGCTCCGGCAGGAGGCAGCATCCCGAAAGGGTGCGGTGCCACTTCATGTTTGGCAAGGAGGGAGGTTGACCCCGGGGGTGCCACTTCCTGTTTGGCAAGGAGGGAGGTTGATCCCGCGGGTGCCACTTCCTGTTTGTAGAGGGAGGGAGGTTGGCCTGAGGAGCGCCACTTTTTCTTTGGCATTGAAGGGAGGTTGACCCCAGAGGTACCACTTCCTATTTGACAAGGGAGGGAGGTTGACCCCAAGGGTGCCACTTCTTGTTTGCTTAGGGAGAGGAGTTCATCCCAGGGACTCCACTTCCCAATTGGCGAGGGAGGGAAGTTGCCCCCAGGGGAGCCACTTCCGGTTGTGCGGAGGAGGAAAGTTTACCCCAGGGGCACCACTTCCTGTTTGCCGAGGGAAGGAGGTTGATCTCAGGGGTACCACTTTCTCTTTGGCAAGGGAGGGAGGGAAGTTGACCCCAGGGGTGCCATTTCTTGTTTGCTGAGGGAGGGGGTTTCACCCCAGGGACTCCACTTCCCAATTGGCGAGGGAGGGAAGTTGCCCTCAGGGGAGCCGCCACTGGTTATGCAGTGGAGGAAAGTTCACCCTGGGGGGACACTTCCTGTTTGGAAAATGAGGGAGGTTGACCTTCTAGCGCCATCTATGTATGTCTGCAGGGATCCTGGCCGACCCCGAGTGTGAGTGCGAGTTCGTTCGGCGCCTGGAGCGCCTGCGGGTGGTGGCCAAGAAGAGGACATCCATCTACAGCGCTGAGGAGAAGGCCCTCAGGGTGATGCTGGAAGGCGAGCAGGAGGAGGAGAGGAGGAGGGAGCAGGAGAGGAGGATGAAGAAGGAGAGGGAGCGGCAGGCGCACAGGAGGCGGCAGGTGGACGCCATGCTCTTCGGAGGTATTTCCCAACCTTTTGGAACCCGCTGTAGAATGTTCCGCTCTGTGGCTGACCAGCTGTGGTTTCTCCAGACCAGGTTCCAGGGGATCCGGCCCTGCAGCCCATGGCAGGATTCTACGCCCATGTGGAGCACTCGCTCTACGCCCTTGTCCACATCAGGTATGCTCCTCTTCTGCACCGCTGAACTTCTAGAACTGCAGATGCAAAGAAAGGGGGGCGCCAACAGGGAGAACCCAAGAATTGGGTAACAAGGGTTGGAGCTGGGATTTGGGAACCAATGGGGAGAACCTGAGGGTTGGAGCACGGTAGAGGACCAAACTGGGGTTCCGGAACTGAAGGGGAGAACCAGAGGATTGGACCTCAGGGGGAACCAGGTTCCCAGGAACCAAGGGGAGAACTGGGATTTTGGAAACAGTGGGGAGAACCCGTGGAGAGGTGTGCACAGAGCTGGCAGCCAATAGTCTAAATCAGGGTTGTCAAACTCATTTCCAATGGTGGGCCACATTCGACCCGGGTGGATGTCAAGTGGGCCGGACCATTAAAATAATAGCATACTCAGCAATAAATAACCAAAGTATTATGTATTTCCTCTGTTTTGGTGTGAAGAAGTGCAAGGACATAAGGAAAATCTTGGAATTTAATGAACAATCCTTTTACAAAACATTTCATGAAACACCTCATATTTTCTTAGACAAAAAGTGCAGTTTACTTCTATGATTCACATGTATGCATTGCAATCATGTGATCATGCGATCCCACTGATCGTGCAAAGGCACAAAACTTTAACAAGTAATTGGTATTGAAAAATATAGTAATCCACTTTAAGATTAAATGAGACTTATAAAGAAAATTTTTAAACCACTTCCACACGTGCATATAAAATCTAAATTGAATCCCTACACCTTACAAACTAAAGAGAGTGCTATGAAATGTGTAAGGATGAGAGTATTTACCTGTCCTGTAAATGTGTAAACTTCATCCATGAAACATGCAAACACATATAGTACATACTGAAATGTATGGAGTTGCATGAACAGTAGAATTCCACCATACTAGTTTGTAGTGAAGCTGCTGACTTACATTAAATTGCACATTTTTGCTAGCATGAGTCTCGTGGTGGCGCCGTGTATTATATTCCCTAAATACCGAAACTTGTTGCAAACACGCCAAGCACAAAGGTTTCCCGTGCGTCTCGGTAAATAAATAGGACGTAGTCCATTTTCCTTTGAAAATTCTACACTCTCGATCTACTTTTCTCTGTTTTGATAACGACATTTTGGCTAATGAAGGAGTAGCAGGGAGGTAGAGAACAGGGTGGAAACGATGTCATAACAAGCAGCAGGTGGTGCATTGATAACGTCTCCTGATTGGTCCGTCTCAGTGATGCGGATTGTCTTCTACTCTGACCAAAATAGTGCGCCCCCTAGTGGAAAATTCTTGAATTGCATTCAATTTAAAAAAATAAATCCTTGTCTTTTATGCACTTTTTCACTTTCAAATTATCCTGCGGGCTTGGTCGAACCCCTTTGCGGGGAAAGAAAAGTCACTGATTTATTGAGAATTAGAAAAATTGATCAGTGGACACAAAGTGATCAGCTCTGGAGGAACCTGATCCCAACATGGGTTCAGTTTTCACCAGATCAATAGGTATCACTTTCAATTTTCATTCGGTCGGTAGTTCAGTATTGATATGTTCAATGTTGATCAGTTCCGTGTTCATTTTTTCATTCATCAAATAGTGATTGTTCAGTTCAATATTTATTCATTTATTAGTTCAGTATTGATTTGTTCAATGTTGAGTATAATAATGATTGATTCGGTTCATTATTGATTTGTTCCTCGTTGATCGGTTCAACAGTGATTCAATCAATGTTGATCAGTTCAATATTCAGTTCTTCATAGTTGAATATTGATATGTTCAATGTTGATCAGTTCAATATTGATTCGTTCATTATTTCAGTATTGATTTGTCCATTGTTGATCAGTTCAATATTATTTTGTTCATAGTTCAATAATGATTTGGTCAATGTTCATTAGATCAAAATTGATTATTTCTGTATTAAGCAGTTCAATGTTGATCTGTTAGGTTTTGATTGGGTTACTATCACTTCATTAGTCCAATGTTCACCAGTATTGATTGAATCATCAGTTCAATTTCAAACTGTTCAACACTGATCAGCTCATTAGTTCAATTTTGATCAGTTTAATATTGATCAGTTCAGTAGTGATCAGGTCAATCCTCAGGTCGAGTTGTGTGTTGCCCTCCGGCTGGTGGACTTGCTATGAATGACAGTCTGAATCAATCGGCAGTGAATCAGTGGTTTCATTCCAGACATGGATCAATAATCAAAACCCGGTCACCTGGTTCCGTAGTCTGCTCCGAAGAAGAAACGAGATGGAACGAAGTATCAATAAGTTGCCTCCTCGATCAGCAGAGGCCTGATGTGTTATTATTTGATCTGCCCCCAGGAGGGAGTGGGACGCCTTCCTGGTCCAGGACGATCACCCTGAAGGTTCTGCAGTTCCTCAGAGCTGGGTTCTGCCAGACGTTCCGTCCGACCCGGCTTGGGCCTCGGCCCTCGTGGGCGACGGGACCTGACCGACTCAGGCGGAACCTGGATGTGGAGAATCGTCCAGAATCATGTCCTCTCAGCACCTCCAGGTCCGGTTCCCTCAGCTCCCTGGTTAGAAGGACTAGGACACCAGGTCCTTAAAAAGTCTGGAAATGTTGCTGTGTAATAAATTTTAAAATGATAAAAAAGGTGCTTCAGGAGATTTTCATTTTTTTTTCCTATCAACGTAGGACAGGTGTTCTCCACGGTAACACTGACAGGGAGCCTGATGGTTCTCAGTGACGTTTGGTGAGGTTCATGGCTGGTGAGGCACTGACTTTATCATCACATGTCTCTTCCTCAAAATTGAACGGTAAATGGGAATTTTTTTTGCGATTTTGGAAAAAAAAAAACAACTGAAAATGGCAGTGGCAGTGGCAGAGGCCCCGCCTCCCACTGCCACTTCTCCCCCCCCCAGATGGTCACATGTGGAAGGTGTACTCCTGTCCTCTGCTGCCCCTGGTAGTCACATGTATTTGTTCTGTCCTCTGCTTCTCCATGGCGTTCATATGTACTTTCATGCTTGCTCCCTGCTAGTCAAGTGTACTCTTGCCCTCTGCTGCCCCTGGTAGTCGTATGCACCTCTGCCTTCTGCTGCCCCCTTGTGATCAGGTGTAGGTGTATCCTCTGCTGCCCCCTTGCAGGTACGTGGAGTAGTAGTTTTGTCTTCTGCTACCCCCCGCTAGTCAAGTGTACCCTTGCCCTCTTCTCCCCTGGTAGTCCCAAGTATCTCTATCTTGAGCTACCCCGTCTACACATACTTAGTCCTCTGCTACCCCCTGATTATTAGGTCTACTTCCGTCCTCTCCTGCCCCCTGTTGTTCTGGGTGGTCAGCTGTAGTTCAGACCCCTGTCGCCCTCTGGTGGTGGTGTATCCGGATGTCTCTGCCCTGTCAACAATCTGGAACTATTGTCCTGTCTGTGTGCTGAGGTTCAAGGTCAGATACCCCCCCCCCCGGATCACATTCCCTACAGCCATGTGTCTCCCCCTGTCAGCAGCTCCCCCTCCCCGTGGATCGAGTCACAAGTCCCGGCTAAGTTTAGTCAGACAGACCCATCCCCGGATGGAGGACCCCCTTCTCCGCTGGGACACAGTAGATGACCTCCCCTCCGACTCCCCTCCCCGATGTTCGCTCCGGACCCGACGGATCCACAGCGGCAGAGGAGCCATCGGGATGGTCTGACAGACGTTTTTCTCCAAGGGGGAGAAGTGGGGGTGCGATGGAGGTGATGGAGTTGGACAGCTGCCGGGCGCCGACCCGGATAAGGGTGAAGCTTCAGGACCGGGTTTTTGTGGTGGAAAAGAAGCTCCTGACCCAGAACTGCGAGTATTTCCAGGCGCTGTTCCGTTCCGGTATGAAGGAGTCTGGTTCCAGCGAAGTCCGATTGCCAAGCGTGGGAGTCCTGGGGTTCCTGGTTCTAATCCAGGTCCTGGAAGGGGAACGCCCGATGCTGGACAGCGACCAGATCGTGGAGGCCGTCCAGTGTGCGGCGTTCCTGCAGGCGCCGGCGCTGACTCGGCACCTTATCCGTATCGTGGACTCCGAGAATTGTCTCCTGATGTTCCACACTGCCGCCACCTTCGGTGTGAGGGAGCTGTTGCACGGTGCTGCTCTCTTCATCCGGGACATGTACCAGGACCTGAGGGAAGACCTGCGGGTGCTTCCGGAGTCTCTGGTGGACTACGTGTCCTCGCTAAGCCCGAGTTCCTACGTGGCGGTTTGCAGCCACTCGCCGTCCAGCGAGCTGCTACCGGACCTGCAGCGGAACATCTGCTACCTGGATGAGGACCTCGGGGACTGGAAGGTTCTGACCAGCCTGCCTGTTTGCGCCAGCACCACCATGGCCGGCGTGGCTGTCCTGGAGAACCGCCTCTACATCATCGGGGGCGTCCATGATGTCAGCAAGAGGGCGGTGGAGAGCGGCTTCTGCTTCGACCCCGGCGCCAACGCCTGGTCACAGATCCCGGGTCCCCGTCAGCGGCGCTACAACCTGACCCTGCTGGCTCATGAAGACTCCCTCTACGCCATCGGCGGAGAGTACAACAGGGCGCCGCTGGCGTCAGTCGAGAAATTCAAGGCATCCGGCGGTGCCTGGTGTGCAGCTCCACAGCTACCCAGTGCCGCTGCCTCTGTGGCGTCTGCCGCCGCCATGGGGCGGATCTTCATCTGCCTCTGGCGGGGCAATGGCGCCACAGACATCCATGAGTTGGTGCCGGAGGCGGAGCATTGGGCTCTGGTCACCACCCTGGTCCGGGAGCAGAGCTATGGGATCCACATGGTGGCCCACAGGGACAACTTGTACATGATGCGCAATGGACCCTGTGACGACTTCCTGCGGTGCGTGATGGACCGCTACAACCTGAGCACCGGCCAGTGGAGCAGTGTGATGGGGCAGTTCGGCAACAGCAAGGGGGCGCTGCTCACGGCGGTGGTGCGCGGGGATTCGGCATTCACGCTCGGCAAGAAGGTCACCAGTGAGTACGCCATCCGGGACGGCAGGTGGTGCCCCAGGCGTGAGATGAAGGGCTTTGGCAGGATTGGGTCCATCTACACCTTCCTTATGAGGCTTCCAGCTTCTGCGCCGCCCGCCAACCAGGGTTTTACCGGTTTGCCGCGGAACCGCCACACCTCCGGGCGGAGAATCTTCATCCGATGCTGCGAGGACCCTTAGTGACTGGAACCAACAAAACCTGGAAGGCGAGTGGAGGATTCTTGGTGTACCTCTTACTTTGGACACAAGAGGGCAAGCTGCTGGTAGATGCCTCCTGGTAGCATTCAAGCACTTGATGTGCAACTGTTTGTCATTGTAGCTCCCCTCCATCCGACAGGCTTGTTGCACCACTTTAGAGGGGCAGATTGCTAACAGTGGCTATGACTTGCCACATATTAGGGCTGACGGAAAGTAGCTTTGTTGCCGTAGCGGCGCCCCCCTTTGGATGAGCCTGGCACTGCAGCAGAAGAACTCCCAGTAAGGGAGGGGACGCTTTTAGCATTGCTAACACAGAACAAGACTTTGTATTTGTGAATAAAGTTTTATTTGAACCCGACAGATTTTTTTTAAAATATATTTTTAATAGAATTTTATTTAAAGTGCGAATGTGTAATAACAGGGTGACTCCATGAACAGACGGTAGCAAAACACGCTGTAATAAAGGTATAATGATGGTGTAATAAAAGTGTAATAAACAGGGCATTAATAAAATGTGTTTGTGTGAGTGTGTGTGTGTGTGTCCTCAGGACACCCTCATCATGAGCTCTTCCAGCGCCCTCTCCCGGTGGTTCTCGTGCACCAGCAGCACCTCCTTGATGGTGCTCTGCTGGAAACCCATCTCGTTGAACTGATCCAGGAGCTGCAGGAATTCCTGGGCCTGAGACAGTCAGCTTGTTATTTATGGTTTGTTTCGAAAGTCTTTTTTTGGTGTTTTAAAGACAAAAAAAACAGATTTTTTGTCTTACTTTTCAAGGTTTTTATCTTTTTCTTAGTAGAAATTATTTGATCTTATTTAACTATTTGTTTTGTCATCATGTTACTTTAAAAACTCCTGCTCTACACAAACGCACACTTAAACTTATACAAACACACACACTTAAACACACACATAACCAGACATGAACACACACATACACTGCCACTCAAACAGAACACATAGATGCACTCAGACAGCCCCCCCCCACACACACACACTACAAGAAATTACACATGCAGACACACACACACACAAAGGTGCAGAAAAAATGCACACTTTCACACTGAAAACACACAGAAACATAAACATGCAGACACACACACAGACAACTTACAGAACTGTCTCAAGAAATAAGAATATTATGATAAAGTTCTTAATCTTCTATATTGCCATTAAAAAACAAAAAAATACTTTTTCATGATTTTCTAATATTTTGAGATAGGATTTTTGAGTTTAATAATAATAATAATAATACATGGGATTTTATAGCGCTTTTCATGACACTCAAAGACGCTTCACAAGTAAAAAAAAAAAAGTTAAAATGTAAGCCATAATCAGCAATATTAAAATAATAAAAGGCTTGGAATATTTCAGTTGATTTATAATTAATCCAGAATGTATGACATTTTTGTTTTTGTAATTGCACCACAGAAGATAAAGAACTTTATCACAATATTCTAATTTTCTGAGACAGTCCTGTATATCCACACATAAATAAAACTTCACAAATAGAGGCGCGCACACACACACACACACACACACACACAGATGTAGTCCTGCCCCCTGACCCCATACCTTGTTCTCGCTGTAGTGGAACATCTCCAGAGCTTCCTCCACCTGAGCCTCGTCATGGCCCAGCTGGCACAGGTGGTCGCAGGCCAGCAGGTAGGCTAGCACCTGGAGCGAGCACACACACACACACACACACACACACACACACACACACACACACACACACTAGTGTCAAACCCTGGTGCCGCTGTAATCTGACCGGATCAACTTGGATTCTGTCATAATCTGGCGGGGAAGATGTTCCCGGCGTGTCGTCATGGCGACCCCCACCCACCTGCTCAGGCGTGCGGCGGCCCGTCTTCTGCAGAGCCAAGATGGCGGTGGTGAGCGGGTATCCGGCGGCGGTGACAAAGCCCAGAAGCTCCCTCTCCTCTGCGCTCAAAGCCAAAAGCAGCTCTGCAGACGAGTCCTTGGGGGGGGCATTAGCATTAGCATTAGCATTAGCATCATCAACCAACAGGCACAGGGAAGGTGGAGCTTAAAGCCAGCGCAGCGAGATGAAGTGCGGTTGTGCTAGCTTAAATGTTTGGGTAGAAATCCGGCAAAAATATACCCAAGTGATAAAATGCACAGCCTCAGCTCCGTTCAGGTCAATCGTCTAAAATTAGCGATTAGCCACATTTGCGGCAGGTTCCCGAGAATGGGGGATTGAGCTCCCCCCCCACACACACACCTCCCAAACACCCCATGCCCTGTTAATCCCTACGACCTCGGAGAACCCGACCCATCCAGACACCGGCTTCACACGGGCTATTTCTGTCCCCTGCCCCCCACAGGCTCTGTGCCTTCCTGGCAGCCGAAGGGTTAAACGGGTTCCAGGAAACCGTTGAGAACAAATAGCACTGGCGCACTGAAAAACCGAGAATGCAGAGTGATAGAACCTAGATCTGGGGGAACATCAAGCGTGTGGAACATTGAGATAAAAGAATGATGGAGGGGAACATCGTGGTAAAGGAACATAGACATATAACGTTAGGGTGGGGGTACATCATGCTAAAGGAACGTAGATCTTGGGTGAGTGAACATTGAGGTAAGGGAACATAGTGTAGAACACAGGGGTGGAGGATCATTACGGTAAAGGAACATAGGTCTTGGTAAGCGTATGGCTGTGGGAACATGGTGGTAAAGGAAAATACTGTAGATCTGGGAGAACGTTGGGCTGGGGGAACATTGAGGTAAAGGAGCATACATGTAGGAGAACCTAGTGTTGGGGAACATAGTGGAGATGGAAGGTATATCTAGGAGAACGTTGGGCTGGGGGAACATTGAGGTAAAGGAGCATACATGTAGGAGAACCTAGTGTTGGGGAACATAGTGGAGATGGAAGGTATATCTAGGAGAACATTGGGCTGGGGGAACATTGAGGTAAAGGAGCATACATGTAGGAGAACTTAGTGTTGGGGAACATAGTGGAGATGGAAGGTATATCTAGGAGAACGTTGGGCTGGGGGAACATTGAGGTAAAGGAGCATACATGTAGGAGAACCTAGTGTTGGGGAACATAGTGGAGATGGAAGGTATATCTAGGAGAACGTGAGGTTGGGGGAACGTTGTCCTTAAGGAACAAGATGCTTTTAGAACCCCGGGATGAGGAAACAAACACCAGGGGTTCTCAAAGTTCCCCTCTGACCCAAAGCGCGTTCTCCATTGAGTGCTCCTTCAGAAAAACATCGCTGGTACAGCCACTGAGTTGATCTACGTTCTCGGCTATTCCCCAAACTTGAACCCGCCCGCCCACCTCTGGCTCCCAAAGTTCCCTTCAGCTTCTCGATTGAATGTGCCCAGGAACGAACGTATTGATAGGTCCACTGAGTTGCCCTAAGCTCTCCAATGGTCCACAGACTACCTGTTGTTGGTGCCGCAGTGGCCTGGGGTGGAGTTGGCTGTCCAGACCCTGGCTGGACGGGTTCTGGTTCTTGGGGGTTCCGTCGGCCGTGTTCCGCAGGTTCTTGCGGCGGCGGTGAGGGAGGCTGCTGAGGCAGGCGGGTGGGTTCAGCAGGTCTGGAACAAAGGCCTTGCGGGTTCTCTGTGCCGGCGGCGGTGGAACCTGGTCTTGGGAGTGGTTGAGGCGAGTTGTAAGGGCGGCCGGGTTGAGGCTGTGCGAGCGTGGCCGTGGGTCAGGTTCCCAGAAGTCGGAACTGTGGCGGCTCGCCAGGCGGCTCTGCTGGGGGCTGCTCAGCAACATCCAATAGGGAGGGCAGGTGGGCGGAGTCTCCTGGGCCACCGCCGTTGTGACCGGTGCCGCGGAGAACCCACCCTGGAGGCCGGCTAGAACTCGCTTCTCCAGGTGGAAATCATACTGGAAGGCAATGTGAGCAAAGGTCAGAGGTCATCGGGTGATTGCACACTCATACACACACGGACACAAACACACACCTCTGTATCCTGTAGCAACCGCAGGTAGTTGGGGAGGTGAACTTTGACCTCTTTAGTCGCTTCCAGTGGGGAACCCTGGGGGATCCGCAGGGGAACCCCCTCCATGGTGACCCTGGCATAGAACATTTATTACCATCAACAATAATTATTACTATGATGATGATGATTATTATTATTATTAGTAATAATAATAAAATAATTAAGTTATTCCACAACTTTTATTAACTAGTTATTACACAATAATTTAACATAATTATAACAGTTTGTATAAAACTTTGTATCGTTATAATACCTTTTAATAGAACCTGATACATATGTTTAATTATTTGAGGTTATAAATAACCTGTGATATAAAACTGAAGTAACTATACAGTTTTATATAGCCATATATAGTTATTACCGTTTTGATGTAATGTTATAGACAGTTAAATACACAACTGTTACATTATTACACAGGTATTACACATTTGTTATACAACTGTATATAAAGCCCGAGCCAAACTGTTATATACAGTTTTCCAGCATGAAATAATGTTATATACAGTTATTACTAATGTTGCTATATAACATCATATACAATTAACATTGTTACTTCATAACACCGTATGCATGTGTTATAATTACAATATAACCTTATATACAGTGATTACAGTTAACGTTTTATATATATACATACATATACGCAGTTATTATACAGTAAATGTTCTCAGAGGGATTAGCGGAAGTTTTTGATTTCTATATATCTCATAGTTGTATATAACTGTATATAACAGTTGTGTAATAACTCATATAGTTTATTATAACAGTTGTATAATGATTATGTAATAACTTTATACAACAGTTTTGTACTAACTATGTACTAACTATGTATAACTTATAAGACTATTACACATCTGTAAATAACAGTTATGTAATAACTATGTACTAACTGTATATGACAGTTGTATGCTCCAAGTTGTATGCTTTGCTCCTGACAAGAACCTCAGCAGATGGCCTTGATGAACTGCGGTCCAGATGGTCAAGGAATTAAAGAACACCAAAACAGATGGTCCAGGACTTAAAGAACCTGCGTCAAGATGGTCGTAGAATTAAAGCGCCCCACAATCCAGATGGTCCAGGACTTGGAGAACCTGAGTCCAGATGGTCCAGGAACTGTCCTGTCTGTGAGGTCTGTGGTCCAGGCTCTACTTGACCAGAACCTTCGAGGCTGTGGTTCGACGTTCCTCCTCAGGTTTCAGGTTTAGGACTTCCAGGTGAGGCGTGATTCCTGGAATTGGACATGTATCTCCTCTTCCTCTTGTTCTGCTCCTCCTCTTCTTTAGAGGAACCTCCAGCCCAAACCTCGAAGAAGTCCTCAGAAGGAGAAGAAGAGCGTCTACTAACCGGGAGGCTCAAGATGTGGAGATCTTCCTACTGGTCTCCTCCGAGCTACTGTCTCCTGGAGGAGTGGCTCATCTGCCTGATGACATTGGTGCCACGTTGCCATAGAGACGTAAACAACCTGGGGGGGAGGGGGGGTGCTGCCCCCGGTGGTAGCGATGGGAACTGCAGGGATTAGAAGGCTATTCCCAGAAGTATCAGAGGAACGCAGTATTTATAGCAAGGTATATTTAAACAAGTACACACAAGTAGATAAATACACAGTATTTATCTACTTGTGGTAGTGCCTTTAACACCTTCAACACTCTGATCCTGCTGCAGGGGCGGGGCTTAACCTGGAGGGGCGGCTGGCCATCATCGAGGAGGTAGAACATGGAGGAACCAAGGAAGAACCTGGAGAGAGCTTGGTCAGAAGATCCCAGTTGCTTTAGAACCTAAAACCTTCCACAAAAGGTGGACAAAGTGAAAGGTTCTCTGTTCCTTGCTGAAGGAGAGGATGGAAACAGGAAGTGGAACCTGGAGAACCTTCTCTCGAATTTAACAGAATGCTTCGCGAACTAAACTGGAAAAGACACCTCACCTGGTCAAGTTCTTCATACACAAAAACAGAATGAAAAAGTGTTTCCCCAATTTCACGTTCTTTATAAACGATTTTGAATTATATAAAAAAAATCCTTAAAACTTAAGGAAAAATCCAAGAAATATAGTTTGATGTCTGAGATTCCTTGTGAACCACCAAGTTAAATGCATATTATATTCCCCTTGCAATTTATTTACGTTGTTTTTTTTTAAATTAATTTAGTTATTGATTTATTTTCTTTTTCTTCTGGCATTAAACATTTCTCACAAACCTTTAATACTGTTAACTTGTACAGTTAAGTGACTACATACAGAACAAATGTCCTTATATCCTTTGCTTCCTCATCCCGTTGATTGATTGACATTCGATTCTGCTTTGCCACGTTTGTTTGTACATATGGATAACTATTTATGTTCAATAAAAAAAAAGGTGTGAATGGTGGAATGATTGACAGCTGACCTGTGCGGGTTAAGCCCCGCCTCCTGAGCTGTGATTGGCCCCGTCATTCTGTTGTTCATTTTGCTGTCAATTTTTTGTAGATTTATTTTGCTATATCTTAATTGTCTCCTATATTTATACTCAAATTAATTGATATTATTGTTGCGCTGCTGCGACAAAAGAATTTCTCTTTATGGGGATCAATAAAGTAGTATCCTATCTTATTACATTGTAATAAGTTTATTACATTGTAATAAGAGGGTTATCATGACACAGGTGCTTATTACGCTGTAATAATAGTGTAGCATGCAGCTGTCCATTATTACATTGTAATAAGCCATAGTCCAGCCAGTCTGTGATAAGTGTAGTTGTGCGTGCTTATAGGAAGTGAAGTCAGGGCTTTCTGGACAGTGAGATAAAATAGACTTTATTGACAAACGCTGACGAGCACTAGAGATCATGACGGGATTCAATCTGAGGTATTTGGGACGGGGACGGGAAGAAGACGGGGGTGGTACTTTTATAGGGGTCCCCTAGGACATTTCAAGGACGCGTGGAATATCCTCCACTCTTTGCTTTATTTGTTGTTAACTTGTTTCTTGAGTAACATCCCCGGGATCCTAATAACCTGGGGTCTGTTCTTAGAACGCCGAAGTCTGAGCCAGCGGACGTCCACATTCCCTTCCCTCCCAGCTGAGGTCCTTTCAGTCCGAGGCGGGGACAGGGCTTAGCCCACCACCACGGTATCGTCGTCGGGGAACTCGTAGTAGGGCACTTCCAGATTGAGGGGGGCCGGGCCTTTGCGGATGCGCCCCGAGGCATCGTAGTGCGAGCCGTGGCACGGGCAATAGTAGCCACCGTAGTCGCCGGCATTGGCGATGGGCACGCAGCCCAGGTGCGTACAGACGCCCAGCACGATGACCCAGCTGGACTTGAGCACGCGGTCCTTGTCATGCTGCGGGTCACGCAGCTCGCCGATGTCCACTGCCTCCTCTGCGGCGATCTCCTTCTCAGTGCGGTGGCGCACAAACAACGGCTTCCCGCGCCACTTGAAGGTCATATTCTTGCCTTCGGGGATGTCGCTCAGCTTGATCTCTATCTTGGACAGCGCCAGCACGTCAGCAGAGGCGCTCATGGACGACACGAACTGCGTGACCACCGTCTTAGCGGCATACAGGCATACCACAGTGGTGGCCCCCGTCATCAAGTAGGAGAAGGTCCGCCGGGCCTCGCTGCTCTCCTGGGACCCCTTGTTAGGATCCTGGACGTCGGGGCGCCGGTAGTCCGAGAAGTCCGGGATACGAATGTCGGTGTGGGCGTAGCGGACTCCGGCGCAACCTGCAAGGCAAACGGGAAGCTGATCAGCGGGACGGCGGGCCTGCACACCTAGCAACAATGACGTCACTTCCGGTTCTGTTCTTTGACCTCCCAACCAATCAGATACAGCCTGGGAGCCGGTCACCGGGGTCCGGCTGGCGAACCTGGGGGGTGTTGAACCGTGACGGGGCGGTCGCCGGTTGAGGGCAGCAGTGCGAGGCGAGCACCCACAGTACGCCCTTCGGCATTAATTTGATGCGCAAAAAGGTTAACAAGCCGCAAGCAATAGCTAACGGGCAACTGGCCATGGGTAGGGGGTAGCAGTGGCTAAAAAGAGAGTAGCAGAAGCTATAGGTCAGCAAGGGAGAGCGTTAACCTATATACGGCTGGTGGGAGCTAACGGTCAACTGGGAGTAAATAGATAGCAGCTAATGGTAGCTAACCAACAGCTAATGATAGCGAAAAGGTAGCTAGCGGTAGCTAAAGGGCAGCTAACGATAGTTCACCTTGTTGCTTAACCTGTTTACCGACGACCTCGCAAGCTAATTATAGTTAATGACCGATTGTCGCCATGATAACGTCCCTGGTTAACGGTTACCGTCCGACCAGTAAAGAGTGAGGCCCAAAGAGGGCGACAATTTACCAGGGAAAACGCCGCTCGCACTCACCGTTGATGCTAACGGTCACCGCGGGCCCCGTCTTAGCGCTCTGGCCGCTCAGCGACTCCCGGGACAGGAAGCTCTTCTTCGGGTCCAGCAAGACCGTCTCCCCCTTGACGACCACCCCCGGGACCAGGGCTTTCAGCGGCCCCGCCACCGTGAACGCAGTGGCCTGCATGTACGGGGCGAAGGACCCCGAGCGAGCAGCAAGCGACATCATCTTACCAGGCAGCCGCTGACGACCTTGTGTAACTGAACCAGGTGACGTGGCGTCACTTCCTGTCGCGGTAAGTCTTCTTCGTGTGCGAGTCTTTCCGGTGCGGCGACACCCTCGGAGCTGCATTACTGCCCCCTTCCTTCTGGGAAGCCTACGAGATAAATCGCACACAGCATTAAAACCACGTACAATCAAACCTGAGAAGAAGAGGAAGAAGAACAAACATGGCAGCTGGACCCCTTCATCATCATTATCCTCCTCCTCCTCCTCCTCCTCCCAACTGTTCATTAACCTCCGAGCTGGAGGCGGAAGATGGAGCTGCTCAGTGTAAATAAAGACTTTCTGATGATGACCCCCCCCCCCCCCCCCCGCGACCGTGTGTGTGCATATGTATGTATGTGTGTGTGTGTGTGCATATGTATGTGTGCATGCATATGTATGTGTGCCCCTGTGTGTGTGTGTGTCCCTTCATATTTATGCGTATAGATATATACGCCATGCATGCGTACTTGTTTGTCTGCACGGGTGTACCCCTGCAAATGTGCTTGTCTGTGTGTGCATGTGTTTGTGCACATTTGTGCACCACACACACATGTCTGTGTGTTCTCCTGCATATACATATCTTTATGTGTGTGTGTCTACTGCATGTGTGTCCATGTGCATGTGAGAGTGTCCGTGCATTTTATTGCGCCCCTGCATGTGTGTCCCTGCATATGTGTGTGTTACTGCACATGTGTGTCCATCTGTGTGTGTTTATGTGCCAGTGTATTTGCATGTCTCTCTTTACCCTTATGCCGTTGTGTCCGTGTGCGTGTGTGTTCTTGAATGTGTGTGAATCACTGTGTGAGTGTGTGTGTCACTGTATATTGGTTCCACTGTGTGTGTGTGTGTGTGTGTATGTATCCATATATGTCTGAATGTCGTTGTGTGTCCGTGAATAACTGTTTCTGCTTGTGGGTGTGTTTGTGTCGCTGCCTGTTTGTGTGTTTCCCTGCATAAATATGTGTCTCTATGTGTGTGTGTGTGCGTGCGTGCGTGTGTGTGTGTCGGGCCGCAGTGAAACGACACTGTGATGAATGGATTATGGGTTTTTAATGCCATCAGAGTCTTCTAGAGGAAAAGATTCCTAACTGTGTGGAGGAGGAGGAGGAGGAGGAGTAAACGAAAAGGACTGGGTTTTTCTCCTCTTGGTCTCAGTGAAGTTGGTATGGATGAACAAGTGAAGTAGTCCCTCCATCTGCTTCCACATTTACCTTCGCTGCAGCTGGTCCTGGAGAAGGTTGAGAAGAAGTCCAGGAGTGGGAGAGGGGGGAGGGAACCGGGGAGCGGAGAACCTGAAGGTTCTGGATTCCAAGCAGGGCATGGAGAGGTGAAGGAACCTGGCGAACCGTTCGAGAGTCCTGGAGATTTAATCAGAGTGAGACCTCTGGTCCTTAATGATTCCTCATGTCTGACACCTGCTACACACACACACACACACACACAGACATGGATGTAGAAACACATTGACACACAAACACAAACATGGATACGCATATACAGTGATACACACATCATACACACGGACACATCCAGACATGCACAAACACACACACCCCCGTTGATGTTGTTGTTCTTCTCCAATAATTTCCACACGGAACCGATCGACGTCTCAATCCACATTCATATCACCATTGATTGTTGTGGCAACAAGCAGCCTCCCCAGCAATTGGCTGCGCCGGAGGGCGGATCTGTTCAGAGCAGATATGAAGCAGGAAGTACCAGGATGTTCCAGCAGGGGACTATAGTCAGGATCAGAGGGCTCTCCAGATGAGGCGGAGGGTGAGCAGCTGTATTTCTCTGAGGTGTATAACTCAGATCCTGTCACGTGGAAATCTACTCTGACGCTGGACACCTGGGGATCTGCTGGCTCCCGCTTTATTACATGGTCATTAGTCCTGCCTCCCTCCAGGGTTTGTTCCTGATAGGCTGTTCAACGTTCTGTTTAAACACAACACAGAAATGTGACAATACCCTGGTAGTTTCAACAAGCTACCATTATATTTGGCAGGAAGTCATTGTCTGTCTGATCAGGAAGTACCCGTCTGATTAGAAAATACCCATCTAATCAGGAAGTACCTTTCTAATTGTGAAGTACCCATATGATCGGGAAGCACCCGTCTAATCATGAAGTACCCATTGGATCAGGAAGAACCTGTCCATTCAGGAAGTACCCATTTGATCAGGAAGTACACATTGTTCAGGAAGCACCAACTGGTCAGGAAGTACCCGTTTGATAAGGCAGTACCTGTCTAATCAGGAGGTACCTGTCCATTCAGGATGCACCCATTTTATCAGGACATACCATGTGATTTGGAAGTAACTGTCTGATCTGGATGTAGCCTTTTGATCCAGAAGTATCCATTTAATCAAGGAGTACCTGTCCAATCAATAGGTACCCATCTGATCAGGAAGTATTTGTCTGCTCAGGAGGTACTTATCTGATTGGGAAGTACCTGTCAAATCTGGAATCTGATCAGGAAGAACCTGTCTGATCAGAAGGTACCCATCAACTTACTACTACTTGTTGGAATACTTTAAGAACCCTATCTGGTAGGCTAGCTGTGTGAGTGTAGCTTCTCTCATTCAAACCACTGGAACCAGAACTTGGCTGATGTCAGTTATGACCTGTTATGTTTCCGTCCCCAGTGGTACCAAACAGAACTCTTAACGTTCCTGCGCTGGTTCTGCACCATCCTAATGACATTAGCTAAGCTACAAGATTCAAGTCAAACCCTATATATCAAGCTAACGCAGCTTGTTGTGGCTATGATCTTTAAAGCAACTTTGAAAGAGGGGTTAGCTTTGTAGCTAGCTAGCATACAGCCCCCTGTCATCTCTGTGGAGCATGATAGCAGCTGTGTCATCCAAATGATCTGCGTGCAAATGGTCCGCTTCATTCCCGTATGGTTTAGTATAATTGGTGAGAACATCAGAACCCCCAGCAAGGCTTGGGGTCCTCCTGGGGGTAAAGAACCCTGAAGGTGCTTGGACAGTCCATCATCAGTGCAGAACGATCTCATGGGGCCAGCATGAGATGCCGATGTCTGAGGGAGCACCTCGTCCAGCAGTGATGTTTGTAGTGATCCAACCAATCCTGGATGATGGACAAGGCTCCTGGGAGAAACACCTGCCTGGAGACTTCATGTACGAGCACCACTGCTTCTTTGTAGGGACCACCTCCATCACCTAGGCACTGTCTGGAGATCCACATCTGAAACATTGTCAGATGTTTTTACAGACATTGTCTATACATTTGTTGGACACTGTCTGGATAGAGACTCGATGTTTGTTAGATGTCTGTATGTCCATATCTGGACACTGTCAAGGACATTGTCCGGATGTTGGTTAGATGTTGTCTGGATGTTTTTCGGACATGGATCTTGTCCACCTTTGTGAGATGTTGTCTGGACATCCACATCTGGACAACAACGGTTTGTTTGACACTCAATGTTGTCTGGAGGTTTGGTTCGATGCTGTCTGGACATAGTTGGACGCTGTCATGGACACTGTCTGGATGTCCACCTTTGGAAGTTTGTTAGATGCTTTCTGGATGTTTGTTGGACATTGTCTGGACGTTGTCTTCAGGTTTTCTGGAGGTTGTGTAGATGCTCTCTGTTCTGTAGATGTTATCTGGACATCAATATCTGGACAATGTCATGGAAATTTGTCCATGATTGTCTGGACCGGGGTGCTCACACTTAGCATGCAAGCTACTTATAAAATGACCAAGTCAAAATGATCCATCCACAACAAAAATGCAAAACATTCTTTATATGTACCTTGCATAACCGTATGAGCTAATATTGCAGAACACAAAATAATTATGCACATTTTTTGTCAATACCCAAGTTCACTCTGATGACTTGCACTGAATTGAATCATCATCCGGACAGTAGCTGCTTACAGCCGGCCTTATTAATGATGACGTGACTCACCCGGAACAATGCTTTGGTTGCGGCTTTCGCTTTTGAAGTATGTTGTGTGAAAGGTGACTGGTGTCCGGACAACTGGGATTTTTAGTTCCTTTACCTTTCTCTTTCTCAGCTCGCTTTTCGGCGGGATATCCGTGACGTATTTTCCACGAACGGCCCGAAAATGCCGCTCCACATTACCCATCTTTGGTATTGCGATGTTAGCAGATGAGGCAAAAATCAATTCGAAAATGTCATTGTGAAAAAAAGTCCTCCTCCCATTCGATATGAAAGTGCCACGTTTTTGTCTTCTTACTTGGTCCAACTCCCCCACTCATTTTATACTCTTTTTTTTTTAAGTTTAAGAGAACAAAATGAGGGCTAAAAATTGAAGCTAACTTGCTGACTAGCTTGTTAGCTTTGCTGCGCTTCGTGCCGTTGTTTGTGCATGTGCAGTGACCTCAGTGTCAGAAAAAATCAGATGTTATCTGATCGGCTGCCCTGTATATCAATCAAGTGACGGGATGGATGATAGGCTAACGTCTATTTTTTTTTAATGCCATGCGATCTACCAGTAACACCCTTGCGATTGACGTATTTAGCACCCCTGGACTGGACGTTTGAGGACACTCTCATTGAGGTTGCCTAGATGTATCTTAGATGCGTTCTGGATGTTTGCTGGACATTTGTTAGATGTTGTCTGGACATTTGTTTGACATGGATGTATCTATCTCTATGTGTTTACATCATGCGTGTGCGTGTGTGTGTGTGTGTGTGTGTGTGTGTGTTGCTGTCTGCATTAGCAGTAGAGCCCTGTTGAGATGTTCAAGTTCTCCAAGCCTCCTCTCTGTGGATGGGAGCTGCTAGTGCTTTGAAGAACCCTGTTCCTCTGGCTCCTCTGAAAGTCTACCATGAAAGGCCTGTTTGAAGCTGCACACACACACACACACACACACACACACACACACACACATACACATGAACCAAGAACGTAATGAGTGCGTGTTCTGACTTCTGATGTTCTCGTTCAATGCGGACAATTTGTGTGTGTGAGAGAGAGAACCTGAACGAGAACCACACACTTCAACTTTCTGATCAGGGGATTAATGAGGCACCCCATGGACACACACACACACACACACACACACACACACACTGGAAATCTATCTATCTGTGTGTGCTTGTGTTTGTGTTTATACTGTATCACACGTAGTGATACAAACACACAAAAAGGGACACAAACTTTCATCCTATTACGTTGTTGTTTCACTAATGACACATGATTACACTGTTGTTAACTGCTGTTATAGTTATTACACCGCTGCTAACTTATTACACTGTTATTACAGTCATTATACTGTTGGTGCACTTCTTGAGCCATTGTTACACTGTTGTCAGACATTGTTATACAGTTGATAGACTGTTGTCAGGCATTGTTTTGCTCTTGGTACACTGTTGTTAGCCATTGTTATACTGTTTGTACATTGTTGTTTGCAGTTGTTACACTATTGGTACACTATTGATAGGCATTGTTATATCGTTGTTAGCCATTGTTACACTGTTGTTAGCCATTGTTACACTGTTGGTACGATGTTGTTATCCATTGTTATACTGTTGTTGCCCATTGCTATACTGTTGGTACATTGTTGTTCGCCATTGTTACACTGGTGGTACACTGTTGTTGGGCATTGCTTCACTGTTGTTAACCATTGTTATACTGTTGTCAGTGTTGTTAGCCATTGTTAAATTGTTGGTACACTATTGTTAGCCATTGTTAAATTGTTAGTACATTGTTGCTGGCCATTGTTATACTGTTGGTACACTGCTGTTGACCATTGTTAAACTGTTGTTAGCCATTGTTATGGTTGTTGCACTGTTAACATTGCCAACATTGTTAAAACATTGGCACGTGGTATTACACTTTTATCACACTAATTACACCTTTTTACACAGTGGTTACACAATTTTTACACAATTGTTACTGTTATCATACCGTTGTACACCATTGTTATCTGATGTCACGCTTATTACAAGTTGTTACGCCATTCACACCGTAGTTACACTTATTGCGCCATTATTACTGACGTTGTCCATTGTTACTGTTACACATATAGGAAGACAGGAAGTGTATGATTGACAACCTTCTGTCCCGCAGGCATAACAAAGGTGTCCTATACATGTGAACCTGCCTGGAGGTCAACTAATCAGTCTGTTGATCAGCAACTGGTATCGGTTATTGATCGGTAAATACCCGTCAATCTCGTCAGCCATCGAAAGGGATATTGAAACATGCTAACCAGTAAGATGTGAGATTGATCCGTTGTCTCCATGACAACGCTTTGGGTTCCGATCGATTGCCGGCAGCAGCTTCATCAGGGAGGTTATTGATCAGCCTGTAATGGGGAGGGAGGGTTATTGATCGGCCCCTATCAGCCACTCGACAAATCCAATTCCATTACTGGCAGGTGAAGAGGACATATTGATCGGGTGATTGGGGTTTTTACAGTGAAAAATGGCTCCATTGATTCCGTGATCGGATCCGGAAGGTTCTATGAAGGAACCGGATAACGGCCAAAGGGCAGAACCAACTTTGACTTATCAAGGACCTTCCGAAGATTACAAAATTAGATCAGATGACTGGAGATGACCATTCAGGAATGTTGTAGAAAGTCTTCAAAACCACAGGAAAAAATCTGCAGAGGGGAAGCCCCCAGAGCCCCTGGAACATCCAGGCTCTGCTAGAAGGTCCAATGACAGGGCTCAACCGGAAGCAGGAATCCTGTTGAGAACCATGAGGAGGTTCTGAGTGAAGACCTGCTGCAGGTCTTAGCCCGGAGAGCCTTGAATCGCAAAGCACCTTAAGGAAGAGGTCAACTACAGGAGAGGAACCACACAGGAATTCATGCAAGAACCTACAAAAGGAGAGGGAACCCAAACTAAACTAGAGAACCCAAACTAGAGGGTACCCAAACAAGGAGAGGGAATACATACAAGAACCTAAACAAGAAGATAGAACCCAAACTAACCAAGAGAATCCAAACAACAAGAGAGAACCAAAACTGTAGAGTCCAAAAAATAAGTGGGAACCCAAACAAGAGAGAACCCAAACTAGAACCCGACAAGAACCTGATAATAAGGTGCTTATTATCACCACTGTTGATGGCTAGATGGTCCTTCCTTCCTCACTCTACTGCCTGGGTTCTCTGGACGTTCTCCACGTTCCTCCAGTCTAAAAGCCATCAGTGGCCATTGAAGACTGGAGATGGATGACTTACAGCTGGCTGTCCAGGTTAAGCCCTAGAGGGGAAATGAATGAATGAATGAATAAATGAGTGAGTGAGTGAGCGTTGCAGGGTCCTGTTCAGATCTTCCTGATCTCCAGAAGGTTCCTCTTAGATCTAAGGTAAACAGGAAGTTGCTTCGTATGCTTCCTCCTACCTCCTTCCTCTTACTTACTTCCTACTTCCTCCTCCCGTGGCGGTGAAGCGAAGGCGTGATGTGACAGATTGAGGTCGGCCCGTTGCCGTGACGGCGCTCTGCTCTGCCATCTGCTCGCCTGTCACTCCCGCCACCCACCCATAGGGGGCGCCCTCCCTCCGCTCCGGCGCCCACGGCACCCACACAGATGTCTCTCCGACGGGAGGAACGGCGCCAGATGTGGAACCGGGCAGAAGAACCCGCTGAACCTTGGCGGCCAACAGCTGCGCTGGCAGGAAGTGATGTAACCATGGAGACACCATGGGAACGAGGCTCTTCAAGTCTCAACAAGATGCCCCTCACAATGTAATAGATTACAAAGTCATCCTTCATCCAAGGTGTAAACATCCAGAACTACAACTGTCTGAAATGAAGCTACAATCATCTGAAGAAGAGGTGACCTCACAGAAGGTACCTGGAGCATTCTCATCTGCCCGACCCTCCGCCAATCATCTCCAGCTTTGGATCGCGGTCCTTCTGACCACTGGTCAGTAAACCTTCACAGACCAGCCCTGGAACCTCCAAAGAAGAACTCCAGCCTTCTTCTCCAGCCTGAAACTGAAAGGTCTCATTGTTCCCATGACAATGACAGCGCCACACACAGCCAGCTGGTCCTCCTGAAAACATCTGACCTTCATCCAGTCTTCCACCTCCAAGGGGGTGGAGCTTGTAGAGCGACCCCTATCATGTGACCCATTAAGATGAGGCGGAGGTCATTGACCTGTCATTAGGGTGAGCTGGAGGTCATTGAATTGCTCCCATCTAGGACTTGTCAGGATCGGTTGGACCTCGTAGACCCGGCGCTGCCATGTGACTCATTAGGATCAGGTGGAGGTTTTTTGATCCGCCTCCATCTTGGACTCGTCAGGTGCTGGTATGCCTCAGGACTGAACCATAGCAGAGAAGTTGTTAAACAGCATCCTCTCTGGTGAATGCTGGTGGTTCCATAACTGTCCATATCAGGACCTTTGAAGGAACATCATCAGTTCTCCAGGTAGGGAGCGGTTTCTCCGAGGTGGCAGGTGTGTCCACTTTGTCTTCAGGGGAGTTGTGGAACAAAGGAGTGGGTGATGTACCCTTCACGTATAGACATAGAATGTGGAACCCCCCACATAGATCAGAGAATCATAGGAAGAACAAAAGAGCCGTACGTTCTGCAACCCCTTAAATTTATGTATTCATCTCCCTCCTTCCAGCGGGGAACCACTTCTCGCCACAGGACGCTAATGGACAATGTTCTCCCGTGTTCCTTTCAGCTTCCATCTCTCAGGTATTAGCAGCTGGCGCTGGAGAACCCAGTGGTCTTTATCACTAATCCCTGCCGGTAATGGCTGCCAGCTGTTCGCTCCGAACAATGTGTGTGTGTGTCTGTGTGTGTGTGTGACACGTCACCTCCGGTCTCTATGCTCTTCTTTGTTTTCAGACTGAGAGCCGGGAGGTTCTTCTGGACTGCAGATGAGGACCTGTGTCCCAGGTGGTCACTTGTTGATCGGATGATCAGAAGATTAGATCTGACGGTAAATTATCCTGTTTCTCAAAGCCGTTCATATTCCTTCAGGAGAACATGAAGTACCTTCACAGTAGGTTCTGTGTCCAAGTCAGCAGGTTGGAACACAAAACTCCACTGGTCTACGGAGGTCACACCGTACTGCCTGTTTGGACTGGAGGTACCGTCCTGTGACCCAGGGATCCACAATATGGCCACCAGGGAGTGATGGCCTCTAAACTTCTTTGCAGTGGTGATGGACAGGTGGACAGATTGGGTCAGGCAGGAACCTCCATGTACCATGATGTTTTCAGATGGTATCGTGATCTGGCGAGAGCAGGGAACTTGTGTAGGAACATCTAGAGAGGTGAGGGTATGCTCGGGAAATGAGAGGACACTCAGGGATACATGTGTGTGAATGAGAGGAACCCAAGTGGAACGGTAAGGCTACAGGGAGTGGAGATGAAGACATGGAGGTCCCTCTTTGGGAGTGAGGAGGATGGAAGGACAGCACAGTTTGATGTTCTGGAGATAAGGTCACACTTATCCGGAGATGGTTTGGGCATGGACAGAGAAGGGATGGAGAAGATCCAGGTAGATCGAGGATGCTGAAGTTGGAGCTGCCAGGCAGTAGGTCTTGAGGAAGACTAAAAGGGGGTGTGCGGACAGGAAGTTAGATGGAGGGCGATTGGCCGTGGCACCTTCTGAAGGGAGCAGCCCAAAGGAAAAGAAGAATCACCTGCACCTCACAACGGCTTCCCCTTTCAAAGAACATTGGGGGTGGGGGTGGGGGGGGGGGGTCCACAGCGACATCACAACTTCTTCTTTCTCAGATTTGACTCTGGGCTGATGTCACTCTACAGGTGTGATATCACATCCCCTATGTGACATCACAAGGTAGGAAGTGCAGGGAGGATGCAACCTGCACTGCTCGTCATCACCGTTGCATCATGTGATGTCACTGTCATCTTGTCGCCGTGACACCGATTGGCCTATGATCTCCCAGCACAAAAAGACTGCGGGGCAAACCACTGTGGATGTCAAGCCTGAAATCAGCAGAGGTCACCACCCTCCACATCACCTGCCAACGCAGAAGTGCCGCAGCCAAGATGGAGGTCGAGGAGGCAGCATTAGCTTCCATCTGCCATTATTGCAATGAGAAGTACTACGGTCATGCGGCGAGAGCCGCTGCCTCCGCCCAGATGACATTTGCCCATCCTGTTTACACCTTCTTCCATGCCTTTGGCAACCTGATGCAGGGGCGGATCGAGGAAGCCACTCTCGAACTAGACTCCATCAGAGACGCTCAGGACATGTCCCTCTGTGCATCCATGACTCTCGTCTTCGCTGAGACGAAGAAGACCAGCCCGGACAAGGAGACCATTCAGACGCTGGAAGAGGAGATAAACAAGTTGAGGGCAAGTGCGTCTCCTCAGAGTTTGTACCATGTTGGGATGTTTCTCTGGTTCTTGGGACGGAGTGACGAGGCCAGGGCCTGCGTGGAGCGCATGCTTCAACTATCAAGTGGTTCCACGGAGGGGCTAGTTTTGAAAGCCTGGATCGACGTGACGTCCGGAAAGCACACCAAGAAAGCAGGGAAGTTCTTTGAAGGCTTGGGTGAAGGTCCTGGTGTTTTTGCGCTAATGGGAAAGGTGGAGTTCTATGAATGTCGCCAGAATTACGCCCAGGCGCTGGAGGTGGTGAATCAAGTCATCATTAGCTTCCCAGGGTACTTGCCTTCCCTCGTCAAGAAAATGAAACTGCTGCTGAGCCTGGAGGACTGGGAGGGAAGCCTGGATGTGGCCCAGAGGCTCTTGCAGCTGGATCACAGTCACCTTGATGCGCTGCAGATGCTGGCGCTGCACTCATCTTGTCGAGCTGGGAACGTTATCAAGTTGAAAAAAGAGCTCTCGGACCTCATTAAAAGCCTGGACACGCTTGAACCGCACAACCCTGAGCTCTATTACAGGATGTCGCTCCCATTCACTCGCGTTTGTGGACGAAACAAGGAAATCATATACCAAACATCCAGGATGGTGAAAACGGCCTTTAGTATGGCGTCAGATAACTCAGACTTTGCAGCGGAGCTGGGCTACCAGATGTTACTTCTTGCTCGGATAGACAAGGCCAGGAGGTGGTACAAGACCGCCGTGACTTTGGACAAGGTGGGTTTTTCCTCTTTGAGCGGAATCATCCATTGTCAGCTGGCGGAGGGACAACTGGAAGATGCCGAACAATGCCTGGACTTTCTCACGGCACTCCAACAGTCCTTTGGGAAATCTGGGGAGCTACTCTACCTGCATGCCATGCTGGCAGTAAAGAAGCAGCGTCCGGCGGACGAGGTCACAAACCTTCTGAACGAGGCGGTGGAGACTCACATCTCGGCGCTCCAGGGTTTGTCATTGGGAGCCGAGTACATGTGGAGACTCAACCCTGAGTTCCTGCTGGACATTGTCAAGGAATATCTCGCTCTGTGTCCAACGAAACCCGATGTCCAGGGCCGACCTCCCACCCCTCATCTCAAGCACTGCTCCTCACTCCTGAGCACTGTGGTCCAGTGTGTTCCCAGCCACATTCAGGCACGTTACCTACTTGCGAAAGTCAGGTATCAGTCTGGGGATGCCGAGGCTGCTCGGGACACTTTACACACCTGTCTGGACCGCTGTCCTTCTCACGCAGATGCTCACCTTTTAATGGCCCAAATCCACCTGCTGCAGGAAAACTTCACGTCTTGCTCCCAGGCGCTGGAACTTTGTCTCAGCCACGACTTTGCGATCCGAGAGCTGCCGCTGTACCACCTGATCAAAGCCCGGGCAAGGAAGAAAACGGGCCATCTGGCCGAAGCCATCGAAACGCTGAAGACGGCGGTAAGTCTTCCAGGCATGCGTGAGTCCTTGTCCCCGTCCAACGAGAGGTTGAGTCCTGCCGACTGCGTCTCGGTGTTCTTGGAGTTGGCTGAGGCCTTGTGGCTTATCGGACAAAAGCAGGAGGCGGCCAAGGTAATGCAGGACGCCATCAGTGAGTTCTCAGGCTCCCCGGAGGAGCTGCGTGTCACCGTCGCCACCGCGGACCTGGCTCTGGTGTGCGGCGACGTCGAACTGGCATTAAGCGTACTCAGGGATGTCACCCCGGAGCAAGCCAATTACATTGAGGCCCAGGAGAAAATGGCAGACATTTATCTGAACCACATGAAGGACAAGGAGCTCTTCATGAGCTGCTACGAGGAAATGGTGAAAAGGCACCCAAATCCGAGAACATACAGTTTGCTGGGCGATGCTCACATGCGGGTCCATGACCCCGAAAAGGCCATTGAGGTTTACCAGCACGCGCGAGTGGACAACTCAGAAGATGCTGTTTTGGCTCGTAAGATTGGGAAGGCCCTGATTAGGAGCCACAGCTACATGAATGCATTGCAGTACTATGAGTTTGCGCTAAAGAGCAAACAACTGAACTTCCTGTGCCATGAAGTGGCCGAACTGCTGCTTAGGCTGAGGCAATACGAGCGATGTGAGAAAATCCTGAGCGAGGCCGTCGCTTCTAGCCCGGTGAACGAATTGCCGGTGCTCATGGACATGTGCCAATGTCTTGTCCTGCTGGCGCAGGTGCAGAACGAGGTGGGCAAAGGAGAGGAAAGTTCCCTTTCACTACAGCGAGCCCAAGAGATGCTGGACAGGGTGCTAAAGTGGGTGGAATCAGAGCAGCCGAGTGCGGTCGCCAACGGGAAGCGCCTTGCCGCGGAGATTTGCACCAAGGTGGCAAAACAGTGCACTGCCCAGGGTAGCTCCAAGAATGCAGTGGAGCTCTACGCTAAAGCCCTCTTGCTTGACGCCACTGATCGGCGGGTTAATCTCGAACTGGCACGGCTTTGCCTTGCTCTTGACGACCTCGATGCTTGCAAGGAGAGGTGCAGTGCCATTTTGAAGGTGAACCAGGATGACGAAGATGCCATTCTGATCATAGTGGACCTTTTGTTCAGGAAGCAAGACAATGACCAGGCGATCCTCCACTGCCAACGGCTCCTGATGAGGACACCGGACAGCTACCCGATGCTGTCGCGACTCATCAACCTGCTGCGGAGGGAGGGTAAGTTGGAGGAGGTGCCGACGTTTCTGGAAAAGGCCCAGAAACATCGTTCTGGAAAAAACACGAACACCGGATTCAACTTCTGCAAAGGGCTTTACCTTCGCTACGCGGGCGATGCCAACGAGGCCCTGCGCTGCTTCAACATGGCACGGAAGGACAAGGACTGGGGACAGGAGGCGGTGTTCCACATGGCTGAGATATACCTGAACCCAGACATTGGTGTCATGGGGGGCGTGGCCTTCAAGAGTCTGTACAGTGACACCACGAATGCCGCTGAGAGGCAGGTTGCGGCGAGAACAGCCGAGAAGCTGCTGAAGGACTTCAACCCCCAGACTGCGGGTGGATACACGCGGCGCCGTGTCCTGGAGAGCCTGATGGCGACCAGGCAGAGCTCTGACATAGACAAAGCCATGGCTGTTTTCACTGAGATGGCGCAGAGTGAGGAGAACTACCTGATGGCAGTGTTAGCCATGGCCAGGGCTAACATGATGCTAAACAAACCTCCTCAGGCCCGCAAGCTGCTGAAGCGAGTGGCGAAGGTGAGCTGGAGCGCTAAATACGCCGAAGACTTTGAGAACATCTGGCTGCTCCTGGCTGATATCTACATCCACTCAGGGATGTATGACATGGCTGACGACCTTTTGAGGAGGTGTCTGAGTCACAATAAGTCGTGCGGTAAAGCCTATGAGTACCTGGGCTACATGAAGGAGAAAGAGCGCATGTTCCGTGAAGCAGCGCTCAACTACCAGCTGGCGTGGAATCACACCACTCGGACCAACCGGACTCTCGGCTACAGGCTTGCGTTTAGCTACCTGAGTGCTAAGAGGCCCATCGACACCATTGACGTCTGCCACGAGGTCCTCGCCGCACACCCCAGGGATGCCCAGATCCGGGCGGACATCTTGGAAAGAGCGCGGGCCTCTCTAAAGCCGCGCTGTCTACCCGTACCTTTGATCGATGCCTCATCCACGCCGCTGTCATCGCTAGCCGGCGCCACTAGCGAGGATTCGCAGGTGTTCTCGCTGGTGGATTCTCCTA
Source organism: Fistularia commersonii (assembly GCF_037954325.1). Taxonomy (NCBI): domain Eukaryota; kingdom Metazoa; phylum Chordata; class Actinopteri; order Syngnathiformes; family Fistulariidae; genus Fistularia; species Fistularia commersonii. The sequence goes on along the minus strand of NC_141292.1, from coordinate 18,183,247 downwards.
ACTCGGGCCCGCTAACCAGCTAAAGTCTGACTAGCTGGCCCCGCAGGTTTATTTTCAAATAAACAGAAGTTTGTTAGCTGTTACTGTTACATGCTAATCCTGAAATCTGTCCATGACTGAAAACAGATCTGCGACGGTACCTTAGGTTTGACCCCAGCGATGCTAGCCCCTGGCGGCTATGGTTTTGATTTAGCATCCAGCGGAGCCTCGTCTCTAATTCCCCGTCTTTATGAGAGATGAGAAAGGAGGTCGCGGCGGTGGCGGCGGCTAAGGCCTCCCGCGCTCTGCTACCGCTCGGTACGCTTATCTTAATTGATGGCAAGCTATTTCTGGCTGTAGCCCTCCACATCACTCTTCCCACCCCAACCCCCATACCCACCGATTCACCCGTCAGCGCTCCTGGCTCTCCTCCCACGCTTCCCACTGCCACTCGCCGTATCGCCGTGGTTACTGCGAGGTGATTTATAGGCAGGGTGTACTGGTCTCTATTATGGAAATAGCTAGTGATGCTTCACATTGTCAGAGATAAAAGGGGGGGAGGGGGGTCAGGACACACACACACACACACACATACATCATCAGTGTGTTCTTCTAGAACATCTTCTGTCATGAGGTCCCCCCCCCCCCCAAAAAAAAACAAACAAACAAACAAACTGCAGGCTAATGTGATGAATGGGAGCAGCAGTGAGTGGAATCTCTCCTGGTTCCCCCCAGTTTCCCTTGTTCCCTTGTCTTCTCCTTGGTTCCCCAAGTTCCCCTCGGTTCTTCAGGTTCTCCTCAGATTCCATTGGCAAGGACCCTCCTTCAGGCTCTTGTAGGTCTGCAATGGCTTCCTCTGCTTTCCAGCCCTTCCACCACCTTACTTCCTCCTTCTTCATCCCAACATCCTCCCCCTTTCTCGTCCAAAAGGGAGACAGTGATGAGGGCCAGAATGATGAAGATGAAGATGGAGGCAAAAGAGCAACCGTCTGGTTCCTCTGAGCACCAGAACCATCCAAAGGGTGGTGCTTTGGCAGGGAAAAGCTAGAGAGTTGGTTGACATGAAGCAGAGAAGGAAGGGGGGAATACTGTGTGTCCAGGAGACCAGGTGGAAAGGTAGTAAGGCTAGAAGCTCAGGAGCAGGTCTTAAGTTGTACTATCATGGTGCTGACAGGTAGATGAATATAGTAGGAGTTATCTTGAGGCAGGAGTTTATGTAGAATGTTCCAAAGGCGCAAAAAATGTCAGATAGACCTATGAGTCTGAAGCTAGAAACTGAAGGCGTGATGCTAAATGGTGTCAGTGGCTATGCGGAGTGGAGAAGGAGAAGTTGTGGAATGGGTGAAGTGATGCAGAATATCCCCTGAGGTGAGAGAGTGGTATTTGTGGATATGTTGGTGTAGGCAATAGAGGTAATGAAGAAATGATGGGCGGGCAGGTTTGGTATCCACAACAGGAACGCAGAAGGACAGATGGTGGCAGACTTTGCAAAAAGGATGGGAACGGGTGTGATGACTACTTTTTTTCCAGAGGAGGCAGGAACATAGGGCAACTTATAAGAGAGGTAGAAGTACGCAGGTAGACTACACCATATGTAGGCTCTGTAATCTGAGGGGCTGCGGGGATTTTGGCGCGCTCGGTTGTAGTAACTTGTGACTGTCGTGATGGTACCTCATGTGATTTCTTTCTTAATATTTGAATCCCTTCATACTAATTATGTCGGGCAAAAAAGAAAGCGGTCGGAAGAACACGTACAATACGGATTCACATGTATGACGGAACGTGATTGGAATCGATGTCCTAACTGCATGATTTGCAAAGACAAGATGAGCAATTCTAGTCCGGCACCGGCAAAACTAAGGGAAGGCTTCCTTCAGCCGCATGGAGATGGGAACTACAAGAAGGGAGCCAGATTCGATGAAAAGGCTACTCCGCCTGTTCTTTGTACCCATCAACGAACCGATCCTCCATCCAATAAAGAAGGGTTCGGTGAATGCGCATGTAAAACAGGTGGGGTTCAGTACCTCCAACAAGGTTAAGAACCACTCCCTGACCACCTAGAGTCTAGGTGGTCAGGGAAATCTCCCAGGTGACTGGATAACTACAGCTGATGTGATCAGGGAGACTAAGGAGAGTACTTGGTGTTTCCTCTGGAAGAGAAGTAGATAAAGAGACTTGTTGGTGGAATGAGGAAGTGCAGGAGTATATACAGAGAAAAAGGATCGCAAAGCAATGAATTGGAACACTGAGGGGCCTGAAGAGAACAGACAGAAGCAAAGGGAGATTCCATGCAAGGTAAAGGTTGAAGTGACAAGGGCCAAACAGGGCACATGATGATTTGTATGCTCGGTCGGACAGCAAGGAGGGATAGAATGATTTATACATGTTGGTAAAACAGAGATAGAGATTGAAAAGATGGAGAGCAGATTCGGGTGATTGAGGATGGAGAGGGAAATGTATTGGCAGATACTGGAAGAGTGATGGGGAGAGGGGAAGAGCACTTTAAATGTCAGATTATGAATGTGGAAAATGAATGAGAGGGAATGATTGAAGAGGTGGCTATTGTAGACTACGAAGTAGCAGAGATTAGTCAAAGTGGAGTGAGGAGGCTATTGAAGAGGATGAAGAGTGGAAAGCCAGTTGGTCCTGATGATACACTGGTGGAGGCATGGAAGTGTTCAGGAGAGGCAATGGTGAAATTTCTAAGAGAGTGAGAAGATGCCTTGGGAACTGAGAAGAAGTTTGTTGTTGCCTGTTTTTAAGAATAAGGGGGACGTCCAGAATTGCGGCAACTATAGAGGGATAAAGTTGATGAGCCATACAATGAACTTATGGGAAAGAGTAGTGGAAACTAGATGGAGTGCAGAAGTCAGCATTTGCGAACGGCAGTATGGCTTCATGCCATAAAGAGTACTGCAGATGCAGAATTGCTTTGAGAATGCTAATAGAGGAGTACAGAGAAGACCAGGAAGTCTAGAAGAAGACCAAAGAGAAGATTTATGGAGGTAGTGAAAGAAGACATGAAGTTAGTTAGTGTGAGAGAAGAGGATACAGAGAGGGTTAGATGGAGGAGGTAGACTATGTAGTCTACATACCTCTGGAGGATAGCAAACCAAAGGAGAAGAAGAAAGAAGAAGTGGAGTCTGGGAGGAATGAGTGAAACTTCTTCTGAACGGATGAATCTCTTCCCACCTTCAATCAATCTTTTCCTGAATGAATCTTCTTGAATCTTCCTGAATGAATCTTCTTGAATCTTCCTGAATGAATCTTCTTTGAATCTCCAGAATTAGTGAACCTTTTCCTTTCCTTCTCCTGGGCTGGTGGAGGCCACCATGGCCTGTTTTGGGTCACAGACCACCTTGAAACATTCACACACACATTGACACACACACACACAAACACACACACACACACACACACACACATACACCGTTTCTGTCTTGACTCGGCTCTACGCCTCAAGAACAAACTGTTTTCAGCCGTCATGTCCTCCTAGAAGTATGGTGTGTGTGTGTGTGTGTGTGTGTGTGTGTGTGTGTGTGTGTGTGTGTGTGTGCGCGAGTGTGAGGGTGTGTTTGCCGCAGGTAATCACAGTAATTGAAAAATGTGTGTGAGAGACAGAGACTGTTTGCTCTGGGTGATGACAATAATTGAAAAGTGTCTGTTTCTGTGTGTGTGTTTATGCCTGTGTGTGTGTGTGTGTGCAAGTATTTGTCTGTCTCCGAGTCTGTGTATGCGTGTGTGTATGTCTGTGCCTGCAGCATCTGTATGTGTGTATGTGAATGTGTGTGTATGCTTGCGTCTCTGTATGTGTTTCTGTGTGTGTGTGTTTGAGTGTTTGTATGTATACGTATGTGTTTCTGTAGGTATATGTGTTTGTATGTGTGTGTGTGTGTGTGTGTGTATCTTTGCAAGTATTTTTCTGTCTCCGCGTCTGTGTATGTGTGTGTCTCTGTATTTGAGTGTGTGTATGTGTGCATGTGTCTGCAGCATCTGTGTATGTGTGGTTGTCTCTTTATGTTTGTGTGTTCATGCATCTGCAGCATCTGTGTGTGTGTGTCTGAATGTTTGAATGTGTGTGTGTCTGTATATGTGTGTGTGTTGGATCTGAAGAGATGTGACTCAGACGATGATTTGTTCTCTAACTGCAGTGATTAGACAGACTATCAACACACACACACACACACACACACACGCACACAAAAAGATGTGTATTTTAGTAGATCATGTGTGTTTCCTATTGGCTGATTGATTGGTGGATTGACGGATGTGGACCTTTTTATCTTCTCCCTGGTTGGTCAAGATGATTGTTGCTCTGTTGGTCCTCTTAGAACAGAAAACCAGAACACGAAGAACACAAACAACATGAAGAACACCACCTTCCTGCTGCCTCACGTGCACTGCAGTGTGATCTGCTGCAGACCACTGTGTGTCTGTGTGTGTGTGTGTATTTGTTTGTGTGTCTGCATGTGTGTGTGCGTTGCTCCCTCCAAGTTCTCCCATCTTCTGTCCATCTGCTGTGCCACACTCCTTCTCATGCTGTGAAGCCCATCTTCTCTGGAGCTGCTGACATTCCGGGGAGATTCTCTGGAGTCCCGTGAACTTCTGACCCTTGACCTTTGACCTCCACTTGGTAATCATGGCCGCCAGGGGGGGGGTTGACATTTAATGTGGAACGTTCTTCCTGTCGGTTCTCCGTGTTCCACGCCGATGTTCCGTGTCCAGAGTACGTGTGTGTGTGTGTGTGTGTGTGTGTCTGCGATCACATGCCTATCATCTGCCGCGTGCCCTCCGGCTGAAGGGGGCGGGGCTTAAGAAGGTCAAAGGTCATCACCAGAAAAATCAATTTTAACATAGATTTTTTTCTTAATTAAAAAAATCAAATGAACATTTAAATTTTCTTATGACATTATTTATTAGGTTATTAACTGTGTAATATTAGTGTAATAACTGTGGTGATGTCGTGTGGGTTGCCATGGCAACGCAGTAAGTGGCCATGGTGGCGTGATTCTGGGTGTGTACTGTGGAGGGAGGTCATAGTGTTTGAATATGTGTGTGTGTGTGTGTGTGTGTGGGGGGGGGGGGGGGGTGCGTTACTGCAGAGCCGACGCAGTACAAGAAATACTTTGACCGGGCCAATGTATTTATAACTGTGACTCAAAAACGAGGGGATGAAAAATAAATACTGGAGGAGATGGAAGAAGAAGAAGAGGACGATGGCGGGAGGAAGATGGGAAGCTGGCGGGGGGGGGAGGTGTCGCCCAAGATGACCTGGAAAACAGGAAATACAACAAGAAGTACAAGAAGTACCACGGAACGGCCGTGAATGAAGTCCAGGAATGACCCTGAACTTTCAAAAGAAAGCGCTGGAAGAATCTTCTGGATAGAACGTCCCAGAAGGGGGATGTTCATGGCAGATGTTGACATGGGCAGAAGCTGCAGGGTTGCAGAGTGCTAGCATGATAATACTAATATAGTGTAATAAACATGTAATAACATAGTAATAGCATGGTAATAAGATGTGTGTATGAAACAGGAAGTGAAGCGGCGTCCTGGTTGCGGGTTTTCATGGCGCGCCGGAGTCAATCAGGTTCAGTCGTGTTTAAAAATAAATGGCGGCTGGGGGGGGGGGCAGGGGAATGTATTTCCTGGGGCGCAAAGCGACCCACGGGCGGCTCCCAGAGCATCCATTATTCACGGCCACCCGGCGCCACCCGCAGAGGGCGGGGTTTCCGTGGCGACCGCAGGATGAGTCGGCAGGATTTGGACATTCTGCAGTGGGACGCACCCTCCGGTGCCCGGACACGATCGTATTCCAGTGGGTTACATTGCCACTGCACGCGCTCACTTTCCCCTGGTAACCAAGATGGGTAGGTTCCACAGAGGTTCCCCAGGCGTTCCTCAGAGAGGAACCTATTTCCTTTATGCCCACATTTGGTTTCGTTCTTCTCGCAGGTGGAACCTACAGAGATGTTCGGGTTGTGGCATCCAGATGTCAGGAGGTCTTGGGGTTACAAGGCCTTGAGAGTCAGCACCCGCAACTGCACTTCTGGTTCTTGGGTGGCAAAAAGGATGTTCTGCGATGGTCATGGTCTCCAGCCTCAGGAGCCAGAGAACGGGAATGCAACAAGCCGGGGGCTCAGGGACCCTCAATATCTGATCAGCAACCAGGTGTGACACTTTGGCTCCTCAACGTAGCTTCATGCCTGGATGCGCGCACACACACACACACACACACACACACACACACACACACATACAACTCATTGTGAGTTGCTGGCGGACGTCCCCGGAGGGAGGTGAACTGCTGCGGCGTTCTGGGCCGGTGAGCTTCACGTCAAGCCTCATTGGCCAACGGAGGCCAGGACGCCCCTCCATCGCTGGACGTGGAAACATCAGGCCAGCATCCCATAATGAGTTACCGCTCCGCCTGGGGTGACGTAACCAAGCAAAACTTATCTCACGAGCTCGCTGGCTCAGAGTGAAAAACCAGCAGAGTCAGAAGCGTCCTTTGAGAGTTGCGGTTTTGGATTGTCCACCAAACACAGGAACCTGTTCTAATGGGGCCAGGCAGAACCTGTCATAGTGAACCTCCACAGAACCCATCATCTGTCCAGAGAACTAGACTTTCACAGGACGATCGGGTTTAAGGCAGCAGGCTGGAAAGGGTTCAAGACCAAAGAACGTCCTCCTGGAGTTCCGTGGTGATGCCAGAAGAGGCAGCCTGGGAGAGCATAGTCCAGCCTGTGGTGGTGAAGAGCCTCCAAAGAACCCTCTGGCCACACCTGGACATGCTTCTGAACTGGTGTGGTGGTCTGCATGCTAGCATTAGCATTACACTAATGTGGTACCCAGCGGGGTAAGAGTAGGACCTTGCAAGCTCCTTCCTTGGTGGCCTCCGCATTGAAGTTGTGGTCAAGAGAAGTGTCTAAAAAGCATATGTAAGCTGGTGGGGATGGCCATGTGGGCCGATCACAGGCAGGAGAACATGGAGAAAAGCCTGTGATAGAGGAAAGGTCAATCATCCATTTCAGGTCATCAAGGAGCCAATGACTGATTTTTTTGGGGGGAATGGAGAACCTGGAGAGAAGCCAGGTGGAGATAGAGAACAGATGTCCCTAGGAGAATGTTGTTGGGGAATAATGTCACCTAAATCACCTCAACATTAGCATAAACCACCAAAGTTTGACCAAAAGTTCTCATCTTCTGAAGACATGATCTCCATCCAAGAACATTGCTGATTCCCTGATTGACCGGTGGAAGAGCTATGGCACAGTACCCAAGATGTTCTGTAGGCACACCGTTGACCTTGAAGGAAGAACCAAGCGCTTCCTGGCGGAACACATGGCTAGCGTTAGCTAGCATAAGCTAGCATAACATCACAGATGGGACAGTCTGTATAAGTGAGGAGGTTCTATCACAGACACGGTCAAGATACTGGGACTTTCTATCAGAGACTCATAGTCTGGATAAGTAGGAACGTTCCAAGGACGCCTTCTGACAAAGTGAACATAAGTGAGGACGTTCCGTCGGAAACTCCTGGACATGGTCAGTAGAAGTGAGGACGTTCTGTCGGAGACACTGGATGGGGTCCATTTGTATGAAGATGTTCCGTTGGAGACACAAGAACAAAATGACTTCTATGAGGACATTATGTCAGAGGCCTTGGATAGGGTCCATTTCTATGAAGACGTTCTGTCGGACAAACTGGACGAGCTCCATCTTTCCGAAGATGATCTGTCGGAGACATTGGACAGGCTCCATCTTTATGAGGACGATCTGTCTGAGACGCCGGACAGGGGGCATTTGTATGAAGATGTTCTGTCGGAGATGTTGGACAAGGTGACAATAAAAGAAGATGTTCCGTCAGAGACGGTAAACACAGTTCAAGTGAGCGAGGATGCTCTCCAGGAGACACCGGACACAATCAAACTTGAGGATGTTCTACCACAGACAGAGAACGCAGTCGTTAATATGTCTGAAGATGTTCTCCAGGTAACATCTGAAGACGTTCTACCGCAGACGAAGAACTGTGTTTCAACTTGTGAAGATGTTCTCCCAGAGACACCGGACAAAACCATCTCTCAGGACGTTCCATCACGAACAGAGAACGCAGTCGTCAATATGTCTGAAGACGTTCTCCAGCTCACGTCTGACACCATCAGTATATCTGAGGAGGTTCTAGCACACAAAGACAACATGATCTGTATGTCTGAAGAAGTTCTACCAGAGACATCGGACACCATCGTTATGTCCGAAAACGTTCCACCGCAGATGGAGAACACAGTTGATATATCTGAAGAGTTTCTACAGGTGACATCTGAGGACGTTCTGTCACAGTCAGAGAAGATAGTATGTATGCCTGAAGATGTTCTACCATAGAATGAATGAAGGTGAAGGTTCTCAGCAGATTGCCTGGAACCTCATTTCAGACCATGGGACTGGTCTTGGATTCAGGTGAGAAGGATCTGCAGGAGCTGCCTCTGGATGAGGTTCCTGAGAATTTGGCACTGGACCCTACTGCTGCAGGTCCTGCAGGTGCTTCTGCGCCACCTCACGCTGAGGGATCAGTTCTGCGTGTTCCCGTTGGTTGGTATGCCGAGAACCAAACTAGGTTCCATCTGCCGCTGAAGGAGAACTCGGAGGTAGTAGCACACAAGTATTTTAAGTGTAGTACTCAAAGAGGTGCTGCTGAATGCCTTTTCTATGGAACTTCATTTTCCATCAGCAGAACATCAAGTGTGACATTCACTGACAAGATATGAAACTCCATGTTGGGTCGACAAATACAGGAGTGTACACTGAAGGACTGTGAGGTACTTAGTACTTAGAATACATAGTAAAGTATTCAGATGATACATTGTAGTACTGTGATATGAAGAGCTATGGCACTAGTATTATGATATCAACTACTAAGATACTGTAGTACTGTGATATGTTGTACTGTGATACTGTAGTGCTGTGATACTGTCCTACTGTGATGTGAAGCGCTGTAGTCCTGTAGTACTGTGATATGTTGTACTGTGATACTGTAGTAGTGTGATAGTACAATTGTGTAGTACTTTGAGAAGGTCATGTGACGTAGCAAAGGTGGAGGCTGGGTTCTCACGGTTCCCCCCCATATTCTGCCACCTGGGTTCTCCAGGTTGTCCTTCCTGAGTTCCATTTATGGTCTCATGCCAGGGTTCTCCATGTTCTCCACGCTCTCCATCTCAATGAAGACTAAATTGTCGACCAGCTGGCTGTGATTGACCATGACAAGCCTCGTCCTGGAGAAGGACGGGTGCTGCGTGTTGTGGAACCCATCAGTGATGGAGAACATTTCACTGTTCTGCTCCAACTCCTTCACTGGTGTCTTGGCTCCTGTGCCGTGGAACATCACCTTGATCCTCTGCGGATCTAGGAACCGGACACCAGGGTTGGACCTGTCTGGAAGCAGAACGTGCGGTGGACCTTCGAGAACATTCTCAACCAGAAAGGACTAGAACATCTGACGGGACACTAGGTGGAGTCCACAACTGGAAAGGAACTGACCATTTGATGGAACAACAAGTTGAGATAGAAGATCTGATAGAACAGAATGTTTTTTTGGAGCAACCAAAAAGGAACAGAAGGTTTTTTTGGAACATCCAGAAAAGAACAGAACATCTCACAGGACAACCAAGGGGCACCAGAACATTTGAAAGAACATCCACGAAGGAACAGAGGATTTGATGGAACAAGTAGAGATAGAAGGAACAGAATGTTAACAGATATTTGCTCCTCACCTAAATAGGCTCTAGATGACCAATGGTTCTGAAGTTCTCTATTTTTTTCCGGTTCTCTCTGGTTCCTTCCAGATGCTTCCTTTATATATGCCTTGTTTTTTCTAATGGAGTTCTGTATGGGAGCCGGGGGGTGCACAAAGTGGTACGTTCCGGAAAACAAACAACTCATTTAAATTCATTGCTGCCCCCCCGACAGAAAATTAGTGCCCTCCATCC